>NC_041753.1:66047167-66699681 GCF_004115215.2 Ornithorhynchus anatinus
CTCAGTTCCCTCATCTGTAAAATGGGGATGAAGACTGTGAGCCCCACGTGGGACAACCTGATTCCCCTATGTCTACCCCAGCGCTTAGAACAGTGCTCGGCACATAGTAAGCACGTAACAAATACCAACATTATTATTATTACTGTGAGCAAAGCACTTTCATAAGTGCTGGAGTTAGTAAAATATAACAAACAGATGCATTCCTGCCCACAGCAAGCTCACAGTCTAGTGGGGAGAGAACAATAGAATTCAAAGCCGTGATCCCTGACTTCAGTGATGTTCCTAAATTTCCATTTCAGTGTTCAGCACCTAAGTGCTCAGTAAAATTGTTAATGATGTCACTGATAAGAAAATGTAAGAGTTGAGAAATTGGCATGTAATAGAGATCACCCTTATCATCCTTGGTGATAGAAGGTTAAAAGCGATGAAGCCAAGCATTGCAAAATATCTTTCACAGTGTTGAAGGGCAGCCTGATTATAGAGATTGCTGAGAGAAAAAGAATCTAAGGTGAGAGAGGTTCTTGCAAGTTAGGAAGACCTTCTCTATTTGGCAACCTACTTAGGCTGTTTGTCTTTAGATGATGATTAAGACCAGAAATGGAAACTCCTTTCTCCTCCACTTCCTGACTGGGAGGATGGAAGAGAGGGGATAGGATTCATCAGGAGACTCTTAACAGACTGTCACAGAAATATCTTTCACAGTGTTGAAGTGCAGCCTGATTATAGAGATTGCTAAGAAGTCCAACTGGCTTGGTCTAGGGAGGTATTCAATTATCCCAGTCCTTCTGGCCCTCATTATTTGGACCTTGCTTTCCCTTTTGTAGACACTCAGACCCAACTGACATAACAGAGCAGCATCTGACTTTTGAAAGCTGTTCGGTAACATTTGATGTCACTCAGACCACTGAAGCACTTACACTTAAGATAATAGGTTTCCAAAATTTATTTAAACCCCTCTAAAACAGGATGGATGGGTGTTTGACCTACTTAATGGATCAGATATTTAGGGATGCAATAAGCATATTTATTATGGTGCAGAGAGCAAAAACACCATCTAATTTTTTGAGGTTGTCTGCTCAATGTAAATTTTTCTATTCCAGTAAATTGTTCATTGATTGCCAATTGTTGTGGTGGGAAGACAACAGTTTGAGACCCCTACCAGGGGAGTTTGAAGCAGTTAAGATGTGTGCATGCAAAAGAGGGTGAAGTTTATCTCTTTTTGAAAATGATAAGGAAAGCCACTTTTGCACAGATATTTTGCTCCACCCCGAACAGTGAGAGAGCAAAGAGGAGATGTGATTCAGACTCTTTCTACGGTTCCTGTGGCTGGGGCTCAGAAAGCATGCTGCTTTCTCTATTGTGCCCCTCTCACCCCCAAGTACTTATTGAGAAGCAGTGTGGCTTAGTGGATAGAGCATGGGTCTGGGAGTCAGAAAGACCTGGGTTCTAATTCCCGATCTGCTGCTTGTCTGCTGTGTGATCTCGGGCAGGTCACTTAACTTCTCTGGGCCTCAGTTACCTCATATGTAAAATGGGGATTAAGAGTGTGAGCCCCACTTGGGACGGGGATTGTGTCCACTCTGATTAACGTGTGTCTACCCCAGTGTTTAGTACAGTGCTTGGCACATAGTAAGTGCTTAACAAGTACAATAATAATAATGATTCTCATTAGATAGTAGATTGTAGGATCCTTGAAGGCAAGGGTCATATCAGCTACCTCCATTCATTCAATCAATCATTTGTACTTATAGAGAAATTAGTGTGTGCAGAGCATTGTACTGAATGCTTGGGACAGTAGACTATAACAGACTTGGTAGTCACGTTCCCTTGCCCCTCAGTGAGTTTATAGTCTAGAGAGGGCGACAGGCTTCAATCAATCAATCAATTTGTATTCTCCCAAAGTACTTAGTACAGTGGTCTACACACAGGCATTAAATGGTAATGATAGCTACATCATGCTGTTCTTTCCTCTTCAGTAGTTCTCTGACCTGCCCCTTCCTCCACCCATTCTGGTTCTAGCCTTTGTCTCCTCCCAGGTGGATTACTGTAATGTTCTTTTCATTGTTTTCCCTGACTCAAGTCCCTCCCTTCTTCAGTCAATTCTATTTACAGAGGATTTGAGTCACTTCACCAGTCTCCAGATAACCTATCTGCTCTTTTCTCCCTGTACTAACTGCACCTTGTTCAGAACTTGTCCGAGGCAGAAATTTTTTTCCCCTGCATGGAACTCCCTCCCATCCCTCCAATTTACCAAATCATCCCCCCTCCTCACACACACCCCACAGAGTTCCCTAAAAAGCCACCAGCTCCCTCAAAAGACATTTCCTTATTAATGTCCCCTCCCTAGTCATGTCACCCCATCACTCACCTCAAGGGAAATCTGTTGATTATTTATTTGAATGCCTCCCTTGGGTTTTTATTCATATCCATGCTCTTACACTTTTACCTCTTGTACATTGGCAATTTGTGTCCGCTTGTCTTCCCCAGTGATATGTTCCAGCACACAGTACGGGGCTCAGTATATAGTAAATGCTTAATAAATGCTGGGATGATGATGGTAATGATGAGGGAAGAAAAGCTCTTCCTTCACATATAGTGTGCCTTGGTTCATCCTTATTGTCCAGATGCTTGGCCTTGCTCGAGAAGAATTATTCTATTAGAAGTATTATTCACTTGCAAATTGCTTTGACTGCATATTTCTTAAAAGTTCTCCTGAGTTGCTCCCTAGAGAGCCCATGAAACATAGAGAGACAATAATTGTTGCTCCTGATGGTGGAAACAATTTCCTCTAGCCACCAAAGGAATGATGCCTCAGAGTTTTATTGAAGTAATTCTAGGAAAGGCCTTCAAAAGCTTTGCTTTGTTAAGAAATGTCATCCCCAGTATCATCGTCCATTAGACCAGGAAACAAACAAGAGAGAGAAACTTCGGATTTATGGCCTCTTGTCTGCCTTATCCCTACAATAGCTTCCTTCAAAGATTGTGCATGTGGGGTGAAGAGGTCGAGGTGGGGAGGGAGGATGGAATTTATTCTTAGAAGATGTTTCTTCCTAGAATATCATCTTAAACTCACGATGCCAGATGCGGCGAGTAGAATTCTGCATTTATGCAGCTGTAAATAACTTTCCGCTTTCATTCAAGTTCCAATTCCATTCTTCGCCTTTGACTCTTGTGACATATCCTACAGATCCCTGCCAAAAGACACCTTAAAGGAATTCCTGATAGGACTAAGTAACAGAGGGAAGCTGAATTTAGTGATTGGCTGGGTTTATTCAATTGTACATCCAGTTATTTATTGTGCTATTTCATTCTGACATCTTGAGGGCAGGGACCATGTGTCTTGTATTTTGTGTACTCTCCCAAGTGCTTAGTACAGTACTCATGAACTTAATACACAGCTGTGCACTCAGGTACTCATTATATGAACTGTACTTTCCAAGCGCTTAGTACAGTGCTCTGCACACAGTAAGAGCTCAATAAATACGATTGAATGAATGAATTGAATGGATGAATGAATGTTGTTGGCAGGGTCTTTGGCAAAGTCCTTCCAGACTAACTCCTGAAGCAGTGAATATAAATGGATAATAACAGTAGTGTTCCTAAGATTCATATACTCATCTGTGGGAGTAAATATCTCACTCTGGGTTTCATTTAGTGATATTTGTTCCAGAATACCCCAAAGGGGTCTCTCGTGCTCTGGGAGAGAAGTGAGCAATTTATCGAGACAATAGTTTCTGCCTTCATTTCTCCCCCACCCCCCTGCCCTTGCTCCCCTCTGCCTTATTACCATAAATAGCATTTATTGTCTGCCTACTGTGTGCCAAGAACTGTACTAGGCACCTGGGAACATACGGAAGTAAAGAACAAGGTCTCTTCCCTTGAGGAGCTTTAAGGGGGAAATAAATTACTTATGTCAATAATCCTTCCAAAAGGGTGGAAATTTTCTGCAGATGCCTATCCACTTGGCACCCCAGAATACCCCTCTGGAACCCTTACAGGAAAGGGGGAAAAGCACAGTCGTAAGCAGGAGGAACTTCCCATGTACCCATAACCCACTTCCTCCTCTCCCAGGATAATAATAATAATAATAGTAATGATGTCATATGTTAAGTGCTTACTATGTGCAAAGCACTGTTCTAAGTGCTGGGGAGGATACAAGGTGATCAGGTTGTCCCAAGTGGGGCTCACAGTCTTAATGTCCATTTTACAGATGAGGTAACTGAGGCACAGAGAAGTTAAGTGACTTGCCCAAAATCACATAGCTGACAAGTGGCAGAGTCGGGATGTGAACCCATGACCTCTAATTCCCCAGCCCATGCTCTTTCCACTGAGCCACACTGCTTCTCTGTCTATTTGACTTTTGGGAGCCCCCAAGGGAAGGCCAAAGACATGGTGAGGTGGCATGGTAGGGGATGAACAGGGAAGAGGAGGAATCTCATGCAGGAAGTTAGGCACTTAGGTTGGGCCTCAGTTTCCTTGTCTGTAAAATGGGCATTCAATACCAGTTCTCCCTCCTACTGAGACTGGGAGCCTCGTGTGGGACAGCACCTGCGGCCCACTTGATTAATTTGTTTGACAGAGAGTGCTTTCCAAATACCACAGTTATCATTATTTTGATGATTCCTGCTGCCAAGCCCCCTAGCACTTGAGAAGAGCAAATGCATTTCCATTTCCCTTAATAAGCTTTACAGAGTGACTTGGCCAATGGGGGGAAAAGAAAAAGGAAAGGGAAAAGTTTGAAATTCTAGTTGGGTGCTTAGTAAATGCAATTATTCTGAAGGAGTACAAGGCATCTTTTGCCTTCCAAAATCTTCACTCTTACTGCTTTAAGCCCGGCCTCACGGGAAGCAATTTTGGCAAATGACACAAGATCTCATGCATGAAAAAGGAGAGTGTCCGGCCTCTGACAGGGCTCTTAGACAGCTATGCGACAGACAAGTACTCCCCTCTCTCCCTTCAAAGTCCTACTGAAGGCACATCTTCTCCAGGATGCCTTCCCGGACTAAGCCCTCCTTTCCTCTTCTCCCACTCTCCTCTGCATTGTCCTGACTTGCTCTCTTTATTCATCCTTCCCCCCCCACCCCAACCCCACAGCACTTATGTAAGCATCTGTGGGCAGGGAATGTGTCAGTTCTATTGTACTTTCCCAAGTATTCATTCATTCAATCGTATTTATTGAGCACTTACTGTGTGCAGAGCACTGTACTAAGCATAAGTACTTAGTGCAGTACTCTGCACAGAGTGCTCAATAGACACGATTGACTGACAGACTGACTGCAGGCAGGGATCATGCCTAATAACTCTATCATAAAGATAATAATAATAATAGTTCTCAACTCTTAGAGCTTGCCTCCTCTGGGTAGAGATTGGAATGAAGAGTGATTCAGAAAACTCCAAAATGTGTTAATCCAAAATTAAATCTAATCTAAACCCTAATCCCTTGCTTCAAAGTCCAGTGACTTTGATGTCTAATTGAGTGTTGCACTGAAAGTTGACTTTTTTGACAAGTCAGTAACAATTTGATATATGATCAAGCTATATTTCATTATCACAATAAACATTCTGGTCCTCTAAAATGTCTATAGGATATTGTGAAATGTAGCCCTATCCCAGTGAGCTTCCAATCTATATAAAATAGGGTCAAGAGGGAAGGAAATCTGAGGAGAAGTTTGAGTGATAAGACATAACAGTGGTGTGGGATGTTTAGGCACACTGGACCTATTTCAACTGATTATAATAATAATAATGATGGTATTTATTAAGTGCTTATTTTGTGCCAGGCTCTGTTCTAAGTGCTGGGGTTGATACATGCTACTTGGTTTGGACACAGCCCCTCTCCCATATAGGGCTCACGGTCTTAATCCCCATTTTACAGATGAGGGAACCAAAGCACAGAGGAGTAAAGTAACTTGCCCAAGGTCACACAGCAGACAGGTGGCAGAACAGGGATTAGCACCCTGGCTCTTATGATTCCCAAGCATGGGCTCTTCTCTGTGGAGTTTGCTTCTCTTGTGAATAGAAAATTGCCAAATCTTGGAAGAGGTCTGCAGGATAATTTCATTTTTTCCCCCCCACCCTTGGCTATTCAAGTGGAGAGAGTTCATTCCACACCCTAGATTAGCAAACTCTATTGTCATCTGTCTGTCTTCATGAATCAGTGGAAAAGGTCGAATGGGGAAGCTGCCATTCTTTGGGTCCAAGGGGACATTGACCCCGCTGGAAGAGTATTATCAGCTACCCAGCCTGGAGTGAAAGGCTCTGACCACAACAATCAGAAGGGTTTCAAACCTCACAATCGATACAGAATGGAATGATATCTGCCCCGGCGCTGGGCGATGAAACCATCGTGGTGCTTTGCCAAAAGAACAAAAGCTGCGGTCTGAGCTAAAGGGATTCTGCAAATGTGCTCCTGCTGCTTTGCTTGGATCGTGGGGTTACCGCTGTTGGGTTAATCTCAATTTTAAAAGGAGCTGGAGAGGCACTGTGAATCCTAGGGCTCTGGAGAAATGAAGTTAACGGCATGCTCGGTCTTTATATGTTCTCCATCTGCTTGCTTGGGGGTGGGGGAGCGGGGTGTGGGGGGAGGCAGAAGAATCTCCCCCAGATTGCATTAACCAAAATTGTAAGTCTGCCTCATGGCCACAGGGTCTGCATACAACCAGGGAATAGCTGGGAAGCACAATAGTGCAGCAGGTTTTAGCACTTATTGACAGGAGACAGTAAAGTAGATATGAAGGCCAAGTGAAAAATACTGAATAAAAGAACTTGAAGAGCACATTCTATAGATAAGAAAATGTGTGTGTGAAAGAAACACAAAGATTGGTGAAGGTCAGGAGAGGGGAGAAGAGGAGGTCGGGGGGGAGGGGGGTGGTGTTGGGGAAGGGTAAAAAAGAATGGAGATAAACCTGATTTAGGAAAACACAGAATTCTGTTTTCCTGGTTGGTATATGTTCAGTTGGATATGCCATTATTTATTTTCCTCTCTGTAGCTGGCAATCTTTCTATGCCTGTTTCCCCCATGAGAGTGTGGGCTTCTTGAAGGCAACAAGTGTGTTATTTCTGTTTTAATAATAAGAATAATGACATTTGTTAAGCACTTATTATGTGCCAGGAACTGTACTAAACGCCGGGGTGGATACAATCTAATCAGGTTGGACATAGTCCCTGTCCTACACAGTCTCAATCCCCATTTTACAGATGAGGTGACTGAGGCACAGAGAAGCGAAATGACTTGCCCAAGGTCACACAGCAGACATGTGGTGGAGCCGGGATTAGAACCCATGACTTTCTGACTCCCAGGCTCGTGCTCTATCCACTATGCCAGGCTGCTTCTAGTAGTAGTAATAATAGTATTTCTTGAACAGTCACTGTGTGCAGTCATTGTACTGATTGCAAAAGTTCACCAGCAGCAGGAGACGCTGAACCAGTGAAGTATGTCCACACCTCAACCACTCCACACAATCCTAGTTGCTCCATCTTTGGAAGGATGTAAAATCAATCAATAGTAATTATTGAGTGGCTAGTGTGTGAAGAATGGTATTATAAATGCCTGAAGAGTACAGTGGAGTTATAGGACACAGTCCCCGCCCTCATATAGCTCACACTAAATGAAGGGAAGACACAAAATATTCTCCTAGACTGTGATCCCTGTGCGGGACAGGGATGGTGTCTGACCTGTGGATGATGAATCTACCCCAGCATTTAGTAGAGTGCTCAGCACATAATAAGTGCTTAACAGATGCCACAATTAAAGGTGGCAGTGTAAAAAAAAAATGAAAGGAAAAACTTTCTCCTCCAGCAGTTGGTAGCCATATGGAATTTATCCCCACAGGAAATTGCAGATGTGAAAAATATCAACAGACTGAAAAGGAGGTTGGGTAAATTCATGGATGAGAGATCCATAATGGGTCAGTAAGGGGAAAGTTAGGGATGTTAGATGCCTCATCCCTTACCATTAGAAATTTATTCAGCGCCTATTGTATGCAGAGCCCTGTGGTAGTACAATAGAACTAATGGAGATGGTCCCTGCCCTCTAGGACCTTACAACCTAGCAGAAGAGATAGACATACAGCTTACAGATAGGAGGAAGAAGATAAAGTGGATGGTTGCCAAGTTAGTGCTCAGGTAATACCAAGCACCCTGTTGCCACTGTCATAGACAGATTATTTTGTCATCAATGCAGCTGCCATATGCCATTTGAGAAAACAATCCCCACCTTCCAAGTGAACATCCCTGAAAATTGTCCCCAAAGTTCTTGACTGAGCGACAGGAGGGTGAGGCTATGGTGAGGGCGGGAAGCAGCTTCCATCCATCCATTTATCCAGTGTATAAAGCACTGGCGTGTGAGCCAGAGCACCTGGGTTCTAATCTAATCTAATTCACTTCTCTGGGCCTCAGTTTCCTCAATTGTAAAGTCGGGATTCAATGCCTGCCTTGCCTCCTACTTGACTGTGAGACCCATGTGGGACAGGGACTGCGTGATTAACTTGTATTTACTCCAAGCCTTAGAACAGTGCTTGACGGGTAGAATAAGTGCTCAACAAATGCCATAAGAAAATGTGGAGGGACTGATGAAAACTTATGTGAGCTTGGAGAGGATTAATACCCTGTTCATAAGACAGGAGAAATGTTGGTTTGACCATACATTCAATACTTTGATTCATTGCTGCCTCAGGAAAAAATATGAGGGAAAACTCTATTTCCTGCAAAGGCCTTGCTCTGCCCCCTCAAAAGCACCAACCACTTGGCTGTGCAACCAATGTAAAATAATCACAATAATTTATTCACAGATATCTTTTGTGATTAACAAAAGGAGTAAAGACAGCTGTTAAAATCATTTTGGCAAAGTAATTGGATTTGAACTTCAGTTTAAATATGAGAGTCCTGATAGTTATTCCCTAGTGAATAGCATTAGCATTCTAAAATAATCTGGAGTAAAAATGACTTCTATACTTTGTAATGCAAAAAACATGCTAATTTTCATCTTGCGGGTTGACTGTTTCTATTTCTTCTCAAAAGACTTCCCGATTTTCCTCTCCATCATCCAGGACAGCACCACAAAATCCACTGTGTTTCAGTCTGCTTAAAAGTGACAAATTACCTCAGCTGTGGCTTGGAGATCTTGGACAGTTTCCCATGGGTGGGAAAATTTCAGGTGAGATCCCCAAGGGCATCATGGCATTTAGTTTTCTTAGAGTGCTTGGATTTGGGGGCTCTTATTTCAAAGAGGGCAGAAATTTGGCCTGGAAGGCAAGAGGACCTGGGTTCTAATCCCAGCTCTGCCACTTGTCTGCTCTGTGACCTTGGGCAAGTCACTTAAATTCTCTCTGCCTCAGTAAACCTCATCTGCAAAATAATAAGACTGTGAGCCCCATGTAGGACAGGGACTGCACCCAACCTGATTAGCTTGTACCTACCTCAGAGTTTAGTACAGTGCCTGTCACGTAGTAAGCGCTTAACAAATACCGTAAAAAAATCATTTCCTTTACCTAGACAACCCTTTTCAACAGTCATTTCTTTCTCTGTGAGCAATGTATTTATGAAATTCACATGCCAGGTTTTTTTCCACGGAACTCAAGGTACCGGTCACAGAACTTTAAGCACGGAGGGTCGAACATCTTGAAACGAAAACTAAAGGAAACAGGAAAGAAGAGAGGAAGACAAAGTTGGGGATAAGGGTGTGTTCTCAATTTAGGTATTGCAAGTAACAACACTATCACCTACCAAGGCTGAAGGGAATTTCATGTCATTATTTTACCGCTCTGACTATGACTAATAACTTTTAGGGATGTCCTGAGGATTTCCCCAGGCCCCCTTTTTAAGTCTTTCACACTGTGCTATTTTTGTCTCTCCTCTCCATTTTTTAAATAGTATTCAAGTGCTTACTATGTGCCAGGCACTGTACTAAGCACTGGGGTAGATACAAGCTGATCAGATTGGACACAGTCCAAGTCCCACATGAGGCTCACTTTCTTAATTCCCATTTTACAGATGAGGTAACTGAGGCACAGAGAAGTTAAGAGACATCTCACAGCAGAGAAATGACAGACCCAGGTCCTGCTGACTCCCAGGACGGTGCTCTATCCATCCATTCGACCACCCTGCTTCTCATTTAACATGTGGAGGGAGGCACGTAAAGTCACATGGAGACTTGGTTCCTGCATCCAACACTAAATTGCTTTTTGCAACCTTTCCCACAGATAGGGAAGGGAAGGAGAGGCCCCAGGGCATTTCTCATGGATTTTATTAGTGGCCTGGATTTCTCCAGGCTAAATGTTTCAGTGAATTGAGGGGATGAGATGTCACCTTTACCATTGACAACATAAACTCATGCATGATAGCAAAAGGCTTTCTGGGTCCTTTCAGTGTACGAGGCACCATTGAAAACAAATCATTTAATTCCTTGGTGACTCAGTTTACTCACTTTGAGGAATGGGATTTCTGACACCTGCCTCTCAGGAGTGTTGATACAAAAAGTTTAAAAGCACATTGAAAGCTTAAATAAGAGGTGTTATCTGTTTATTCATGTCTTTAATTTTAACACTGGAGCCTGGGTGAGATTTGCACCTGGATTTGTGCCTTTTATTCACCCTTTCCTCAGCCCCTCAGCACTTACGTACATATGCATAAATTATTTTTATATTCACTCTCTTTATTGTCCTCTCTCTCTCTCTCTATATATATATTATATTCACTCTAAAGCTCAGCAGTATATATGTCCTAACATATGATGCACTTAACTTCTCTGTGCCTCAGTTCCCTCATCTGTAAAATGGGGATTAAGACTGTGAGCCCCACGTGGGACAACCTGATTCCCCTATGTCTACCCCATCGCTTAGAACAGTGCTCGGCACACAGTAAGCGCTTAACAAATACCAACATTATTATTATTATTAGTTTCTCCTTCATCCTAAATCTCAATCAGTCAGTGATATTTATTGAGCATGGACTGTGTGCAGAGCACTGTACTATTCATTCATTCATTCAATATTTATTGAGCGCTTACTGTGTGCAGAGCACTGTACTAAGCATTTGGAAAGTACAATTTGGTAACAGATAGAGATAATCCCTGCCCAACAACGGTAAGCTCTCAGTACTAAGGAAACAGGGAGAAAATAGGTCAGGGCGTGGGTGGTGTGACCGATTTAGGGAAAGAATTCTGACCCAGGTCCTGCAAAAACCTTTCCCTCAGAATATGTCTGGTAGTTATCTGAAATTTGGTCAGGTCATCCACATGGTCACTTTTTGAGGAGAAACATGGATTTGCCTTGCCCTTTTATATTGTGGGTGCAAATGTGGCAATAGGGCACTAGTAGACCTCATGGTTTTTCTGTACACAATGTCACTAAGGCATCCTTCTATCCTTCAGGGCACATCTAAAGATCAGCTTGACTCCTCCCTGATTCCTAGTTCCTGCTTCCCTTCTAAACCTCCCAGAAATCCACCCCAATTAATCCTCACCTTCTTGGGCCTGGGACTCAGAGGACCTGGGTTCTAATGTCGCCTCTGCCACTTGCCTGCTGTGTGACCCTGGGTAAGTCACTTGCCTTCTCCAGACCTCCGTTCCTTCATCTGTAAGATGGGGATTCAATACCTGTTTTCCCTCCTATTTATAATCTGGGTCCCCTGGGGGACCTAATGATTTTATATCTGCCCCAGTGCTTAGTACATTTGCTCCTTGGCACGTAGTAAGCGCTTACTGAAGACTGAAATTAATTATGATTGTTGGTCTTGTATTATCACTTGTGGGTGGATCTGTTTCTTCAATTTACTTATTTCCTCCTTTTGTTTGGGCCAACTGTATCAATTATTGGACTCCCCCTCCCCATGATATATATTCAATTTGTGCCTGCCCATTCCCCACTTTTATATGGTCAACTCCTTGAGGGAAGGTACTGTCTTCTCCTTTTATAATAAGGTGGTCCCAAGCAGTTGGTAGAGTGCTCTGCACATAAGTATTGATGATGATAATAAGAGTGGAAGCTGGATTAAAAGAAGGACTGAGTATGTAAAGCGAATGGAACAATTAGCTAACCAATTGGTAGTCCCTCTTCTAAACTCTCAGAGAATTTGGGCCTGTGTTGTGAGCTTACTAAGCATAATGTCAAGTTGGCACCAAGAAGTGGTGTTATTTCCACCTGAATCTTTTCGGTAGAAACATCCCTTTAAATCACGGTTCCTTTCAGGGAAAATCTGCTCTAAAGCATCGCACTAGCATTCACCGGGGCTGCAGGGGGTGGGAGCCATTCAGATTCTTTACATTTTGTTTTTCCAATTGCTCTCTAGCTCTCTGGTTGGAGATGCAATCACAGAGCCTAGAAATCTAGTGCCTAGAGAGAGCGCACTCTGTGAGTCAGAACAATTTGCAGTGTTCTCACACTCTGTATGTCTGGCTTGGGATTTCCTAGAAGATAGGAGATATCTTCATAGCAGCACAAATGCCCAAAGTTAGCCTGAAATCTGCAGGCTTGGTTACAATCAATGCTGAAATGAGCTGTGGGGAGGGGATGGGGAAAAAGAAGAAAGAGAAGAAAATGTCTCCCCCCTCTAGACTGTAAGCTCATTGTGGACAGAGAATGTGTCTGTTTACTGTTGTAATGTATTCATTAATTAATTCATTCAATCACATTAAGTGCTTACTGTGAGCAGAGCACTGTACTAAGAGCTTGGGGAAGTACAAGAACAGTAAACAGTGACAGTCCCTGTCCCCAATGAGCTCACAGTTTAGAGGGGGGGAGACAGACATCAATACAAATAAATCAAATTACAGATATATACATTATTGTACTCTCCCAAGCTCTTAGTACAGTGCTTTGCACACAGTAAGTGCTCAATAAATAGAATTGGCTGACAGTGCAGTTCCAAGTGATCACCATGGATGGACCTATCAGTCAAACAGTCAATGGTATGTATTGAGCACTTACTGTGTGCAGAACATTATACTAAGCGTTGGGAGAGTACAATATAACAGTCTCGGTAGACACATTCCCTGCCCACAAGGAGCTTAACAGTCATTCATTCATTCATTCAATAGTATTTATTGAGCGCTTACTATGTGCAGAGCACTGTACTAAGCGCTTGAAATGAACAAGTCGGCAACAGATAGAGACAGTCCCTGCCGTTTGACGGGCTTACGGTCTAATCGGGGGAGACCGACAGAAAAGAACAATGGCAATAAATAGAGTCAAGGGGAAGAACATCTCGTAAAAACAATGGCAACTAAATAGAATCAGTCCAGAGAGGGAGACAGTTTCTTCTCTTTCTTCTTTTTCCCCATCTCCTCCCCAAAGTTCATTTCAGCACTGATTTTCAAGGGAGCCAGCAGACACAAGATGAGCCTCTCCCCACCTACCACCCTCCTCTATTTTCTGCTCCAGTCAGGTGGGAGTTGTGTGCAGGGCTCTGACTCCTGCCCCCGGCTTACTTTCTATGTCTAATTGGTGTGCTACCATGAGGAGACTGGAGATGGTAACTCTGGAAGCTAAATCTGTAGTCCTGATCCAAATCCCATACGGCCCTTTCTCCCTCCCGCAAAAATGGCCAGACCCAGGCTTGTGCAGTCACTTCATGTCCTCTGTGCCTTAGTTACCTCATCTATGAAATGGAGATTTAAGACTGTGAGCCCCACATGGGACATGGACCATGTCCAACCCAATTTACTTGTAGCCAGCCTATCGTTTAAGTACAGTGGCTGGCACATAATAAGCACTTAACAAATACTATTATGATTATTATTCTTATATGAAAACAGTTGAAGTTTGCGGGGGAAATCTCTCAGCATTCTGGGTTGTTTTAAAGTGTGGACCCACTCCTCTAGCGTTTTCAATGCCGCATCGCTCTATGGAATTGTTCCATTAGCTGTCTACCCCTAATCATGAAATTTGCATGCTGAAAGCACTTAGCTCATCTAGAAAGAGACTCGAAGGGATAGAATGAGCACTTAGCAGGTTAGGCAATCAAAAGTTAAAAGAATTACTTTCAGTTGCACTAGGTGGGTTTGAGGGCCCTTCTGAAAATCATTTGAATTTTCGCCTACGGACTTGGATGGCCCACGCTAGGAGTGTGTGCTTAGCTTCGCCCTTGGTTGCAGCCCGAGCTGGCAAAATCAGAATCCTAGTAACAGGAGTGGAGGAAGTGGTGGGTGGATGGATGTGAATAGGTAGGCAGAACCCTATTTCCAACAGCCTAGGGCAGGATCGCCATGGACCCCTATTTGAATACTTTAACTGAGTTGGATGGCAGCTTCTGAGAGGTTTTCTGGGTTCGCCTACTTTTCTTTGTTAACTTTACCCATGGCAGAGGTCATTTCCATGTGGAGCAAACTTACTGAAATTTAAATAAAGGTCACAGATCCTACTGGCGTTAGGAAGGTGTTGATGATTTCTGCCTGTTAGGGATTTTTGGTCACCATTCAGCACATTGGGGCAGAGAATTATTAGGTGGAAGTGGAAATTATTTGCCATGGAACGGTGTCTTTGTGAAGCACTTTGTGGGAAACAGCGTAGCCTAGTGGAAAGAGCATGGCCCTGGGTTCTAATTATGGCTCTTCCACTTGCCTGCTATGTGACCTTGGGCAAATCACTTAACTTCTCTGTGCCTCAATTTCCTCAACTGTAAAATGGGAATATAATAATAATAATAATGTTGGTATTTATTAAGCGCTTACTATGTGCAGAGCACTGTTCTAAGCGCTGGGGTAGATACAGGGTAATCAGGTTGTCCCACGTGAGACTCACAGTTAATCCCCATTTTACAGATGAGGTAATTGAAGCACAGAGAAGTTAAGTGACTTGCCCAGTCACACAGCTGCCAAGTGGCAGAGCCGGGATTCAAACCCATGTCCTCTGACTCCCAAGCCCGAGCTCTTTCCACTGAGCCACGCTGCTTCCCTGTTCTCCCTTCTACTTAGTCTGTGAATCCCATGTGGGACAGGGACTGTGTCCAACCAGTTTAACTTAGTTTAACCCAGTTTAACCCAGTGCTTAGAACAGTGCTTGGCACAGAGTTAGGGCTAAATGAGTATCATAATTATTACTTCTTCAAAGCCTACCCACCACTCACAAGCTGTATGTCCCTTGGTCCCCATAAAGAACCACCTCCTTTGCTCTGAGGAACTCAAAATGATAGTTGGCACATGTGTTCACATCAGGTTACCAAGGGTCATTTGGGAGACAGGCCCTTTGGTGAGTGGTTCTTAAACCGTGGATCTTTTCTTCACTAATGTTCATCTCTAAACTCTGTGGCTTTCCCCCTACCTGTAATTTATTTTAGTGTCCCTGCTCCCCCTCTGACTCCCCTGCTTGATTGTAAGCTCTTTCAGTGCAGTATTGTGTCAACTAACTCCGTTGCACTTTCCCAAGCATTTAGTACAGTGTTCTGCACAGAGTAACAGCTCAGTGAATACTACTGATTATTATTATAATTATTAACGACAATATGAATATTATTTATTAATAATGATGATAATAATGATTGCGGTATTTATACAGTGCTTACTATTTGCCAAGCACTGTATTAAGTGCTGGGGTACATACGAGATATTCAGGCTAAACGAAATCCCTGTCTAAGGGGGAAGGGATTAACGCCAGTTTTATAGATGAGGAAACTGAGGCACAGAGAAGATAAGTGGCTTGCTCAAGGTCATACAGTAGGCAAGTGGCAGAGCCAGGATTAGAAGCTAGGTCTCCTGATTCCCAGGAATAAATTGATTGGTATGTACATTTGAGCTACAAAAATTTGGAACATAAATATAAGTTTCTACTGAAGAAGTCCTATTTAAAAATGTAGATACTTTCCTTGTGCTGACATGCCCTTAGAGTTCCTAATTGGGAAATGTTCTATATCTATGGGGATTTCATAACTGCAAATGAGTGGTTTGCTGCCCATAATTCATCCTGCTCCCTTTCAACACGGAGACACTGGTCTCGGCTTTATGTGGGTAAAGTGGCCAAAGAAGCTTTGTTTCCCCCAAGAGAGTAAAAGAAAGAGACGTGACTCCATGGTATAATACGAAAACAGTCACAAGTGGATTCTACCGAGGAGACAGAAACAACAGGCAAGCACCATGTCTTAAAGCAACCCCAGGGAGTGTGTCTCTGTTGAGATGAAAGCGGCAGGATCGTTCCACTCTGAGTTAGTCTTTGACAGACTGATATTTATGGCAGGGGCGGCGAGGGACTAAATGCTTGATTGGGAAGTATATAATGTCTAAAAGGTTCCATTTGCCAATGGAAAGGAAAAGAGGTCCAGGGGAGCTTACCAAGCTGAAATGAAGAAGAATTGAAATGAAGAGACACCTCAGGGTAATTAACGGGGACAAATATGGTAACTGTCAGGTGCTTTCCTCTGATGAGGATTGTAGCACGGAAGGAAGAAATGGAATTCTGATCACTCTCTCTGATGATGGTGGAAGGTGGGTGGCAGCAGTGGGAGGGACTTTCGTGGGCATTGATGTGGCCCAAAGCTACTGTGAGGGAAATTAAGGATGTAAGGACCACTATATCCTAGAATAGCTTCGCGAGCAATACAGAAGATACGCAAGATCAAACAGAAACTCCGGACCACTAACTTTGAAGCACTCGGTCACTTTGCACCTCCTATCTTACCTTGCTGATCTCCTACTATTCATTCATTCATTGAATCATATTTATTGAGCACTTACTGTGTGCAGAACACTGTATTAAGCGCTTGGAAAGTAGAATTTGGCAACAGAATAGAGATAATCCCTACCCAACAACAGGCTCACAGTCTAGAAACAACCCAGTAGGTTGTTTCTACTACAATCTACTACAACTAGTACAACAATCTACTACTACCCCTGTAGGCTCACATCACTCCTTTAAGGCCAACCTATTCACGTCTATTTTGCCTCCACCCCTTTACCCTGGTCCTGCCCCTGGCCTAGGAAGCCCTTCCCCTTCATAGCCAACAGACAATCGCTCTCCCCACCTTCCAAGCCTTATTAAAGTTGCACCTCCACCAAGAGGCCTTCCCTGATTGAGATCTCATTTTCCCTCCTCTCTCTCCCTTCTGTGTCACCATTGCATTTGGATTTGTATCCTTTATTAAACCTGCTGTCAGCCCCATATACTTATATACTTATCTATAATTTAAATGTCTGTCTCCCTCTCTAGACTGTGAGTTCCTTGTGGTCAGCGAATGCATCTACCAACTCTATTGTCTTGTACTCTCCCAAGCATTTAGTACAATGCTCTGCACACAGGAAGTGCTCACTAAATACAATTGATTGCTTGATTAATTGATACACCAGCCCTCCTCATCCCTTCTACCCCCAGTGTTTTTAGAAGCATCTTACATTTAGCCAGTATGTACCAGTAGGTACCTCTACACTGTAAGCCCTTTGTGGGCAAGGAGTGTTTCTACAAACTCTGTTGAACTGAACTCTTCCAAGTGCTTAGTACAGTGCTCTGCACACAATAAGCATCTAAATACCACTGGCTCATTGATTAGACAGGTAAAAGAATCTTTCATTTCTTTCTTGCCTGTCTGTAGAAATCATTCCCATTTCAGTCCCAGTTCACTCTGGTTTTACTTCCATTCCAAGGGTGGCCATGCATGTCGGTATCTCTGTAAACCTGCTATGTGACCTGTATTTTTCTGGGGTAGGAGTTCTCGCGTGCATCTTTCAGATTCTTCAGTTGTCACTTGGAATTGTTCTGTGGGATCGGAACATTTGATTTAGTTGTGAATTTTGAGCTCCTCAATGGCAGAGACAGAGACAATAGTCTACATCCTCTGTAACTTCCCTTTAGGGCTGAATACAGTACTCTGTGAACAAATGGAAGGATTTCAGTAAATACTCACCAACCTATCTGCCTGGGTTGCTGCCTAGGCTGGCTACCAACTTGGTGTCAGAAGGCGGTGAAGGGAGAAAGGGCAAGCAAAATCTTCCAGAAAGGGCCAAATGTGTCCAGAATATGGACATTCCAATGGCTAAAAAAGAAAGCTCCCTAGAATCCTGGATTTGATCTCATTCCACCCTCAAGGTCAGGTGGATAACCCAAGGAAAAGATAGCTTTGACTATTAAGGGTCTTCCAGGTCTGTGTTTTGAGTTTTTTTTTAATTTGTGGTATTTGTTAAGCACTTACTATGTGCCAGGCACTGTAGTAAGCATTGTGGTAGATACAAAATAATTGGATTGGACACAGTCCCTGAACCACACAGAGGACTCTCAGTCCTAATCCCCGTTTGACAGATGATGTAACAGGCACAGAGAAGTTGTGACTTGCCCAAAGTCACACAGCAGGCAAGTGGCTGAGCTGGTATTAGAACCCATGCCCGTGCTCTTTCCACTAGGCCACAACTGCTTCTTTAAATTCTATTGTCATTCTTTTTTCCTTGATCCTCAGAGTTAACTTGGTTCCTTGACACACCTAACTTGGGCAAATCCACTTTGCCCTCAGAATGGATTTTACTTATTTTGGCTCACCACAGCTAACTAATTGGTCAGCTAACTCTGATTGGGAGATATTTTCAGGGTTTTTCTCCTTCAGCAAATTGGCAAAACATTAAAAAGCTTCAGTTCTGTCAGAGCTTGGGAAATCCAGTGGCAGCAGGGGAAGATAAGAGAAACTGCAGTTTCTCTTTGGACATTCTGCTCCACTCCACAGTGACATAATTCAACTCGGTGAAAACATGGGTCTCTGATGGGTGCGTGTGTGTGGCTGTTGTCCTTTTCTGGGTCTTCAACTCATTTGCATTCTACCTTTTCCTGTCTCTATCTTGTGCACATCTTGTCTCTATCTTCTCCAGCTTGGTGATTTGGGGAGGGCAGGGGGAAGAAAAACACACTCAACACACCCTTATACCCACCTGTCCATACCTACCTCTATGCCCTACAAACATACCCACCAATGTCTACCCACTCAAGCACGCTCACCTCAAACTCAAGTCTTCCAAATACACTTTCACACCACAACCCTGCCACAAAAATACACACAAACACACACACCACCTCCCCCCACACCCCACGCACAAAGAAAACATTCATCTGCAGGAACACAGACGAATGCTTACATTCTCTTAGTGACAGTGACCTTAAGTAGCAGTGATTGTGATAGTATTTATTGAGCCCCTACTTATTGCAGTCAATTGTACTAAGACGTTGGGAATGACAACCCCAAGACACATTCTTACCCATAAGCTCATTGTGGACAGGGACAGTGTCCATCAACTCTATTGTATTATTTCTCAAGTACTTAGCACAGTGCTCTGCCCACAGTAAGTGTTCAATAAATACCATTGATTGATTGATAAGAAGCTTACACACTAACAGGGAGGCAGACAGAAAGTTAAGACACCCTCAAGGACTCAGAAATTAACTCAAGAACACATGGACAAACACATGCCCTCAGAACGCACAAGCATCCAAGGCCAAATTCAGAGTAGCCCAGGACTAGAAGGTCAGAGGAGGACAGCAACTAAGAAAAAAAACGTGAAGAAGAAATTGGAAACCGGAACTGGGGAAAGAATGAGAAATTCACTGAGTCTATAGCTTGGGAAAAGCTGGGTATTTCTGCTAGTAGAAGTAAATTTCCTTATACCCAAAAGTCTTGTGAAGCTGCTATTCTGAGGATATAGCTTCTACATTCATTCCTTAGCACGTAGCATTTCCATTTGGTATTCCCGGCCTTTTATATCCATTAGAGTATCCAAAATGCTCTTGAAGTTACTCCATTGTGTAGTCAGTGTGACAGTTCCAAGAATGCAATGAAAGGTTAAAGCAGAGAGTATTCGTTCTTTCCTCAGCATTTTGAACAATTCACATAGGAAGAAGCACGTGTCTGAGTGCAGGTCCCTTATACTTCCTTATCTACCAATTATGGTTTTGAATTTTGGAGTTATGCCTGCCATTCGTCGAATGTTCTAGAAGGAATCCTTGACAAATACATTCTGCATCTCATTGTTCATAAAAACATCTTTGCTCTCTTAATGAGCTCTCAGTCTTTTGTTTTAACACTTGTCTCTGATTTTCTATTCTTCCCTCTGTGTTCCTACTGTTCCTTCTCTTCTCACTGACTATTTTTTGGCTGTGTATGGCACTGCAGTCCTTCTCCAGCAGTATGGGCTGTTTAGGAATTGGAGTCAGTAACCCCAGTCCCATTCTGACTTAGTTGTGACAGTGATGCATTTATGCGTCACTTTATATTGTGTGGCTTCCACCTACCCTTAATTTAATTTAGACCTCTAGACTGTGAATTATTTTATGGTATTAGTTAAGTGTTTACTATGTATCGGACACAGCTCTAAGCATTGGGGTAGATACAAGGTAATCGGATTGAACACAGTCCCTGTCCCAAATGGGGCTCACAGTCTTAATCCCCATTTTCCAGATGAGGTAACTGAGGCCCAGAGAAGTGAAGTAACTTGCCCAAGGTCACACAGCAGACAAGTGGTGGAGCTGGGATTAGAACCCAACTCCTTCTGGGCAGGGATCTTGTCTACCAACTCCATGTATTGTACTCTCCTAAGCACTCAATGCTGTGCTCTGTACATAGTAAGTGCTAAATAAATACCACCGATTAATTAGTATCTTTCTTCCCTGCTAGACTCAGCATCTTGAGGGCTGGGATCATGTCTACCAACTCTATTATACTCTCATTCATTCATTCAATAGTATTTAGTATGTGCAGAGCACTGTGCTAAACACTTGGAATGTACAATTGGGCAACAGATAGAGACAATCCCAGCCCAATAACGGTCTCACAGTCTACCCAAGCGCTATTACAGTGCTCATCACACTGTAAACCGTAAGCTCCTTGAGAGCAGGAATCTTGTCTACTAACTCTATTGTACTCTCCCAAGCGCTTAATACAGGTCTCAGCACAGAGTAAACACTCAGTAAATACTATTTGTTGATGGATGCATTATTTCTTGAAATAGCCTTAAACCTCATCTACTGTTCCAGCTACCCTTGAAGAACAGGCCCTTCAGCAACCACAAAATTCATCAGTCAGTGCCTAAACATTCCTCCAGAGCTACAACCCAAACTAGAGTTCTGCCAAACTAAGTCACCCACCCTGGAGGTTCCAATCTCCAGAATGTTGTCCTACCTTTGGAAGCAACTGCATCACTTACCCTTGGGACATTTTGTTTATTCATTTATTCTTTCATTCAATCATGTTTATTGGGAGCTTACTGTGTGCAGAACACTGTACTAAGCAACTGGGAGAGTACCATACAACAATGAACAGACACATTTTAGGTGACTTTGTCCTGAAGGGAGCTGATTGTTGGGCAGCCATAGAGACCAAGAAAGTTGTTCATGACCTCCCTCTAGACTTGAGTGGCTTGGTCACATGGGGGAGAGCAGGGCCCATGGAATGCAAAGTCTAGAGCAGGTCCCCTGATTCATTCATTCATTCAGTAGTATTTATTGAGCACTTATTATGTGCAGAGCACTGGACTAAGCACTTGGAATGTACAATTCGGCAACAGATAGAGACAATCTCTGCCCATTGATGGGCTTACAGTCTAATGGGGGGGCGGGGAGGGAAATTCATCCTACCCTAGCAAGAGCTCTGAATACACGCATGGATACACACACACACACACACACACATGCACGCACAAAGGGATTGAGCTGCTCATTGAGTATCTTGGCTGTGGATTTCCTGGCATGCTGTAGAGTGAATATCTGAGCCACTTTATTTAAAGGTGATCCCAAGCCAGCTAGCTTGGTGGGGGATTTTGAAAGGAAAAATATGCTCTTTACCATGAAAAGTTTTAATTTTATAGTTTTAAACTCGTACATCGTCTCCATGGCTAGGGGCTACTTTATTCCTCTGACGTAGATGAGTGAGGATCCTTCGGAACATAAATATATGCAATAAGCCAATAACTCTGCCTGCCTTTCGGCAGCTCCTAGAGGGTATCTCCATGCTGGCAAACAGAAGGGTAATGGGAATTAGAAGGAGGGGAAAAACAGCAATAAAAATATAAATCAAAAAAAGAAGGAAATCCATTTGGTCCTTGGCAGCAGAGACACTGTTCAGCTAATCCATGCTGAGTGCAATCCAATACTCCTTTATATAATCCTGTGCTTGTGGAAGAAAATTAAAGTTTAATGCAATAACGGCTGACACAAATCACTTTTGTTGCCCAGAAGCAGATTAAAGAATAGTTAAAATCATACAAATCTAATTTCTTTTTTTTTTTGCTTTATTCTGTAACATCTTGATTCTTTAATCCATAGCATCAGTTTTTGATTATTAAACATATATTATCAACATAAGCGAGATTGGGGAAAAAACAGTGACAGCCAGGAAATGATTTGTGCTCAAATGGTACATGTTAAAGCTCTTTCAAATTCCATAAATTTTTCATAGGTTCCTATAGGTCCTTGCCTTTAATCAATCCGTGTCAAGGGGACTTTAAAAATAAGCATAAAGCAATGGAATGCTATCAATCATAATTGGAGCTGTTAGGGTCTATTGTATCCCACCAAGCTATCATCTGTCTGTGTGTGCATGTGTGTGTGTTTCTCTGTTCTACATTTGAGTTCTGCCAGCAATGGGACAGCTTAAGACCTTTTCATTAAAGATGCAACATGGATAATGTTGCCGTGGTTATCCTCTCTTCATGTAACCTCTGCCCTTTGTGGAAACTGCTGCTTCTGTCCTCAACAGCTAGCCAGAGACCATGAAAGGATAGTTACCAGTGCACCACTGACCTTTCTGTTTTTTGGTTTGACCCTCCTAGACTAACCTCATCTGGCTCTGCCTTAAGCTCTCCCTTGCCCTCCTCAAAAACAAACAAAAAATCCTGCGCACCATCCTAAAGGAATGAAGTTTTAAACTGGTTTTTCAATGACCACAGGCCCCAGTAAATGGAGAGCTACCAGCCAAAGCCCAAACTGGACTGAAGTCAAACGGCTGTGCAATTGCCATGGTTCCCAGAGCTCCCCCCACCCTCCCAGGAAGTTTCCATGGTGCCAATGTGACATCATCCATATTCCATTTCATGGGCATTTGGTGGTTGACGTGCACTGCCACTCTTAAGCCCTAAAATGTCTGAGAGGAGATTCTTAAAGGATAGGAACTCCGTCTTTTCTCTGCTTTCTCTTCAGCTGCTTTCTTTCCGCCCTGCTTCAGTAGGATCATTGTTCTCCTTTTGAGCATGTCATCCTGGTTCAAATTTCTTGGCGGTTAGAATGCTGAAAGGGTTTAGCAAAAGCACCATGGCCCAATTATGAGAACGAGTTCACATATGTCACTTCATGGTCAATTGTAAAATGCTCCTGTGACTTGGAGGTATCAAATGGATGCAGGGTTCAAAAAGAGCCTTTTTCCTTTCCCTGCTCCCAGTGGGAACCCTCATCCCAACTCCTCCTCAATTTCCCCTCTTCCCAAGACCTTGAATCAATTCACTAATAACCCCACAATCTTCGGTTTCCATTGGTGTCAACGGCCACTGGCCAATGACCACCATCATTAATGTTGAATAGGATTGTTAAGACCCATGGGCATGCCGTATGGAGTGTTTTGTGGGGTGCTGAACCGAGGAAGTTGAACATTGGAAAATATATTGTGCACTTGAAGAATGGTGTGTGGGTGGGGGGGGGGTGGGGGGTGGGGGGGTTGTTTCAAAGATTTCTCTGGTCACCCGCCCAAATAAAAATCATCAGAGTGAAGGTGGAGATTAAATCCTCCTAATGAGGAGAAGAAATCTTGGCTATTCTAGTTTAGATCCGGTTTGGGTTTCTGTTACTATGGAGGACTGGTCTTGCTGTTATGTTTTTTCCTGCATCGTCACAGGCCCTCGAGGGGTAAAGTGGTATTTATGATATATGTTAACTGCACAAGCACTGTGCCAAGCACTGGTGTAAATATGTGTAAATCAGATCGGACACAGTCACTGTCCCACATGGAGCTCACAGCCTAAAGGAGAAGTAGGAGCAGTATGACTTAATGGAAAGAGCAAGGGCCTGGGAGTCAGAGGACCTGGGTTCTAATCCCTGCTCTGCTACTCGTGTGCTGTGTGACTTTGGGCAGGTCACTTCTCTGTGCCTCAGTCATCTCATCTTTAAAATGGGGATTAAGACAATGAACCCCATATGGGAACTGGTCGGTGGCCAACCTGATTATCTTGCATCTACCCCAGCACTTAATATAGTGTCTGGCACATAGTAAGTGCTTAAATACGATTAACAAACAAACAGACAAAAAGAAAAGCAGGTGTTTAATCCCCATTTCTGATGAGGAAATTGAGACACAGAGCGGTGAAGTGATTTGCCCAAGGTAAATCAGCAGGCAAGTGGCAGAATCAAGATTAGAACCCAGATTTCTCGACTCCCAGTCCTGTGCTCATTCCACTAAGACACAGGTTCACTTGTGTCTGTATTTTAGCTTTTCAGAGGGGGTAACCCTTCCTAGAGGGAAATACTAATAAGCTGAACAATTGCCACTATGAAACAGTTTCATATTATCAATAACAACAGCCATCATCATCATCATCATCATTCTAGTATCAGCATGGCTCAGTGGAAAGAGCAAGGGCTTGGGAGTCAGAGGCCATGGGTTCTAATCTCGGCTCTGCCACGTGTCAGCTGTGTGACTTTGGGCAAATCACTTAACTTCTCTGAGCCTCAATTACCTCATCTGTAAAATGGGGATGAAGACTGTGAGCCTTGATCACCTTGTATCCGCCCAGTGCTTAGTACAGTGCTTTGCACATAGTAAGCACTTAAATACCAACGTTATTATTATTATTTACTATATACCAAACCTTGTAGTAAACACTGGGTATGTACAAGGTAATTCAGTTGATAATCAAGATAAACAACTTAATGGGTTCTTGTCTCTCTGTTCACTCCGATACCAGGGGCTCACGACTATGACTTTGGTTGACTGATCCCAGAAACAGAAGTCTAATTTTGAGACCCTCTTCCATCTTGTGGCTCCTCCTCTGAACAGCCCTTGACCCTTCTGCTTGCCAGGCTGCCATTTCTCCTGGCAGGTGGTTGGCTGGTTGCCTTCAGAAACACCACGGTAGCATTTCTCAAATGGAGGTGGGCTCAGATACTGATGAGTTCACTTTGATCTGGCATAGGAGCCACTAGGTCTCAGTCTAGTATAAACTATTTATGTGTTTCAACTCTATGAATAAACTCCCTTTTGCAAATGTTTCTTAGGGTTGGGTATGTGTCATGATGGTTTTCTAAATCCAAATAACATGTAATATATATGTCGTATGTAGCCGTGTATACAAACGAGAAAATTTACAGGTCTCTCATTCATTGTTTTCCCTCTCTTGAGGTACAAATTATTTGAATGTTCCAGACAAAACGGTTTTTACATTTCTACCTCATCTTCTGAAACCTGATCGAAGCAGGATTTGTTGTATGAAGGCATGTTTAAATTTGTGTTCTCATGACCTTCCAACTGTGGATTAGATAACAGTATACTTTATAACTGCAAAGATAATAATGTTGTGGGGTTTTTTTAAAGCGTGAAATGGGTGCTAGACATCACGATGACATAAGCAAGTGGATGGGGGCACGGCAGTGCCCAAGGCTGAGAAGGTGCACAGGGACGATCTGCTTCACAATCACAGACTGTACCCAAATCTTCTTGGCACATAGTAAGCACTTAACAAATACCATAATTTTTTTTTATTATTATCTTGAAATGGTTGCTTCTAGTTTTTGGGGGGATGAGAGAGTGTGGATGACTCTGTGCAATCCATCACCACTGCTTCAAAAACAACTTCAGCATTTAATCCCATTGAATTGGGGCTGTGAGGGGGAAGAATATCTATGATTCTATTTATCTATTTTGATGGTATTGATGCCTGACTACGTGCTTTGTTTTGCTGTCGGTCTCCCCCTTTTAGACTGTGAGCCTCTTGTTGGGCAGGAATTGTCTCTGTTGCTGAATTGTACATTCCAAGCGCTTAGTACAGCTCTGTACACAGTAAGCGATCATTAAATACAATTGAATGAATGAAAAGCCTAAACAAAGATCTTATGAAAGAAGGCAGCACCAATCAGCAGCACCCTGGGTGTCTGGTTAGGAAGGCTCTGCTCCCCTGAAGGGGAGGGTGATGAGAAAAGGTATCCCTAAAACCTGCCACCCTCACTCAAGCTAGATTCATCAAAGGTGAAACAGAGTGGCCTAGTGGAAAGAACACAGACCTCTGAGTCAGAGGACCTGGGTTCATTCATTCAATAGTATTTATTTGGCGCTTACTATGTGCAGAGCACTGTACTAAGCGCTTGGAATGTACAATTCAGCAACAGATAGAGACAATCCCTGCCCAATATCGGGCTCACAGGCTAAACAGGGTTCTAATCAAAGCTCTGTCATTTGCCTGCTAGGTGACCTGGGTAGATCACTTCACTTCTTTGGGTCTTAGTTTCCTCATCTGTAAAATGGGGATTCAATACCTGTTCTCCCTCCTACTTAGACTGTGAGTTCCCTGTGGAGTAGGGACAGTGTCCAACCCGATTATCTTGTATCTAGCCCAGCGTTTAATACAGTGCTTGGCCCGGAGTAAGTACTTAAGCATCACTGTTGTTATCATTATTATTATTATTATTATTATTAATTAGTAGAGGTCTGTGAGGAGTGAGCCTCCACCTGGCAATGCCAATACAAAAACAAACCATCCCTTTGGGAAATACATGCAGTCGTGCAGTGTAGAATGAGCTGGGATGCACTTTTACTTCTCTTCCCCTGAGCTCACCTGTGCCCGCCAGAGTGAAACCAGCCACAACTCCACCCAGGAGGGCACCCAAGGGGCACGAGAAGAGCTGGCAGGGCAAGGCTGGCTCTGTGGTAGATTCACCTGGCTCACAAACACAGGGGCTGGCCCTCCAGTTCAGCGGAGAGGTTGGGCCAAGGCGGCCCCTCCCCAGGGAAAGCAGAGAGGGAAAAGAGAAAGAAGAGCTTGATCTTTCTGTTTTGAGATGCAAACCTCTTGGTTTCCCTTTTAAGTGGAGTGTTTTTGTTCACTTGTAAAGCAACAGCTGGGAAGGAGGTCGGGGCTTTGATTTCCTCTAACCCAAGTTTTTGAACTTGCCCCTGGTTTCTCAGGATCCACGGGGCACCCCAGCAGTGCCAACCAGCGTGATAATTCATTTCTCCTCACACCGAACAACGCTGCCTACGTGTCTGTTGACCGAGGTCCCAACATATTGGCACAGATGACCCTTTTGAAGCTCCACTGATAGGTTGGAGCATGCCCTCTTCCTGGTTGCTTCTTAAATGAAACACAGAGCAGCTCCGTTTAGCAACCTCTATTCATTCGCCGGCAAGGACAAGGACGGAAAGAAATTACAAGTCCATAGATCTTGGGCAAACGCCATCACCAGTCTCTCTCAAATATGGGCCCCGGCTATTAAGCAATCAGATATGATAGAGTAATGATGCACACACCTAGAGTAGGGGCATTAGGCAGGGGGCCAAAGCCGAGAGGCATCACATTATCTGGAAGTGCATTATTACACAATGACACGTACTTTGGCGGGTCTTGCCGTCATCCCCAAATAAATTATGACATTTAAAATTTCATTAGGCCCATAAAATATCTGAATAGCACACATGTTTATGGTTTGTCAGAATCTGCCTCCATGGGTCCAGCAAAGTGGGGGCTCAGAAATGGAGAGGGATGAGAGGAAAGAAACAAGGTTTTTCTCTCTGCTTTGTCTACCTGTTTTTCCATCCCACAGACGTTTGAATTGGATTGGAATTCATTCATTCAATCATATTTAGTGAGTGCTTACTGTGTGCAAAGCACTGTACTAAGCGCTTGGGAGAGCACAATATAACAATAAACAGACACATCCCCTGTCCACGACTGGAATGAGAGGAGAGCTCCCATTTGGAACTGGGAAACAGAAGGTCCATTTGTTGGTTTTTCCTCCAACGACTAGCTGAGACCTATAAGCTCATTATGGGCAGGGAATGTGTCTGCTAATTCTGTTGTATTGTACTCTCCCAAGTGCTTAGCACGATGACGTGCGCACACACAGTAAGCGCTCAGTAAATACCACTGATTGATGGATTGATTGATCCTCACAGGCAAACCTTTGACTCCATGAAGTGGCCACTTGGCTGAACATGAGAACACAAGACCAACAATATGAATGGTCATTCTTTCTCCTGCAGTAGCAACAGGGATACGTGGTTGGGAGGGAGGGGGGGAAGTCTACCTTTGTCTGAATTGGTGGTGATGATAATCACAAATTCGCTGGGCTAGTGTTTAGCTCCTTGGATCCACTTTGTCTCTCTGGTGTAATAATAATAACTGTAGAATTTGTTAGTCAGTCAATAGTATTTATTGAGCACTTACCATGTGCAAAGTGCAACAGTATAACAGAAGCATCCCCTGCCCACAAGAAACTTACAGTCTAGAGGGGGAGACAGACATTAATATAAGTAAATGACAGTTATGTACTTCAGGGCTGTGGGGCTGGGAGGGGGGATGAATAAAGGGATCAAGTCAGGGCAATGCGGAAGGGAGTGGAAGAAGAGGAAGTGCTATGTACCAGATACCATAATAAGCACTGTGGCAGATACAAGTGGAAAGAGTTTGGACCTGGGAGTCTAATCTCAACTTTGCCACTTGCCTGAGTGACCTTTGACAAGTCATTTAACTTTTCTATATCTCAGTTTCCTCATCTGTAAAATGTCCTCCCTCCCACTTAGATTGTGAGCCCCATGTGGGACAGGGACTGTGCCTGAAATATCTTACAGCAGCAGCATGGGAGAGAGTTGAGGGTGAAGACTCAAGTTGCCTGCTTGGAAGGAGGCAATGTTAAACCACTTCGGTATTTTGACCAAGAAAACTCTATAGATACACTACCAGAAGGATTGCAGACAGAGAGCGGGGCATCCTGGTGGAGATGTGATCATGGTGTCTTTATGGGTTGGAGATGACTTGACAGCATAAGACAAGTATCTATCCCAGCACTTAGTAGAGTGATTGACACATAGTAAGCACTTAACCAATACCACAATTATTATTATTATTATTTCAGATGCAGTCCCTGTCTCACATGGTCTCAAAGTCTAAGTAGGAGGGAATGTAGTGTAGTTCTGTCCTATAAGATTCACTGGACTGTAGAAATGGAAATGCCAGCTTGTTTCCTGTGAGGTCTTCATCAATATCCTCTTCCTCACCAACAGCATAGTGTTCTTATATTTATGCTCTGACAACTTGAAAACAGCACCTATCTTCCACTCAAAATAAAGGGAACAGCAGTGCAGATAATAGAAAATAACCACAAATACATACACCCAGGTTCTATGGGAAGCAGTGTGGGCTAATGGAAAGAGCCCGGGCTTGGGAGTCAGAGGTCATGGGTTCTAATCCTGGCCCCGCCGCTTGTCTGCTCTATGACCTTGGGCAAGTCACTTCACTTCTCTGGGCCTCAGTTACCTCATCTGTAAAATGGGGATGAAGACTGTGAGCCCTAAGTGGGATAACCCGATTACCTTGTATCTACCCCAGCTCTTAGAACAGTGCTTGGCACATAGTAAGCGCTTAACAAATACCAACATTATTATTATTATTCTTAGAGCACAGGCCTGGGATTAAGACTGTGAGCCCCATGTGGGACATAGACTGCAACCAAATTGATTCATTCATTCAATCACATTTATTGAGTGCTTACTATGTGCAGAGCACTGTACTAAGCGCTTGGAATGTATAATTCAGCTACAGATAGAGACAATCCCTGCCCAACAACGGGCTCACGGTCTAAACACAGTCTAATTGATGAGCTTGTATCTACCCCAGTGACTAGAATGGAGCTTAGCAACATAGTAAGCACTTAAATACCATTTTTTTTAAAAAGATCTCTGACACAGGAACCAGTAAAGCACCTAAATTTGGAAGCTTTAGAGAAGCAGTGGTGGGCTAGTGGAAAGACCACGGGCCAGGGAGTCGGAAGACCTGGGTTCTATTCCCACCTCCTCCACTTGTCTGCTTGGTGACCTTGGGAAAGTCACTTCACTTCTCTGTGTATCAGTTCTTCTATAAAATGGAGATTCAGTTCCTGTGTTCTCCTCCTACTTAGACAGTAAGCCCCATGTGGGACCTAATTATCTTGTGTCTAACACAGCACTTAGTACAGTTCTCATCACATAGTAAGCACTTAAAAAATACCACAATTATTATTATTATTTGAGGGCTTGCAGAAAGTGACCTGGATTTCTCCAGTATTCATTCATTAGGTCAGTCAATCAATAATATTTAAGTGTTTACACTACAAAGTACTGTACAGAGCACTTTGGAGAGTACATAAGAGTTAGTAGGTGCAGTTCCTATCCTCAAGAAGCTGACAACCTAGTGAGGGAAACAGACACTAAAACAAATTATGGGTAAGGGGAAGCAACAGTTTAAAAACATGTAAATATTCATTAATATCAATCAAGTGTTTGCTGTGTGCAGAGAACTATACTATTTATTCATATTATTGTTTTCCTTATGGTGGTATTTGTTAAGTGTTTACTATGTGCCAGGTACTGTATTAAGCACTAGGGTAGATACAGAAGTGTATCTGTGTATCTGTGTACAGTGTATCTGTAAGTGTAGGGTAGATACAGTAGATACAGAAGGGTAGAGAAGCAGCGTGGCTCAGTGGAAAGAGCACGGGCTTAGGAGTCAGAGGTCGTGGGTTCTAATCCCAGCTCCACCACCTGTCAGCTGTGTGACTTTGGGCAAGTCACTTGACTTCTCGGTGCCTCAGTTACCTTATCTGTAAAATGGGGATGAAGACTGTGAGCCCCAAGTAGACAATCTGATTACCCTGTATCTCCCCCAGCGCTTAGAACAGGGCTCGGCACATAGTAAGCGCTTAACAAATACCAACATTATTATTATTATTATTACAGAATAATCTGGTCAGACACAGTCCCAATTCCACAGTTTAAGTGGGAGGGAGAACAGGTATTTAATCCTCATTTTACTGATGAGAAAAGTGAGTCACAGAGAAGTTAATTGACAGAAGGGTAGAGAAGCAGCGTGGCTCAGTGGAAAGAGCACAGGCTTGGGAGTCAAAGGTCATGGGTTCGAATCCTGGCTCTGCCACTTGTCAGCTGTGTGACTGCAGGCAAGTCACTTAACTTCTCTGTGCCTCAGTGACCTCATCTGTAAAATGGGGATGAAGACTGTGAGCCTCACGTGGGACAACCTGATTACCCTGTATCTACCCCAGCGCTTAGAACAGTGCTCTGCACATAGTAAGCACTTAACAAATACCAACATTATTATTTATTAAAAACTTATTATGTGCTAAGAATTGGTGTAGATAGAAGGTTTTGAGACTGGAAACAGTCTCTCTCCCATAAGGGCTTAGATCTATTGGGGCAGGAAAGAGAAAAGGAATTGTATCCCCATTTTACAGATGAGGGGATTGAAGCTCGGAGAAGTTAAGTAATTTGCCCCAGGTACTCTTTCGATTAGGTCACGCTACCAAACCTTGCTTTCATTCATTCATTTAATTGTATTTATTGAGCACTTACTGTGTGCAGAGCACTGTACTAAGCGCTTCAGAGAGTACGAGCAGCATGGCGTAGTGGATAGAGCAGGTTCTAATCCCAGTTCTGCCACTTGTCTACTGTGTGACCTTGGGCAAGTCACTTCACTTCTCTATGCCTCAGTGACCTCATCTGTAAAATGGGGATTGAGACTGTGAGCCCCTGCGGGGCAGAGGACCGTGTCCACCTGGATTGGCTTGGATCCACCCCAGAGCTTAGTACAGTTTAAGCCTTTAACAAATGCCAATATTAAATAATTAATTAATTACAATATAACAATAAGCAGACACATTCCTTGTCCAAAAGGAGTTTACAGTCTAGAGGGCTTATTTCCTCTTGTGCTGGAAGGATCTGAGAGGAGTGGGTGTGTGGTGTGTGGGTGTGTGTTTGTGCAGGGGGGAAAGGCAGGACGGGAAGAAGTGCATTTAACTGATGGGCAGAAGAGAAACTTTCCTGGGTCCCAGAGATCATCTGCAGTATTGTTAATCTGGAGATTATCAACTAATTACTGCATAGATAGAAAGAAATGTACTAGAGGGATAAAAATACGCCCTCAAACCATAAAAGAGTTGGTCTCATTGAGAAGTGGAAATGGAAAAATCAACTGAGATTTCACTTGTCTGGGTTCCATCTGCAAGAATTCTTTCCTGTATGAGTTCACACTATGGTGTGCGGTTTCTCATTCTGAGTTCACCTTAACTCACTCTGTGGAATGAAATAGTGGAGACAACATGAACTTACCCGTGCAGTTTGACAAATCTACTGCTTGTTATTCCAATACAAACACACTCATTAACGTCCTAATTACATCTAGGAAAGGAGAATGATCAGGCTAGGTAGAGATTTCCTCTAATGGTTACGTTTTGATGAAAGATGGACGTTGGAGACATTCTTGAATTGGAAGACCGAACCTCATTAGGAGGGGAGATGTTCTGCATATGGAAACTGAATAAAGCACATAATGAGTTGTGATTTATCAAGTAATATGGTGCTGTACCTTCATTATTCTTTCATTTTCAGTCAGTCCACCCAAACTCCTTATGCTTCCGATAGCACTTAACCTTCCCATACAACCGATATTAGGTATCATGAAGAGAAGCACTGAACTCTCTCAGTGAATGATCAACGTTCGGTACCATATAAGCTCTACTGTAAACTCCTTGTGGGCAGGGAATGTGTCTATCACCTCTGTTGTATTTTACTCTCCCAAGCACTTCATACAGTAAGCATTCAATAAATGACTGATTGATTGACTGATCCACATAAAGGAAAGCATCACCAGAAACGTCATTTTGATCACAATGCTATTCGTCCTTCTCTGATGACCTTAAAGAACAAAAGAGGAAATGAAAAAAATAAATTTACATTGTCTCCGTCAAGCCACACCTTTAGAGATAAGGTTAGTTTCCTCCCTCAGTTGAGTTCCTCTATGATCCGCATTTTGAAAGTCATCAGCATCGGAAAGCTGGGCAACGCAAAATATCTCTAAGATGAAAAAGCCCCTTTATAATCTAGACCCTCTCTTCCTAGAAATGCTAAATGCAATCCACTTTAATGAGAATGTGGGTCTAGCCAATCGCGGGCCCCGAATGTGCAAGTCTTTGACAAAATAGAAATTGGGCTCTGAGAAGGGTTTTCAATTTAAAGTATACAACTTAGGAAGATTTACTGCCAGCTCTATGGTAGGGCTATGGTAAGGTAGGATAGTTAAATGTGTCTTTGCACAGAGCAGGGTTCATTCATTCATTCAATCGTATTTATTGAGCACTTACTGTGTGCAGAGCGCTGTACTAAGCGCTTGGAAAGTACAATTCGGCAATAGAGACAATCCCTTCCCAGTGGGCTTATCATTGTGGTCAAGACATGGATGTGTGAGATCCTTTAGATAATCACAAAGTAGCCCTATGGTATCTTCATTCACCCATTGGTTCATTTCTTTGTTCATTCATTCATTCGATTTTCTTTCAGAGAAAGAAAAAATATCATTTCCCATGGTGACATCTAAACACTGGACTGGGCCAGTTTAGGCAGGACTCCCAGAGTTAAACCATTGTTGTTTCCCTGTTCTTTATGACATTTGCCAAGTGTATACTATGTGTCAAACATCGTTCTAAGCGCTGGGGTAGGTACAGGTTAATTAGGTTGGATGCAATCCCTGCCTCGCATGGGGCTCACAGTCTAAGTAGGAAGAGAACAGGTATTTAATCCCCATTTTATAGTTGAGGAAGCTGAAGCACAGTGAGCGAAGTGACTTGCCCAAGTCACACAGCAAGCAATTGGCAGAGCTGGGATTAGAACCCAGGTCCTCTGATTCCCAGGCCTCCGCCCCTTCCCCTAGGCTGTGCAGCTCCTTCTACATGATATCATGTAGTGGCCATGAAGTGCAATGTAATACTGGGAAAAGATTAGAAGTCCCAGGGCTTTCACGTCAGAACTGGAGAGTATCTGTGGTGGAAACACTAGTTGTCACAGTTGCTGCACCAAAGAGATTCCACTCAGCTCCCGTCCTCTTCTACACACCCCCTGCCCCCCGCCACCTCATCCCCAAGAACCCTCGACAGGCAGGGTTTCTCTTTGAAGGTTATCAGTGCTTACAACAGTGCCAGCCCTGAGAACAGTGCTTGGCACATAGTAAGCACTTAACAAATGCCATCATTATTATTATAAGCCTTCCCTGATTAAGCACTCTTTTCCCCAAGTTCTAATCAATCAATCATATTGATTGAGTGCTTCCCATGTTCTGCATCATCTATGCCCTTGGATCTGTGACCTTTAGGCACTTGGTATCTTATCTCTCTGGCCAGTCATTTTCAGTCTCCTTCGCAGGCGCCTCCTCCCCCTCCCATCCTTTAACTGTTGGAGTTCCTCAGGGGTCAGTTCTTGGCCCTCTTCTGGTCTCCATTTACACTCACTCCCTTGGTGAACTCATTAGCTCTCACAGCTTTGACTACCACCTTTATGCAGATGACACGCAGATCTACATCTCTGCCCCTGTCCTCTCCCCCTCCCTTCAGGCTCGCATCTCCTCCTGCCTCAGGACGTTTCCACCTGGATGTCTGCCCACCACCTAAAACTCAACATGAGCAAGACTGAGCTCCTCATCTTCCCTCCCAAGCCTGGTCCTCTCCCAGACTTCCCTATCACCGTGGATGGTACAACCATCCTTCCCGTCTCTCAGGCCCGCAACCTCGGTGTCATCTTTGACTCGTCTCTCTCATTCACCCCACACATCCTATCCATTACTGAGATCTGCCGGTCTCACCTTTACAGTATCACCAAGATCCGCCCTTTCCTCTCCACCCAAACGGCTACCTTACTGCTACAGGCTCTCGTTATATCCTGGCTAGACTACTGTGTCAGCCTTCTCTCTGATCTCCCTTCCTCCTCTCTCGCCCCGCTCCAGTCTATTCTTCACTCCGCTGCCCAGCTCATCTTCCTGCAGAAACGTTCTGGGCATGTCACTCCCCTTCTTAAACACCTCCAGTGGTTGCCTATCAACCTCCGCTCAAAACAAAAACTCCTCACTCTAGGCTTCAAGGCTCTCCATCACCTTGCCCCTTCATACCTCTCCTCCCTTCTCTCTTTCTACTGCCCACCCCGCACACTCCACTCCTCTGCCACCCACCTCCTCACCGTCCCTCGGTCTCGCCTATCCCGCCGTTGACCCCTGGGCCACGTCCTCCCGCGGTCCTGGAATGCCCTCCCTCCTCACCTCAGACAATCTAATTCTCGTCCCCTCTTCAAATCCCTACTTAAAGCTTACCTCCTCCAAGAGGCCTTCCCAGACTGAGCTCACCCCCTTTTTCCCTCTGCTCCCTCTACTCCCCCTCCACCTCTCCACAGCTAAACCCTCTTCTCCCCCCTTTCCCTCTCCTCCTCTCCCTCTCCCACCCCACCCCCTCAGCACTGTACTCATCCGCTCAACTGTATATATCTTCATCACCCTATTTATTTTGTTTATTTTTGTTTAATGAGATGTACATCACCCTGATTCTATTTATTTGACATTGTTTTTATGAGATGATCTTCCCCTTGACTCTATTGCCATTGTTCGTGTCTGCTTGTCTCCCCCGATTAGACTGTAAGCCCGTCAAAGGGCAGGGACTGTCTCTATCTGTTGCCGATTTGTACATTTCAGGTGCTTAGTACAGTGCTCTGCACATAGTAAGCACTCAATAAATACTATTGAATGAATGAATAAATGGTATTCACTCCACTCTCAGCCCCACAACAACCAATCAATGGTATCTACTGTGTGCAGAGCACTGTTCTAAGTATTTGGGAGAGTACAGTATGCAGGGTTGGTAGACACGCACGTTCCCTTGCCCACAGTCTAGAGGGCTTTCAGTCTAGAGGGGGAGAAAGACATTAATATAAATAAGGACATTATGGATATGTACTTAAATGCTGTGAGGCTGAGGAAGGCGTGAATAAAGGGAGCCAATCCATGTGCAAGGGTGAGCCAGGTGGGAGTGGGAGAAGAGGAAATGAGGGCCTAGTCCAGGCAGACCTCTTGGAGGAGATGTACCTTCAATAAGGCTTTGAAGGTGGGAAAGGTGATTCTCGTTCAGATGTGAAGCAGGAAATCTTTCCAGGCCAGAGGCAGGAGAGATAGATGAGAGGTCAGTGGTGAGATCGATAACATCGAGGTACAGCGAGTAGGTTGGTTATACATGATAGGTTATGTATATATCTGTAAATTATTTATTTATATTAATGTCTGTGTCACCCTTTAGACGATAAACTTGTTGTGGGCAGGGAACATGTCTACCAATTCTGTTGTATTCTTCCAAGCACTTAGTACAGTGTTCTGCACACAGGAAGCACTCGAATAATATTGATTGATTGACTTGAATGGGGCTGAGGTCTGATGGGTAAGGGTTCTGCACAGGGGTAAGAAGATTAAAGAGTAGAAAGGAGGAACTCACAGAAAAACAGGGTGAGCAGAGGGTTGAGTTTGAGAGCAATATTCAGAAAGAAAGGATAAAAGATGGGGAAGTTTTAGAATGTATGGAGACATGGCCTTGAATACTTTTCTGTTTTATATTGTTTTGCTTTTCCTTTATGTTCTGCAGATGGAGCCAGGTTAGCTGCTGGCATCAAGAAGCAGGAGGAGGTAAGTAAATAAATAGCCCAAACATTAGCAAAAGAGACCAAAACAAAAAGGACACAAATATTCTTCTGTTCTTCCACCTATTTAAATTACAATGATTTCCGAAGGACCCTGCTGACTTTGGAAATTGCAGTTTACAGCCGCACCATGGTGACTCATTTCATTTCTATCAGCCGCTGACCTGCACAAGCTTCTCAAAACAGCGACAACAACCAACTCCAAATCTTTACCTCAGCTTTTCCATCCCTCTGAACAATGAAGGGACTATTATATTCTAATTAAAAACTCCAGACTCTGGGACCCATTTGGGGCCACCTCCTTCTCTCCTTGACTGCCAATGCCAGAGAGAAGCCCATCCCTTGCAGGAGCAGAGAATGGGCCCAAATTAAGCTCTGCTGCGTCGCCATTGTTGAAGACGGACCACCCGCCTGGATGGGCCATAGGTTCAGCGTGGCGTAGTGGATAGAGCAAGGGCCTGGGAGTTAGGAGGTCATGGGTTCTAATCCTTGCTGCGCCACTTGTCTGCTGTGTGACCTTGGGCAAATCACTTTGCTTCTCTGTGCCTCAGTTCCTTCATCTGTAAAATGGGGATTGAGACTGTGAACCCCTTGTGGGGCAGGGACTGTGTCCAACCTGATTTGTTTGTATCCACCCCACTGCTTAGTACAGTGCCTGGCACATAGTAAGCACTTAGCAAATACCATAATTATTATTATCATTAACCCAGACCCATGAATTCCACTATTTGCTAGGTTCTGTGTCCTTTACCTGGAGCCTGAAGATTCACTTGTCCTAGCCCTTGAGGGGTTTCCACATACTTCAACCCACAGAAACCCATATTGTGGGCAACCTCATTCAGCTTTCCAGCATGACCCAAGGGTCGGAGCCTCCATTCCTTTGTTTTGTTTTTTATGGTATTCATTAAATGATTACTATGTGTCAAACACTGTTCTAAGTGTCGAGGTAGATGCAGGCTAATCAGGTTGGATGCATTTCCTGTCCCACATGGGGCTCACAGGCTAAATAGGAGAGAGAAAAGTGCAGATCTAAGATCTTGAGGGAATCTGTTATATTGTTGTATTGTACTCTCCCAAGCACTTAGTACAGGAGAAGCAGCGTGGCTCAGTGGAAAGAGCACGGGCTTTGGAGTCAGGGCTCATGAGTTCGAATCCCAGCTCTGCCACTTGTCAGCTGTGTGACTGTGGGCAAGTCACTTCACTTCTCTGGGCCTCAGTTCCCTCGTCTGTAAAATGGGGATGAAGACTGTGAGCCCCACGTGGGACAACCTGATTCCCCTGTGTCTCCCCCAGCACTTAGAACAGTGCTCGGCACATAGTAAGCACTTAACAAATACCAACATTATTTAGTTCTTTGCAACATTAAGCACTCAAATACCACTGACTGACTGACCCTGCTACAGCCCCTGCTCACAATCCTTTCCTCCAGAGAGCTCCGAACACCATGTTCCCCACACCCCACCTACCAGCCGATGCCAAGGCAAGATCCCCTACAGTGAGGATGTGAAAACAGCTAGGCTGCTTCCAGAAGATTGGTCTGGGAACTTGAGAAAAGTGGATGATGATCTCCATATAGAGCTAAGCACTAGTGAAGGCTTTGTGGATGCTGTTGCGATGGTGATGATGAGATTCCCGAGGATGCCTCTAGAGAGCCGAAGAAGGGTAGTTATAAGCAAGGTGAGCAGAGAAACACTGTGAAGACACTAGCAAACACTGTTTGATGCAGGCCAGCTCTGTTGGTTGCTGGAGCTCATTGCCTCAATCTGAGAGTTCTACATGAGCTAACCTCTCTCATCAATTGATCTTTGGGATTTCTTGAGTGCTGTGAAGAGCAGTGAACTGTAATTTATTTATTAATGTATATTTACATCTGTCTCCCCCTCTAGACTATAAGCTCTTAGTGGGCAGGAATGTGTCTGTTTATTGTTATAGTGTACTCTCCCAAGTGTTTAGTACAGTGCTTTGCACACAGTAAGCGCTCGATAAATATGAGTGAACCAACCACGAATCAACTAAGCCCTTGGGAAAGTGTAATAATAATATTGGTATTTGTTAAGCGCTTACTATGTGCAGAGCACTGTTCTAAGCACTGGGGTAAATACAGGGTAATCAGGTTGCCCCACGTGAGGCTCACAGTCTTAATCCCCATTTTACAGATGAGGTAACTGAAGCCCAGAGAAATTAAGTGACTTGCCTACAGTCACACAGCTGACAAGTGGCAGAGCCAGGACTCAAACCCATGACCTCTGACTCCCAAGCCCAGGCTCTTTCCACTGAGCCACGCTGCTTCTCTGTAAGCAGTAAGTGTAAAGGAATAAGGTTGTGTTCTCTGAGCTCAGTAACAATATAAATAATAATAATAATAAAAATAATAAAATGGCATGTGTTAAGCACTTACTATGGGTCAAGCTCTGTTCTAAGTGCTGGGGAAGATACAAAATAATCATGTCAGGCGCAGTCTCGGTTCCACACAGGGCTCATAGTCTAAGTAGGAAGAAGCACAGAATCCCCATTTTACAGATGAAGTAACTTAGGCACAAAGAAGTGTCTTGCCTAAGGTCATACAACAGGTATGTGGAAGACAAATAGATTTAGGAATGAATCCAGGTCCAGCAGACAGTGGCCCCTAGCTACTAACAGAAAACAATGACAACCCAAAAACTGCAAGACATCCACCCTTCTTTTTATTACATGCGTACATCATGCAGACAACACCGTCAGCTGAGCTGTATTCAAATTCCAAGAGCATTAAGAGGACCAAAGGGAAGCTGTTCTTTACATGGCAAGGTTTTTGTGCATTTGGCTTCAAATCCATGCCATTTTGGATGCCACCTGTGCCTCCAATTTTCAGATTGATATTCCAGAACAGATTCTGCAATTTTATTTTTGTACCATGGGTAATAGAGGAGTAGCAGCAGTAACAGTATTTTAGTGAGCTCCCACTGGCTAAACTGCACTGTATTAAGTGCTTGGGATAATACAATTGAAGCACAAGACATGCTCTTTGTCCACAAGGAGCTTCCACTCTAATAGGGGAGAGACATAAAAATCTGTACAAATGGAGTGATCAGAATAAATAATTGAATATATATACCAATATGCATAAGTGCTGAGGATGGGTATATAAACAATGGCTGCTGGATTGATAAAACTCGGGGTATTAGGAATTATTTAGAGAAGGCTTGTTGGAAGCAGGGACATTTTTAGGAAAAAATCTGAGTTGAGAAAAATAATCAACTGTATTCAAAGCACTATTCTAAGCACTTGGGCAAGTAGCATGTAACAATAAACAAGACACATTCCCTGCCCACAGTGAGTTTACAGTCTAGAGGGGGAAACAGGAAGTATATAAATAAATTACAAACTGGGATTGGGGGATGAATAAAGGGAGGAAGTCGAGGTGATGCAGAAGGGAGTGGAAGAAAAGGAAAAGAAGGCTTAGTCAGGGAAGGCCTCTTGGAGGAGATGTGCTTTGAAGCGGGAGAGAGTAAATGTCCACCAGATTTGAAGGGGGAGGGTGTTCCAGGCCAGAGGCAGGACTTGGGGGAGAGATTGGCAGTGAGATAGACGAGATCTTGGTACAGTGAGTAGGTTGGCATTAGAGGAGCGAAGCATGCAGGCTGGGATGTAGTAGGAGAGTAGCGAAGAAGAGGAGAGTAGTATTATGATGTGTAGTTTCTATACAGTGTTAAAAGATTTTTTAAGCCAATCGAGGCGGTCAGAGTTAGAAAAATGGATATGTGTTTTTTTAAGGGTAAAAATCACAATGCAAATATTTCCCTCACATACATACTTTTGTATTTGTTATTGTTGAGGTACTTTCAAGTAAAAGACGTCATGTGAGACACTGTATTTGCATTTCATACACCCAGAAGATTCTGAAATCAAAGCATGAGAAGAATGAGATGCAGACAGATAGGATGTTCACTACTAAACCCTTGTGTATCTTCCTGAACATATTCACCCCCGTATCCACCCTTCCTTCCAATTCATTACCACACCCATGCCCCTTGTTGTTAATATCCTGTTCAAGATTTGTCATTTGAGAACCCACTGTGACCTCAGCCAGCCATGTTTCAAGTTCAAAAGTCAAATACTAGCAGATTTTATTATCCTCTAATCAGCCCTTTGGAGTGTGTCTATGATTACTACACTTGAGGATGGGCTCCTCAGTGATCACAAAAAAAAGAAATTACTAAATTAGAGATGGTCTCATCCATAAAGAGAAAATTCAGATATTTACTAAAGTGGAATTTCTGCTTCCCTGCAAGAGGGATATCTCTTAAACCACATTTGAATTCATCTATTTCCTAATTCAATGTCAATCTGAGATCAGATTGAAAACAAAACCACTACAGCAGGAGAAAATAAGGCCACAAGGATGTGAAGGATGAACTGGGCCAACCAGTCCAGTATTCTGACTCTGATGGTGACAGTGGATCACTCGGAAAAAATATGTGATGGAGTCCTTCTCAATACCCATTGTCATGGACATGGAGGGCCGCTGCATGCTTTTTGCCCCAGCACCGACCCGAAGGAACCATCATAATATTTATTGAGCTCTTACTGTGTGTGGAACACTGTAATGAGCATTTGGGAGAGTACGATTTTCCCAGTCCACAAGGAGCTTACAGTCTAGAAGGGGAAACAGACATTTAATATGAATAAATAAATTACAGATATGTGCATAAGGGCTGGGGGGGTGAGGGAGGGGTGAAGAAAGGGTGATGCAGAAGGGAGTGGAAAAAGGAAATGAGGGCTTAGTCTGGGTTTAGACCACCTCCAGGGATGAGAGGGTGCTTTGCTCCCCTGCGTTCATGGACTCCTTCACTTGTCTGCTGAGTTTCCCATTCAAAGACCACTTACTGCCATTTGTGATCCTGCCTTTTGCAGTGCAATTACTATCCCTCCCTTCAAAGCCTTATTGAAGGCCCATCTCCTCCAAGAGGCCTTCCCAGACTAAGCCCCACTTTTCCTCATCTCCCACTCCCTTCTGTGTCACCCTGACTTGCTTCCTTTGCCCTTCCCCGCTCCCAGCCCCAAAGCACTTATGTACATATCTGTAATTTTATTTGTATTGATGTCTGTCTCCCCCACTCTATACTGTAAGCTCGTTGTGGGCAGGGAATGTCACTGTCTCTTGTTGTATTATATTCTCTCAAGCACTTAGTACAGTGCTCTGCACACAGAAAGCACTCAATAAATACAACTGAATGAATTAATGAATGAATGGATGTGGTCCCAATCTGCCTCTACCGGAGGTGAGACAAACATTCCACATTATCCCCCCAAACCGAGCCCCTCTAGAGCCAGTGATTTAGGATTGTGAAAAACCAAAGTGGAGTCATTTTTTGCAGCTACTGCCTCCATAATTACTGAGGCAAGTGAGAGCACTACAAGCAACACCAGATAGATGTAATGGCATTTGTTAAGCACTTATTACGTGCCAGGCACTGTACTAAGTGGTGGTACCAACATGAGGGACCATGATAATCGATTTTCAGCATTACATCCTGAAGATCTGAACATGTGAATGAGCTCAACTGTCCTAGGCTAAATCTCCTCCCATTTCCTTCTCTGGCTCCACCTCCCAACAAAGGATAAAAAGTCCCATAAGATCTTGCTCCACAGACCACCAGTCACTATCCTTCGACCTCTATATAGCTATGGCTAAAATAGAGGTAAGGTCAATGAGGGTCACTCCTCCTCCCCCCTCATTGGAAGCAGGAGTTAAAGAGACAGAGGAGGAGTATAGTAACAGGTGGTTGAGAAAGAGGAGAGATGGTGAGAGACAGAGTGGTAATGTGGAGAGACAGGAGAGGAGAAAAATGGGGTTTAGGAGTAAGAGATGGAAAAGTGGGAGGACTAGAGAGCCAGGATGAATAATGTTGATAGAAATAGCGTTATGTGAAGGAAAAAAGAAACAGATGAATCAGAGAGCCAGAAAAAGTTAGAGAGAATGAAAAAGTGTGTGTGTGTGTGTGTGTGTGTGTGAGAGAGAGAGAGAGAAAGAGAGAGAGAGAGAGAGAGAGAGCAGTGTACTATGTGAGCGAGGGGTGGGAGGACAAATCAAAGAGTTGAAAATAGTACATCCAATAATGAATTGATGTACTATGGTATTTTAAATACAACTATACTCTCCTACTTCTGAAAACTGAAAGATGCATAGATGTCAGTCATCTAGAAAGTAGGTCAACCAATCAGATTTATCGAGCATTTACTGTGTGCAGAGCTCTGTAATGAGTACTTGGGAGAGTACAATATAACAGAGTTGGTAAACATGTTCCCTGCCCACAACAAGCTTACATTCTACAATCTAAACAAGTACACTCAATGAGCCAGATTCTCCCAGGGCATGATCAACTCCTGGAATGTCAGTTAGCGGTGCCATTTTCCTTATCTGCAATTTATTTTTATGTTTGTCTCCCTCACTAGACTGTACATTCCCTGAGGTCAGGGATTGGGTCTACCCACTCCATTGTATCATACTCTCCCAAGTGCTTAGAACTGTGTTTGGAACACAATAAGTACTCAATAACAATAATGACCAGAATGATGATAATAGTTGTGATATTAAGCTCTTACTATGTGCCAAGCACTGTACTGAGCACTGGGATTGATACAAGATAATCAGATCAGACACAGGCCCTGTTCCATGCAGAGTTCACAGTCTAAGTAGGTGGGAGAACAGGTTTTTAAATCCCCATTTTACAGATGAAGAAACTGAGGCACAGATACTAATTGATAATAATAATAATTAGGGGATTTGTTAAGTGCTTACCATGTGCCAGGTATTGTACTAAGCTCTGGGGTGGATACAAGTAAATCAGGTTGGACACAGTCCCTGTCCCACACGGGGCTCATAGTCTCAATCCCCATTTTCCAGATGAGGTAACTGAGGCCCAAAGAAGTGAAGTGACTTGCCCAAGATCACACAGCAGACAATTGGCGGAGCCATGATTAGAACCCATGATCGACCTTCAGACTCCTAGGCTCGTGCTCTATCCACTAGGTCATGCCAACTCATTATACCTTTATCTCATCTATATCATCTCTGATTCCATGCTCATGTCTTACCTCTAAACTGGAACTTCCTTATTCACAAAGGACAGACCACCACTCTCCCCACCTAAGGCTTATTTGAATATAATAATAATGCTGGTATTTGTTAAGTGCTTACTATGTGCAGAGCACTGTTCTAAGTGCTGGGGTAGATAAGGGTAATCACGTTGTCCCACATGAGGCTCACAGTTTTAATCCCCATTTTACAGATGAGGGAACTGAGGCACAGAGAAGTTAAGTGACTTGCCCACAGTCACACAGCTGACAAGTGGCAGATCCAAGATTCGAACCCATGACCTCTGACTCCCAAGCCTGGGCTCTTTCCACTGAGCCACGCTGAATATCAATCGATATGACTGATCATTTGATTGAGTGCCTTAAAGCCAATGGTAAGGAGTCTCTGTTTGTTGCAGGGGTGGATGGGCAACCATTGGCGGTTTTAAGGAGAGTGGAAATACAGATTGAGCATTTTTTTAAATCAATTAATGGTTTCTATTATTCATTCAATAGTATTTATTGAGCACTTACTATGTGAAGAGCACTGTACTAAGCGCTTGGAATGTACAAGTCGGCAACAGATAGAGACAGTTCCTGCCCTTTGACAGGCTTACAGTCAAATCGGGGGAGACGGGCAGACAAGAACAATGGCAATAAATAGAGTCAAGGGGAAGAACATCTCATAAAAACAATGGCAACTAAATAGAATCAGGGTGATGTACATCTCATTAAACAAAATAAACAAAATAAATAGGGTGATAAAGATATATGCAGTCGAGTGGATGAGTGGACAGTGCTGAGGGGGTGGGATGGGAGGGGGGAGGAGGAGAGGGAAAGGGGGGAGAAGAGGATTTAGCTGCGGAGAGGTGAAGGGGGGGTAGAGGGAGCAGAGGGAAAAAGGGGGGAGCTCAGTCTGGGAAGGCCTCTTGGAGGAGGTGAGTTTTAAGTAGGGATTTGAAGAGGGGAAGAGAATTAGATTGTCTGAGGTGAGGAGGGAGGGCATTCCAGGACCGCGGGAGGACGTGGCCCGGGGGTCGACGGCGGGATAGGCGAGACCGAGGGACGGTGAGGAGGTGGGCGGCGGAGGAGCGGAGCGTGCGGGGTGGGCGGTAGAAAGAGAGAAGGGAGGAGAGGTAGGAAGGGGCAAGGTGACGTAGAGCCTTGAAGCCTAGAGTGAGGAGTTTTTGTTTGGAGCGGAGGTTGATAGGCAACCACTGGAGGTGTTTAAGAAGGGGAGTGACATGCCCAGATCGTTTCTGCAGGAAGATGAGCCGGGCAGCGGAGTGAAGAATAGACTGGAGCGGGGCGAGAGAGGAGGAAGGGAGATCAGAGAGAAGGCTGACACAGTAGTCTAGCCGGGATATAACAAGAGCCCGTAGCAGTAAGGTAGCCGTTTGGGTGGAGAGGAAAGGGCGGATCTTGGCGATATTGTAAAGGTGAGACTGGCAGGTCTTGGTAACGGATAGGACGTGTGGGGTGAACGAGAGAGATGAGTCAAAGATGAAGCACTTAGTGTGTGTAGAGCATTGTGCTGTTTGGGAAAGTACGATATGACCCTTGCACACGAGGAGCTTACAGTTTATAAAGGGAGAAAAACATGATCCGGGCAGCAGAGGCATCAGAAAGATCATGACACCAAGAGGCAGATAAGTAAACAGCTTTCATTGGATATTCTTTTTGCACACATTATGTGGAATGAATTTTCCACAGTATCAATCAGTCCATTGATCAGTGGTATTTCTTGAATGCTTATTGTCTGCAGAGCACTGTACTAAGGGCTTAGAAGAATATATTATAACAGAATTGGTAGACACATAGTACATAGGTCATTTCAGCCACATTTACATGCGTGGGTGGTATTTCCGCTAGGCTGTAAGCTCCCTGAGGGCAGGGGTAGTGTCTACTAAATAGTAATGTTGTTCCATCTCCTCTTCAGTAATATTTTCTTTGACTATGAAGGCATAGGTACTCCTATACACATCCCTCTTTCTCTACTTCTCTCTACCCTCTCTTTCTATTTCTCTCTTCCATACCTCTCCCTCTTTCCTGATTTTTCTCTTTCTTGATTTCTCTCTCTCCCTCTCCCCTCTCTTTCTTTCTGGTCTTTCTATCTCCATCTCTCTTTCCCTCTCTTTCTCTCTCCCTCCCTCTCTCTCTCTCTCTCTCTCTCTAGGGCACAGGGATAACATTTAGTAAATGCTTGCTTTATTAATTTTCTGCTTTAGGAATTTTTCCTAGCACAGTGAATTTATGAAATGACCTAAAGGAGGTGATGTCGCCTCTGATGCTGCCAATTTTTTTTTTTTTAACCAAAACGGAGTTTAAACACTGGGAAAACCCAGGTTCATTGGAAAACAGTCTTATGCAAGCCTCAGTGTCCTGGACAGAGGGTTAAAAATCTTAAGCAAACAATGAGAAGCATACTTTGGGAGCGGGGCAAGGATCATCAGCTGTCCAAAACAAGCAGAAAACATCAGGCGATTCAAGCCTGAATAGGTTATATCTATGTCAACTTCTAGAATTTCTGATCAAAGCCAAATGAAAGCAAAGCCTGATGGATGTTCTGCAGGCTCCCAACCAGTGCACATTTAGCCAACTGATGGTCAAAGGACAGAGAAGCAACGTGGCCTAGTGGAAAGATGGGTCTGGGAGTCAGAGGACCTGGGTTCTAAGCCCAGCTCTGCCAACTGTTTGCCGTGTGACCTTGGGCAAGTCACCAGACTTCTCTGGGACTCAGTTTCCTCTACCATAAAATGGGAATTCAATACCGGTTCTCCCTCTCACTTACACTGCATGGCCCTTGCGGGATGGGGACTGTATTCTACCTAATTCAGTTGTATCTCCCCCAGTGCTTGAAACAGTGCTTGATACATTCATTCATTCAGTCAATCATATTTATTGAGCTTTTACTGTGTGCAGAGCACTGTACTTGAGAAAGTACAAGACAACAAAAAATAGTGACATTCCCTGCCCACAGTGAGCATACAGTCTAGGTCGGGGGAGACAGACATCAATACAAATAAATAAAATTACAGATATGTACATAAGTGCTGTGGGGCTGAGAGAGGGGAAGAGCCAAGGGAACAAGTCAGGATGATGCAGAAGGGAGTGGGAGATGAGGAAAAGTGGGGCTTAGTTTGGGAATAATAATAATAATCAATGATAATGATAACTTTGCCCTCCTGCACCTTGCTAATAATAATAATAATAATAATATTGGTATTTGCTAAGCACTTACTATGTGCAGAGCACTGTTCTAAGCACTGGGGTAGATACAGGGTAATCAGGTTGTCCCACGTGAGGCTCACAGTTAATCCCCATTTTACAGATGAGGTAACTGAGGCACAGAGAAGTTAGTGACTTGCCCACAGTCACACAGCTGACAAGTGGCAGAGCCAGGATTCGAACCCATGACCTCTGACTCCGAAGCCCAGGTTCTTTCCACTGAGCCACGCTGCTTCCCCAGGGATGTACTCTGTCCTAATTCCCAAGCCACCAGCACAGTGGCTGGTCACATTTCATCATTATCTCTGTCATAGTTAAATATCTACAAATTACATTACATACCTACAAATTCTATATGATAAAAATTAATTTATATCAACGTACGTCTCCCCCTCTAGACCGTAAGCTCACTCCGTCTACCAACTCTGTTATATTGTACTCTCCCAAGCGGTTAGTGCAGTGCTCTGCACTCAGTAAGCACTCCATAAATACCACTAATGATGGTGAAGATGATCATTGCCCTCTGAGTTTGGGGCTGAAGACCGAAAGACAGACGTACTGGGATAAATCACATTTGGATGCTGAAAACACCGAGAGCCAAAGCGAGAGAATGTGACATCAAACCGATTCATCACCCCATGGAGGCCAGCCGATTTTGTCCTCACTGAAAAAGCAATACGTCAGCTCCAGAAAAAGCCTTCAGTGCTGGGGTTAAATGAACAAAAGTAGGTCTGGGTTGGGGGAGCGGGAAGGGCCGAACTTTAACTCTCATAGCCGAAGGCCAGGGTTGTGATTTCCTCCCCCATTTGAGACAAAAGAAACTCGGACCTTTGGCACAACTAAATTTCTTCAGCATCCACCAAAAACCCAACAACAAATGGCTGTCAACCTGGGCGTGCACTGGAAATGAGGTGGGTCTCTTCTCTCTCAACCCTGCATGGAAACATTATTTTTCCTCTACTAGAAGCCATCATCACTCTTTCACCATAAGGAAGGTCACACCATCTTTCACAAAAGATTTGCCTGCTTGTAATTACCGCCTGCAGTGTACAGACAAACGCAATCTTTTAAAATGCTAACTGTGTTAGACTTATACCCAAGGGATCCAATGGTACAAATGTAAAGCGAGCAAACCAGTTTGTCTTAGCAAGACCTTACAGTGCTGATTGGAAACAGCTGAACTAAATCAACAGTTACCTTGAGCCAGAGGCCTTTGGAGAGCAATTAGAGTCAAAACTTGGGTTTTGAACCCAATGTGCTCTGTCAGTCTCAGTGATTTGTGTTTGTTGTACTCAGCCTCATTTCCTGCATGAAATACGAGGCTGTATAAAGAGGAAAAATTCCCAAGATTAAAAAATATTTGACCTCAGTGCATTTGTGAGCATGAAAGTACACATGTCTAAATGACCATTTTGGTTTGTAGTACAAAGTTCTATTGATGTTGGCAGTCTGAGCTTCTCTGTCTCAAAGCCACATGAATGGTTTCGAGTTACAGCCAAAAAATGTTTTCCACATGCTTTAGCGCGGGCCAATTTACACAGCAGATTTTGCAGAGATGCTGGCCAAGTGCTTCATAAAGGGCTGCCTTCTTTGGGATCGGGGAAACCACAACAGACACATTGCTAATGCAATCTAATTATCTGCTTGAATATTTTTCCAGATGTATCCAATGTCTAAAAATACTGCAATAAAAAAGGTATTATTTGGCTTCCTCGACTGAAACAGTGGCATAAAGAACCTGTTTGTCTAGAAGGAAAGTTATGACACTAGATTCCTCCAACTGCACTGAAAAACCCACAAGACAGAGCACCCTCTTCAGTGCAGTCAGAGGAATTCAACATCAAGGTGGGCCAGTGGGTGGTTTCCAAATGGGCTTGGCCTTGGACAGTGACCTGAAGCCAAAGGGACCTGTCTCATCCCTGGACAGTCGCTCCTGGCATTTTTTGTAGCATAATGGAGTTCGGGCCTGGACAGAGGGCCCTAACCCAAAGCACATCGGCGACAGGATGCCTCAATGGGTTGTCGGTTACTTCTCCTGGTGTACGGTGATGACAGCGGGTAATTTCCTGGAGATCTGAAAACTCTTCGACTATCGGATCGGCTGGCACCAGGAATTTCTGACCATGTGCTCAAGGAGGAGATCACTGGCCTCGAGAGCCTCATGTTTTTCCTCCTGCCTTACTTCAGCATAATTTATTTTCATATTGGGAAAAAAGAATCGCCCTTGAGGGAGTTTTCTTGATGTCATTTGGCCCTGAAGCCTTTCGATGGATACTTAATGTGCAAGCACATTAGAGTTTATATTATTGCCATGGAATCGGTCTATTATGAACCCAATCCTCTTGGCAGATGGGCTTTAGAAATCGGCCTCCAAAGTGGAGATTGAATAAGGACCTTCCTGAATGGATGATAATGTAAGAGAGTCTAAATAAATAACTCAACCAAAGACTTTCGCTTGCTGCTAAAAGACAATTGCTTTGATACAGCCCAGAAAATTGAAGGAAACACGCCTGCCACTTCCCACTTCATCTGCCTGCAAGAGGCAGGAAAAAAAAAACAACTCTCTTTCTGGGAAGCCACTAGATCAGAGGCATGACTTTACCTTCGCTATTTTGACTGGTCTCAGTCACAACCACAAACCACTGTGAACAACTTCTCTAATTCCCATCCTGCACCGCTAGGATGGAAGTTGAAGTTGTGGCTGACACTGAAGAAAAAAGTTAGTGGAGAACCAAAAGTGTCTGGCGAGTTGATGACCCAGAAAGTTCCCATTCTTCGCTGTGTCCCCCACTACCTTGGCCATGGTTCCGTCTTGGCAACGTCTGCTAGGTTCTTCCGAGAGGTGTGTGTTGGGGGCGGGGGGCGGGGGAGATCATGGCAACAGATTATTATTCAGCAGGGAGAACAGGATACAACTTGATCATCCTCCCATCAGTGCGCTCTTCCCCACCCCCATGATGATACTACTACTACTAATAGCAATAATGGTGGTATATATTAAGCACTTACTATGTGCAAAGCACTGTGGTAGATACAAGTTAATTAAGTTGGATGCCATCCTGTTCCCAGATAGGGCTCACAGTTGAATAATAATAATAATAATGATGATGATATTTGTTAAGCGCTTTCTATGTGTAAAGCACCATTCTAGGCACTGGGGGGGATACAAGGTGATCAGATTGTCCCAGGTGGGGCTCAGTAGCCCAGAGAAGTCAAGTGACTTGCCTAAAGTCACACAGCTGACAAGTGGCAGACCCAGGATTAGAATCCATGACCTCTGACTCCCAAGCCCGTGCTCTTTCCACTGAGCCACGCTGCTTCCCATGCAGATGGTCCTCTCAGATTCAGATCCAGCTCTTCCAAATGTCTTCCATCTATGTTCAACTTTTCCCTTCTGGCCAGGAACCTTTTTTTTCTTTTGCATTTTTTCCTGTTCCTGCCCTCCTTTGTGATAGAGGCTTACAGTGCACCTCCCCAACTCAAATGTAACATTACACCGTGGAACCCACACAAGGTGGCCACGCTTGGTCTCTGTGATGTTACAGGGGGTTTTCAGGCCACAGATTATTATTCAGCAGAGAGCAGGATAAACTTCATTCATTCTTTTGTATTCATTGAGCGCTTACTGTGTGCAGAGCACTGTACTAAGCATAGCAGAGTGGGGATTAGAACCTAGGACATCTAACTCCCAGGCCTATGATCTTTCCACTAGGCCCCATTGCTTCTCAGGAAGCTGGGTGTTGGACACCATCTTTTTCAATAGTTGTAGTACTGAGCACCCAGTAGGTACGATGCAGTTAATGGATGGCATTTATTGAGCACCTGTGTGCAGAGTACTGTTCTAAGCCTTTGGGAGAGCATGACAGAATTAGGAGAGGTGATGGGTGCTCTCAAAGAACTTACGGTAGAGTTGGGGAGACAGACACTAAAGTAAATTACAGTTGAGCTCTTGGGAAATCACAACACAAAGAAATGATGCACTTCTTGTCTACAGGGAGCTTAGAGTCAACTTTTCAATTAGGATTCTCTATACTGACAGCAGACCTAAGTACCTATTCATTACAGAAGCTGCCTTGCCATGAGCTAGCATTTCTTGGCCACCCACCATGTACAATTAGCTCCGGGTTGGAATTTACAGCTTAAAATGCTTGAGAAAAATCAAGGCATACCAATGCATTAGCAAGTCACGACCAAGAGGAGCCATGGATGTTTCCCCAAAGACAACTCTGAATGAAACCCAAGGGTTCCAGCAGGTCAGGCACAGCCATCCCACCCCAACCTCAGGGCAAGTCCAGACTCTAGTTTGGAGTAATGGCAGTGTGGAAATTTGTCACCAGACTCTCTCTTTCTAGTCCCTTCCCTATTCTGGTCTGGTGGAGGGCTAGTAAGGAGATCTGCCCCCGGCACACCCACAGGACTCACCCTAAACCTTTGGTAAGGATGGACCCTGTGGGCTGTGGCTTCCTCATTCCCTCCCGACCCTCCTCTTTGTTGTCAGACAGAAACAGGCTCCTCTGGCCTGTGGAATGCCAATGATCCATCGAGGCACCTTGGTGAGGAATGCGACTTATCACCCGCCCAAATGCCTTGGCCTTCGGTTTGGCCAGCAGCAGCCCCAGTGGGGGGGGGAACAGCTGTGCAACGATTTATGGGAGTGGCGTTGGGATCTGGCTGCCGTGATTATTTTTTCCCCTCCTGGCAGCCTGCTTCCTTTTGAGTCACTCCGGAGTGTGATGGATTCATTTTCAGTTGTGTCCTTGAGTCAAAAGGTCCCAGGCCATCTTTTTTTTATTTTAATTTTTCCAAGAGATTCCTGCTCCTGATAAAAAAAAAGCGCATTTAACATCTGGTTGGTTTTGTATTCCGGCATATTTTTTCCAAGCACATATTTGGTCCTCTGTCCCCTGAGGAAGAGGAGAACTGAGGGGTGGGGTATAACGTCCTCCTCCCACGTGCCCAGCAGCAGGGGAGCTATACCACATCTTTGCCCTGAGCGTGCTTCGAAAGATGCAGATGTTCCGTTCCCTGCTGACATCTACCCAACTTGGCTTAAGGAGCTCCAGTGAGGGAGCAGGCCTGGCATTCTCCTTTGGAAGCAGCCGCACACTTCAAATGGAATCACGTTATTCCCAAATGTGACTCTCCTGCCTGCAGTTCTCCAGAGGGCAACATCACATTCAGGAGCAGCAGGGAGGAGAGCAATCTCCCTTCCACCACACCCACCTTCCCTCATTCTCTGTTTGCAGCAGCCTCTGTGTCCCCACATTGTGTGCAGAACGCAGGCTCTCCCTCTTTCCCCTCTCCTGCACAGTCGTTCTCTTGAGATTAAACAATATTCTGCTCTCCACTAGAGACCTGTGGCTCAACAGGACTAATAAACCATGGCAGTAATCCAACACTGTATCCTTAAGGTCTTGAAGAAGGCAGCAGAGTCACTGAACAGGGCTGTGGTAATCCTTAAATGTGTTGGCAGCTCATCACGGAGTTTGGAATTGCTATGAAACAGAGATAAAACAATAGCGGAGACTGATGGTGCTTTCAAGGGACACTTTCATGTTACAGGAAGTCGAGCAAAACCCAAGACCAGCAGATTGTAAGTCAGGCATATACCAGAGCGTATATAATAGCCCTCTCCTTTGAAACCACCTAATTAGAAGTGGAGATAATAGGGCAGAGGCTAGCAGTGTATCAAAACTATTGTTTCAGGAGTCCTGAACTGAAAGTGAGGGGGACGGAACAAAACGCTACAGATCGCTTAATTTCGGGAAACTTAATGGCTTCCAATCCCCTCAGATAATAATAATAATAATGATAGTATTTGTTAAGTGCTTACTATGTGCCAAGCAGTGTTCTAAGCGCTGGGATAGATACAAGGTTATTAGGTTGTCCCACATGAGTCTCACAGTCTTAATCACCATTTTCCAGATGAGGTAACTGAGGCCCAGAGAAGTGAAGTGATTTGCCCAAAGTCACATAGCTGACAAGTGGTGGAGTCGGGATTAGAACTCACAACCTCTGACTCCCAAGCCCGTGCTCTTTCCACTAAGCTACATTGGTTCTGAGTAGCCGCTGTGGAAGCTTTCCACAGTTAGGAAGCAACAGGAAAACAGGGAAGAGGCCCCTGTTGTTAGGGGACCTGAAAAGGGAGCTGAGAGATGTAGACAAACATGTCAGGCCTCAGTGATTAAAGATGTGGATGGCATCGAGTCGGATGTTTGGGAAGTTCTGAAACCAAGTGGTTTTGCGAAGAGAAAAGCTGGGCAGATGGAAATCTGTGACCTTCAACTAGTGGAATATTTGAATAGGAGGTTACTGAAGTCACTGGAGAGCGACTTGTTGCAGCACTTGTTCAAGAAGGTATCTGAAGATTTTTCATGAAAATACCGCATGGGCCCAAAGAAATATCTATTTTCCTGGTCCCAGTAATGATTACTGTGGCTTTTCTGAAGTCCTTACTTTGTGCTAAGCAAGCACTACGGTAGGTAACAGGTTTTGAGATTGTACATTGTCACATCCCCACATGGGGCTCACAGTTGATCTGTTCCCTGTTTTACAGAGAAGAAAACCAAGGCCCAGAGAAGTTAAGTGACTGGCCCAAAGTCACACAGCAGGCCAGCGGTGGAGTCAGAACTTGAATTCAGGTCTCCCGACTCTCAACCCTGTACTCTTTCCATTAAGCAATACCGATTCCTTTTATTTTCCTTTATTTTTAAATGGCATTCATTAAGTGTTACTATGCACCAGGCACCATAATAAGTTCTGTGGTAGGTGTAAGCTAATCAGTTTGGACACAGTCCATTTCCCACACGGGGCTCACGGCCTTCATTCCCATTTTATAGATGAGGGAACTGAGGTCCAGAGAAGTGAAGTGACTCCCCCAAGGTCACACAGCAGTCAAGTGGTGGAGCCGGGATCGGAACCCAGGCCTTTTTGACTCTCAGGCCCGGCGGGCTCTATCCACTAGGTCACGCTGCTTCTCGAAGGAGAGAAATGCTATCGAGACTGAAGAAGAGTAAGGATGTTGCAAATGATCTCAAGGAAGCAAAAAGCAAGCCATGATAGACTCTGTGGTAGTTCATCAAGCTACTACCAACAACCAAATGTCAACATGAGCAGTATTGATTTCTAAAGAGCCTGTGATTCCCTTCTCCACCTCTAATGTAGATTTTGAAGGTTTGTGAGATTGATCTTTTGCTCATTTCTTGCAGCCTGCAATGGGTAAATGGAATACCATGTTTTGTCTTGCAAACGGTGACAGTCCTTTCAAATCAGAAGACCTATTTGGACAGACTGCGGCTGTAAACCCCAGAGAAGCAGCATGGTTCAGTGGAAAGACCGTGGGCTCGGGAGTCAGAGGACGTGGGTTCTAATCCTGCTACATCACTTGTCTGCTGTGAGACCTTGGGTGAGCCACTTCACTTCTCTGTGCCTCAGTTACCTCATCTAGAAAACGGGGATTAAGACTGTGAGCCCCATGTGGGACAACCTGATTACCTTGTATCTACCCCAGTGCTTAGATCAGTGCTCAGCACATAGTAAGCGCTTAACAAATATCATCATCGTTATTATTATTATTAGTCACCCCTCTTAAGAACTGGGGATTTATTATGGATTGACCTCAATTAAAATAACTGAATCTCTGTCCCTTAACCATGATTTTAAAAACATTTTTATTACAGCAATCGACTGTTTTAAGATACTTGGCTTGCGCACATAGTGTTCTAAAGTTTGCTATAAAGACATTATGAAGCGTAGTCTCAGACAACGCAATAGAGCTGAGGACTGTGGAAAACCTACTGCGGGGGACAGACCAGCCTGGAGGGCAGCAATATATGCAAAAGCTTCACAGAGATCATACTGCTATGAGGCTCGCTTGAGAACAAACAGGCACTGAAGGGGATAAACCCATTAATAGAGGCTCTCCTGTACATGTATCGGTCCTCTTTCTTTTTTTTTAATGGTATTTGTTAAGCACATACTATTTTCCAGGCACTGTACTAAGTGCTGGGGTAGATACAAGCTAATCAGGTTGGACACAGCCCATGACCCACCTGAGGCTCACAGGCTTAATCCCCATTTTATTCATTCATTCGGTCATATTTATTGAGTGCTTACTGTGTGCAGAGCACTGTACTAAGAGCTTGGGAGAGTACAATATAACAATAAACAGATACATTCCCTGCCCACAATGAACTTACGGTCTAGAGGGGGAGACAGACATTAATATAAATAAATGAATTTTATGGATGAGATAGCTGAGGCCCAGGGAAGTGAAATGACTTGCCAAAGGTGACACAGTCAACAAATGGCGGAGTTGGGATTCAAACCCAGGTCTTTCTGACTCCCAGGTCCAGACTCTGTCCACTAGGCCAAGCTGCTTCAGCTGTATTCTCTCTCTCTCACACACACACACACGCACACACACACACACACACACACAAACATATTCTCTCTCTCTCTCTGTCACCCTTAGGAGTACCATCATCAAAAAAACACTAAACAAAAATAACACCAATCAGTGAAATGCTCATTGCAGAAAAGAGCTGTAATTTGGCAAGGGGCTGAGCAAAGAGAGAAGGTGCCATTGTGAAAAGATGGCATGGACAGAGGTGCTACTCTCTCAACCCCAGGCACAGGTGGGGAGGGGGAAAGGGAAGAAGGAAGAGGCAGGGGGAGTCAGTGAAGAGGAAATCCTGGGACTTGGTACGCCCCTGCCGGAATGTGACTCATAATGATAATTAATAATTGTGGTATCTGTTAAGCTCTATAAGCCAAGCACTAAGTGCTGATGGATATACAAGATAATCAGGGTGGGCACAGTTCCTGTCCTTCCAGGGGCTCACAGGGTAAGGGAGAGAACAGATACTGGAGCCCCATTTTACAGATGAGCAAACCAAGGCTCAGAGAAGTGAATGAATTTGCCAAGGTAATTCAGCAGATAAATTTTATCACACCAAGTTGAAATGCTGTTATAAGTAAAAAGATTTGTGGTAAAAATATACTTTTTCAAACTTTATATGCTTTTTCCTGCAAGCTCCTCGAGAGCGGGAATCATGTCTACTTCCTCTATTGTACTCTCCCAAGCACTCAGTACAGTTCTCAGCACAATAATAAGCATTCAATAAAGACCAATGATGGATTGATTGATTGATAAATTAGATGAGAAGCAGCATGGCTCAGAGGATAGAGCCTGGGCCTGGAAGTCAGAAGCACCTGGGTTCTAATCCTGGCTCTGCCATATGCCTGCTGTGTGACCTTGGGCAAGTCACGTGCCTTCTCTGTGCTTCAGTTAACTCATCTGTAAAATGATGATGATGGTATTTGTTAAGTGCTTACAATGTGCCAAGCACTGTTCTAAGCGCTGGATGGGTATTAAGCTGTGAGTCTCATGGGGGACAGGGTCTGTATCCCTATCTATTAACTTGTATTCATTCATTCATTCAATCGTATTTATTGAGCGCTTACTGCGTGCAGAGCACTTTACTAAGCACTTGGAAGGTACAATTCAGCAATAGAGACAATCCCTTCCCACAATGGGCTTACAGTCTAGTATCGGGGGAGACAGACATCAAAACAAGTGAACAGGCATCAATAGCATCAATATAAATAGAATTATAGATATATGCACATCAAAACAGTCATAAATATAAATGGATAGAATTATAGATATTTATATATATATATATACACACACACAAGTGCTGTGTGGGGGGAAGAGAGGGTAGAGCAAACGGAGCAAGTCGGGGCGATGGGGAGGGGAGGGGGAGCTGAGGAAATAGGGGCTTAGTCTGGTAAGGCCTCTTGGAGGAGGCGAGTCTTCAGTAGAGCTTTGAAGGGGGAGTGTGATTGCTTATTATTGTGATTATTGAATGCTTACTATGCGCAGAGTACTGTACTAAGCGCTTAGGAGAGTACAACACAACAATAACCAGTCACATTCCCTGCCCGCAACGAGCCTGTAGTCAAGAGGGAGCTTACAGTATCCACCCCAGCACTTTGCTCGTTGTGTGGCGCATAGTAAGTGCTTAACAAATACCATTAAAAATATTTCTCTCTCTTTCCTGTTCTCACTATCTCACTGACACACTTACAGGCACATACACACACACATAATGGAGCCCAGTGATAACTAGCTAATGCTTCATCTTCCTGGACATACTATCCCATCAGCCACCCCATCACCCATGTATTTATAGTATTTATTGCTTATTCTGGTGCATATTATTTTTATCCATCTCACTCTTAATGTTCATCAGTTTGTGTTTCCCCATTAGAATGTAATCTATGTAAGGGAAAGGACTGTGTCTTCTATTTCCTTGGTATGCTCCCCAAAGCCTGGTGCACTGGAATGCTTACAAGTAAGCACTCTGTCAATGCTGTTGACTTGGTCTGGGATATTAAAATCCCTCATCACTATGGCATTTGGATTAATTTAGGGTCGAAGGCAACCACCGAAAAGGTAGAAACATATTTGGAAAAAGAGGATCTGTTTAAAATTAAGTACTAAGGAAGAGAAGGAGGATGTTTACAGTTTTGTAAGAGGAGGGAAATATAAGGCTGAGCTCATGTTTTGGCCACCAAATTTGAGAACCCGAAGCATTTATGTTTTCTTGAGTTGAGGACTAGGCTTCCCCGAGAGAATTTCATGAAGAAACAAAAGATTTTGCCTTTGGAGATTTTCTTTTAAGGAAGATATCTCATTTTAGAGATGTCTGTTTTTATGTTGTCCTTCACTGCAAGATCTCTATCTTACATAAGTTACAAGATAACACCCAAACCCTATAGGCCTTCTGGCTTACTCTTTCCTCTCTTTCTTTCTCTTCAGATGCCTCAACCCCTCCATCCAGGCAACCATCGGTAGCACACTTCATTCCTCTAAAACCAACCTACTCACTGTCCCTCACTCTTGCCTCACCCTCCATCAACCCCTTGCTCACTCCTTCCCTTCTGCCTGGAAATCCAATCCCCTACATAGCTGACAGACTGCCATTCTCCTCATCTTTAGAGTCTTACTGAAATCACATCTATTCTAGGAAGTCTTCACAGACTAAGCTCTCATCCCCCCTACCCTATTTTCCCTCCCTCCTGCTTCTCCCATGCACTTAATCCCGCTCTCTAAGCACTAAGGTACTCCCCTCCCACCCCATCCCCAAATCACAGAGAACAGGCCTGGGAGTCCGAGGACCTGGGTTTTAATCCCAGTTCTGCCCCTTACCCACTGTGTGATGTTGGGCAAGTCACTTCTCTGTGCCTCGATTCCATCATCTGTAAAGTGGGGATTCAATACCTGTTCTCCCTACTGCTACTAATAATAATGATGGTATTTGTTAAGCACTTACTATGTGCCAAGCACTGTTCTCAGAACTGGGGTAGATACAAGGTAATCATGTTGTCCTATTTGGGGCAAAGTCTTAATCCCCATTTTACAGATGTGGTAACTGAGGCACAGAAAAGTTAAGTAGTTTGCCCAAGGCCACACAGCAGACAAGTGGCAGATCCAGGATTAGAACCCGCGTCCTCTGACTCCCAAGCCCATGCTCTTTCCACTAACTCACATTGCTTCTCTTGTACTGGGATGCCAGTAACGGCACCTGATTACCTTGTATCTACCCCAGAGCTTAGTACAGTGCTTGGCACATAGTAAGCACTGAAATACCACATGTATTATTATTATTATTATATCCTTAAACTTAGTTGCTTACCTTACCTATACTTAATTTTAATGTCTGTCTCCCCCATCAGACTGTAAGCTCCTTGAAGGCAGGGATTGTGTCTACCAACTCTATTGCACATTCCCAAGCACTTAGCACAGTGCTCTGCACAAAATAAGCACTCAATAAATACCATCGATTGATAGATTGATTAGCATTTATTGAACACTTACTCTGTGCAGAGCACCGTTCTAAGTACTCGGGAGAGAACAGAACAGTTAGAAAACAATCTAGTCAGAGAAACAGGCACTAAAGTGACTGATGGTTACTGAATCTCACTCTCCCTTTCCCACTATGGATCTCTTCACTCCCTTCTTCACTTCACCAACAACCGACTCAATCCCTAACTATCACTGGCCACATTCGCTCACCATCATCATCACCGTCATGAATCTCATTCACCTATCTGGGCAGCCAAGATGTTATCATTTAAGCTTATGTCGTGGTATTACTATTTGCCAAGCACTGTACTAAGCACTAGGGGAGATACAAGATAACCAGGTCAGACACAGTCCCTGTCCCACATGGGGCTCATGGGGCAAGGAAGAGGGAGAATAGGTATTGCATCCCCATTTTAGAGATGAGGAAACCTAGGCCCAGTTTCTCACCACCAGTCCATGAGCCTACACTTTGAGCCATCTGTTAGTATGTAGGAAGCAATGGCGTCTTCTGCCACTCCGTTCCAGCCGCCGCAATGGGCCTCTTTAAAGTGTGTTAAAAGAAATGCTGGGATGAGAGCAGGGTGGTAATGAGCAGAATGACACTGTGTACTATCCCTAGTGAGTTAATCTAGGGATGCCATGCATGGAGTCCTCAGTTCACACGCCCCTAAGCTCCTTTGTGCTTTAGCCAGTGGAAAAGACTGTTTTTGTCATACATCTCTATCAATGTGAGCATCCCTTCAAGGATCTAACTCAGCTCAGCCCTTCCATCCATCTTCCAAGTTCCTCAGGAAGGCGGCCAGCTGCCATGGTGCCTTGCTTTACTCTTCGATCCCATGGTTGTTTTTTTTGGGTTTTTTTCAGACCATCCACACTCTCAGATTCTAAGCTCCTTATTATATTTTTTTATACTCTACCAAGTGATTAGTACAGTGCTCTGCTTACAGAAAGTCTCAGTAAATACCACTAAATGAACAACACTGTGGTTCTGCAGGGATCGGATAAGAAAGAATGATGGTTATTTATTAAGTGCTTTTTATTCATTATTTTATTTCATGGTATTTCTTAAGCACTTACTATGCGCTAAACATCACTCGCAGCACTGGAATAGAGACAAGATAATCAGGTTGGACATGGTCCCTGTCCCAAACAGGGCTCCCAGTCCGAGAGAGAGAGGAAGCGGGTATTTTATCACCATTTTGTAGATGAGGAACCTGAAGCACAGAGAAGTTAGGTGACTTGCTCAAGGTAACATCAGGTAAATGACAGAGCTGGGAAGAACCCCCTGGGCCTCCTGCCCTGCCCCAGGCCTGGGCTTTTGCTTATTAGGCAAAACTGCCTCCTCAGGAGTTCCTGGCACAGAGGCCTCATGGGATCTGTAGCCAGCCACCAGCAAAGCAAAGACCTCTAGCTTCTTCATCATAATGCTGGGGAATTTGATGGGCTCCCACCTGGATGCTTCTTACTCCTCTAGTGGGACTCTTTCCCCCATCCCCTCAATGTCTCTGCCTCAGTGCCTCTCAAGGCCTCCACCTCACTTCCCCACCATCTTCCTCTAGATTCTGTGCTCCAATCCCATAAGCCTCCCTGCACTCACCCTTCAAGAGACAATTTAGTTTCAGGAGCTCTGAGCCTCCCTGCATTTTCACCCTTCATGAGAATTTAGTTTCCAGGAGCTCTACCAATCTCCTACTCATCACGACCCCACCCTAAGGGGAGCTTTGATTCTGAAATTTAAAGCACCATATCAAATGCAGGTGGTGTGGCTGGGTGTTTTAGGAACTAATTGCTTTGATCTCTTTAGTCCATAGAATCCAAAGCCAATATAACCCTCTAGGGAAAGGTAAAACATGGCCAGGAAATTTAACCTTTTCTATTGGCACATGCAGTATGTGAAACTCCTCATTTTGCTGTCAATCAACTGGTGAAAATCGACCTTCCATCAATTTCCTACATGGCAGTATTCATCATCATTGTCAGTAAATACCTTTAATGTGGAGCACTGTGCCAAGAGGTTGGAAGAATGCAATAAAAGAAGAACACACAAGCCCTGCCCCTGAGGAGCTTAAACTCAAATAATTCTCTTAGGGATGGTATCAATCAATCGTATTTATTGAGCTCTTACTGATTGAATTGGCAAGCAACACTCACAATATTTCTAAATTTACACTGGGTTTCAACTTCACAACAGATTAGTTTGTAAGCTCCCCCTCTACACAGTAAGCTCTGTGTGGTCAGGGAATGTGTCTGTTATAATATTATATTGTACTCTCCCAAGAGCTTAGTACAGTACTCTGCACACAGTGAGTGCTCAATAAATTTGACTGACTTTCTGACATTATCTGACTTCATTCAATTGTATTTATTGAGCGCTTACTGTGTGCAGAGCACTGTACTAAGTGCTTATAGGACTAGTAGTTCCCACACATAATACTAACAAATGTGGTATTTGTTAAGCGCTTATTATGTGTCAGGCATTGTAGTAAGCTCTGGGGTAAATACAAGATAATCAGGTTGAACACGGTCCATGTCCCACATAAGGCTCCCAGTCTTAACCCCCATTTTGCAGATGAGGAAACTGAGAAACAGCAAAGTGCAGTGACTTGCCCAAGATCACACAGCAGACCAGTGGTGGAGCTGGGATTAGAACTCAGGTACTCTGACTCCCAGGCCTGGGCTCTTTCCATTAGGTCATGCTGCTTCACACTTCCACCGATCCCCACGGTACCACAGGGAAATGGGAAAACTGTTCTAAAAGTCACAATGTGGTGAGAAGAGAAGGAAATTGAAAAGGAGCTGGGGGATTGCAAAAACAGGTGAGGTTAGTGAAGAATGAGAGCAATGGAATAACCAGGAGGATTGAATGTCTATTTTATTGCCCACGAAAGAAAAATCAACTACCATGTTGTGGAATCTCTCTTGCTAAATGTAATAAAATTGCAAACTCCTTGAGGGTGGGAGTTTGTGATGTGGCTGTCCATCTACCACCGCAAACAGAAACTCCTATCATTTTTAAAGTATTCAATCAACTCACCCGGCAAATCTTATCTCGCTGATTTCCTACTCTACAACCCAGCCCATACACTTCACTCCTCCAATGCCAACTTACTCAGTGAACCTCAATCCCATCTATCTTGCCACCAACCTTTTGCCTACATCCTCCCTCTGACCTGGAACTCTCGCCCCGTCCATACGCAATAGACCACCATTCCCCCCACCTTCAAAGCCTTCCCAGATTAAGCCCTCTTTAGCCCCTACATCATCTCCCTTCTGCATCATCTATGCACTCGGATCTGTACTCTTTTAGCACTTGATATTCCCCCCACCCTCAGCCCCATAGCCCTTAACAGACATATCCGTAATGTATTTATTCATATTAATGTCTGTCCTCTCTCTAAAATATAAGCTCCTTGTGGGCAGGGAACATATCTACAAACTGTTATATTGCACTGTCCCAAGTGCTTAGTACAGTGCTCTGCATGCTCAATAAATACCATTGATTGATCAATTCTGATTAACAGCACTTTAATTTAAATCACAATGGCCCAGGAACCAATTGTCTCATAAGTCCAAGGATGTACTGTATTGTATAAACGAATGAGCTAAGCCGTCTGCTTTTTATTCAAGGAAATTCGGTTTTTTTGACCAGCCAGAGCAAAACTAACTAACCCCAGTGGAGGGTTGCATCCACAACAACTGTGGAAGGCAGAAAACTCTTTGATTTTACCCCTCTGATGGAATTTGCCCTGACTTTCAAGATGAAAACATTCTTTCCACAAAGACTTGAGAGGTTTGACCTCCATCAAACTCCTGTTTTATTTCATTCAAATGAAGCTAGTTAGAGAGAGAAGTCTATAGACAATCTGGTGAAGGGAACATACCATAATATGTGTGTGTGCAGATCATTCCTAATGCTAGTACATAATCTATTTGGAACTCACTCAAGCCATAGAAAGTCCCCAGTTTTGTGGTGTCTACTTGAATTTTGCCAGAGTACATCTGTCATTTCATTCAAGAGCAGGCCTATGGGTAATCATTTAATCAAAGCCACGGCTGTGATTGCTACTTGTACAGAAAATTATAAAGCTACAGCAGCAGTAAAGCCGGGATTACCAAGATTAAATGGGCACTGCTTTTTGCTAAGTGTTGGGTAAAACTGAATTACCATCTCTTTAAATTGGAAGGAAATTGGAGAGGGAGAATTATTCATTTGGTCAGAACCGCATTTCCTAATTTTCATTTCCTCTCGTTGTACTTACAGTAAATTACGTAATTGAAAATTCATGGAGGACACATACAGAGAACATCTAATTATGGTTTTTGCGCTGGAAGAAGTTTCATTCTCGCTTTTCAGGCTCCTGCCCTTTTCGGGGTTTACGAGACGAGAGGCTAATAAAATGTTACATTAAGAAAACATAAGAGATCTTTTTTCACCTCATCAAAATTTCCTATCTCCCTAACCTTAGCCTCAAAAAATCCCGAGCTAATAACTCCTGGGCAATTTAATCCAAATGGGAGAACAAGGGCGCCTTTGGAAGGAAATTTAATGGAAAAGTAACTGCAAATGGCAAAAGAGTTTGGTTTTGAGTTTCGAGCCCCCTAAATTCTGTTTTTATCAATATTATTCTGTCTCACTTCCCTTCTCTCCAAAAAGACTGAAGGTGGACTAAATTGCCTAAAGACAGAGTTTATCCCTTGGGGAGTGGGTGGACCAGACCATTGATAAAGTACATACCTCTCCCTGAAGAATAATCAACTGAGGTTAGGCTCTGAAAAGCCACTGGAACAAAGCCACTCTGAGCTCCTCTATTCATTCTCTCTGTTGATGGCTTACTGACAAAACTGACTCTACAGGCTAAAGGGTAATTTCCCTAACCACCGACACTTCCAAAAGAAACAGGAGTCTGAAAATAAGGTGATTTTGTTCTCTGTCCCTTCACCAATTAGATGTTAACCAGCAATTTGGGTTCATTCATGAGTTGTAAAGCATATTAGAGTATTAGGGTCCAGTTATTGTACTGGCAAACCAGCTTGCTTTTTACAGGAAATTGAGGACGCAGATGCCATTTCCACATGACCTGCCTTTTGCCAGGGTAGGAATGCTCATGGCCGTGGGATCAAACGGAGGGAGATTTTCCAAGGAATATCCGGGGAATCTTGTGTTAACTACTGATAATAATCACTGCAGTATTTGTCAAGTGCTTACAATGTGTCAAGCACTTTACTACACACTGGGAAAGATACACGGTTATCAGGTTGGACATATTTCCTGTCCTACAAGGGGCTTACAGTCTGTCTTGTAACCCCATGAATATTGGGTTAGGTATTAACACGTACTGAAAAATTGCACTCTAGGCCACTGAGATCCATCAAGGCCAGAAAATCAACTGCCATAAAAATGGATGTCTGGTGAGTAATTGAATCAGTCACGGTGAAAGCAACCCAGCTCACTAGATGAGGGCAGGGTAAAGGGGAGGCCTAGGCTCAGATTAGGGCTAAGCAGAGGACCAGGGTTAAGGTAATAAAAGGTGGGTTAAGACTCAATTATGGAGAGCATTTAGGAACTAACTGGAGCACCTGTTGGCTCTCAGTTCCCTTCTGATGATTGGATATGTGGATTCTTGATTGTCTAATATTCAGTTTTGGATGACTTATTCTGATTCTTTAGGTGCTCAGTAAAACCGTTGATGATGATGGGAGTGTTCTGGGATTTTTATACCTATCTTTCCCAGCACTTAGTACAGTGTTCTGCACACCACGAGTGTTCAATAAATTCCACCTATTGATCGAGTGATTCATTCATTCATTCATTCATTCAATAGTATTTATTGAGCGCTTACTATGTGCAGAGCACTGTACTAAGCGCTTGGGATGAACAGGTCGGCAACAGAGACAGTCCCTGCCGTTTGACGGGCTTACAGTCTAATCGGGGGAGACGGACAGACAAGAACAATGGCACTAAACAGCGTCAAGGGGAAGAACATCTCGTAAAAACAATGGCAACTAAATAGAATCAAGGCGATGTACAATTCATTAACAAAATAAATAGGGTAACGAAAATATATACAGTTGAGCGGACGAGTACAGTGCTGTGGGGATGGGAAGGGAGAGGTGGAGGAGCAGAGGGAAAAGGGGAAAATGAGGCTTTAGCTGCGGAGAGGTAAAGGGGGGATGGCAGAGGGAGTAGAGGGGGAAGAGGAGCTCAGTCTGGGAAGGCCTCTTGGAGGAGGTGATTTTTAAGTAAGGTTTTGAAGAGGGAAAGAGAATCAGTTTGGCGGAGATGAGGAGGGAGGGCGTTCCAGGACCGCGGGAGGACGTGACCCAGGGGTCGACGGCGGGATAGGCGAGACCGAGGGACGGCGAGGAGGTGGGCGGCAGAGGAGCGGAGCGTGCGGGGTGGGCGGTAGAAAGAGAGAAGGGAGGAGAGGTAGGAAGGGGCAAGGTGATGGAGAGCCTTGAAGCCTAGAGTGAGGAGTTTTTGTTTGGAGCGGAGGTCGATAGGCAACCACTGGAGTTGTTTAAGAAGGGGAGTGACATGCCCAGATCGTTTCTGCAGGAAGATGAGCCGGGCAGCGGAGTGAAGAATAGACCGGAGCGGGGCGAGAGATGATGGTCCTTCCTTTCTTCCCTCTAGGAACCTTCCAAGAATCCTTGCTTACACTGAAACCAGCTCTGCCTCATAGGTGGGATTTCCCCTATGACACTGTAGAACCACCCAAACCTCCATCACAAGGCCACTCTACCAAATAGCATATTAAGTGCTTACTGTGTGCCAAGCACTCATTCATTCATTCAAATTTATTTATTGAGCTCTTACTGTGTGCAAAGCACTATACTAAGCGCTTAGGAGAGTACAATCTAGGAACAGACACATTCCTGTCACAATGCGCTCAGGCAGACATTAATATAAATAGATGAATAAATGAATTACAGATATGTACAGATATATACATAAGTGCTGTGGGAATAGGAGGGAGAATGAAGGATCAAGTAAGAGCGGCACAGAAGGGAATGGGAGAAGAGGAGGGCTTAGTCAGGGAAGGCTTCTTGGAGGAGATGTGCCTTCAATAAGGCTTTGAAGTGGGGGAGAGAAATTATCTGATATGAGGAAGAAGGGCATTCCAGGCCAGAGGTAAGATGTGGGTGAAAGGTCGGCAGTGAGGTAGATGAGATAGATACACTGTACTGAATGCAGGAAAGATAGGTATAAAAATCCCCAAGCACTTCCAGAAAACACTTTTGCTAAGGCAAAGAGGGCAGTGTTTTCTTTTGTATATCCCTTGTTTAGTTTACTTCTTATCCGCTTGTGAAAATAAACAGGCTTTAGGGTTCCGTAACATCTCTCAAAGAATTCTGCCAATGTGTGGACTCAGCAAATCTCCTTGTGCCACACCACCAGACGCTGTCTATCGTCAACATGGAGGCCTTTTGGGCTCTAAAGGTAGTTCATTCTGTACCATTTAAATTCATCTTCACTCTATCAACTCATCAAAATATCATTTTAGCAATCACAGCAGGACACTTCTTGCCCCGTCCCTTGCTGGAGGGCACAATTTGACAGAATCGCTTGCCTCTTTGGAACCCCAATGTGGCACCAAAGCTTACTGGTATGCCAAGGTTTCATTCCATACAGGCCTGGGAGTCAGAAGGACATGGGTTCTAATCCTCCCTCCTCCACTTGCCTGTTGTGTGACCTTGGGCAAGTCACTTATCTGGGCCTCAGTTACCTCTCTCGTAAAATGGGGATTGAGACTGTGAGCCCAGGTGGGACAGGGACTCCAACCCTATTTGCTTGTACCCACCCAGTGCTTAGTACGGTGTCTGGCAGATAGTAAATTGATAACAAATAGGACAATTATTATTTTTAATTCCTCCTAGGGCTTCTTTCTGGCCTGCAAAACAATGTAATAGAATAGACACAATCCTTTCCCTTAGGGTGTTTATAATCTAGTGAGGGAATTGTTGTTGTCTTATGCTGTCCAGTCATGTCCGACCCATAGTGACGCCATAGACATCTCTCTCCCAGAATGCCCCACTTCCATCTGCATTCGTTCCAGTAGCGTATCCATAGAGTTTTCTTGGTAAAAATAAGGAAGTGGTTTACCACTGTCTCCTTCCACACTTTAAACAAGTCTCTGCCCTCGATTCTCTCCCGTGCTGCTGCTGCCTAGCACGGTTGAGTTTTGACTTGTGGCAGACTGCCTTCCACTCATTAGTCACTGCCCAAGCTAGGAATAGAATGGATATGCCTCTGCTTGACTCTCCCTCCTATAGTTGTGACTGGTAGAGTACTGGAAACTCTCCAGGTGTGACCCTGAGAGGAAAATAAGGGAGACAGACATCATATTAAATTACAAAAAGGGAAAATGGCAGAATATAAGTGTAGGAACACGTATATTACAGTTCTGTACATAAGTGCTGTGGGGCTGAGGATGGGCTGAATATCAAGCACATAGGGAATGCAGGAGTCTGAGTGAGGGAAATGAGGGTCAGATCGGGAAGGACCTCTTGGAGAAGATGTGACTTTTGGAGGGATTTGAAGGTGAGGAGAGTGATCAATTCATCCCCTGTCCCAGCCTCACACCATTTATGTACATCCCTGTAATTTATTTATATTAATGTCTGTCTCTCCCTCTACATTGAAAGCTTGTTGTGGGTGGGAAATATGTTGTACTCTCCCAAGCACTTAGTACAGGGCTCTGCACACTGTAAGCTCTCAATAAATACTATTGACTGACAGAAATGAAGAGGGAGGGAGTTCCAGGCCAGAGGTAGGACATGGGCAAGGGGTCAGCAGTGAGTCCAATAAGATCAAGTTACACTGAGTAGGTTGACATTAGAGGAGTGAAGTGTGCGGGCTGGGTCGTAGTAGGTGATCATCACAGTGAAGTAGGACAGGGAGAGCTGATTGAGTGCCTTAAAACCAGTAGTAAGGAGTTTCTGTTTGACACCTATCTTCTAAGATCTTTCTTTTCCAAGCCCTTTCCCTTGAACTGTGAAGGATTTGGTGAATTTTCTACACAGAGGACATACCTTGACTTCACAAAATTAATGGAAATAATCAAATAAAAAATCAGAGGGAGAAAAGAATCTCTAGAGTTTATCCTCCTCCCACATCCTGTACCCAGCTAGGGAAATCTGGAGCTGCTGCTCCTCCTGTCTGTTTCAACTGGACAATTAATAATTGTGGTATTAGTGAAGCACTATGTGCTAAGCTCTAGAGTAAATACAAGCCAATCAAGACAGACACATTCTCCTTCCCTTGTGGGACTCCACCATAATAATAATAAATTGTGATATCTGCTAAGCACTTACTATGTTCCAGGCACTGAACTAAGTGCTGGGGTAGATACAAGTAAATTGGGTTGGACACAGTCCGTGTCCCACAGTCCTAATCCCCATTTTACAAGTGAGGTAACTGAGGCACAGAGAAGAGAAGTGATTTGCCCACGGTCGCAGAGTAGACAAGTGGTCACCTCCTCCAAGAGGCCTTCCCAGACTGAGCTCCCCTTCTCCCTCTACTCCCTCTACCGCCCCCTCTTCACCTCTCCGCAGCTTAACCCTCTTTTCCCCCCATTTCCCTCTGCTCCTCCCCCTCTACCTTCCCATCCCCTCAGCACTGTTCTCGTCTGCTCAACTGTATATATTTTCATTACCCTATTTATTTTGTTAATGAAATGTACATCGCCTTGATTCTATTTAGTTGCCATTGTTTTTACAAGATGTTCTTCCCCTTGACTCTATTTATTGCCATTGTTCTTGTCTGTCTCCCCTGATTAGACTGTAAGCCCGTCAAACGGCAGGGACTGTCTCTGTTGCTGACTGGTTCATTCCAAGCGCTTTGTACAGTGCTCTGCACATAGTAAGCGCTCAATAAATACTATTGAATGAAAGTGGTGGAGCAGAGATTAGAACCCAGGTCCTTTTGACTCCCAGGCCCATGCTCTATTAGGCCACGCCGTATGATCCTTATGGGTAGGGATTTTGTCTACCAATTCTACTGTATTTTCCCCAAGCACTTAATACAGTGCTCTGAACACAGAAGGCACTCAGTAAATACCACAGACTATCGATTGATAAGTTGGAAGGAGAACAGGTATTGAATTCCCATAAGTTAAGTGACTTGTCTAAGGTCACACAGCAGTCAAACAGCAAAGCCAGGCATATGACCTGGTCTACTGAACATTTTCCACTAGGCCACACAGCTAAAGGAGGAGGTCGGGGCTTCTGCAGGGGCTGGTTCATTCCTACCTCGCTCATTTTGGAAGGCGGACTTTTCACCGCATTATATCCTGGGCCCACTGAGTCATATTTATCTGTTTGTTGGAAATTGCTTCATTTCCTCTCAATTCACTTTTCCCTGGCTGCACTGCTTTGCATTAATTGCCATTTCTGGCTAACATCTGGAGGGGCGTGAGACCATACTGGTTGGAGCCCAGTGCCGCTTGGCATTTGCATACGCTTATTATCACTCTTTCGACATTTTCAGGTTCTATTCGCCGAAGCCCTGCTCCAAGCTGATCTGCGTCCAGGCTAACTTGGATTATGAAAGAGGTGTTTATTATATGCATTTGAGGAACCAACTATGGAAATTTCAGACCGAAGACTTCGCTCTAAATTCATGATTACTTTTTCTTGAAGCACAAAAGTTCCAATATGACTATCTCCGGATATAACTAAAGCAGGAAACCAGTGAATTTCCCTTTATCCTTAAAGCCCATAAACAGACATTAGCATTAAAATAACTTCCGAAGTTGATCTAATGATTGTCATCAACTTTTCTCCTAAGGATCAAACTAATATAATGTGGGCTAAATAGCAGTGACCTTTAATATTTGTTAATCCCATTGATTTCCTACTTTCCCATTTATGAGTTTACATATAAAAATGACATTTAAAAAGTGCATCTATTTAAAGTCATTTTTATTCCTCACTTTTAATAGCCAGGGGGACAAATATATAATCATACGGTGTCAAAAGCAAAATGTCGAACACAAATGTGAAGTGCTGAATTATAAGCAGGGGAAACGATGAATGGGCATTCCTATGATTACCTAGTTAGCTCCGCACAGTTACGTGACTTTGGGAAATTGGATTAGGGTAATCGGGTACACCAGACAAACTGGGAGCAGAAACAGATTTTTACAAAAGTCCAGCTAGACTGGAAACTGTAAGCTCACTGTGGGCAGGGAGCATGTCTAACCAAATGTTATACCGTAGTCTTCCTAAGGCTTAGTACAGTGTTCTGCATGCAGTAAGCGTTCAGTAAATACCACTGATGGATTAACTGTCTACATTTCCCCACTCGATATTACCAACACATCCTCCTCCTATTTGGTTGGGTGGATTCAGAATCATCTTTTTGCTCTCTTACATCCCATTTTGCTCCACCCACTTACCACCTTTCTCTCAGGAGTTTAGGTTACAGATGCTGTCATACTGTCCCTTTTATCGATGAGGAAACTGAGCTTCAGAGAAGTTAAGTGACTTGCCCCTGGTCAGAAATCAGCGGCACAGATCAAACCCAACCCAGGACTGCTAGTGAACCCAGAAATTGTTCCCAGCACATCTAACATTACCACACAACAGATATGGCATTTGCTCTCTGGAACCCTTCCAGAGAGCTCTACAAGCAAACAAATTTGAAAGTAGCAAGTTAGATAGAGTTACCTTAAGGTGGTGAAGAGAGTTCTTTATCCTCCAAAAATAGGACTCTCTCTACCTACCCCACCTCCCCTTTCAGGCGAACAGACTTAATGACCTAATTAGTATACCTAACACCTGATACACCTAGCACTTAAAGATACAGTAACCAGGTTGGCTTTTAAACTGTTTGTAGTTGGGGCTGATAGGAGGGGCAAATTTGTCATGCTTTGGGGCTTTCGTGGAGGCCCAGATCGAGTGTCTTTCTCTTAAAGGGGAAATCTGAGAAAGTCCATTTTGAAAGCCTTAACAATTGGTCCTTTCTGTGGGCCACTCCAGATTCAGGCCCAGCCTGGGTAAAATGCCAATTTGCATTTCCGAGCAAACTTTCAGTGAGCATGGTAAGATGTACTCAGTGGGCATTCAATACATACCATTATCAGTAATACTCTTACCACTAGCTACTACTTACTATTTATTCATTCAATCATATTTATCAAGTGCTTACTGTATGCAGAGCACTGAACTAAGTGCTTGGGAGAGTACAGCAGACACAATAAGCAACAACAATAACAACAGGCAGACATATTCCCTGCCCACAATGAGCCTATGGTCTAGAAGGCTAGACCTATGTTCTATGGTCTAGAACTACAAGACTATGGTCTAGAACTACAAGACTGCTACTACGTGAGTGCAGCATTTTCAGGGCTTTGAAGGTGGCTTCATCTTCATCTTGTTTCCTTGGTAGCACGGATAGGAGAAAAGAAGGGAGTTCAAGATCCCCTCCTTCATGACACCAGAACCTGGCACTGACTTTCTATTCTTTTGCTATTTAGATTTCTGGCAAATGCTCTGGGCCATCAGTCAAAGGCGAACAATCTGCCCGCTTGCAGACTGAAAATCATTTCGGGCACCTGTTGCCACTCAAGAATTCACTCTTTCCAAGACCAACTTCCTACCTGGAAAAGAAGCTAACACTAATGATGCCATACTGATGGTCCCCCAGCTCCCACCTACTTTCACAGAAGGGGCCGGTTTCGCTCCCACGGCTGTAGAGACTGTGGCTGCTGCTCCCGCCACAAGAGGGGAGGAGAAGGAAGAGGAAAATCATCTCCCAGCCTCCTCATTCTCCTCCTCACCCTCTTCCGCCTCCTCCCTGCTGCCCAATCATTGGCCCCACTGCCACCATGGCCCCAAAATCAGAGCCTATAATAGGCCTGACTTTTCGATTAGTGGGCCAGAACTCCCAAAAGCGTGACTGTATTTTGGGACATCTGGTCACCCTGTTCGAGGGCTTAGACTTCAATCTAGGTGGCAGCCGCTGGGTGGTACTGAACTTCTGTTGCTTCCTTAGGTCTCCCTGATGCTCTGATTCTCCTGACATTAGGAAAGAGATGCGAGTAGACTGAGGAGAGCAATAGAAAGATATACCTCTCTAGCCCCAGCGCAGGGCTCAGCACGCAGGAAGCCCTCCATAAATACTGGTGATGAAGACTATGATGAGGAACCCCCTATCCCTAATGTAGTCTAAAGTCTGTCACCCCCTGTAGATTATGAGTTCCTTATGGGCAGGGAATGTGCCTACCAACTCTGTGGTAGTGTACTTTCCTGAGCACTTAGTACAGTGTCCTGCTCCCGGTAAGCATTCAATAAATACCACTGGTTGATTGGTTGATGGATTGACCCAGAACAGACAGTCTAGATGGAGCCCGATAACCAGGAATGTCAACGCAGATGGTCGGGGCCAAGTCACAGCCTTGGTGGCAAAAGACTGAAAGATCAGAATCCTAAAATCGAATTATGGCTTCAACCCTGGCCTCTGCTTCTTTATAAATTCATAGTTTTAGAGAGCTGACAGTGCACTTGACTGCATATAACGCTAATGAAACGTGCAGTGTTGGACGATCATATCTATTAGAGAATTACGTGAATGAAACCAATTTCTACTCTTGGATCCACCATGTCCGTCTGAAGCTGGATTTCTTCCCTCACTGCTCAGAGCTCATAATGTGGCAAAAGCAAACACGTCTGATGATTCCCCTCCCACCCAAAAGCCAACTGGGGGGAAGGTTTATCAGGAGACTTGTTTGATGCTATCGCTAACGCAGTGAAAAGATTTTCAAGTCTGTCTGCCCTTCAAGTGGGGCGGTGATGTGTGTAAATAGCTAGCAAGGGCTGAGTGACAGAATTGTGGATGAGGAGGTCAGCTGGAGAGCTCTGTAAATATCAGCATTTACACTTTGCAGAGAGTTCAGTCAACCTGCACCTTGGGTCCTCAAGAGTTTGGGGTTCAAACGGCCTCACAAACTGAAGTATAACTGTCGATATTCCTCTGGTTTCATTATAGAATCACAGGGAATTTCCTCCATAGAGAGGATCCTCCACTGGGAAGGGTTCTTCTGACCCAGCCGGCCATTTCCTCTCCCTCTCTACTTTGAGATACAGTCAGTGGAGAGGCCAGTGAAGCCTCTGTTACTACTTTCTACCATGCAGCTTTCTCTCATTGCCTATGCCTAAAAAGGGCATCTAGCAATCCTACTAGACTGTCATCTCCTAGAGGGCAGGGACCATGTACATCTACTCTAGTGTACTCTTCCCAGTGTTTTAACACAGTGTTCTGCATACAGTGAGCACTCAATAAATACCAATCAGTCAACAGTATTTATTGAGTGCTAATTGTTTGCAGGGCACTGAAGCAAACACTGGGGAGAGTACAGTACAACGGAGTTGTGAAGCAGCATGACTTAGGGGAAAGAACATGGGCTTGGGAGTGAGAGGACATGGGTTCTAATCCCAGCTCCGCCACTTATCAGCTGTGTGGCTTTGGGCAAGTCTCTTCACTTCTCTGTGCCTCAGTTACCTCATCTGTAAAATGGGGATTAAGACTGGGAGCCCCACGTGGGACAACCTGATTACCTTGTATCTACCCCAGTGCTTAGAACAGTGCTTGGCACATAGTAAGCACTTAACAAATGCCATCATGCTTATTATTATTAGTTGGCAGACACATTCCCTGCCCCCAGCGAGCTGACAGTCTAGATGGTAGAGCAGACTGAATGATTCCAAGCACACAGACCCGTCACTCCTCTCCCTGAAAGAGACAGTTGAATATCATGTTTTGACCCTGTGTGAATTTGCTGGTGCTCAGATTTCTTCTGGGAAAAGCAAACCGAGTTATAGGACACTTTGATAGTTCCAAACCACTGTAACTAAAGATTTTCATTCTGTCTCAACTGTTAAAGCCTACAAGAATCTAGCAATTAATGTTTGTTCCCCCAATCCACTGACAAACCCACACTCTGCATCCATGGCAACAGTGGGTTTACTAGTCCTGACTGGCTCATAAGCCAGTGTTCATTCATTCATTCAATCCAATTTATTGAGTCCTAACTGCGTGCAGAGCACTGTACTAAGGGCTTGGAAAGTACAATTCAGCTATAGAGACAATCCCTGCCCACAACGGGTTTACAGTCTAGAAGGGGGGAGATAGACATCAAAACAAGTAAACAGACATCAGTAACATCAATGTAAATAAATAGAATTAGAGATATATACACATCAAAACAAGTGAACAGGCATTAATAAAAATAAATAGAATTATAGATATGTACATATACACACAAGTGCTGTGGGGCAGGGAGGAGGGGTAGATCAAAGGGAGTGAGTTGGGGCGATGGGGAGAGGTGGGGCAGCTGAGGAAAAGGGGAACTTAGTCTGGGAATCACCGAGTATTATACCTTTCTGTGGTTTGAGGTTCAACATCACTGGAGTGTGCTTAGCTTCAATTTCAGACCCCTAAGGAGATGGGCCACCTAATGTATGGACACGATAGTTGGATAGTTTGGAAACTGCAGTAACTCTTCTCTTTATTCACTGCTCCTGGAAAACTATCAATCGATCAATCGGTCAATCAATCATATTTATTGAGTGCTTACTGTATGCAGAATACTGTACTAAACTCTTAGAAGAGTACATTATAGCAGAATTTTTTCATGTTTTTTTATGATATTTGTTTAGAGCTTACTTTGTGCAGGCACTGTACTAAGCGCTGGAGTAGATACAAGTTAATCAGATTGGAACCAATCCATATCCCACATGGGGCTCACAGTACTAAAATATACTCCATTTTACAGATGAGGTAACTGAGGCACAGAGAAGTTATGTGACTTGCCCAGGGTCACGCAACAGACAGATGGTGTTCATTCATTCATTCAAATGGATTTATTGAGTGCTTACTGTGTGCAGAGCACTGTACTAAGTGCTTGGAAAGTACAATTCAGCAACAAATAGAGACAATCCCTGCCCACAATGGACTCACAGTCTAGAAGGTAGATCCGAACTCAGGTAGGCACGTTATCTTCCTGCAAGGAGCTTACAATATAGGGGAGAAGTTATTGGAATTGCTGTACCATCCTTATACTGTGAGCCCCATGTGAGATCACAGATTGTGTCAGATCAGATCACGCTGTATCTACCCCAGCACTTAGCCCATTACTTGGCACCTAGTAATAATAATAATAATTGTGGTATTTGTTAAGCCCTTACTATGTGCCAGGCACTATACTAAGCGCTGGGGTGGATACAATCAAAATGGGTTGGACGCAGTCCCTGTCCCATATGGGGCTCACAGTCTCAATCCCCATTTTACAGATGAGGGAACTGAGGCAGAGAGAAGTGAAGTGATTTGCTCAAGGTCACCCAGCAGATAAGTGGAGGAGCCAGCATTAGAACCCATGACCTTCTGATTCACAGGCCCGTGCTCCATCCACTAAGCAGCGCTGCACAAATCCCACGTTTATTATTATTGTGGTTATTATCCTGGGCTATTTCTTCCAAACTGTGGCTTGTTGGAGGAGCAGGCGAGGGGAGATCCCCAGCTCACTGTGGGACAAGAAAATAATTCCGACTCATTAGAAAACTCGATACGATCTGGCTCCTTCAGACACAAAAGATTTCCCCAAAGCTCCTTTGCCAATATTTGACACGATATGGATGCCAGCTGCCAAACTCTGCTGGGCATATGCCCTGCACATCAGCAGTCTAGGGGCAGGAAGCATCCAGAAATGTGCTCTTCAGTTAGGATTGCAAGAATTCGTGACCGAGGGTATTTTCCTTAAGGAAGATCAAAGCAGGCAGGTGGGCTAGGTCACAGCTCCTGCTGCCTCTTCCACCCCCCACCCCCCAGACCTTGCTAGGACTAGACACCTAGATGCTGATGCTCCCCATTCCACACAGGAACTCATTAAAATGCCATTTGTCCTTCTTTTTGGAAAAATAATTGAGCCTAGTCCTCTGTTTGGGTTTAGGTTTGCTTTTTACGAGCTGAAACCCAAATGTTTAGTTATCATTACATTATTTTTCTAGCAAATTTCTAGTAGTCAGTTTTATAGGCTACATCTATGGTCGTTATTGTTCCCCATCCATCTTATAATTTCAACTAAATCAAGCAATGAAAATTTTATAGTGCATCCCTAATTGTGCACCAGACTGGAACTGTTCATACAAATTCCAAGCAATTATAAGGCTTTCTGGGAAACATTGGCAGCAAACACAGGATTAAATGCTTGTAACAGCAAGCCAGATGGGAAACGGAGATAAGGAAAATCTCATGGAACCCTATTCTTTTTGCAAATCTACAACGCTATTTAAATTAACCTGGAACTGGAGAGCACTTTCACATCTCTGCACATCAAAGCATTGTTGTTCAGGTGCAGCAAGTAGATTACAGGTATGACAAACACCCGTTGTAAAATGCAGAACCCCTTAGGTTCAAAGCTAATCTGATTGATGGATTGGAGCCCAAAAGACCTGCCTAGTTGGAGGATCAGTTGCATAACCCCGCCCCCCCACCCAAAAAAAAATATTGGGTTATGCAAGGGATCTGGTGAATTTATAGGTAAAAGGTGCTTGAAATTAATCTGGAGAGAATTTCACATAGAAACAATTGGCTTACTGTCAAACCTTCCACCCAGAAACAAGCCAGAGGAGCTCGGCATACTTTGTCAACATATCTGAACACATCTTCTACCACCCCACTGGAGTTCATTAAGTAATAGCAGAAGGATTGTTATTCTGACAGCTGAAGCCCTCTAAATAGACTGTTTCCAGAATCTGGGAGGAAACAAACATGGAATTATTCAGTCAATCGTATTTATTGAGCGCTTACTGTGTGCAGCATCCTGTACTAATTGCTTGGGAGAGTGAGGTATAATAATAAAAAGTCACATTCCCTGCCCAATTACCATCACCATCGATCAATCAGTGGTGTTTATTACATACTTGGTGTGCAAGCACCGTTCTAAGCCCTTGGGAGAGTATAACACAAAAGAGTTGGTCCACATCCCTGCCCACAATCATCACACCATCACCATCTTCACATCGTTATCATCGGTGGAATTTATTCCTTTTGTAAGATGCAAAGGCAGTATGGTAAAACCAGGTAATATGGCCTAGTGGAAAGAGCATAGTCCTGAGAGTCAGAGGCCCTGGGGTCTAATCCCAGCTCTGCCAATTGCCTGTTGGGTGACCTTGGGCAAGTCACTTCACTTCTCTTTGCCTCAGTTTCCTCAATGGTAAAATGGAGATTAAATACCCGTTTTCCCTCCTACTTAAACTGTAAGCCCTACATGCGACAGGGACTGTGTCCGACCTGATAAACTCGCATTGACCCCATCTCTTAGAACAGTGCTTGACACATAGCAGTCACTTTACAAATGCCATAATCAATTTTATTGAGCCCTTACTTTAAGTACTTAGTAGAGTGGTCTGCACACAGTAAGTTCTCAGGAAATACAACTGACTGATATTGTGTGCAGAGCCCTGTACTAACAGCTCAGGAGAACAGCGGTCTTGGAATGCCCTCCCTCCTCACCTCCGCCAAACTAATTCTCTTCCCCTCTTCAAAACCCTATTTAAAGCTCACCTCCTCCAAGAGGCCTTCCCAAACTGAGCTCCCCTTTTCCCCCTGCTCCCTCTGCTCCCCCTCTACCCCCCCTTCACCTCTCATCAGCTAAGCCTTTTCCCCCCCTTTCCCTCTGCTCCTCCCCCTCTCCCTTCCCCTCCCCTCAGCACTGTACTCGTCCGCTCAACTGTATATATTTTCATTACCCTATTTATTTTGTTAATGAGATGTACATCACCTTGATTCTATTTATTTGCTATTGTTTTAATGAGATGTTCATCCCCTTGATTTTATTTATTGCTATTGTTCTTGTTTGTCTGTCTCCCCCGATTAGACTGTAAGCCCGTCAAGGGGCAGGGACTGTCTCTATCTGTTACCGATTTGTACATTCCAAGCGCTTAGTACAGTGCTCTGCACATAGTAAGCGCTCAATAAATACTATTGAATGAATGAATGAGAATACAATCCAATAGAGTGGGTAGACACTTTCCCTGCCCTCAAGGGGCTTACAGTCTCGTGGCAAAATCATCTGATTGGCTGGTGACAACTGAGCGAATGGATTTGGATGCTGACAGAAGACAAATGGGATCGGGGTAGATAGTTCCACCCTGAGCTTCATGGGATGGGTTTCAGCGGAACCCAAAGCTCACGTATTTCTCCTGCCTTACTCTCATGAGGAATATTAGTCTCAAATAAATCTACATTGGGTGTCAGCAGGGGAATTACTGCCCCTCTTGGAAAACTTCAAGTAGTTAAAGATGAAGGCTCAGCTGAACGTACACATGTGGTCTATGTGACTATCTACCCACTTGGAAGAAGCCATTAAAGTTCACCAGCACCTCAGGGAAGAAATGAGTGATTGGTGTGGTGTCTGTGATGGTGAAATTCCTAGGAATGGCATCAAACTACAGATTCTTGTGGTTTTTGAGATGTGCCTGGTGCTTGCAATTACTAAGAAGGATTTATGGGATTTTAGAGAACACATATTGTGTCAGCACAAAGTCACAATTACCAATAGATTATGGCCTTTGGCTCTGGGGTTAGAGAGGAACCCCAAAGGTACAGTGCTCTGCACACAGTAAAGGCATAACAATAATAATAATGATAATAATGATGATAATAAAAGTGTTTGTTAATTTGTTAAGCACTTACTAAGTGGCAAACACTGTTCTAAGCACTGGGATCGATACGAGTTCCACAGATTGGAAACCATCCCTGTCCCACGTGGGGCTCACATCTAAGGAGGAGGGAGATAAGGCAATGATTGAATCCTCAATCTCAAATGTTGCAGCGCTACATTTATGTGGGCAGGGAATGTGCCTACCAACTCTGTTACACTGTACTCTCCCAAGCACTTAGTCCAGTGCTCTGCACACAGTAACTCTCAGAAAATACCACTGGTAGATTGATCAGTTTCATTTTGCACTCCAAAACAAAGCATCTCCGAGTCTTAAAAGGAGGCAGACAGATACTGAAATCCTCAATCCTCCCATAGGCACCTGTTCCACCTGGTGCCTAACTCACACCCGCCCCCATGTCGAGAATTGGGATCTCACCAGGATGGAAAATCACCCCCAGGCTCAGACAAGAGTGAAGCTGCACAGACACAGCCCTGAAGCATTGTGGGTATTGCCCAATGTGGAACCAGAGCTAGAAATCACCCTCTTACCTAATTTCTTTGGCAATCAGACAGGTCTGATGTTTAGCCAAGTGGGTGCACAAGGTTGAAAACCTTGTGCCGTGGCTGTGGGATTGCCTCGGATCACACTGGGTAAGGTTCAGGTGGAAATTAGTCAGAAGGTAACAATGCCACCTGAGATGTCCCGAGATACGCTTTTCCACTCTGTCCACTGTCATTCGCCTCCTCTTCCTCCCCTTCCACTTCCTTTGTCCTCCTCCTCCCCACACCCTCCCCCACCTCCTCTTCCTCCTTCTCTTCCTCATTTATTGAACCCCTGTTCTGTATAGTGCATCCTACTGTGCGTTGGGGAACATATCATAAAGGTAAAATGTATGGTTCTACTAATGAAGAGTCAATGTTGCAGGATATGAGACTAACAGCCTTCGGTTTGGATGAAATAATTTTCATTAATTTTATGAACCCACTGATCTTCATCTCCATCTCCAAAAACCATTTTTGTTTCCAGCACCTCCTGATTGTTTTACTTAATAATCTGGAGTTCTTAGTTCTATACAGAAGTTGAGTTAGGATTAACGGCTGTGACTGCTTAGATCTCATAGAGCATATGGCTTCATGGAATCCCTTCTAATGTTTCCAGTATGCCCCAGTTTTTTAAAAAGTATTTAAGTGCTTACTATGTTCCAGACATTATACTAAGTACTGGGGGTAAATACAAGTTAATCAGGTTGGACACAGTCCATGTACCACATGGAGCTCACAGTCGTAATCACCATTTTACAGATGAGGTAACTGAAGCACAGAGAAGTTGAGTAACTTGCCCAAGGTCACGCAGCAGACAAGTGGCAGAGCTGCAATTAGAACTCCAGCTGGGATTAGAACCCTTCTGACTCCCAGGCCTGTACTCTCTCCACTAGACCACGCTGCTTCAGTTGCTGCCAAAGGATCATTGGGCTAGACTTTCACATAGAAGTCTTCCATTTCTCCTCCATGCTTGTGAAAATGAAGCACAGGAGCATTCAAAGTAAGAGAAAAGCAAACCAGTCATTATATTTCTGTGTGAAGATGGACTAGAGCTCGGCTACACTCGACCCAGTTGTGAATTCTTACCTCTCCTACGTGGACTCCTTCATTGAAAGATCATTGGCCGTGTCTCTTTGGAAGTGGGCTTGGTAGAAAAATCCATTTAGAGCCCAAATCTCCTCAGAGTGGGGCTAATGCTTTGCGCCAGTTTGACATGCATGAGAATTTTGGCAGGCAGACAGGGTGTTGGAGGCACCTATCACTAGTCTCTAGGCCACATTCCTTCTGGGGAACCTTGATGTCAGGAGGTTCACCTGATTGGCAGATTGCATTCAGAGCCTTACCACTCCCCAGCTCTGATTCTCTTTCCTGGTGGACAATAGGGCAGGTGTCAAGATCCCAGTAGAATAGAGGGCAATGGGTGCGGGAGGGAGAGAGGGTAGTTCTGGGTGGTGACCATCACCACTGCATATCAATCTAGCTGCTGAGGTTTTGATTCACATGGGGGAAGGTTGGAGCCTATAACTGTCCTGAATACCTGCAGTTTGGTTGGAATCTCGATGTCACGTGGACACCACACTCTGTTTCTCTATCTCCCAAAGGACACAGTAGCCTTCTTTGTAATCCCAGCTCTGCTACTTGTCTGCCTTTTGGCCTTGGGCAATTTACTTTACTTCCCTGTACCTCAGTTACCTCATCTGTAAAATGGGGGTTAAGACTGTGAGCCCCTTGCGGAGCAGAGACTGTATCCAACCCAATTTGCTTGTCTCCACCCCGGCGTTGAGTACGGTGCCTGGCAAATAGTACGCGCTTAACAAATAACACAATTAATTATTATTATTATTCTCCTAGGATAGGCTGGCATCATTGTGCTCCCCCAGGAAATCAGATAGGCGGAACTCCAAGCTGATCAGGATGTTCCCACGAGGAGTCAATCGCCTGGAAAAAATACTAGCATGTGGAACCACAACTTAACACCCTTGAGCATTTCTGAGGCGAATTTCCAGAAAAAGGTCCGAATATCAAATTTCCTGAACATTGGCTGGCTAACGAGTCAGATAGCATTAGTTCTGGAAAAAAGCAGGTGGATTCCACTAGGGTTGCCTGGCTCAGACACAGCCCATCTGTAAAGCAAATGGAATTTTCAAACGGTGGTCGAAACGATCGGGCGGCCATTTTGCTGTGCTCCTGCTGCAACCCTCTCCTGCTAGGGAAAATGATGGGGTGTGATGCTATATTGTAGAGTCAAGTCAGGTTCGTGGAGCTGGCATAGCTGCGACACAAGCCTTCTCACCAGTAGTGTTGAAATATACCCACCTTTGAGATGACAATTTAATCCAGAGCAGTTGAACATGGACTTATTCCAACCTGAATGTCCTACTAAAACCATGTAGGATAAAGATAGTTCTGTCTCTAGGAATTTTATGGACTAAGGCGATGTGTTGAATGATGGATGGCACCCCCTGTACCTCCATTAAAGCCTTCAGCTCACTTGCTTTGGACCGCAGCACAGCAGTGGGTAATTTTCTGGATGTGAGGAAGAAGAAATGAGTGCGAGATTCTCCTCTCTCTCCTTAGCACAACCCTCGATTCTTGACTCAGGACAGCAAAGTGTTTGTGATTGCCTATCATCCAGGAAAGAAGCATCCTACTCACAAACATTTGTAATGGTGGTATCCTCTGCAGTCATGGAGAGCAGGGAGAGATGTGACTGTACTGAGCAGTCCCTGAAGGAGCTTGTATCGGAGGAAACTTTCTCAAACCTTGAAAAGCAGCATGGCCTAGTGGGTAGAGCCCCGGCCTGGGAGGCAGAAGGACCTGGGTTCTAATTCTAACTCTGCCACTTGTCTGCTGTGTGACCCTGGGCAAGTCACTTCACTTCTCTGTGCTTCATTTACCATGTCTGTAAAATGGGTATTATTGATAATAATAATGATGATGGTATTTGTTAAGTGCTTACTATATGCCAAGCACTCTTCTAAGGTCTGGGGTAGATACAAGGTTATCAGGTTGGCCCACGTGGGGCTCACAGTCTTCATCCCCATTTTACAGATGAGGTAACTGGGACCCAGAGAAGTTAAGTGACTTGCCCAAAGTCACACAGCCGACAAGTGACAGAGCTGGGATGAGAACCCATGCCCTCTGACTTCCAAGCCTTGGCTCTTTCCACTAAGCCACACTGCTTCTTATTAAGACTGTGAGCTGCAGGTGGGACAGGGACTATCCAAATTGATTAGCTTGTAATTACTCCAGCACTTAGTACGATTCCTGCCACCTAATAAGTGCTTAACGAGTACTATATATTTTTTTAAAAAGCCCTCAAAGTTCGATCAACTTTTACAGCAGTTCCAAGCCAAACTGGCATCTCAGCCTGGGCACCAAAATGTCTCCTGCTTTTTCCACCGCTTTGGGATCTTGCTGTTCCTTCACCTGTATTTCGGGCTCTCAGCTGAGAGGCAATGGTGATCTTAATATCTCGATGCTGAGATTCGGGCTCCCTCCTGAAATACGCTAGACTCGTGCCCCAGTGAACTTCTGAATAGGAAGTTAATGGCTGGCTCAGACTGGAGATTCCTCCTAGCAAATTATGGGTGAAATTGCAGAACCAGAGCAAGAAACGGTATTCACAGATAGGCTTGTTCTCAGAGTTCCTTTGAAGGGAAATCTCACTGCCATTTTAGCTAGGGAATCTCAGCTGCCCCTTTACTGATATAAGTCCATAGTAAATGGTCTAAATAATGCTGGCTAAATTATCATATTATCACCATCATCATCACCATCACATGTGTATTTACTGAGCACTTACTACTTGACGAGCACTGTATTTGACAGATATGGGGCACATACAGCAGAAGTAAAAGACATGTTCCCTGCCTTCATGAGTAATAATAATAATAACCATGATATTTGTTAAGGGCTTACTATGTGTCAAGCACCATAGAGGTTGTGATTTACCCAAGGTCACCCAGAAGACCAATGGCAGATCTGGGGCTAGAACCCAGGTCTTGTGACTCCAGACCTGTACTTTTTCCTCTAGAACCTGACACCTTCTTTCATAAAAAGAGAAGCAGCATGGCTCAGTGGAAAGAACCTGGGCTTCGGAGTCAGAGGTCACGGGTTCGATTCCCGGCTCTGCCACTTGTCAGCTGGGTGACTGTGGGCAAGTCACTTAACTTCTCTGTGCCTCAGTTACCTCATCTGTAAAATGGGGATTAACTGTGAGCCTCACGTGGGACAACTTGATTACCCTGTATCTACCCCAGCGCTTAGAACAGTGCTCTGCACATGGTAAGCGCTTAACAAATACCAACATTATTAACATTATTAGAATCCAGGTCCACTGACTCCCAGGGCCGTACTGTATTTACTAGGCCATACTGCTTCCCTGAAGCTCACAATCTAATGGGGAAAACAGGTGGACATGAATTGCCAAATAAAGAAAAGCCAGAGCCAGAGTATAGACACCTAGATAAAAGAAAAAGTAATTAATGTTTAAAGTTAAATAAATGCATGAATAACAGATGCTAAATTGGCTGACGAGGTGGGGATTAGTCATGGAAGGCCTCTTGGAGGCCTTTGAAGCAGGGGAGTTATACAGTTTAGAGGACTTGAGAGGGAAGGAAGGAAGGGAACTCCACGAGTGGGTGCTTTAAGGCCCTATAATAAGAGAAGCAGCATGGCTTAGTGGAAAGAGCCTGGGCCTGGGAGTCAGAGAACCTGAGTTAAAATCCCAGCTGTCACCTGTCTGCTGTGTGACTTGGGCAAGTCGCTTCACTTCTCTGTGCCTCAGATCCCTCATCTGTAAAATGGATATTAAACCCTCCTCCCTCCTACTTAGACTGTGAGCCCCACGCGGGACAGAGACAGAGACTGTGTCCAACCTGATTATCTTGTATCTATCTCAGTGCTTAGTATAGTGCCTGGCACATAGTAAGGCACCTAACAAATACCATTTAAAATAACACCAATAATTCTGCTATTAGTGAAGTATTTACTATGTGTCAAGCACCGGGGTAGGTACAAGTTAATCAGGCCAGAAACAGTCCCTGTCCCACATGGGCTCCCAGTCTAAGCGGGAGGAAGAACAAGGTACCGAATCACCATTTTACAGTTGAACATGTGAGGATACAGAGAAATGAAGTAACTTACCCCAGGTCACACAGCAGGCAAGTGGCAGAGCCAGCTTTCCACTAGGCTCACACTGCTTTGAATGAAGCCCTGACACAGTCGGCTTCCAGATGTTGAGAAGCAGCATGGCCTAGTGGATAGAGCATGGACCTGGGAGTCGGAAGGTCATGGGTTCCAATCCCGGCTCTGCCACTTGTCTGCTGTGTGACCTTAGGCAAGTCACTTCACTTTTCTATGCCTCCATTATCTCATCTGTAAAATGGGGATTGAGACAGGGACTGTGTCCAACCCAATGTGCCTGTATCCCCCCCAGCGCTGAGTACAGTGGCTGGCACATAGGAAGTGCTTAACAAATATTATTGTTATTATTAATAAAAATAATAATAAATGTTGGAAGCATATTAAAATTAATTATCACTTAGACTGTGACCCCAAACATGGGACAGGGACTGTGTCCAACCTGATTAACTTATATCTACCCCAGCACTTAGTGTTTGACACATAGTAAGAGCTTAACAAAATACCATAAAAATTTGAACCTTTTGGGAGTGGGTCTCCAAGTGGAAACAGTTTTCCATTTCATCCTAGGGCAGGACTGACCACCCGGATCCCAGGAAGATTCTGTTACCTTGACGGTTTTGCCTGGTTCTGAGCAGCTCCCTGGTAGTTGCTTTACTTCTGTCTGATGGGCTGCACTCTTAAAGGACTCTGAGCATCTCGTTGCAACTAAGGCTCCTCCTCCGGGTCTGTTAAGAGAGCAGTAAAGTTGACAGAACTAAGGAGCTTCAGATCCTCCACATCCCCCCTACCACCCCACCCACCCAATCCGCCCTTTTATCAATGCTTCTCGGTAGTGAATTCCCGAGCCAGCTCCCTCTGTTCCATCTACTAATTGCCAATACAGAAAGTTTCTCTGGACACTAGGATGGGGGATTAAAACTAACCTGGATCTTTTCAGTCTCCCATTGTGGGTACTTCTTCCTTCTAGATCGATCTTTAACATTTTCCATCCTGGCAAATGAGATTCCTCTCTGGCATGACAAAAACAGCACCCTACTCTGCCTAATCTTTCTAGATAAGAAATTTCTCATCTGCTAAATATGTCCCCTGGAAAGCACAAGCCTGTTCTATTAACATTATAATTATTATTCCTACTGTTATTATATTTTAAAGTTATTGTGACATTTATCGACTATTTCCTAGGTGCCAAGCCCTGAGCTAAGCGCTTGAGTAGCTATAAGTTAATCAGATCAGCTGGAGTCCCTGTCCACAGGGGGCTCACAGTCAAAACAACTGGGAGAGCAGGTATCTGATCCCCATTTAGCAGATGAGGAAACTGAGGTACAGGATGGCTAAATGATTTCCAGTCAATCAGGCACTCATATTTACACTTCCTGTGTGCAAGGCATTGTACTAACCACTTGGGAGAGTACAATGCAACAATGTAAAGAGACACATTCCCTGCCCATGACGAGCTTACAGTCCAGAAAGGGACACAGAGCAGGTCGGGAGCCGAGTCCGGATTAGAACCCGAGTCTTTGGATTCCCGGTCCTGTTCTCTTTCCACTGGGCCAGGAAAGGAGTCTTGAGTGTTGACCATTCACAAGCACTCATCTGGAGTAGGAATAAACACATTTCTAGCATTTCTAACTCAGGAAAGTGCTCAGAGTAGGGATGAGAGCCAGACCAAAATGATGAAGGGAGGTTTCAAGGTCAGGACCTGCGTTTTGGTTTGTTTTTTTTCTAGCTGAAATTACCAGAGAAATAGTGCAAGCCCAGCTTTGGAGCATTTTGTTGTATTTGTTGAAACCACCACCTCATCAGGAAAGCATCTGTGTTTTAGTCACCTTTATTAAACCCACTGCCAAGTACCATTAGTAAAGATCTGGGCGTGCATGTGTGCGTGTGTGATCATATTCCATGTGTTTCATCCCTGAATTTCACAAATGTCCATCCCCAGAGAACAGCCTCTGTTTTAATAAAAAACAAACTGAAGAGGGAAGTGCAAGGCAGTGCCGTCCCTGGGTTTGATGGCACCACCCTGACGATCCCAAGTCGTGTCATTATTTATGAGCATGAAAAAGGGGGAGCCAGTGGTTAATAATCAAATTAGGATCCTGCCACGATCCTTGATGCCCTCCCCGCATTGAAGGATCTCAAGGCGATGGTCTCTCCATCACCGTTGCAGACAGAAATCACTTCGCCCATCCACTGAAGTACATGTTATCCACTTTCCAGCCCAATAATTGCTTATCCCCATTTCCCCATCATCGCGGTGTTCTCTAGGTCGCAGTGGCGTGGTGATTTTTTTCATTAATGTAAAAAGCCTCTCAGAGCAGATGCACCTCTACATGTTGGTTGGCTATCCTTTGTCTTGAATTTCAATAGCCCAAGTTTTGCTCTTTTCCTCTTTCGGTTCATTCGCCCTGAATACAAAAGACAGGTGTTAATGGGAGTGAATTCTTTCTCCTGAATAGTACACACAGGGCTGGAACAAATTGCAAGGGTGGGGGCTTGGGATAACGTGCAAATATGAATAGGAGCTTCCTCTCAGCTCTGCTTTACTTGGACAACTATGGCTTTTGTTATTAAAGAAAGAAATAATTGGCTCTTTCATCTGCACTTCTGGATTTGGGGGGATCTGACCCACATTCCACAGCCCCACCATTGATTTCCATGCAGTCCAGTCGGCCGACTTTCGAGTGGCCTATTGGGAAACCAGTCAGGGAACCGGAGTCTCATTTCCATCCCAATTCTTGGACTGTTTCACCACAAATAGTCCTTGTTTGAAATCGGAGGGGGATCTGGCCAGAGAGGAGCTCAATAGGGTGCAGACACAGAAGGCAGACTCATCAATCAATCAATGATACTTATTCATTCAATAGTATTTATTGAGCGCTTACTATGTGCAGAGCACTGTACTAAGCGCTTGGGATGAACAAGTCGGCAACAGATAGAGACAGTCCCTGCCGTTTGACGGGCTTACAGTCTAATCGGGGGAGACGGACAGACAAGAACAATGGCACTAAACAGCGTCAAGGGGAAGAACATCTCGTAAAAACCGATGGCAACTAAATAGAATCGAGGCGATGTACAATTCATTAACAAAATAAATAGGGTAACGAAAATATATACAGTTGAGCGGACGAGTACAGTGCTGTGGGGATGGGAAGGGAGAGGTGGAGGAGCAGAGGGAAAAGGGGAAAATGAGGCTTTAGCTGCGGAGAGGTAAAGGGGGGATGGCAGAGGGAGTAGAGGGGGAAGAGGAGCTCAGTCTGGGAAGGCCTCTTGGAGGAGGTGATTTTTAAGTAAGGTTTTGAAGAGGGAAAGAGAATCAGTTTGGCGGAGGTGAGGAGGGAGGGCGTTCCAGGACCGCGGGAGGATGTGACCCAGGGGTCGACGGCGGGATAGGCGAGACCGAGGGACGGCGAGGAGGTGGGCGGCAGAGGAGCGGAGCGTGCGGGGTGGGCGGTAGAAAGAGAGAAGGGAGGAGAGGTAGGAAGGGGCAAGGTGATGGAGAGCCTTGAAGCCTAGAGTGAGGAGTTTTTGTTTGGAGCGGAGGTCGATAGGCAACCACTGGAGTTGTTTAAGAAGGGGAGTGACATGCCCAGATCGTTTCTGCAGGAAGATGAGCCGGGCAGCAGAGTGAAGAATAGACCAGAGCGGGGCGAGAGAGGAGGAAGGGAGGTCAGAGAGAAGGCTGACACAGTAGTCTAGCCGGGATATAACGAGAGCCCGTAATAGTAAGGTAGCCGTTTGGGTGGAGAGGAAAGGGCGGATCTTGGCGATATTGTAGAGGTGAAACCGGCAGGTGTTGGTAACGGATAGGATGTGTGGGGTGAACGAGAGGGACGAGTCAAGGATGACACCGAGATCGCGGGCCTGCGGGACGGGAAGGATGGTCGTGCCATCCACGGTGATGGAGAAGTCTGGGAGCGGACCGGGCTTGGGAGGGAAGATGAGGAGCTCAGTCTTGCTCATGTTGAGTTTTAGGTAGCGGGCCGACATCCAGGTGGAGACGTCCCGGAGGCAGGAGGAGATGCGAGCCTGAAGGGAGGGGGAGAGGACAGGGGCGGAGATGTAGATCTGCGTGTCATCTGCGTAGAGATGGTAGTCAAAGCCGTGAGAGCGGATGAGTTCACCGAGGGAGTGAGTGTAAATGGAGAACAGAAGAGGGCCAAGAACTGACCCTTGAGGAACTCCAACAGTTAAAGGATGGGAGGGGGAGGAGGCTCCAGCGTAGGAGACCGAGAATGATCGGCCAGAGAGGTAAGAGGAGAACCAGGAGAGGACAGAGTCCGTGAAGCCAAGGTGAGATAAGGTATGGAGGAGGAGGGGATGGTCGACAGTGTCAAAGGCAGCAGAGAGGTCAAGGAGGATCAGAATGGAGTAGGAGCCATTGGATTTGGCAAGAAGGAGGTCATGGGTGACCTTAGAGAGAGCAGTCTCGGTAGAGTGGAGGGGACGGAAGCCAGATTGGAGGGGGTCTAGGAGAGAATGGGAGTTAAGGAATTCTAGGCATCGATTGTAGACGACTCGTTCTAAGATTTTGGAAAGGAAGGGTAGTAGGGAGATAGGACGATAACTGGAGGGGGAAGTGGGGTCAAGAGCGGGTTTTTTTAGGATGGGGGAGACGTGGGCATGTTTGAAGGCAGAGGGGAAGGAGCCCTTGGAGATTGAGTGGTTAAAAATAGAAGTTAAGGAAGGGAGGAGGGCAGGGGCGATGGTTTTAAGAAGGTGAGAGGGAATGGGGTCCGAGGCGCAGGTGGAGGGGGTGGCACTTGCGAGGAGGGAGATCTCCTCTGAGGATACTGCAGGGAAGGATGGGAAAGTAGGGGAGGGGGTTGGTGGGGAGGAGGGGAGAGGCGGAGGGGTGACTTTGGGGAGCTCAGACCTGATCGTGTTGATTTTCGTGAGGAAATAGGTGGCCAGATCATTGGGGGTGAGAGATGGGGGAGGGGGAGGAACAGGGGGCCTAAGGAGAGAGTTAAAGGTCCGGAACAATCGGTGGGGGTGACGGGCATGGGTGTCGATGAGGGAGGAGAAGAAGCTTTGCCTGGCGGAGGAGAGGGCAGAGTTAAGGCAGGAAAGGATAAATTTGAAGTGTGTGAGGTCGGCTCGGTGCTTGGACTTTCGCCAGCAGCGCTCAGCAGCTCGAGCATAGGAGCGTAGGAGGCGGACGGAGGAGGTGATCCGGGGCTGTGGGTTAGTGGAGCGAGAGCGGCGGAGGGAAAGGGGGGCGAGAGAGTGGAGATGAGTAGCGAGGGTGGAGTTGAGAGCGGAGACCTGATCATCGAGAGTGGGAAGAGAGGTCAGGGCGGCAAGGTGAGGAGAGGTGCTATTGGAAAGACGGATGGGATCGAGAGAGCAGAGGTCTCTGTGGGGCAGTAGCGAAGATTTGCAGGGGGAGGGAGTGTGAGAGATGAGGCAGGTGAGAAGGTTATGGTCAGAGAGAGGTATTTCAGAGTCGGTGAGGGAGGAGATAGTGCAGCGGTAGGAGATGACGAGATCGAGGGTGTGACCGAGTCGGTGAGTGGGCGCGGTATGGTGGAGGAGGAGGTCGGCAGAGTCGAGGAGGGATAGCAGGCGGGCGGCAGAGGAGTCGTCGGGTACATCCGTATGGATGTTGAAGTCTCCGAGGATCAGAGTGGGCAGAGAGAGGAGAGAAGGAAGGTGAGAAAGGGGTCAAGGTGGTTGAAGAAGTCGGAGGTGGGACCGGGAGGGCGGTAGATGACGGCGACAAGTAACTGGAGTGGGTGGTAGAGGCGAATGATATGGGCTTCGAAGGAGGGGAAGGAGAGGGAGGGGGGAGGAGGGATAGTGCGGAAGCGGCAATGGGGCGAGAGGAGGAAGCCGACGCCTCCTCCCTTACCGGTGAGTCTGGGGGAGTGGGAGAAGGAGAGGCCTCCGCTGGAGAGAGCGGCGGCGGAGACCGTGTCTTCGGGAGAGAGCCACGTTTCCGAAAGGGCGAGGAGGAGGAGAGAGCGAGAGAGGAAAAGGTCATGGACGAAAGGTAGCTTGCCTGTAATAGAGCGGGGGTTCCAGAGGCTACACTTGAAAGTAGCTGTGGGTGCAAGGGGGGGAGGGGGGGAAGGGCGGGGGGAGGGGAGGGTTTGGATGGGAAGGAGGTGGCGGGGCCCTGGACGGGGAGAGGGGGATGAGGGGTGGCGGTGGGACAGGAGGACTGGGATGGGGCATGGGTGGGGAAGAGAGAAGGGGGGAGGGGGTGAAGAGGGGGTTTGGTGGGGGGAAGAGTGGGGGGGGGAAGAGGGGTAGCGCTGGTAAAGTGGGGTTCTAGGGCGGGAGAGGGGAGGGGGGAGGAGACAGAGGAGAGAGCGGGAAAGAGCTGAGCGAGAGAGGGGAAGGGGAAGGGGAGGATAGGAAGGGGCGGGAGGGGGGAGGGGGGGAGGAGACAGAGGAGAGAGCGGGAAAGAGCTGAGCGAGAGAGGGGAAGGGGAAGGGGAGGATAGGAAGGGGCGGGAGGGGGGAGGGGGGGGAGGAGGGACATGGCGAGGCCAGAGAGGAGGGTGGCAGCACTGACAACAATAAACAGTAATAAACGAAATCGGTAATATAGCAACATGATACAGTATGATACAATACAGTAGTGCTAATATAGCAACATGATACAGTATGATACAATATAGTCGTGTTAATAAAAGGGGCGATGATCAGGGTCGGGGGTAGACTCGATTAAGGGGCGACCTGATCAAATTCAAAGTCTGACGACAATAGACAATAACAAGCGAGATCGCTAATATAGCAACATGCTACAGTAAGGCACACTACAATAGTGTTAATAAGCAGGCGATGACCAGGGTCGGGGGACGAGCCGACCCTACCCGATCAGACTCAAAGTCAAGCGGCCAGCGGCCGAGAGAGTCCCAGAGCTCATGACCAAATAACCCTGTGGCGGTGGGGGGGCCCTGAGGTTGTCCGGGGTGGGTGGCGACCGTAGGCGGCGGCTAAGGTAAGGTAACATGGTGAGAACAAGGACGTCGTCGCCCGGGGCGGGGGCGGGAGAGATGAATCACCTCAAGAGGGAAGAGGGAGTGCGGCCTTCCCAAAATGGCCACCTCAGGCAGAGTGGGGGCTTCCCAAAGTGGCCGCCTCGGGCGGAGTGGGGGCGAGGTTGGGAAGCACAATGTCCCCGGGCCCGAGCAGGGGGACACAATGTCCCCCGAGGACACAATGTCCTTGGGGCCGAGAAGGGGAGCACAATGTCCCCAGGATCGAGAAGGGGAGCGCAATGTCCCCGGGCCCGGGCGGGGGGGGGGGTGGACTGGAAGCTGGTGGCTGGGGGTCTGTGGGGGCGAAGATCCGTAGTGTCGGAGTTCCCGAGCGGGGGTGCGGAGGTCCAGGTTGCGAAAGGCTGAGGCGGGCGCGGGTCCGGGCGGTCCGAGGCTCAGCTCCCCGGTGGAGGCGGAGGAAGCGCAGATGAGTCGGCGAGCGGCAGGCGAAGGGGGGCTTGTCGGGAATCGGGGCCGGGCGGGCCGAGGCTGCGCCTCAGGGGAGCAGAGATCCCGAGCCCACGAGGTAATGGCTCCAAGGGTCCGGGCGATGACAAGGCTCAGCTTCCCGGGAGGGGGGGTGGTCTCGGCGTGGATGAGTCGGCGGTCAGCGGCCAATAAGCCGCTAAAGTCGGCGGTCGGTGGCCAAAAGGCTGCTAAAGAGCTAGGCTGGAAACGGGGGGCAGGCAGCCCAAGGAACCACCGCCTGGGAGGAGAGCTCCCGAGTCCATGTGGTGGTCGATTCAGCCCCAGGGGAGCAGAGATCCCGGGCCCACGAGGTAATGGCTCCAAGGCTCCGGGCGATGACAAGGCTCAGCTTCCCGGGAGAGGGGTTGGTCTCGGATCTAGCAGGAATATTTCATTTTTGGAAGAGGCAGAGTGCTTATCCTTGTGCTCAGGTCACCAGTACTCTACCACTACTGTCTGAACACCTGCTTCTCAATTTGCCAATGCCAGTCAGGTCCAAGGTAGCGGGTTACATCCTGGAGACCACTCGACAGAAAAGGACCCTCTGTAACTTCTGGGGCTCCCAGGGCAACAAACCTTGCTGCATTAAGGAATAAACCTCTGGCTTACTGAGTGCTTACTGTGTGCAGAGCACTGTACTAAGTGCTTGAGAAAGGTCAATAAAAAAATAGGTGGTAGATGTGTTCCCTGCCCATGAGGAGCTTCAGGTTTATAGAGGGGGAGAGGGAGGCAGTAGTAGTCAGTAAGGCTCAGTGGAAAGAGCACGGGCTTGAGAGTCAGAGGTCATGGGTTCGAAACCCGGATCTGCCACTTGTCAGCTGTGTGACTGTGGGGAAGTCACTTAACTTCTCTGTGCCTCAGTGTCCTCATCTGTAAAATGGGGGTTAAGACTGTGAGCCTCACATGGGACAACCTTATTTACCTGTATCTACCCCAGCGCTTAGAACAGTGCTCTGCACATAGTAAACGCTTAACAAATACCAACATTATTATTATTAAGGAGCACCCAGTTGGTGTATTGAGCTGTACTAAATGCTTGGGAAGCACAGAATGAACAAGTGACATATTTCCTGCCCATGCAAAAGGCTTACAGTGCTGAGGGGCACTGTATTCCATTTAGGGCTGAGTACTAAGTGTGTTTGGCCAAGGAGGGGAGGGTGGGATCAGGGTAGAGGAGACTCCAAGAGAATCAAGGCCAGGATAGTGGAAGATAGCCCACGCAAAAGAAGTGCCGTATTTGTATTTGACTTTTCTTTTTTTTTTTAACTCTCCTGCAACGTCCCTGGCTTCCTGTAGATTTCCGCAAGCAGGTGCAAAAACTTCGTTCCCTCATTTCTCCTACAATCCAACCCACGTCGGAGTTTGAGGAGGAAAATAGATCTCCCAACTCACCAGCGATGTGTTCCTGTTTGTTTTCCGATAGCAGATGGGCTGATAAAGTGCTGATTTTCACTGCCGGCTGGTTCCTTCTGGTTTTCCTTTTCACCTAGCTTTTGGTTTGTGCTGGATGATAGTGGAAAAGCTGAGTCACCAGAAATCCAGGCCTGAGAGCTCTGGGCAGGACGGCCACTACTCTTCAGATTGCTTTCTGGCTCCCTCTCTCCACTCGGGTCCGACTGACTCTTGCATCCCACTGGCCTTCCCTTGGCTAAGTGGTGCAGAGTTCTCAACCTGGACCGAATCTCAACTGATTCAAACTTGAGCTCCTTCCCCTCCCCCCTGCCCCCCCAACCCCCACCAGCATCTCACCCCTGGCATTAATCCCACAGATTCTTTTCTCTGGGCAAAACGGTCCAGAGGTTCCCTGTCAGCCACCATTGCTGCTCCATTTCCTTGGCAGATCAAAATGGCACCGCTGAAAAATGCACTTCTCTGAAAGTCTTCTGGACCCCCACTGGAACTGCTCGCCGGGGTTTACTGGGTGACCCTTCCAAGTTGTTGATACACAGCTTATCCGAAGGACCCGGGGCAAGGGGCCGCATCATTTTCAGCTATGGAATGACTCTTTCAAACAAGCCCCAGATAAAGTTGGTGATTTACAAAAGCTTTTATCAGCCTCATGATGGATTTTACAGGAGTGGAACACTCTCTGACCCATGTGATTTGTTTTCATTTACAAAGGTGGAGAGGCTTTGAATTTAAAAATGGAACTTTTTCTTCTCGTGCCAAATGTAAACAATTTAACATCCATTTCCCATCCAGCTATTTTACCAGTTCAAAAGAGTTTATATGAATCTTATCTGCATTATATTTCCTGCTGATTGGCAGTGCCTCATGCTTCAGTGGGAAAGCCAAAAATGTGCTGGCTTTGAGCAGCAACAGGAAAGGAATAACAAAGAAAACTGGGAAATAAATGTAATGAGTAGTTACGAAGTGCTGAAAACTATACTTATCGTGCCTTCTTCTCGAGGGCTAGGGTACTGCCATACTGATTTATGTCTGGGAAGTCTTTCATGGAAATGCAAACAAAAGCTTCAGATTATTTTGTCAACAAGAAAACATAGTTTATACTATCTTCAAAGCCCACCCCCCCCCCCACCCCCCACCCACCCCGTCCGCCACTACTCCTGACTTGACCGGTTCCATATTCTGTACCGCTGAGAGCTCTTTGGGCTTCGGATGAGGTTTGAGCTGGATGCAGTAAATCACCGTAAAAGATAAAAGCCCCTAGAAGGTCATAGATCTGGCTTTCAAGACTAGCGGAATAATTCAGAGAACACAATACATTGGGACTGTTATGGTTAGACGCAGAGCCAATGTGCCAGACCGCAAGAGACCAGGTTGAAAAAAAAAATGCTGAGGTTTTCGCAGAATTGTATAAAACTTTCTGGAACTGCTGATAGAAAACCTCAACTTGCCCCCTGCAGATTTTTAAAGGTTAGAGGGTTTTAAAGAAAAAGAAAGAAAGACACGAGTGTCTCTTCCCAGGGATGAACCTGAGGGAGTCATTGAGTGTGATGCCCATTCTATCCATCCCTGTGAACACGGGGAGAAGTTATGATGGAGAACTCACAAACCCAGAAGGAAAATCCAAGACCTTGGACATCCATGAAAGATAAAATGCCACGCCCTTTGAAGAACCGCTTCTCTTTTCCTAGGGGCTCCGGCTTCTGCTGATGGGTTTCTCATTTCGAACGGGTGGAAGGGTCGGGGTGCCCCAGAGGGCATTTGGACACGTGCCTGGTACACTGGGTCACCGGCAGTTTTCTGGAGAGAGGGAGACGAAGGGGAGCAGGAGACTGCTGCATTTCCCTTTAGCCTGCCTCATCCCTTGGTCACCCCGCAATTGAACAATCAGTGCTATTCATCAATCAATCATTTTTACGGAGCGCTTACTACATGCAGAACACTGTACTAAGGGTTTGGGAGAATAAAACACAACAATATAACAGACATATTCCCTGATCGTTGCGAGCTTCATGAGTGCTTATTGGGTGCAGGGTACTGGACTAAGCCTTGTAGTAAGCGGAAGTTCCTCGATGGTACTTTCCCTCAGCACACACACAAAAAAACAATAACAACCCCCCAAACTGAAAGTCCACTGAGTGATGGAGAACCGTCCCACAGATTGCTTATCTTTTCCTGCCAATCTGCCGATCTGTGAAAATTACGGAGATTTCGGTTAAGAGTCTTTCCATGGGCCAGATGGTAGTTGTGGCCTGGAACTTTATGCCCTTTGCCCCAAACCATCATTTTGAAGACTGAAACCTAAACTACTTACTTTGCCTCTAGGGCCTCTGAATTTTTAAGCAGCTCATCGAATACTTCATTTTTGCCCGGTTATTTATTTCAGCAAGCGATATTGCTATTGGCCTGAGGTCCAGATGGCTATCAGAAAATGGAGAGCATCTGGTATTTTGTAAAGCGAGCCATTTTGGTCTTTACTGTGCAAGGAGCTTGCGTGAAGAAGACCCTGAAGGCTAATAAATGGGATTTGCGGCAAGAACACAACCACCCTTTCTCATGCAAAGGGATGTGCAAGAAATTTGGGTTATAAAAATCCAGTATGTTGAGCTGTTAGTGGAATGTGGCAGAATCAAAATGGGAAAAAATGGATCAGGGCATTTATTGGTCAGAGGGATAGGGAGGAGGTACATGGGTTCGTAGGATCCCAACAACTCTATTCTATGGGCTTTCCTAATGTTTTTGTCCATTTGTTTCCATAGCTACATTTGCCCACCTGGACAGAACCTCCCTGTGAGTAGGGTCATTTTCCATCACGAAGGACAGCCACGTGTGCATGTCCAGTTGTCATTTTCAGCTCTCACACTTCGCTCCCAAGGCGTAGTGGATAGAGCTCGGGACTGAGAGTCAGAGGAACTGGTTCTAATCCCAGGTCTGCCACGTACCTGGTGTGTGACCTTGGGCAAATCATTTCACTTCTCTGTGCCTCAGTTACTCCATCTGTAAAATGGGGCTTGAGACTGAGAGCCCCATGTGGGACAGGGACCGTGTCCAACCCGATTTGTTTGTATCCACCCCAGCGTTGAGTACAATGCCTGGTACACAGTAAGTGCTTAACAAATATCACAATTACTATCATTATTATTATTATTTAATGCCAACCTACTGACTGTTCAGTCTCATCTATGTCACCACCAACCCCTCACCCACGTCCTGCCTTTGGCCTGGAACTCCTTTCCTCCTCATACCCAAAACATGATCACTCTCCCGGCATTCAAAGCCTCATTCAAAACACATCTCCTCCAACTAGGACCTCATTTCATCTTCTCCATTTCACGTCTCCCTTGCCTAAGGATTTACACCCTTTATTCACCCTTCCCACAGTACTTCCGTACATATCTGTTATTTAATCAATTGATTTCTATTGACATCTGTAAGTTCTCGACTGTAAGCTCACTGTGGGCAGGGAATATGTCTACCAACTCTGTTATAGTTTACCCTCCCAAGTGCTTAGTACAGTGCTCTGCACATGGTGAACGCTCAATAAATGCAACTGACTGATTGATTGCCTGTTACTTCCTTTGAGGGAGCGAGGAAGGAAGGGAGGGGGGAAAGGAAACCAAGTCTTCCAAGATCTGAGCCTCGATGAGCCCAATCTGTTCCACCCAAGTGCTTAGCAGATGGGATCATATGACTTCTCCAGGCCAAGCTACCAGCACTGGGCCATACGCAAGGGCCTTTTTTATCCCCTGGTAGAAGAAAAAGCAGAGAACCCAAATCTGCATGTGCTGTTAAAAGCACCTCTGAACATTTTCAAATAGACCTTTGTGTCCTTAGAGGCAGCTGACCTTTTTATTGACCATTATGCAATTATTTACTCTCGGACTTATTCAGTAAACAGAGAGACTTGCCACGGCAAACTTTCCATGTAGGCTATACCCAAACAGGCATGGATCTGAATGAATAACACAGCTATGGATCACCTGGATCTTGGTGAGGAACACCAGTTTTTCAAGCAACAATACTGAACTGTCACTTGTAGAAAAGGATGGTGGGAATATTGGGAAACACCAGTATTCCCCCATCATGCCATTGTGAGCCTGTTATTGGGCAAGGATTGTCTCTGTTACCGAATTGTACATTCCAAGCGCTTAGTGCAGTGCTCTGCACATAGTAAGTGTTCAATAAATACGATTGAATGAATGAATGACTTGGGATTTAGTAACAAAAATCCTAGTAGCATTAAAGGCTGTTGCATAACTAATGGTTCTCCCATTTTTCCCTGTCCACACCAATATATAACCAGCTACTGAGATAAGACTGATTCCCTTTAAAGAGAAAAGCCTTATTTAAAGTAACTGAAGTCTAATCTAGGCTGATCTTATCCTCAGGGCCATAACTCACAGATACTAGGCAGTGATGAATTTAGCCTCTGTCCACAATTTTCACTAAAACTTTTATGTCTAGAAATAGTAACTAGCTGCAGAATCTCCTTGTCCATACCCCTTGGCAGTGGGTTTTTTGTGGAATCTGTGGTTAAATCATTCGATCGTATTTCCTGAGCGCTTACTGTGTGCAAATCACTGTACTAAGCACTGGAGTAGATAGCAGTTAATCAGGTTGGACACAGTCCCTGTCCCACACAGGGCTCATATTCTAAGTAATTGACCGATTGATCAATCAACTGCATTTATTGAGAGCACAGTGTATGTAGAGCACACCGCGTACTTAGTTATATTGCAGTACAGGAGAGTACAATGTAACAGGGTTGATAGATACATTTCCTGCCCCAACAAGCTTAGAGGCTGTAGATATTGAATCCCCATTTTATAGTCGAGAGAGCTACATAGAAGTGAGGTGACTTGTCCAAGGTCACACAGCAAGCAGTTGGCAAAGCCAGGATTAGAACCCAGGTCCACTGATTCCCAGGCTCATGCTCTTTCCACTAGGCCACACTGCTAGTAATGGGCCAGTCCTGCAGTGTCTGTGTGTGAAGAACCAAGAAGGCTTAAGAGCCACTGTCACCACTAGGGCAAGAAGAACCCAGGAAGCCCCTTTGAGATCCCAGCAAGGGGGGGAAGGAGAAACAACATCATGTCTTCTCGAGCCCAAGAGTAAGGTCTTTGTGGGCCGATAACATTTTATTTCTTCATTCTGTGTTTCCCAAGCACCAAATGGGGTTTCAATAAATGCAACGGCTCTTCCAAGAATCTGCTAAGGTTGTGGAAGAGGGAGAATTGCCTTAGTTCTCTTGGAGCCCCAGACCATCTATACTGAACTCTCCAAAGCACTTAGTACAGTGTTCTACACTCAGTAAGTGCTCAATGAATACCGTTGATTGACTGATTAGTGTAGTGCACAGTACAGGGCCCTTGGGTAGTGCAGAGTAACATAGTGAAGTGTTCTCTGCCCACAAGGAGCTCATATTCTAAGAGGAGAGACGCACTTAAAAATATTGACAACGTATAGAATGACTGCTAAGAAGGGTGTAAATAAGTTTTTAAGTGTAAGCGCCGGCCGAAGGGATGGTATAATAATAATAATAATGTTGGTATTTGTTAAGCGCTTACTATGTGCCAAGCACTGTTCTAAGCGCTGGGGTAGATACAAGGAATTAGGTTGTCCTACGTGGGGCTCACAGTCTTCATTCCCATTTTACAGATGAGGTAACTGAGGCACAGAGAAACTGAGTGGCTTGCCCAAGGTCACACAGCTGACAAGTGGTGGAGCCAGGATTATACATTCATTCATTCATTCAATAGTATTTATTGAGCACTTACCATGCACAGACCACTGTACGAACCACTTGGAATGTACAATTCCACAACAGATAGAGACAATCCCTGCCCAATGACGGGTTCACAGTCTAATCGGGGGGAGACACACGGCAGAGCAAAGCAGAACGAAACAAAAACAAGACAACATTATCACGATAACTAGAATCAAGGGGATGTACACCTCATTAATAAAATAAATAGGGTAATAAATAATATATACAAATGAGCACAGTGCTGAGGGGAGGGGAAAGGGGGGAGGAGCAGAGGGAAAGGGGGCTCAGCTGAGGGGAGGGGAAGGGGGAAGGGGGAGGAACACAGGGTGGAGCGGGAGCAGAAGGAAAAGGGGGTAACTCAGTCTGGGAAGGCCTCTTGGAGGAGGTGAGCTCTCAGGGCTTTGAAGAAGGGAAGAGAGTTAGTTTGGTGGGCGTGAGGAAGGAGGGCATTCCAGGACAGCGGTAGGACGTGGGCCAGAGGTCGATGGTGGGATAGGCATGAATGGGGGACGGTGAGGAGGTGAGTGGCAGACGAGTGGAGCGTGCGGGGTGGGCAGTAGAAAGAGAGAAGGGGGTGAGGTAGGAGGGGGCAAGGTGATGGAGAGCCTTGAAGCCTAGAGTGAGGAGTTTTTGTTTCATGCGGAGGTTGATGGGCAACCACTGGAGGTTTTTAAGGAGGGGAGTGACATGCCCAGAGCATTTCTGCAGGAAGATGATCCGGGCAGGGGAATGAAGAATAGACTGGAGCGGGGAGAGACAGGAGGAAGGGAGATCAGAGAGAAGGCTGACACAATAATCCAGCCGGGATATTATGAGAGCCTGTAACAGTAAGATAGCCGTTTGGGTGGAGAGGAAAGGGCGGATCTTGGCGATATTATAAAGGTGAGACTGGCAGATCTTGGTGATGGACTGGATGTGTGGGGTGAATGAGAGAGCTGAGTCAAAGATGACACTGAGGTTGCGGGCTTGAGAGATGGGAAGGATGGTTGTGCCATCCACAGTGACAGGGAAGTCAGGAAGAGGACAGGGTTTGGGAGGGAAGATAAAGAGCTCAGTTTTGGACATGTTGAGTTTTAGATGGCGGGCAGACACCCAGGTGGAGACGTCCCAGAGGCAGGAGGAGATACGAGCCTGAAGGGAGGGGGAGAGGACAGGGGCAGAGATGTAGATTTGGGTGTCATTTGCATAGAGATGATAGTTGAAGCTGTGGGAGCGAATGAGTTCACCAAGAGAGTGAGGATAGATGGAGAACATAAGAGGGCCAAGAACTAACCCTTAAGGAGCCCCTACAGTTAGTGGATGGGAGGGGGAGGAGGAGCCCGCTTAGGAGACCGAGAATGAACAGCCAGAGAGATAAGAGGAGAACCAGGAAAGGATGGAGTCCTTGAAGCCAAGGTGAGATAAGGTGTGGAGGAGAAGAGCATGGTCGACAGTGTCCAAGGCAGCTGAGAGGTCAAGGAGGAATAGGATAGCGTCGGAGTCATTGTATTTGGCAAGAAGGAGGTCATGGGTGACCTTTGAGAGAGCAGTCTCAGTAGAGTGGAGGGGACGGAAGCCAGATTGGAGGGGTTCCAGGAGAGAGTTGGAGTTGAGGAATTCAAGGCAGAGAGTGTTGACGACTCGTTCTAGGAGTTTGGAAAGAAAGGGTAGGAGGGAGATAGAGTGATAACTGGAAGGGGAAGTGGGGTCGAGAGAGGGTTTTTTTAGGATGGGGGAGACATGGGCATGTTTGAAGGCAGAGGGGAAGAAGCTGCAGGAGAGTGAGTGGTTAAAGATGGAAGTTAAGGAGGGGAGGAGGGAAGGGGCGATAGTTTTTATAAGGTGAGTAGGAATGGGGTCCGAAGCACAGGTGGAGGGGGTGGCATTTGCGAGGAGGGAGGAGATCTCCTCTGAGGATACTGCAGGGAAGGATGGGAAAGTAGGGGAAAGGGTTGGGAGTGGGGGGGAAGGAGAAGGTGGGAGGGGTGACTTTGGGGAGCTCAAACCTGATTGTGCTAATTTTCATGATGAAGTAGGTGGCCAGATCATTGGGGGTGAGGGTTGGGGGAGGGGGAGGAACAGGGGGCCTGAGGAGAGAGTTAAAAGTCCAGAACAATTGGTGGGGGTGATGGGCATGGGCATCAATGAGGGAAGAAAAGTAGTTTTGCCTGGCAGAGGAGAGGGCAGAGTTAAGGCAGGAAAGGATAAATAAGGATGAATTAGGTTGGCTTGGTGCTTGGACCTTCGCCAGCAGCGCTCAGCAGCTCGAGCATAAGAGCGAAGGAGAGGGACAGAGGCAGAGATCCAGGACTGTGGGTTAGTGGAGGGAGAGCAGCGGAGGGAAAGGGGGGCAACTGAGTTGAGATGAGTAGAGAGGGTGGAGTTGATCATCGAGAGTGGGAAGAGAGAATAGGGATTAGATTAGATAGATTAGAACCCATGACCTCTGACTCCCAAGCCCGGGCTCTTTCCATTGAACAATGCTGCTTCTCTATTGCTCAGGATGCTGGGAAATGAATTATGGAAGAATTGCTGGCGGAGGTGGGATTTAGGAGGGCTTTGTATGTGGGGAGAGCTGGGGTCTGTCTGATGTGGGGAGGGAGGGAGGGAGTTTCAAGCCCGGGGAGCAGCATAAATGAGGTACAGCTGGAAGGTTGTCTTGGGAGGAACCAAGACAGCCGGATGGGGAATAGCAGATGGATGAAGGGAAGAGCTATATAGGACCACCCCATACAAGCATATCAATAGAGTATGTAGATTGAATTCCCCTAGATGGGTACCTGGAAAGAAGGGACACTAGTCATTTTCCTGAGGAAACATCAACGTCATCCCAACTGGAGAACCTGGAGACAGCTACGGAGGGGGAGGGGGCCTCTCTACTCCTGGGTTGGGCACTTGGGTTGGGTGGGTGCTTACCTAATTGAGAGCTAGGCGCACTCCATGACTTCATCCTGTCATGTGACTCCCGCCCTTCCTCCCTCCCCAAATCAGACAGACCCCAGCTCTCCCCACATACGAAGCCCTCCTAAATCCCACCTCCGCCAGAAATTCTTCCATAATTCATTTCCCAGCATCCTGAGCTATACCATCCCTTCAGCCAGTGCTAGCACTTATGAACTTATTTACACCCTTCTTAGCAGTCATTATACATATATATATATATATATATATATATGTGTGTGTGTAATCCCTCATTCCCTCACACTGTGCTGCCTGTAAGGAAGGAGAGCAGCCGCCTGAGCCTAGTTCTGACTCTGCCAAGCCCTGTCTCCCCTCCCCAAGCTAAAATAGGCTTCCTGGAGGAGGGGCAGAGACAGAAGCGAGCAAAGCCCCATTCCCTTGGTCCACACAGGAACATCAAGCCAGAGTAACTCCCTGGACCTCAGAAACACTGGGAATTTTCCTGTGTCTATAAGACTTCCCAGGGTTGAGGCACATGAAGGAAGTAGTAAAGGATGAAGCAAAGCTGAGAAACCTTAAAGGGATGGCCACCATTTTTCTTGTGAGTTTCTTTGGGGTGAACCCACAGCCCCAGCCAGCCGTAACTCCTGACCACAATTCATTTGGTCCCCGAGCTGATGCTCATGTCAATTGATGCTGAATGGAAACTATTCACCACTCCTCCAACTAAATACAAAACTGTCCATTACATCTCACCCCATTTTGCTTTCTGTTCTTTGCAGGATTTTATTTGGAGACTGTACATTACAGGGAAGAGAGGCCTTTAGGGTACAATATATTTCAAAACACAATTAAAATAAACTCTTCAAGTGGAAATGTAAAATGCATTTGTATTCTATTAAAGCCTTTGGCCTTATCAAGTGCAGCACACTCTATAACAAGGTCATTAGTAACCAGCCACATACAATGGGGAACATACATCAGCAGCACAAAAACAAACATCAGCCCCAAACATCACAATAACTTCCTGTACCTGTTCTTGTTTGCTTATTGAGCTCTCGAACATTGTGAGTTGCTGAAATACATAAAAGCGAAACAGCTTGAGTCAATATTTGGCCAACCAAAGCCTAGAGCCATTTATTTAGCAAGATGACCGAACCCCTTGAACAAACACAGCTCACTGTAGACTGCATAACAAGAAAGGCAGCCCAAGTCCAGCCCCTACCCCTCTGCCGGGCCAGAATTGGAGGGAGGGCTGCCCAATGAATACTGCAAAGTTCTCTGAGGCCTGTTTCCAGGACAGATCTGCCGTGATGCCACGACTGCCCTTGATTTGAGCCAGGACTATGTTGTCGCTGAGGCTTTGGTCTGGGGGCCGGATCTCGAGGGCTTGGAACAAGCCTTAGATCATCTTTGCAAAGTGAGAACAGGCCGAACCTCCAGACGAATCCAGGATGTTTTCTTGTACAAGTGGATTGGGGTGGGACGGTGGGGGGTCTGGCTTGAGGAAGTGGTTCATAAAGAAAATGATGACTTTTACCCTGGCTGGATGGGGGTGGGGGGTGGGGCGGGGAGCGTTCTGAGAGAGGAGATCATTATGTGGAAATCAATACGATCACGGGAAGGCTCCCCGTTTTGCACACTGAAGTGCTGCCCATGGGGTCAATCTCTGGAATTACCCTGGATTCTCTTTTTTATGATTTTTAATAAAGCCATTTGACTAAGGGTAGCTGGCTAACCTTCCCTTTCTTTACACCAGGGCACCATGATGCTGGGGCGGGAGGGAACCACTTCATTTTAAGAATTCTTTAATTCCCCTGTGTGTCTGCTGCTTAATCTAGACTCTCTTTGAAAATCGACCAGCTGATAATTTTTGGTCCCAGAGTCACTTGAATTAACTCGGGCATGGGTGCCATGTGGTGATGATCTGAGTGGCAGCATATTGAGGCCCCTTGGGTGCCATTTCCCACCAGACATATTGGACTCAGCTTTCTCTTTTGCCCTCGAGAACCTCCAGTGGCTGCCCATCCACCACCCTGAGAAAATGATTTCTTTAATAATAATAATAATAATATTAATGGTGGTATTTGTTAAGCTCTTACTATGTTCTAAGCAATGTTCTAAGCGCTGGGGTAGATACAAGGTGATCAAGTAGTCCACTGTGGGGTTCACAGTCTTAATCTCCATTATACAGATGAGGGAACTGAGGCACAGAGAAGTGAAGTGACTTACCCAAAGTCATACATTTGACAAGTGGCAGAGCCAGGATTAGAACCCACGACCTCTGACTCCCAAGCCTGGGCTCTTTTCACTAAGCCATGCTGCTTCCCATCATCATTTATGTAAAAATGAATAGAACAACTATAAGAATGACCCCAGAAGCTCACAATCTAATGGGGAAGACAAGGAGAAGGATTAAAATTCAATGCAAATAGTGCTTTCCTTAGATCTATATGCTCTCACCAGTCCACCAGGCTCCCATCCATCTTGCCCCGGCCCAGAAATGATCCAAACAGTGTGAGGCCTTCTTGTACGTTTTTTGTTTCATCTCTCCTTATGTGTCAGTCACCAGCTCTCTCTCCCCTCCTGATTCTTAGATTGCAAGCCTCTTGGGGGCCAGGGGCTGTGTCTATATCTCCTCCATGTACTTCTTTCCCAGCACTCAGCATGTAGTACATGCCGAATAAATGCCATTCCAAAATTAGGGGAAGCAGCGTGGCTCAGTGGAAAAGAGCCCGGGCTTCGGAGTCAGAGGTCATGAGTTCGACTCCCCGGCTCTGCCACTTGTCAGCTGTGTGACTGTGAGCAAGTCACTTAACTTCTCTGTGCCTCAGTTACCTCATCTGTAAAGTGGGGATTAACTGTGAGCCTCACGTGGGACAACCTGATTACCCTGTATCTACCCCAGCGCTTAGAACAGTGCTCTGCACATAGTAAGTGCTTAACAAATACCAACATTATTACTAAAAGAGTAGAAGTTGAAAATGAATACAGGCTGTTAAATAGATGCACCAAAAAAAAAAAAATACCCAACAAGAAAGAGGAGGTGGCTGATGGAACGGCATGACTAGAAGGAAGGAGGGAGGGAGGGTCGTTTAGAAGAGGTGGCTTTTTGGAAGAACTTTAGAGGGAGAAGGAAGGGTTTGGCTAAACCGGGGGAAAGCTTGGGGACAGGGGAAGTAGACAGGAGCAATGAGTCGGAGGAGGAGAGTACTAAGTAAGGAGGGGTTAGGAATTTAAGAAGCCTGAATGGGAGCAGTAAATGAGAGCAGATAGGGAGGGCGCAGCCAACTGAATTCTGTTTCCACCTATGGCTCCTTCCTGCTACTAAAAGCCTGGAGTGAAACTGAAAGTTGGAGACCACAATACACAATACTAGACTCCTGGGATTACATCCTCTGGCCAAGTATTTTCCACCTATCTAGAATGCTATTGGAGCCACATGGGAATAATAATAATAATCAATAATAATAATTAGGGTATTTAATAAGCACTTGCTATGTGCCAAGCATGTGCTAAACGCTGAGTTAGATACAAAATAATCAGCATGGAAGCAGAAGCAGCGTGGCTTAGTGAGAAGAGCATGAGCTTGGGAGGTAGAGATTGTGGGTTCTAATCCTGACTCCACCACTTATCAGCTGAGTTACTTTGGGCAAGTCACTTAACTTCTCTGTGCCTCAGTTTCCTCATCTGTAAAATGGGGATTAAGACTGGCCATCAGCTTGCCCATCCACCTCTGCATCAAACAGAAACTCTTTATCAATGTCTTTAAAGAAGCTCACCCCCTCTGACCCAACCTCACTGATCTACTACAGCCTGGCCCACGTACTTTCAGGCCGGTTTCACCTTTACAACATCACCAAGATCCGCCCTTTCCTCTCCACCCAAATGGCTACCTTACTGCTACGGGCTCTCGTTATATCCCGGCTAGACTACTGTGTCAGCCTTCTCTCTGATCTCCCTTCCTCCTCTCTCGCCCCGCTCCAGTCTATTCTTCACTCCGCTGCCCGGCTCATCTTCCTGCAGAAATGTTCTGGGCATGTCACTCCCCTTCTTAAACACCTCCAGTGGTTGCCTATCAACCTCAGCTCCAAACAAAAACTCCTCACTCTAGGCTTCAAGGCTCTCCATCACCTTGCCCCTTCCTACCTCTCCTCCCTTCTCTCTTTCTACTGCCCACCCCGCACGCTCCGCTCCTCTGCCGCCCACCTCCTCACCATCCCTCGGTCTCGCCTATCCTGCCATCGACCCCTGGGCCACGTCCTCCCGCGGTCCTGGAATGCCCTCCCTCCTCACCCCCTGCCAGGCTAATTCTCTTCCCCTCTTCAAAACCCTACTTAAAACTCACCTCCTCCAAGAGGCCTTCCCAGACTGAGCTGCCCTTCTCCCTCTACTCCCTCTACCGCCCCCCCCTTCACCTCTCCGCAGCTTAACCCTCTTTTCCCCCCATCTCCCTCTGCTCCTCCCCCTCTTCCTTCCCATCCCCTCAGCACTGTACTCGTCTGCTCAACTGTATATATTTACATTACCCTATTTATTTTGTTAATGAAATGTACATCGCCTCGATTCTATTTAGTTGCCATTGTTTTTACGAGATGTTTCTTCCCCTTGACTCTATTGCCCTTGTTCTTGTCTGTCTGTCTCCCCCGATTAGACTGTAAGCCCGTCAAATGGCAGGGACTGTCTCTATCTGTTGCTGACTTGTCATTCCAAGTGCTTAGTACAGTGCTCTGCACATAGTAAGCGCTCAATAAATACTATTGAATGAATGAATTAATACTTCACTCCACTAGCATCAGTTTACTCACTGTGACCTGATCACATATACCTTGCCACTGACCACTTTCCCACATCCTCCCTCTATCTGGAACTCCTCACCTCTCCATATACACCAGACCATCACTCTCCCCACCTTCAAAGCCTTATTAAAGTCACATCTTCCAAGAGGCTTTCCCTGATTAAGCTTTGTTTTCCCCGGCTCCCTCTCCCTTCTGCGTCACCTATTCACTTGGATCTTTGGGAATTTGATAGCTGCCCTGCCCTGAATCCCACAGCATTTATGTACCTATCTCTATATATTATAAATTATTTACTTATACTAATGCTACTAATGCCTGTCTCCTCCTCTAGGCTGTGAACTCATAGGCAGGGAACATGTCTATCAACTCTGTTGCTTTGTACTCTCTCAAGCGCTTAGTACAATGCTCTGCACATAGTAATCACTCAATACATACCATTAATACTGATGATGAGTTCTTGTACCACATGGAGCTCACAGTCTAACTAAGAGGGAGTAGGATTTCATCCCCAATTTACAAATGAGGAAACTGAGGTGCTGAGAAGTTAAGTGACTTGCCCAAGGTCACACAGCAGAAAAATAGAGTCAGGATTAGAACCCAGATCCTCTGACTCCCAGGTCCGTGCTCGTTCCGCTGCTTCTCAGTTGTAATGTTATTCATTGAGTGCCTATTCTGCTCAGAACACTGTACTAAGTGCTGGGAGAGAATACACAGGTGGGAATTGGACACAGTCCCTGTCCCTCAGGGGATTCATATAATCATGATGGTATTTGTTAAGCGCTTACTATGTGACAAGCACTGTTCTAAGAGCTGGATATGTGATTGGGCCAGACCTAGAAGGAACCAAAATAAGAAGGTTTCTCTCAGAAAGGAAGCTGCTTCAGCTCTCTGAGGTGAACAGCTCTGCCAGAGCATCCAGGAGCCAGCCAATGCCCCATAATCAGTCATTTATTAACTGGTAGCCCTAGGTCCTGGACTAGTGACAAGCTGGAGACTTTCAGTGAATGCTTTCCTCGTTTGGCACATCCCAGGGTCAGGCGGGCTGAGCTGGTCCCCTTACTCAAGCTGTTCCTCCAGCCTGGAACTCCCCCCGCACCCCTCCTTGATTGGACAGTCAACAGCCCTCCTCCTGTTCAAAGACCCACTATAATCCCACCTCCTCCAACAAGGCTTCCCCCATAAACTCCTATGCCCTGAGTTACATCAACCCTTCAGGCCCCTCTAGCATTTGCATATTTATTTATAACCTCCGTCAGCACTTCTGTACAGTTCTTTTGTACAGTTTACTTAGTCTGATTACGCTACTGATAAATGTTTTGGGCTCAGTCTTCCTTGTTAGAGTGTAAATTCCTAATGAACTGAGATTGTGTCTTGTGCTTTTTTTTATACTTCCCCCAAACGCTAAAGTGCATTGCACCCAGTGGGCACTCAGTAAATGCCCTTACTACTTTAACAGTCGATGGTATTTATTTAGTGTTTACTGTGTGCAGGGCACTGTACTAAAAGTACAGTACAACAGAGTGGTAGATGCAATTCTTGTCCACAAGAAGCTTGCAGTCAACAGGCATAGATAAGGGTAATATGTCCAAAACAGAACTCCTTATCTTCCCTCCCAAATCCTGTCCTCCCTCTAACTTTCCCATCACTGTAGACGGCACCACCATCCTTCCTGTGTCATGAGCCCCTAACCTTGGCATTATCCTTAACTCTGCTCTCTCATTCAACCCACATATTCAATCTAACACTAAATCCTGTAGGTTCAATCTTCACAACACCGCTAAAGTCCATCCTTTCCTCTCCAACCAAAATGCGACCCCATTAATCCAAGCATTTATCCTAGCATAACTTGATTACTGTATCAGCCTCCTTGCTGGCCTCCCTGCCTCCCATCTCTCCCCACTCCAGACCATACTTCATTCTGCTACCCAGATCATTTCTCTACAGAAACGTTCAGTCCATGTTCCCCCACTCCTCAAGAACCTCCAATGATCCACCTCTGCATCAAACAGAAATTCCTTGCCATAGCCTTTAAAGCACTCAATCACCTCGTCACCTCCTACTTCACCTCATTACTCTCCTACTACAACTCAGCCCGCACACCTCACTCCTCTAATGCCAAGCTACTCACTGTACCTCGATCTCTTCTGTCTCACTGCCGACCTCTGCCCCACATCCTACCTCTGGCTTGAAACACCCTCCCTTTTCATATCCTACAGACAATTACTCTCCCCTTCTTCAAAGCCTTATTGAAGGCACATCTCCTCCAAAAGGCCTTCCTTGGCTAAGCCCTCATTTCCTCTTTTCCCACTCCCTTCTGTGTCGACCTGACTCACCCCTTTATTCACCACCCCCATTCCAGGGCTCTCAGCACTTTTGTCCATATCTGTAATTTATTCATTTATATTAATGTGTCTCCCCCTCTAGACTGAAAACGTGTTTTGGGCAGGAATGTGACTGTTACATTGTCGTGTTGTACTCTCCCAAGCACTTACTACAGTGCCTTGCACACCATAAGTGCTCAATAAATATGATTGATTGATTGACAGACATTAAAGTGGATTAAGGATGAGGAAATACTAGAGTATAAGAATATTTACGTAAGTATTTGTGGGGCTGGGGTAAGTATAAAAATGCTTAAGGGGAACACAGACAAGTTCATAGTTAACACAGAGGGGAGGGGAGGTAGAGGAGAGTGACTTCCAGGAAGGCCTCTTGGAGAATTTGTGATTTTAGGAGGGATTTGAAGGTGGGGAGAGCTGTGGACCCTCAGATACGAAGTGAGAGGGAGTTCCAGCCCAAAGGAGAATGTGGGCAAACAGTCTGTGGCGGGATAGATGAGATTGAGGAACAGAGAGTAGGTTGGTGATAGAGAAGCAGAGTGTTTGGGCTGGGATGACTACAGTGAAACTTGGATTCCTCTTCTTGGAAGTAAGGGGCAAAATGTCTTGATCTCATTTTCCCAAGATTTGCCTGCAATCGGGAGAGGGAGGGGGAAGGCAAGACAAAGCTGAGGAGGGAAAGAAAAGGAAGAAAAATGTCTATGTATTGAAAAACCCGGATAAGCTGGGCAGGGCTTACCTCAAGTAACTCATTCCATACAGTAAGTGCTCAACAGATACCATTGATTGTTTCATTAATTGAGAGTAGGGGATTAAAATGAATTATCATTTTGTAACTAGAAAATTGATGATGAGCAGGAGGAGGAGGATCGATCAATGGAACTTACTGAGCACTTACTGTCTGCTGTGTGACCTTGGGCAAGTCACTTCACTGTGCCTCAGTTCCCTCATCTGTAAAATGGGGATTAAGTCTGTGAGCCCCGGGTGGGACATGGACTATGTCTGAGGTGATTAGTTTGTATCTACCCCAGCCCTTAGTACAGTGACTGGCACATAGTAAGCACTTAGTACAGGGCTCTGAACCCAGTAAGCTCTTAATAATAAATGTCAGTACTTAACAAACACCATAATGAAAAAATAAAACAAACCAGAAAAACAGAGTTGGCACACGTTCCCCACCCACAGCAAGGTTACAGTCTAGAGACAGACATTAATACAAGTAAATAATCTACAGATATGAACATAAGGATGAGGGTGAGGATAGGAGAAATCAAGGTAATTTTGTTGCTGATGTCAGTGTTTGTGATTTCATGTAGAAATACACTTGCACCAGCCACAAGAGAAACATTTCTGGGGAACAGCCCTAATGGATTTAATACCATCTTCAGTCATCAAGAGAAAAGGAAACCAAACCAGGTAAGCAGGCAGGCAGAAATAGAAAGGTGGGGGGGGGTGGTTCAGAAGAGTGGATATATTAGAGGTCCGGCACAATCCCTATTGACATAATTATGAGGTAATTAGTAGCTAGGCTAATATGAATAATGCTGACAGGAATGGGAGAGGCCAGACCATAAATGAACTTTTCAGGGGAATGTGGAAGCTGCTTCATTTTCCACATAATTTTTGAGATTTGGTATGTCTGGAATTTATGTTTGGAAAGGAAGTCGTGTATGGCCTTTGTGAAACTGGAGCGTGAGTCCCAGAAGTAGCGTCTCCAGATGATATCTGAGCCCAGCTATTTGCTTTTGGGTTTGGGTATTTGGAGCACATGTTTTTACTGGGGTTATGTATCTCCAGCCCTAAAGATTCATCTTCATTTGCACAAATGAGTCTGAGGCACAAAAACAGCATATAAGGGAGGCCACAGTGTGTTTTAATGATGACATCTAAATTATCTCTCATGGAAACTAATCCATTTCGCTCCCCCGCTCCCCTACACACACACACACACACACACACCCACACACACACACGCACAATCCTGGAGCTGAAATGGCTCTGGAGACAAATCATTTTGGGTAGATGGAAGTTTAGAGAACGTCTAAGTTGTTCTCTAAAGGTCTTCAGAAATGGGAATCATACCAGCACCCCTTGGGCTGGGGGGCGGGGGGGGAGGTGCTATTTGAATATTTAATCCCCTTAAAAATGTCAGCTCAATGCCCAAGGCCATAGAGGGCTCCATTCTTCCTCCAAGGAAAGCACCATCCAGATTATGAAGGACAGAGAGAAAGAACTCGGTGCATCAAGAGTCATCCGACATTCCAGACCCATGCAGTCTTAGGCTTCCTCCTCTCGCCCATCCAGATTATGCACCATCCAGATTATGAAGGACAGAGAGCACCATCCAGATTATGAAGGACAGAGAGAAAGAACTCGGTGCATCAAGAGTCATCCGACATTCCAGACCCATGCAGTCCTAGGCTTCCTCCTCTCGCCCCGATGCCGCTTCCGCACTATCCCTCCTCCCCCCTCCCTCTCCTTCCCCTCCTTCGAAGCCCATATCATTCGCCTCTACCACCCACTCCAGTTACTTGTCGCCGTCATCTACCGCCCTCCCGGTCCCACCTCCGACTTCTTCAACCACCTTGACCCCTTTCTCACCTTCCTCCTCTCCTTCTCTCTGCCCACTCTGATCCTTGGAGACTTCAACATCCATACGGATGTACCCGACGACTCCTCTACCGCCCGCCTGCTATCCCTCCTCGACTCTGCCGACCTCCTCCTCCACCATACCGCGCCCACTCACCGACTCGGTCACACCCTCGATCTCGTCATCTCCTACCGCTGCACTATCTCCTCACTCACCGACTCTGAAATCCCTCTCTCTGACCATAACCTTCTCACCTGCCTCATCTCTCACACTCCCTCCCCCTGCAAATCTTCGCTACTGCCCCACAGAGACCTCCGCTCTCTCGATCCCATCCGTCTTTCCAATAACACCTCTCCTCACCTTGCCGCCCTGTCCTCTCTTCCCACTCTCGACGATCAGGTCTCCGCTCTCAACTCCACCCTCGCTACTCATCTCAACTCTCTCGCCCCCCTTTCCCTCCGCCGCTCTCGCTCCACTAACCCACAGCCCCGGATCACCTCCTCCGTCCGCCTCCTACGCTCCTATGCTCGAGCTGCTGAGCGCTGCTGGCGAAAGTCCAAGCACCGAGCCGACCTCACACACTTCAAATTTATCCTTTCCTGCCTTAACTCTGCCCTCTCCTCCGCCAGGCAAAGCTTCTTCTCCTCCCTCATCGACACCCATGCCCGTCACCCCCGCCGATTGTTCCGGACCTTTAACTCTCTCCTTAGGCCCCCTGTTCCTCCCCCTCCCCCACCTCTCACCCCTAATGATCTGGCCACCTATTTCCTCACGAAAATCAACACGATCAGGTCTGAGCTCCCCAAAGTCACCCCTCCGCCTCTCCCCTCCCCCCCAACAACCCCCTCCCCTACTTTCCCATCCTTCCCTGCAGTATCCTCAGAGGAGATCTCCTCCCTCCTCGCAAGTGCCACCCCTCCACCTGCGCCTCGGACCCCATTCCCTCTCACCTTCTTAAAACCATCGCCCCTGCCCTCCTCCCTTCCTTAACTTCTATTTTTAACCACTCAATCTCCAAGGGCTCCTTCCCCTCTGCCTTCAAACATGCCCACGTCTCCCCCATCCTAAAAAACCCGCTCTTGACCCCACTTCCCCCTCCAGTTATCGTCCTATCTCCCTACTACCCTTCCTTTCCAAAATCTTAGAACGAGTCGTCTACAATCGATGCCTAGAATTCCTTAACTCCCATTCTCTCCTAGACCCCCTCCGATCTGGCTTCCGTCCCCTCCACTCTACCGAGACTGCTCTCTCTAAGGTCACCCGTGACCTCCTTCTTGCCAAATCCAATGGCTCCTACTCCATTCTGATCCTCCTTGACCTCTCTGCTGCCTTTGACACTGTCGACCATCCCCTCCTCCTCCATACCTTATCTCACCTTGGCTTCACGGACTCTGTCCTCTCCTGGTTCTCCTCTTACCTCTCTGGCCGATCATTCTCGGTCTCCTACGCTGGAGCCTCCTCCCCCTCCCATCCTTTAACTGTTGGAGTTCCTCAAGGGTCAGTTCTTGGCCCTCTTCTGTTCTCCATTTACACTCACTCCCTCGGTGAACTCATCCGCTCTCACGGCTTTGACTACCATCTCTACGCAGATGACACGCAGATCTACATCTCCGCCCCTGTCCTCTCCCCCTCCCTTCAGGCTCGCATCTCCTCCTGCCTCCGGGACGTCTCCACCTGGATGTCGGCCCGCCACCTAAAACTCAACATGAGCGAGACTGAGCTCCTCATCTTCCCTCCCAAGCCCGGTCCGCTCCCAGACTTCTCCATCACCGTGGATGGCACGACCATCCTTCCCGTCCCGCAGGCCCGCGATCTCGGTGTCATCCTTGACTCGTCCCTCTCGTTCACCCCACACATCCTATCCGTTACCAAGACCTGCCGGTTTCACCTCTACAATATCGCCAAGATCCGCCCTTTCCTCTCCACCCAAACGGCTACCTTACTATTACGGGCTCTCGTTATATCCCGGCTAGACTACTGTGTCAGCCTTCTCTCTGACCTCCCTTCCTCCTCTCTCGCCCCGCTCCGGTCTATTCTTCACTCCGCTGCCCGGCTCATCTTCCTGCAGAAACGATCTGGGCATGTCACTCCCCTTCTTAAACAACTCCAGTGGTTGCCTATCGACCTCCGCTCCAAACAAAAACTCCTCACTCTAGGCTTCAAGGCTCTCCATCACCTTGCCCCTTCCTACCTCTCCTCCCTTCTCTCTTTCTACCGCCCACCCCGCACGCTCTGCTCCTCTGCCGCCCACCTCCTCGCCGTCCCTCGGTCTCGCCTATCCCGCCGTCGACCCCTGGGTCACGTCCTCCCGCGGTCCTGGAACGCCCTCCCTCCTCACCTCCGCCAAACTGATTCTCTTTCCCTCTTCAAAACCTTACTTAAAAATCACCTCCTCCAAGAGGCCTTCCCAGACTGAGCTCCTCTTCCCCCTCTACTCCCTCTGCCATCCCCCCTTTACCTCTCCGCAGCTAAAGCCTCATTTTCCCCTTTTCCCTCTGCTCCTCCACCTCTCCCTTCCCATCCCCACAGCACTGTACCCGTCCGCTCAACTGTATATATTTTCGTTACCCTATTTATTTTGTTAATGAATTGTACATCGCCTTGATTCTATTTAGTTGCCATTGTTTTTACGAGATGTTCTTCCCCTTGACGCTGTTTAGTGCCATTGTTCTTGTCTGTCCGTCTCCCCCGATTAGACTGTAAGCCCGTCAAACGGCATGGACTGTCTCTATCTGTTGCCGACTTGTTCATCCCAAGCGCTTAGTACAGTGCTCTGCACATAGTAAGCACTCAATAAATACTATTGAATGAATGAATGAATAGGCCTCCTGTCCAGTTACCTGCAGAAGAGATAGTGCAAGTGTTCCTTCCAGCAGAGACGCCAACACCAGAGAGCAATCTAAAAGAAGCAGCTCGGCCTAATGGAAAGAGCCCGGGCCTGGACTTCAGAGGATCTGGGTTCTAATCCTGCCTCTGTCACTTGCCTGCTGGGAAAGTTTTGCTTCACTTCTCTGGGCCTCACTTTCCTCCTCTGTAAAATGGGGGTTCAATTCTGCTTTTCCCTTCTCCTTAGACTGTAAACCCTATGTGGAACAGGGACTGTCTGATGCTATCATCTTGTATCTCCCCCAGTGCTTAGTACAGTGCTTGGCCCATCCATTCGTTTAAAGGGAGCTCATGGGAATGGAGGAAACGAAAGAATAAGTGTGCCAAAAGAAGGGTAATAAGGCGAACCATCCTTTGATGCTGCTGTCTTTCGAAACCATTCAATGAGCTATTAAATCCAGATTAATCAGCCTTCTTCGCACTTTGACCTTCTATCTAAGACAGTTCTAACTATCAGACACTGGGAAGTGTCGATCAACAAAGGCGGCTTCGATCAAAAGTGCTCTTTAAACCCCAAAAAACGGCCAGAGAAAGATTCTGAGGGAAAACGCTCCTTTCATTCACACCGCTACAACACTACAACATTTTTCCTTAATACTATCAATTTACAACAAGCAGACAGATGCTTCTTCTCAAAGGTCTTCATAAATCTTCCCACATGAGAAGGAAGGATTTATTCTAGCTCATCTTTTAATTTTACTCAACACTCAATGAGTTATTCTTACAGCTGGCATTTCCAATGTATTAGTAGAATTTATCACTCAAAGGCTTATGCATGGCTTGAATTACACTAATGAATTGACTATGAATTTTGAAGCCTAACATGAGGCCAAATATTTTCTGGCTTCATTTTGGTATCTCAGCAAACTGCTTAATTTTCTCCCTGCTTATCCATTACTGCTAAATTGTCTGGCTATTATTGTAGTAAATTGTGGCAAACGCTGGCTTGCCCCAAGGCCTGGCCCGAGCTGGGGGGTGGAGAGGGGGGCGGGGAACTGGGCCATTTTCCATATCCTCTAGCAAGATCCAATCCCATCAGCCACTCGCTCTCCGGAGCTGGCGGAAAAAGTGGGAGATGCGATCTACCCCAACTTTCTTGATTTCACTCACCAGTCAGTGAGTTATTCTTATAGCTGGCATTTCCAATGTATTAATAGACTTCATCCCTCAAAGACTTATGAAGGGGCTAAATTACACTAATGAACTGAGCGTGCGTTTGAGGCCAAAAAATGTTCTGGCTTGGTTTTTCTATATCTCCGCAAACTACTTAATTTTCTTCCTACTCAGCCATTATCGCTAAATTGCCTTGCTATTATAGTGATGCCTGCTAGTGAAGAGTCTGTGAGTGTTTTCATTACAAACTCCTGTTTTGTAAGTTTTATCTCCTATGGAGAACTCTGGAAATATCACCGGGATTTCCAACTTTGCATGCCCGTGCTCAGCCTGGCAGCCATTATTTTCTGTACATTAAGAAAACACATTTCAATCTGCTCCATTGGTGGGAGGGGTGGGGAAAGGAATTCTCCTTTTGCAGTAATGGTTGCGGCACTTTCCGCTCCAGTGAAGCTTTATGATTAAAATAAAACCATCATCGAAGGCTCTTTTAGCATTTTCTCATTTTTATTTCTGAAATTCTCATGGTGGTCTTCTGTGTTTTGGCAGAGCGCATTGGAGCTTATGCATGTTTATGCTCTCTTCTGCGTATTTCAAATATGTGCAAGAGTTATTTAATTACTTAAAGGGAAAGGAGGGTTTTATTTCAGTTTAAGTCTTGCAAGTGAACAAGGGAAGATTGGAAAGCTGAAAATGGAACATAGTCCTCAAGACTGAACCCAGTGTCAGCCCAGTGAAATGATGGCAAATGGGAGGACAGAATCCAAATCTTCAGCCATATATCACAAAACTGGATCAATTTCTTTGTTGGACTTTTCTTAAAAATGTTTGGAATTCAAGTTTAGTTGGGAAAACCTTCCACTTACTTAAACCTCAAGAGTCACATAACCATCTTCTCTTCTCACATAATCTCTTTCCAACTCTAATAGTCACAGGACAGCCACCTCCTCACTCCCACTCCACACCACCAGCTCCTTTCCCGCTCTCTAAAGGAAGCTGAAAACCCAATTTTGCTCAGTCCTCTTTATGCAGATACGACTCATGAATGTGATATTAATTAGACTCTTTTCCTCAAATACCATTTGCCATAACCACACAGGCAGTGAGAATCTAGTAATCAGGGCATTTATTGAGCTCTTATTGTTTGCAGATGTGGTTCTAAGCACTTGGGAGAGTATAATATAACAAAGGCGGTAGACATATTTCCTGGCCACAAGGAGGGAAGCAGCCTAGCCCATTGGAAAGAGCACGGGCCTGGTCGGGGGGGGGGGGGGGTGTCAAAGGACCTGGGTTCTAATCCCCGGTCTGCCAGTTACCTGCGGTGTGATGATGATGATGATGATGGCATTTGTTAAGTGCTTACTATGTGCTAAGCACTGTTCTAAGCGCTGGAGTGACCTTGGACTAGCCACTTAACTTCTCTGTGCCTTAGTTTCCTCATCTACAAAATGGGGAGTAAACATCTCTTCTCCCTCCTGTTTAGACTATGAGCCCCATGTGAGATGGGGACTCTGTCCAACCTCATGAACTTGTATTTATCCCTGTGCTTAGAACAATGTTTGACACATAGTAAGCGCTTTACAAATAGGAGCAGCTTGGCCTAGCGGATAGAGCATGGGACTGGGAGTCAGAAGGACCTGGTTTCCAATCCCAGCTCAGCCACTTGTCTGCTGTGTGATCTTGGGCAAGTCACTTCACTCCTCTGGTCCTCAGTTACCTCATCTATAAAATGGGGTTTCAGACTGTGAGCCTCATGTGGGGCATGGGCTGTGTCCAAACCTGATTAGCGTGCACCTACCCCAGCGATTAGAAGAGTGCTTGACACACAGTAAGCGCTTAACAAATAGCACCATCATCATCATGATCATTATCATCAACAAATACCATTTTAAAAAAGGAGTATACAGCCTGCGGGTGGGATTGACATTGAAATTAATTATGGATATGTACAAAAGTGCTGTGGGGCTGAGGGTGGGGTGACTCTCAAGTGCTTCAAGGGGACAGATCCAAGAAGAAAGGAGACACAGAAGGGAGTGGGAGTAGGGGAAATGAGATTTTAGGCAGGGAAGGACTCTTGGTGAAGTTATGATTTTCATGGGAATCTGAAGGTGGGAAGAGTGGTAATCTCTCAGCTATGAAGGGGGTAGGAGTTCCAGGCCAAAAGGAGGGTTTGGGCAAGGGGTCGGTGATGAGATAGATGAGATTGAGGTACAGTAAGTAAGTTGACATTAGATTGTCTCTGTTGCCGAATTGTACATTCCAAGCGCTTAGTACAGTGCTCTGCACATAGTAAGCGCTCAATAAATACTATTGAATGAATGAATGAATGAGGAGGAAAGTGTGCGTATTGGGTTGTAGTAGATCAGCAGGTAAGGTTGGAGGGCGAGAGAGTTAAGTGCCATAAAGCCAACGATAAGGAGTTTCTCTGTGAAATGGAGATGGATGGGCAACCATTGGAGGTTTCTGAGGAGAGGGTAGGTGTAGACTGAACACTGTTTTATGTAGGGAGAGAGAAGGGGCTGAAATAGGGCCAGGTGAGTACTCTAACCTCTGCCCCACAGCACTTTAGGTACATTTCTGTAATCTATTTTATTGTTTGTCTTCCCCCTCCACTCTACCGAGACTGCTCTCTCAAAGGTCACCCATGATCTTCTTGCCAAATCCAATGGCTCCTACTCTATCCTAATCCTCCTCGACCTCTCAGCTGCCTTTGATGCTGTTGACCATCCCCTTCTCCTCCACACCTTATCTCACCCTGGCTTCACGGACTCTGTCCTCTCCTGGTTCTCCTCTTATCTTTCTGGCTGTTCATTTTCGGTCTCCTTCGTAGGCTCCTCTTCCCCCTCCCATCCTCTAACTGTAGGAGTTCCTCAAGGGTCAGTTCTTGGCCTTCTTCTGTTCTCCAACTACACTCACTCCCTTAGTGAACTCATTCTCTCTCACAGCTTCAACTATCATCTCTATGCAGCTGACACACAAATCTACATCTCTGCCCCTGTCCTCTCCCCTTCCCTTCAGGTTTGTACCTCCTCCTGCCTCCAAGACGTCTCTACCTGGATGTCTGCCTGCCACCTAAACTCAACATGTCCCAAACTGAGCTCCTCATCTTCCTTCCCAAGCCCTGGCCTCTTCCTGACTTCCCTATCACTGTGGATGGTACGACCATCCTTCCCATCTCTCAAGCCCGCGACCTCGGTGTCATCCTCGACTCGGCTCTCTCATTCACCCCACACATCCAATCCGTCACCAAGACCTGCCAGTCTCACCTTTATATCACCAAGATCCGCCCTTTCCTTTCCACCCAAACGACTATCTTACTGGTATGGGCTCTCATAATATCCTGCCTGGATTATTGTGTCAGCCTTCTCTCTGATCTCCCTTCCTCCTGTCTCTCCCCACTCCAGTCTATTCTTCATTCCGCTGCCTGGCTCATCTTCCTGCAGAAACGCTCTGGGCATGTCACTCCCCTTCTTAAAAACCTCCAGTGGTTGCCTATCAACCTCCGCATGAAACAAAAACTTCTCACTCTAGGCTTCAAGGCTCTCCATCACCTTGCCCCCTCCTACCTCTCTCTCCTCCCTTCTCTCTTTCTATTGCCCACCCCACACTCTCCGCTCCTCTGCCGCCCACCTCCTCACCGTCCCCTGATTTCACCTATCCCGCCGTCGACCCCTGGGCCATGTCTTCCCGCTGCCTTGGAATGCCCTCCCCACTCACCTCCGCCAAACTCATTCTCTTCCCTTCTTCAAAGCCCAACTTAGAGCTCACCCCCTCCAAGAGGCCTTCCCAGACTGAGCTTCCCGTTTTCCCTCTGCTCCCCCTCTACCCTCCCCTTCACCTCCCCTCAGCTAAGTCCCCTTCCCCCGCTTTCCCTCTGCTCCTCCCCCTCTCCCTTCCCCTCCCCTCAGCACTGTGCTCATCCACTCATTTGTATATATTACCCTATATATTTTGTTAATGAGATGTACATCACCTTGATTCTATTCATTGCTATTGTTTTAATGAGATGTACATCCCCTTGATTCTATTTGTTGCTATTGTTTTTGTCTGTCTCCCCTGATTAGACTGTAAGCCCATCACTGGGCAGGGACTGTCTCTATCTGTTGCCGATTTGTACATTCCAAGTGCTTAGTACAGTGCTCTGCACATAGTAAGCGTTCAATAAATACTATTGAATGAATAAATGAATTATAATCTCCCTGTGGGAAGGGAACATGTCTACCAACTCTGTTATGTTGTACTCCCCCAAGCACTTACTCGAGTGCTCTGCACGCAGTAAACACTCAATAATTACTATTGATTGATAGTAAGAGAAGCAGCGTGGCTCATTGGAAAGAGCACGGGCTTTGGAGTCAGGGCTCATGAGTTCGAATCCCAGCTCTGCCACTTGTCAGCTGTGTGACTGTGGGCAAGTCACTTAACTTCTCTGTGCCTCAGTTCCCTCATCTGTAAAATGGGGATGAAGACTGTGAGCCCCACGTGGGACAACCTGATTCCCCTGTGTCTACCCCAGTGCTTAGAACAGTGCTCGGCACATAGTAAGCGCTTAACAAATACCAACATTACATTATTATTATTATTAGTAAGAGCCTAGCAGTGCAATGTTATAATAATAATAATAATGACAATAATAATGATATCTGCTAAGTGCTTCTTAGGTGCCAAGCACTGTTCTAAGCACCAGGGTAAATACAAGGTAATCAGGTTGGACACAGTCCCTGTCCCACATGGGGCTCACAGTTTCAATTCCCATTTTACAGATGAGGTTACTGAAGCCCAGAGAGGTGAAATGAGTTGCCCCAGGTCACACAACAGAGAAGTGGCAGAGTCGTGGCTTAGTGGAAAGAGCTCGGGCTTGGGAGTCAGAGGTCGTGGGTTCTAATTCCGGCTGCACCACTTGTCAGCTGTGTGACTTTGGCTAAGTCATTCACTTCTCTGGGCTTCAGTAACCTCATCTGTCAAATGGGGATTAAGACTGTGAGCCCCACGTAGGACAACCTGATTACCTTGTATCTACCCCAGTGCTTAGAGTAGTGCTTGGCAAGCGCTTAACAAATACTTTAATTATTACTATTATTATTATTAACCCATGACCTCCTGACTCCCAGGCCCATGCTCTATCCACAAGAACATGCTACATCCACCACAAACAAAAAAAAAGGCACGTGCAGGCACCTTGCAATTGCAGTGCCCATATTAAAACGTTCCCTCAGGGTGAATCTGAAAGCATTTGCCTCTTTCCTACATATGGAGGTGAACACATCTCTATCCTCAGATGTGCCTTTCCTAAGGCCACAGGAGGAAGATTTAGAGATATGTTGGGTGGGGCCAGGAGCAAGGGGGAGGGGCAGGGAATCAGAGGGAATTATCCTCAGTCAAGTGAAACTTCTTCCAAAGCCTATCTGAAATTTTCTTTTAGAAGTGGAAGGAATTTAATGGCACTACTCGTGGCATTTTGAAGATGTCTTGGATGGAAGTACTGCAAATCATCCATCCTCTAAGCCATTTATAAATATGGAAATAGCATTTTTACATTCACAGTCAAGTATGAAATAGCACACCCTACTACTAATGGCCAGTGACGCCAAGGAAAACAGGCACTGAATGATGCTAATGTAAAAGACATTATACTGAAGCGGACCAAAGTAAAACAAATATTTGATTTGCAAGTGGTTCCAAATGGAATCTAAAGCTCCAACCTGGACTTCTGGGTTTTCCATTTTCCTTCATTACTTCTGAATGTGTGAGAGAGTGTGTGTGTGTGTGTGTGTGTTTCCTACACTCTGAGCCCCATGTGGGACAGGGACTGTGTCCAACCTGATTTGCTTGTATTCACCCCAGTGCTTAGTACAGTCCCTGGCCCATAGTAAGTGCTTAACAAATATCACAAGTATTATTATTATTGTTATTAGGAAATGTTGATGATGGTTGCACATGTCTCTCCCAGGAGGTTCTACCCTCATGCAGTCATGCTAATGTCACAGTGATCTCTGTCGACCTGGGATTTGGACAAGAAGAGCACTGCTCTCTTCCAGGGGAGAAAGGACAAGGTCAGAGATGACTCTCCATTCCTCTAAAGCAGTAGGCTGCAATGTGAATGGTTCCCTTCCCCTTAAAATAGTAAACCATCAATGGGGGACATGAGGAGTTGCAAGCATGACCTCACCTGTTTTACATAACCCCAGTGAATATTAAGCCCATTTTGCCCTGGAATGATTGATAGACGATTGTTAATTGATGTACCCATTAGCGAGTAATAGAATCCAAGCCAGAGAGCCAGGTGAACATGCAGTTTTCCCTGGAACAACTGAAGAGACCTCTCAAATTCTGCCCCCTAATTACACTTGGACAAACCCAAGCCACAGACTCTGGTTCTAGTCCTGGGTGGGGCCGGCCTCACCGCCACCCTTCCATTCTGGAAGAAAATCAGACAAAGCAATACTGAGATAAAAATAAATAAATTTAGTCACTTATATGTGTCATTTTAAAGTCCTTAAAGAGTTTAACAGTCATTTCCTGAAGGATCATCATAGGTAATCCAGATATTAGATTACCAGTTGGTTATCCAAATATTAGAAAGACCAAATCCACCTGCTTGGCTCATGGCTGTTGTTTGTCACACACAGAACCTTGAGGAAAACTGCCAGACTACTGAGGCTTTTCAAAAGGATCACGGTTGTTGTTTTCCAAAAAATCACCTTTAATTTAGAAGAGTAATCATAATAATTGTGGCATCTGTCAAGACCTTACTATGGACCAAGTACTGTACCAAGTGCAGAGGTAGATAAGATCAATCCCTGTCCCACATTGGGTTCACATCTAAGGGAAAGGAAAAACAGCTATTTTTCCCCATTTAACAGATGAGGAGGAGAAGGAGGAGGCCAGAGAATAGTGATTTAGTCAAAGTCAAACACCAAGTAAATGGCGGAGCTGGAATGAGAACCCAGGTCCTCTGAATTCCATTCAGGCCATGCTAGATAGCTTTTGTATCTTTAATGGTATTTGTTAAGCATTTACTATCAATCCATCAATCAATCATATTTATTGAGCGCTTGCTGCATTCAAAGCACAGTACTAAGTGCTTGAGAGAGTGCAGTCTAACACAGTTGGTAGATCTGTTCCCTGCCCACAATAACCTTACAGTCGTGAGGGGAAGACAGGCATTAATACAAATAAATTGCAGATATGTACATAAGTGCTATGAGGCTGGGGGTGGGTGAATAAAGGGGGCCAATCCAAGTGCTAAAGTTACACAGAAGGGAGTGGGCAAAGAGGAAATGAGGGCTTAGTCAGGGAAGGCTCTTGGAGGAGATGTGCTTTTAATAAGGTTTTGAAGTTGGGGAGAGTGATCGTCTGAAGGATTTGAAGGGAGAGTGTGTTCCAGGCCAGAGGCATGATGTGCGTGAGAGGTCAGCAACAGGACAGATGAGATAGAGGTACGGTGAGTAGGTTGGCATTAGAGGAGGAAAATATGAGGGTTGGATCATAGAAGCAGCATGGCCCAGTGGAAAGAGCACAGGCTTGGGATTCATGGGTTCTAATCTCGGCTCTGCCACTTGTCAGCTGTGTTACTTTGGGTAAGTCACTTAACTTCTCTGTGCCTCTGTTACCTCATCTGTAAAATGGGGATTAAGACTATGAGCCCCATGTGGGACAACGTGATTACTTTATAGTAAGTGCTTAACAATGCCATCATTATTAGTAATAGTTGTAGTACTAGTAGGAAAGCAGGGAGGTAAGGTAGGAGAGAAAAAGGTGAATGAGTGCTTTAAAGCTTATGGAAAGGAGTCTCTGTTTGATATGGAGGTGGATGGGCAACCACTGGAGGTTCTCGAGGAGTGGGGAAATATGGACTGATAGTTTCTGTTGAAAAATGATCCAGGCAACCAAGTGAAGTTTTGACTGGAGTGGAGAGAGACAGGAGGCAGGGAGGTCAGCAAGGAAGCTGATATAGTAATCTAGGCAGGATAGGATAAGTACTTGGATCAGTGTGGTAGCCGTTTGGATGGAGAGAAAAGCGTGGATTTTTAGCAGTGTTGTGAAGGTTGAACCAATGGGATTTGGTGACAAATTGAATATGCGTGTTGATTAGTAGAGGATGATGCCAAGGTTACAGGCGTGGGAGACAGGGAGGGTGGTGGTGCTGTCTACAGTGATGGGAAAGTCACAGAGAGGGCATGGCTTGGCTGGGAGATGAGGAGTTCTGTTTTGAACATGTTATGTTTGAGGTGGGGGCAGGGGGACAATCAAGTAGCGATGTCCTGAATGTAGGAGGAAATAAGATACTGCAGAGAAGGAAAGAGATAAAGGCTGGAAGTATTGATTTGGGAATCATTAACATAGAGATGGTCGTTGAAGCCATGAGAGAGAATAAGCTCTCCAAGAGAATAGGCATAGATGGAGAGTAGAAGGGGATCCAAAACTGAACCTTAAGGGACTCCCACCGTTAGGGGATAGGAAGCAGAGGAGGAGCCTGTGAGAGAGATGAGGAATGAGCAGCCAGAGAGATAGGAGGAGAACCAGGAGAAGAAGACAGTGTCAGTGAAGCTAAGGTTGAATAGTGTTTCCAGAAGAATGAGGTGGTCGACAATGTCGAAGGCAGCTGAGAGGTCGAGGAGGATTAGGTCAGAGAAGAGGCTACTGGATTGGTCAAGAAGGAGATCATTGGTGACTTTTGAGAGGGCAGTTTTGGTGGATTGAAGGGGGAGGCAGTCAGATTGGGGGGGTGAAGGAGGGAGTTGGAGGAGAGGAAGTGGAGACAGTGGGTATAGACAAATCCCTCATGGAATTTGGAAAGGAATGGTAGGAGGGAAATGGAGCGATAATTGGAGGGAGCTGTGGGGTTAAGGGAGGCACTATTTGTCTATGTGTTAAGGCACTGTATTAAGCACTGGTGTAGATACAAGATGATCAGGTTGGACATAGTCCTTGCCCCACATGGGGCCTGCAGTCTGAGTAGGAGAGAAAAGGATTTAATCCCCATTTTACAGATCAGGTAACTGAGGCACAGAGACATAAAGTGACTTGCCCAAGGTCACACCGCAGACATATGGCAGAGATGGGATTAGAACCCAGGTCTTCTGACTCCTAAACCCATGTTCTTTCCACTAGACCAGGAGGCTTCAGTTTGGCAGTAAAGTGCATGCACTCACCACTGCTAAAAAGGACAGAGCAATCCCTGTGACCCCTTTATAGGGGTCAGCATCATTGCTTTGGGAAATGTGGGACATTTCAGTTAAACTGTGAGCCCCATGTGGGACAAGGACTGTGTCCGACCTAACTTGTATCTACCTCAGTGCTTAGAACAGTGCTTGACACATAGTAAGCACTTAACAAATACTATTAAGAAAAAAAATACACTGATGCTTCACTGAACACTCTGCAGAGTCAACACTGTGAGAGACTCATCCTTGTTTTATTGTAAAAAAAAAAATCAAGATTTTTATCTCCTTGATATCACTTGCCCCCTGAGGAAGCACTACCTAGGGGAGGGAGCCCTTGATCTGTGACTGTGTGAATAATCAGCCTGGTCTAGCAGTTCACAGTGCTCAATAGATGTCAGCACGCTCTATCCATTAGAGCACTGCTCAAGGAGCTAGGCATTCTGGTGAAAATTCAGATGTTTCTATTAACATCCTGGGCTACAAAGAAGACTAACAGGTGGAAGCAGCATGAGAAGCAGCATGGCCTAGTGGAAAGACCATGGGTCTGGGAGTCAGAGGACCTGGTTTTAATCCCAGCTCTGCCAATTGCTAGCTGTGTGACCTTGGGCAAGTCACAACTTCTCTGTGGCTCAGTTCTCCTGTTCTCCCTCCTACTTAGACTGTGAGTCCCATCCTGCTCATGGACTGTGTCCAACCTAATTAACTTGTAGCTATCCCATTAATAGTGCAATGTTTGTCACATAGTAAACATTTAACAAATACCATTCAAAAAATAAAAGCCACAAGCCGCAACCCAGTTGTCTCTCTCCTGGGTCAGTCCCCTCAACTGAATTCAGATGTCTGGACATAACCCAGTTCACAGTGGGGTTTCCAATCAATCAATCATTGGTATTTATTGAGAGGTCAGTGAGAAGGCTGATGTACGGTGGAATGCCTCAGTGGCTCTATCTCTGCACCACCAGGATTGGAGGTTTGATGAGGATTAGTCAGGTAATTCTTCAAAGTATCCTGGAGCCCTTTTAGCTTATCTCCAGTTAAAGCATCTTCAGTTTTAAGCATGCCATGTAAAGGACAGCAACTGTTACTGCTCAGGCAACGTTATCTGACCGGAGACCCTGTGAGGGACATTTTTCTTTCCTGGTGCCTCCGACAAATGCTTGGATGGGTAGTAAATTCCCATTGTGGTTTTAAAGTGCGCACCACCTCAGTCTTTTCCTCTGCCCATTATCACTGTCCCTGCCCTCTCCTCTACCCTTGGCTTTCAGCCACCAGTCCTGAGAGCGGGCACTGCCCGTGGTAATGGGAGTTAAACACTTAGGAAAAGAGTGTTTATCTGAGGTTTGCTTACACTTAGTAACACAGAATGAGAAACCTCATAACAGAAGTTGTTCTAATGAGCAAGTGTGTGTGTGTGTGTGCGCGTGTGTATATGTGTGTATAAAAAGAATTTCAGTTTTCAATAAACTGTTTACTGTTCAAACATTAAATAAATGTAGAACTGTTTTAATCAGCTGAACAAATATTTAATGTACACTCCACTGTAAGAGCTGTGTTTAAAAATATCCTCCATGCTGCTAAGACACAGGGAATTTATGGAAACTAGTGTCCTGAAAGGTAAAACAAACATGGAGAAAAAAAAATGTCAAGCATGCCTTTTCAATTTCAATCTGCTATTCCAAACAGCCCATTAGTATTTGTAACTCTTAAGTGTGTGGAAGGTCTGGTTGGGTATTGAATATGCTTGCATTTTCAAGAACTCATAATTACTGTGCAGCCTCCAAATTACTTTCCAGTAAACTGTCTCAGGAAGGTAAAATGCAGCAATGTTAATTCTCTGTCCACGACAGGGTTTCTTGGTAGAGTAAATGTTTGTTTGCTCTTCAGGTCCTTAACACTGGAGGTCATTCATTACAGAACTAGCTGGATTTCCGTCTACAGCTGTTAGAAAGGATTTGCTAAAACTCTCGACAGGAAATTGCAACTTCTTTGAAAATGCCTGGGCCTGAATACATTCTGTGTAAATGCCATAGAAAACTGGCAGAGGGAGAACATTTTTAGAGGGATAATCTCTTAAAAACATACTCACCAGCCTGCAGTTTTTGGAAGGAGCCTCAACTATTTTCACTGGATTCACATGTAGTTTTCAATTGGGCTGACTTTGTATCAGCGAAACGACTCTGAGAAGAAGATCCCTGCAGTGCTAGGCCCCGTCTGGTTCCCCCAGCAATTTAGGAAACTTTCCTGGTTGTGAAAGGATTCCAAATACAATGGAAGCTGACTTTGTTATTCAACCTCCAGCTTTCCACATCAACCCATTTTTTCTCATAGGTCATAGACTGAGAGGATCACACACCCTACCTCCTCAATCAGTCTAATCAATGCTATTTATTGAGCGCTCACTATGGGTAGAGCACCTTCTGTTCCTCCTTTGCTATTTTTTATGGTACTTGTTAAGTGCTTACCATGCATCAGGGATGGTACTAAGCCCTGGGGTGAATACAAGAAAATCAGGTTGGATTATCAAGATACAAGATAATCACGGGGCTCATGGTCTAAGTAGGAGGGAGTAAAATTTAATCCCCATTTTATGGATATGGCAACTGAGGCACAGAGAAGTTAAGTGACGTGCCCAAGGTCGCAGAGCAAGGAATTGGCAGAGCCAGGATTAAAACCCAGGTCCTCTGACTCCCACGCCCAGGCTCCATCAACTAGGCCAGGCTGCTTCCCTATTACTCTCCTGACCTCCTTAAGTGCATACTTGCCAAGTACAAGCGGGAAGTTCTCCAGGGATTCTGATTCAACTGCCTCTGGAGGTCAACCCCCTTCCTCGATCTCATCTTGCTGTCTTGGCTTGCTGTAGTTTTCCTTTGCTGTTTCCTTGTTTGCTTTCAAATCCAGTCACCATTTCTAGCTTTCCCTTGCTCATTAACAAAATGATTTGAGGGCCTGCCTGCTGCCACGGAGGGAAAAATTCATCACATTCTAAGTATATGGGTAAAGGAAAACTTCAGATTCTAACTTCAGCTGTTCGTGCCTACACTGAGGAAGAACTAGAAGATGAAAATTAGAAAGAAAAGGAAGCCATTAGCAATCAGAAAAGCACAGTGTTTATGAGATCATTATAAGCCCATTTAAAGTGCTTTTTCATAACCAGCTTGAGCAAAAAGGAAATTGTTAACTTAGCTCCCTAAATGCAAGTCCTCGCCCCAAACGGCTCTGAAGCAATTAATGTGCCTTAATGCCATAATGAAATGGTTGGAAAAGGCAAAACTCCTCTTCCGCATGTTATCCTGGTTTTCCATTATTTGTCTTTGATCTCTGGCTAACAAAGTAGCAAGCACTTGGGTCGGCCACAAGCCCAAGCTCTGCAGGTGAAATTTAAACAGACCTGCCCTCCTTCTCAGCTCCCTTTGGATTAAGAACCAAAATGGAGGTGAAACATGGGAAATTAAAATGCTTCCTCATTTAACCCTAGGAAGAGCCCTGGCATCAACAGTTACGAAAATCTCAGAAGATATGTATGGAATCTCCCAGAGTGGGGAATTTCAGTGTGAGTGCTTCCCTCCTGACGGACCTCAGTTTGGATTTCTATTCCTTCTCATTCTGAGCAGTTTTGATTTGACATCTTAGTTATGTATAATGTGTGGTTTGTCTGTGAGAAGATTACCAAAATATGGTTCCTGGTCCAACGATCAGGAGCTGGCATTCCCCACACCTCCAAAAGAGTTGGAATTGTATTCCCCTCGGTATTTGCTGGGGTGACTTTCTATTTCCCAACTTACTGAGCAAACGTTTATTTTTTTCGACTCTGTCCGATATTGCAGTTATACTGTTACCTTTCGGTTTCCAGTTTCCTACCCTGACCGGAAAACCCAGGTGTCAGGCTTGCTTTCCACCCGTTAGCGATGAGAAAGTCTCGTTACCCTCTGGGGAAAGGGAGGCGAGGAAGGGGGATCCAAGGGAGACATGGGTGACATGGAATAGTATAAATGGCTGGAAGACCAACTCTATGATGGGAGAGGGGGAAGGGAATTGGGAATGAGATCTGGGACATGTTATGAGTGAGACCAGTAACACAAGCAACTGGACGTTCCATTCCCTCAGCAGGCCTGGGCTGCTCACACCCTTGCTCCTAAAGAACTGATAAAGCCATCTAACAAAAATGGGAGCCGAATGGAAACAATGCAACTGTAATAACAGTGGGACAGCAAAAGAAACTCTGAGCTCCTCTATATGTCAGAGTACTTACTATTTTATTCCTGTTCTCAATCAGTATATCCATATGTCTATTTTTATTTGTATCTCTGCTCCTTCTAACTCGTCCTGATATCTTTGTGCTCGTCATGTCTTATGTCATTATGTCTTATGTCATATAATGTCATTATTATTATGCTGTCGAGTTGTCTCTGATCCATAGCGACACCATGGATGCATCTCTCCCAGAATACCTCACCTCCAGCTGCAATCACTCTGGTAGTGGATCCATAGAGTTTTCTTGGTAAAAATATGGAAGTGGTTTACCATTGCCTCCTTCCATGCAGTATCCTTGAGTCTCCACCTTCAACTCTCTTCCATAGTGCTGCTGCCCAGCACAAGTGAGTTTTGACTTGCAGCAGGATTGCCTTCCACTCGCTAGCCACTGCCCAAGCTAGGAATGGAATGGATATGCCTCTGCTTGACTCTCCCTCCCATAGTCGACACTGGTAGAGTACTGGAAACTCTCCAGGTGTGACCCTGAGAGGGGAATCTTTGGGCGATGTCTGTTTGGGTTATGTCTGTCTTTTCCCTGACCCCACTATTCGTAAATGGTTTGTTGTTTGTCTTTCACTGCCCATTCGATTGTAAGCTTCTTGAGGGCAGGGATCCTATCCCTTACTTCTGATGCACTCCAGCAGGCACTCAATAAATACCATAGATTGAGTCACTCTCTCTGCCAGTGCTTAATATGGGGGCTTGATTCCACTGCATTCTGGGAAGAGGTTGTTCATCCATGCAAAGTGATTGCACTTCAAGCTGCTATTCATATTCTTTAAGAGTTTGTTCATAACCCCTTCCCAGAGTGGAATGGCTCGTGATAGGATCAAGTCCCAGCTAGCTACAGAGAACAACTAAAAGAATTGGGTCCTTACCAAAAAAAAAAAAAATCCAAATTAATTCTCTCTCATATATCCTGGGACTTAAGAAAACAACATTGGATTTGGATGTCAAAGCCATTTCTGGTTTGGGTTCCGGTTGATGTACTTTCTGTTCCTTTCAGAATTGTTTTAAGTGAAGACAAAATTCCCAGAATTCTACTTGTTCCCAGAAGTGGCAGAGTAAATCCGAAAAAGTGACTGAATAATCTGATGTCCACCGTCCGGCTGGGAACGAGTCGCCGGGCTGTCCGAGCTTCCTTGTCACCCCTCGGCCGGTCCTGCACGTACTTACCTGCCCATTCCGATTCCTAGGGTTGAGTTTACTCAGCCAGAATCCCTCTGTCCAAACAGAGTGGGTATCTGCTCAGAAACAGGATGACGCATCCTGGTAAACACAAACCAAGCACGCATGGGGCAGCACAAAGCCGCAGTCCAAGGGTCAGGCGCATTATCACCAAACAAACCATGGAAAACAAGTAGTCTCAGAAATAGCTTCCTGGAGCGCATCCAAAGCAGCCTTGGGATGCAAAGGCCCCACTGTCCCCTCCCTAGAGATACGAGACTCCCCATTGTATATTTCTCCCCACTATAAAGTGCTAAATTTTGCTCAGCATTTCCATCTTTATCTAGCTGAAATGGGAAGAGTTGACATCACTTCTGTTTGTTTTTAGTTGATGTTAAACAGATGCACTGGTCTATAATGGTCACCCAGGGTCCAGTTCAAGTGGAGCCAGCAACACGCATGTTGAGCCAAAGCGAGGAGGACATTTTGGTGTGCATTAAATCTGATCCTTTGACTTCATATTTATTTTTTGCTTTTTAACTCAGAGTCCCAGCACAGACACTCTGTGAGTCAAAACAATCCCCAAATACAGTTGTTCATAAAAGGGGTATCCTGAATCCCTGGCTGGAGCTCATTTATTTTCAGGATCCTCTTTGGATTGCCAAAATAGGTAAGTTCAAGTCCGTGATTATTTATTTACTCAAAATCTGGATTTGAGGTGAAAGGTGACCCGAGACGAACAAACAAACTGAGGAAAAAAAAGGGGGTGGGGAAGGAAGGGAATGAAAAAACAGATGTTTGGTGGACTTGGAGAAAAAAATTGAACTCAACTTGAACCTGCCGAGATTCCTCTGGGCTTTTTGATGGTCTGACATCATTGTGTACATTGTGTAAACCCTGATGTCACACACTCTGGAAAATCCCAAAGTGTTCAAAGCCGACTATAGCTAGATGTTTTACAGCTTTTCCATTCATAGCTATATTTGCAGTTAGTTAAAACCGAATTGCCGGCCCTTCGGCCGAAATTTTTTTTTCCCAGAGAGGGAAGTAACGATAACGATGCCACCACAGCCCAGAAAATCTTCCAAAGCCGAAGCTGAAATATCCCACGATATGCATCGTGATCCTGTCAAAAACAGGCAGGGCATGTGAACGCTACGTGGAAAGTCATTTAATAGAGCAGACTCCCGAATATTTGATTTTGCTTGAGTAAGGATTATGGGAACCGTGCAGACAAGGAACAGAATCAAAGAGTAAAAGAGATTCTGTCTGGCCCATTGTTTCCACCCTCTAACCAAGCCACACCCTCAACCCCCATCGGAGTTTCGAGAGGTGCTTATGAACAGCTTTTCTGAAACGGTGCTTGAAGTTGTTAACGGACTGCCTTGCACTCCTCACTCACCTCGGAGGGTGGGGTTGAGCCTCTCCACAAGAGAGCAAGTCTAGACGAGTCACGGAACTGGAAGTTTGATGGCGGAAGCTGACCCAACGATTGCAAGTTACCTTAAAAGGAAGTTAGAATGTACTCCAAGGGACAAGGCTGCTTGGGCAGCAAACTGAACAAAATTGGTATTATTTATTAAGTCCTTTTTCCCCCTCAAAAAATGGGGGGGGGGGGGGGGGATGTTCCTTTTACTTTGTTCCGGATCTGTGATTTATAAGACGGCAAAATTCTCACCATTTTTACCAATAAGCCCAGACTTGGTGAATTCTCTGGGGAGCCATATGCTTTCAAATTACAAAATGTTCTCATTTTAATTCATTTTTTTCCCCTTTTGCTGTGTAATCAGGATTTTGTTCTAAAATGGCAGGACAATTTTGAAATCCCATCTTTTATCTTCTCAGGGAAAAGAGCCCAGCAAAGAAAAATATCTTCCTGTGCCCCCATACTACTTGCAGATTTAAATAATTGGAATGTTTATGATATGAATTTAAATAAGTTCTTCTTGTCAAAAAAAGTCATAATCAGAAGTAGTTGTAATAGTAGTAGTGCTCGTTGTGGGCAGGGAATGTGTCTTCCAACTCTGTTACCTTGTACTCTCCCAAGTGCTTAGGACAGTGCTCTGCATACAGTAAGTGCTCTAAATAGATTGATTGAGAGTGATGGTATTCATTGAGAAACCACTAGATGTACTGTCCTCTAAATGCTTGGGAAAATTAAGCGGAAGCAGAGCCCAGAACACTTTCCCTGCCCACAGGGAGTTTACACAACAATTTTTCTCAGTAGAATCACACATTTTGAGGTGGTGCTCATCTTGCTGCTGAAAATCGGCATCTTACAGTCATAGAGAGTATTTCATAATAATGATGTCAATAATATTGATAATAACAATAATAGTTATTTGTTAAGTACTTACAACGTGTTAGTAGAATCACTCATCATTTCCTGACTGGATTACTCCACCAGCACCCTTTCTGATCTCCCAACCTCCTGTCTCTCCCCACTTCAGTCTACACTTTACTCTGCTGCCCAGATTATCTTTCTATAGAAATGTTCTGGGCCTGTCACCCACAGCCTCAAAAATCTTTAGTGGCTGCCTATCAACCTCCTTATCAAGCAAAGACTCCTCATTATTGGTTTCAAAGCTTTCCATCACCTTGCCCCTCTTACCTCACCTCCCTTCTCTCCTTCTACATCCCAGCCCACACACTCTGCTCCTCTGGTACTAACCTCACTGTGCCTTGTTCTCGCCTGTCCCGCCATCGACCCCTGGCCCACATCCTACCTCCGGCCTGGAACGCCCCCCCTCCCCCCTCACATCAGCAAACTAGCATACTTCCCCCTTTCAAAGTCCTACTGAAAGCTCACCTGCTCCACTCCAGGAGGCCTTCCCAGACTAAGCCCCCCTTTTCTTCTGCTTCCCCTCCCATCCCCATTGCCCCGACCAGCTCCCCTAGCTCTACTCCCCCTCCCAGCCCTACAGCACTTGTGTATATATATATACATATTTATAATTATAATTCTATTTATTTTTATTAATGATGTGTATATATCTATAATTCTGTTATTTATAATGATGCTACTGATGCCTGTTTACTTGTTTTGATGTCTGTCTCCCCCCTTCTAGACTATGAGCCCATTGTGGGCAGGGATTGTCTCTCTTTGTTGCTGAACTGTACTCCCACATGCTTAGTACAGTGCTCTGCACATAGTAAGCACTCAATAAATACAACTGAAGGAATGAAACACTCTAATAAGAGCAGGGATAGATACAAGATAATCAGCTCTCACATGGAGCTCACAGTCTGAGTAGAAGGGAGAACAGGTATTGAGTCCCCATTCTGCGGATGAGGGAACTGAGGCCCAGACAGATGTTACAAAAAATTACAGATAGGAGAAGCAGCAGAGTAAAGGGGATTGTAGTACATAAGTGCCTTGGGACTGGGGATGGAATGAGTATCAGAGTGCTTAAGCGGTACAGACCCGAGTTCAACAGAGATGGGAGGGCAAATAGGGTGGGAAAATGAGAGGTTAGGGAAGACTTCTTGGAGATGATATGATTTTAATAAGACTTTGAAGGTTAGGAGAGTCAAATATGAATGGGGAGGGTGTTCCAGGCAGAGAAAGGACATTGGTGAGGGTGAGATAGATGAGATCTGGGTACAGTGAGTAGGTTGCCATTAGAGGAATAAAGGATGTGGACTGGATTGAAGTGGAACCGGGTGATAAGGAAGGTTAGTAGGAGGGGGAGAGCTATTACTATTATTACTACTGCTACTGCTGCAACTACTACTACCACAAAATAAAAGTGCTCCAAGATGATACTTCAGGGTATTATAAGAATCACTGGTGACAACTCCAGGGGGGCAATAGCCCCCACGGTTTTTTGACTTCAATTCCCTGCCTCTCCCCATCCCAGATATCGGACAAGAACTGAGAGTTTCCAAGCAAGGCTGAAAAATACCAAAGTGATGACTTTTGGGCTCGATGAAGACTGTCCCTCCCTAGTCCCCACCTTCATGAAAATCCCTTCCCTCATCATTCCCACACTCACGATGAAATTCTGGCACCTAAGATCAGCAAGTGGGATTTCTTCAGCATCTGATGAGTTCAAAGCACCATACTAAGTACTAGGGGAAGTGCCAACGAAGCAAAAATACTTTCCCTGCCCCAACAGAGGAAAGCTAATGTAATGGGAGGTATGCTAAAACTGCTAATTTACCCAAATTTCACCCCCCAAATCAGCAGCCGCTTTATATATGTGTGCAAAGTAACACTATGCAAGGTGGCGTGAAAATATAAAATTGAATCAATAGACATGGTCCCTTCTCTTTAGGAGCTTACAATCTAACGGGTGTCATTTTGGAAAGGTGAATATTCTGGGGTCCTTGTGAGTGTGAGACTTTTTTCTGCTAAAAGTCATGATTTATGAAACTTTCAGGTGTGTCATCTTTTTGAAGATTTACAACTCAAATGATGGAAGTGACTCCGCCACTTGTCTGCTGTGTGACCTTGGGAAAGCCGCTTAACTTCTCTGTGCCTCAGTTACCTCATCTGTAAAATTGGGATTAAGACTGTGAGCCCCAAGTGGGACAACCTGATTACCTTGTATCTAACCCAGTGCTTAAACCAGTGCTCGGCACATAGAAAGCACTTAACAAATGCCATAATTACTATTATTATTATTATGCAAGGAGCACCCATCACACCTATGGAAATGAACACAGGTGATATTATCCTTATAGAAGCTAAAGCAATTGACAAATGAATGGAAGTCACCTATATTTAATGAGGATGATAAAGGTAGGGATGATATGGCTTTGTGTTGTTCACAGAAGGGCTTTAGAAATTCCCCTGGAAGTTTTTAATAAGAGGATGACCATTGCAAAGATCAGAAGGCAATGTCCCATGGAGAGAAAATTGATACAAAGGAGGAGTGATTCTCTTTGAGCTTCTCAGAGGAGGTCCACAGAGGAAAGTTAAACACATATGAGTCAACCTCTTGCCTACAGCGGTAAAAATATCATCGCCCATAACTGCTTTAGCAACCGACTGATTTCAAACAATGGTAAATTTTGGATGCTATTCTAAGGAAGACTAATAAACCACGTTCGTTTTCCATTCCAAGAAGGGAGTATTGTACGTTTCTCTTAGCATTTTGCTTGGATAGAAATTTTGGAAAGATTTGTTCATCTTTAATGAATCCTAGAAGCAATAGGAAACTATCCCTCCCGTCTCCCACCTAACACATACACAAACACACACACACACACACACACACACACACACATCTACTTACTGAAGCATTTCATTCTTTAAAGCGTTCGGGTTTTACAGTAAGGTTGAATCCTTGGGAAGGAACCTGCTTGAATAATAGCTACTGAACAACAACTCTGTACTCTGCATGATGGGGGCCTGAATGTAGGGAGGCTTTACCTACTTCCAATTCTATTTCCCCATAGTCCTTTAGCTCTACTTTTCAAAGAGGTCTGAGTGCATCGGTTTGCAAAGAACACATACCTACATTCGAGCAATCCTTGTTAATCTTAGCATGGCACTGAACAATGTTTGCCCCATGCAGATTGGGCATAGAACATGGAATTTTTCACCCGAAAATTCCTTTAGAAATAATGCCTTCTCCATGCAAGATGCCTGGCAATGAAAAGACTTAAAGGACCAGATTCATAAATCTTAAACCTGTTAAAATGTTAAATTATTCAGCTGTCTAGGACCTGGAGACAAACTGCATTCAAACTTAAAAACATTGCAAACTTCCTTAGGCAAGTCATAGTTGCTTGCATTTACAAGACACTTCCATATGTCACTTATCTCAGAGGGAAAACATAACACGCCTCTATCCTGCACAGAGCACAGCAGTGTGAAAAAGATCCAAAGCATCTCCATAGATCCCACCTGCTGCTTAAGGTAATGTGCACGCAAAGACTGTGTCCACTGTTGTTTACGATCGTGTCCACTGACAGTAAAAAAGTGTTCACTGCTGTGTAAAGTTTGCTTCATTGGTTCTTCACAAAGGGTCTTCGGTCTACCTTTTCTATGATCACCCCATTTCAACTCAGGCTAAGAGCTTGGGTGTCCTACTGACCTGATTGTTGGAGATACTACCTTGCCAATTAAGGCTAAGAATTGTGTGAATATGTCTTTGGTGGTATTATTATTATTATCTGTGGCATTTGCTAAGTACTTATGAGTCAAGCACTGTTCCAAGCATTGAGGTTAGATGCAAGTTAATAAGGTTAACTTATTAAAAGTTCTGTCCCACATGGGGCTCAGAGTTTAAGTAGGTGCGAGAATGGATTTTGAATCCCCATTTACAAATGGGGATACTGAGGCATAGAGAAGGGAAGTGACTTGCCCAAGGTCACCCAGAAGGCAAGCAGCACCACCAGGTTTAGAACCTTGGTCTTCTGATTCCCAGGCCCGGGCTCTTTCCATTAGGCCACACTGCTTCCCTGCTCTAGAAGTTGAAGATGGTCTCTGTGGTAGATCTAGGTCTCAAAGATGGTTGGCCTCTCTAATTGCCCTGAATACCATGCTGGCATCATATTCAGCCCCTAAGCCTCGCTGAGGATAGACTAGCCTTCTTGATTCAGTTTTCTACCACCTTGACAATCCTTGCAGCCCCAGACAACGTGCTACCCAAATACAGAATTCAGTGACAGCCCTTATCACTCTCGGACTCCTCCTTCACTGCTGAGACCTGGCTGTTATTTTGTCTTTTGGTTTTGTGTTTTCATCTTTCATCACTTCTGATGTGTCTGTCTCCAATCCCTTCTTTCTCTCTCTCCAGTCTCTTCTCTCCACTTAAACTGTTAGATTGGAAGCCCCCACCCCATTGAGGGCTAGGGCCCATGTTTAACTTCCTCCTGTGTATTCCCAGTGCTTATTATAGTGCTCTGCATGCAATAAGCACTCAATAAATACTATTATTACTCCTACTACTTCACCTCTGTGTGGTGGATGTTGACTGAGGTTGTTAATTGGCTTTAGGGCACTCTATCAGCTCTCTCCCCCTTATCTAGAGAATCAGCGTGGCCTAGTGGACAGACCACAGATCTGGGAGTCGGAGGACCTGAGTTTGAATCCCGGCTCCACCACTTGCATTCTGTGTGACTTCGGGCAAGTCACTTAATATCTCTGTGCCACAGTTTCCTCATCTGTAAAATGGGGCTAAAATACCTGTTCTCCCTCCCTCTGAGACTGTGACCCCATGAAGATATACATAATTTATTCATTCATAATATCTGTCTCCTCCTCTAGACAGTAAGCTCACTGTGGGCAGGGAACGTAACATAACTCTGTTTCACTGTACTCTCTCAAGCACTTAGTAGCATTCTCTGCACACGGTAGATGCTTAATAAATACGATTGATTGATTGATTACCTTTTATCTACCCCAGTGCTTGGTACAGTGCTTGGTACTTAGTAAGCACCTATCAAGTTCTATTGTTATTATTAGTAGTAGTAGCAGCAGTAGTAGTAGAATTGTTATTTTTACTAGCCACTCTCTTCCCCTACTACACCCTTCTCGGGGTGCCTCTCTCTTGATTCTCCTGCCTCTGTCACCCCTGCACTTGGATCTATGCCCTTTATTCATCCCACCCTCAGCCTCACAGCACTTATATAATTTATTTTAATGTCTGGCTCCCCCTCTGAACTGTAACTTGATTGTGGGGAGGGACCATATCTTCCAACTCTGTTGTATTGTACTTTCCCAAGCATTTAGTACAACGCTCTGCACACAGAGTCAGGGCTCGAGGAATACCAATGATTGATTGATTGACTGACTGATAGATTGGCTCACCTCTTCATCCAAGTTATCATCACCTTTTAACACTTTTGCACTCAACTTCTCGTTACAATTATGCACATTATCAATGTTACATGCTCTACTATTTGACCACTTTCTCTTATTATTTTTGGGTACGGCACCCCCGTTAGACTGTAAGCTTGTTTAGGGCAGGGATTGTGTCTTCTTATTATTGAACTCTCCCAAACGTTTGGTACAGTACTCTGTTCACAGGAGAAGTACAATAAACTCCACTGATTGATTGATCGATATATGCTATACTGATACATTACTGTCTGGAGAACCGATGTGGCCTACTTACCTTTCCCCTCTCCACCACAATCAATCAGTCATATTTACTGAGCACTTACTGTGTGTGCAAGTTGGATAATAATTATTTTTATGTCTATGAACATTATTGCATCTTATTGGATTGATCCTTGGTGGTGTGTAAGGTTTGCCAGATAGGGGCTGATCTTTGACCTTTGATCTCTCACCTTTGTCTTCTTCAGGTTAATTGTCAATCAGAAGCATTTTACTGATAATCAGCTGCCTGTCTCCCTGCACTTAAGCTTGTAGAGCAGTGTCACTGGGTTACAGGAGCTCCAGTATGAGTAGTTCAAGAATTTTTGTTGTTGCTCTCAGTCCATTGTGTTGAAAGAGAAAAGAGGTGCAGCGAGGCCTAGTGGAAAGAGTCCGGCCTTGGGAGTCAGAAGACCTGTGTTCTAATCCCAGTTCTGCTACTTACCTGCTAGGCAAGTCACTTAACTTCTCTGGGCCTCAGTTCCCTCATCTGTAAAATGGGGATTCAACACCTAGTCAACAAGTACCATAAAACAAATTAAGCACTTGGGAGAGCACAGTACTACAGAGTTGGTAGACATGTTCCCTGTCTACAACAAGCTTACAGTCTAGAGGGGAAGACAGACAATACTATATCACTAGTTGCCACATCTACTACTCCCTGAACCAAGACCCCACCTCCAATTTTCTGAACGATTTTGATGCCTTTCTCATTTTCCTTCTCTCACAATCCCTGAATCCTCCCACTTCCTCTCACACCTCAATCAGTCAGTCAACCAATGATATTAATTGAGTGCTTACTATATAAACAGCACTGGATTAAGCATTTGGGAAAGTACAATACATTAGGGTTGCTACCTGCCCCACCTCAGAATCAGGAGACCAGAGTTCTAATCTCAATTCTCCCGCTAGGCTGCTGTGTGACCTCGGGCAAGTCACCTAACCTCTCTGTGCCTCAGTTTCCTCAGCAATAAAATTGGGGTACCTTTTTCTCCCTCCCTCTTAGATTGTGAGTCCCCTGTGGAACAGGGACTTTATCCACTTTGATTATTATGTCTATCCCAGCACTGGTACAGTGCTTGGCACATAAGTAAATGCTTAATAAATATCATGATAATAATAATGATAATAATAATAATAATGGAAACATCAGGCATGATTTCCCCCAAATCTCCCCTTCACTTTCCCAGCTCGCTCCCTCCCACCCAGTCATCCACTCTGTCCCACTTTTCAACCGTCTTTCAAGAGGAGAGCTCCCACCTGCTATCAAAATCTACTGATTCCCCCTGCTCCTCCAACCCATCCTTTTCACATTTACAATTATGCAAACTCTTCTTTCCTCCTTAACTGCCATCTTCAATTAATCAATCAGTGGTATTTAGTCATCCCTTACTGTGTGCAGAGCACTGTACTAAGCACTTGGGAGATCACAATACAACCCTCTTGTAGCTACTTTCCCTCTGCTTTCAAACATGCTTACGTTTCCCCTAAAAATACTGAGGCACTATGAAGAGGAGAGGAGTTCCAGGCCAGAGGCAGGATGTGGGCGAGGGGTAACGGCAAGATAGACGAGATGGAGGTATAGCGAGTAGATTGGCACTGAGAGGAACGAAGTGAGCATGCTGGGTTGTAGTTCCTTCTCCAAACTCCAGTCCTAGGCCAGTCTTGTTTCTGGGGTTGGGCAGGAAATGCCAGAGATATTACCTTGTCAATTAACTTGACCTGAGAGTTTCAAGGTGGAACCAATATTATAGAGCCCTTAAAGAGATAGCAACATGTGACTGGGATGAACTTGGTGAGTAGAGGATTTTCTTGTAAGCTATCATGTCTAGGACAGAACTACAGTCAAAACTTTGGAGAAGCCAAGTGGGTATAAGTAAAGTGGAGCATGGAAAACAATCCCAGTGAGTTGGCATGTGTAGGGGATCAAACTTTCAATTTTTCTGAGTTCAGTAGACCTATCAAAAGTATTCACTGAGCACCTACTCAGTAGAGAAGCAATGTGGCTTAGTGGATAGAGCACAGGCCTGGGAGTCAGGAGGACCTGGGTTCTAATCCCGGCTTTGCCATATTCCTGCTGTGTGACCTTGGGCAAATCACTTAACTTCTCTGGGTCTCAGATACCTCATCTGTAAAATGGGAATTAAGAGTGTGAGCTCAATGTGGGACAGGGACCATGTCCAACCTGAATTACTTGTATCTACCCCAGCGCTTAGAACAATGCTTGGCACATAGTAAGCATTTATCAAGGACCATAATTATTATTATTACTCTGCCAAGACCATTGTACTAAACATTTGAAGTAGTATAAGGGAAGAAGTAGACCTGATCCCTGCCTTCAAGGAGTTTACAATTTAGCAGGAGGAGGAAGCAATGGAATATAAAGAGATGCTCAGCAGGGCAGTGGGAGGTTGCGAGTATTTATGTGGAGATATAAAATGGGAGATTAATCAGTGAAGTCCACCTGGAGCAGATGGTATTTCAGCAGAGCTTTGAAGATGGAGAGAACTGTGGTCTGTCAGATGTGAAGGGGGAAGGAGTTCCAGGCAGGAGGGAGGGAGTAAACAAGAGGTCCGCAGTGGGAGAGACAAAAACAAGGCACAGTGAGTAGGATGGCTTGAGAGGAATGAAGCGTGTAGTCAGGGAGGAGAGTGGATAAATAGGGGGAGAGACCTGATTGAGTGCCTTAAAGTCAGTGGTGAGGAGTGGGAGTCAGAGGAAGAGCTGGAGAAAGACTGAGAAAGACTGGCCAGAGAGGTTGGAGGAGGAGAAAAAAGAGAGGACCATGTCAGAAAAAAACAAAATTAGAGTATCCAGGAGAAGGGAGCAGTCCACCCTGTTGACGGAAGCCAAGAGGCTGATGAGGATTAAGGTGGAAGAAAGTCCGTTATTTTTGGCAAGAAGGGCTTTGGAGAAGAGGAAGTGGATGCAGCAGACCTGTCCAACCCAGTTGAGTAGTTGGGACAGAAATAGGAGGATGGAAAAGAGAAGCAGCATGGCCTAGTGGATAGAGCATAGGCCTGGGAGTCAGAAGGACCTGGGTTCTAATTCCAGCTCTGCCACTTGTCTGCTGTGTGACCTTTGACAAGTCACTTGACTCCTCGGTGTCACTTAACTCCTCTGTTACTCAGTTACCTAATCTGTGAAATGGAGATTAAGGCTCTGAGCCCCACGTAGAACATGGATTGGGTCCAACCTTGATAAGCTTGTATCTACCCCAGCACTTAGAACATTGTCTGGCTCATAATAGGTGCTTAACAAATACCATTAAAAAAAAAAAGGATCATCAGCTGAGTGGGATGAGAAACAGCATGGCCTGGTGGAAAGTGCCCAGCCCTGGAAGAGTCAGGAAACTTTGTTCTTAATCTTAGCTCTTAGGTCTGCCACTTGCCTGCTTTGTGACCTTGGGCAAGTCACTTTTACTTTTCTATGCCTCAGTGTCCTCATCTATTTATTGAGTGCTTACTGTGTACAGAGCACTGGACTAACCGCTTGGGAGAGTACAAGATAATAGAGTTGGCAGACACATTCCCTACCCTCAACAAGCTTACAGTCTAGAGGGGGAGGCAGACATTAATATAAATAAATAAATTACGGATAGGTACATAAGTGCTGTGGGGCTGAGGGAGGGATGAAAAAAAGGAGTAAATCCAAGTGCAAATTAAGCTCATCCCTCTAGACTCTAAGCTCGTGGTGGCAGGGCATGTGTCTGTGTTATTGTTGTGCTGTACTCTCCCAAGCACTTAGTATGGTGTTCTGCACACAGTAAGTGCTCAGTAAATCTGACTGATTGACTGACTGATTGACGTAGAAGGGAGTGGGAGAAGAGGAAATGTGGGCTTAGTCAGGGAAGGTCTCTTGGAGGAGGTGCACCTTCAATAAGACTTTGAAGGTGGGGAGAGTAATTGTCTGTCAGATACGAACAGGGCAGGCGTTCCAGACCAGAGGCAGGACGTGGACGGGAAGTCAGCAGCGAGATAGACGAGATCGAGGCACGTTGAGTAGATTGACATTAGAGGAGCGAAGTGTGGCTGCCTTGTAGTAAAAGAGTAGCGAGGTGAGGTAGGAGGGGGCAAGGTGATTAAATGCTTTAAAGCTGACAGTGAGTTTCCGTTTGATGCAGAGGTTGGATGGGCAACCACTGGAGGTTCTTGAGGAGTGAGGAAACATGAACTGAACGTTTCTGTAGAAAAACAATCTGGGCAGCAGAATGAAGTATGGACTGGAGTAGGAGCTGAACAAATACTGTAGATGTCGATAATGACTGCTGTGCACACCCAGTCTGAGGAAGATGTTTTATGTTCCTGTCCATAAAGGTAGTAAATTAATCTCTAGACTGTATACTTAAAGCTCCTCCTCTAGGCCGTAAGTGCCTTGTGGGCAGGGAATGTGTCTACCAACTCTGTTATACTGTACTCTCCCAAGTACTTAGTCCAGTGCTCTGCATGCAGTAAGTGCGCAGTAAATAGGGTTGAATGATTGACTGATCACTTGAATCTCTCCCATAGCATTGCTATCCACCCGAAGTGCCACACTGGAAGTCCAGAACCCTGAAGAGCAGCTTTACAGTGGAGCCCTGAAGGCCAAGGCAGAAGAATCAGAGCAGGTCATAAAATGAAGGGGGAAAGGAAATTTCTCAGGCTCCAGAGTAAACAAGTTGGTCTTATAACACTTATTTGTCCTAGGTGGGCCACCCACTGCTCATGGGGCTATCTATGCCCAATGGTTCTCTTCTAGTATAGGCAACTTACAAGATCTTCTTCATGAAGTAGCAGGGCTCTTCTCTCTTCCTATCCCTATGAGGCGGTTATGAACCCGCTTGTGAAAAACAAACACCGTATTTAAAAAGACAACAGCTTTGCTATGACTAAGCACAGTGGTCAGATGGACACGGCAATTCCAATCCGGATTATCCTGGTCTGACGGGTTCGGGTCAAACGTGATCCCTGTTCACCTTTTACCGTCGGTAATGAATTATGGGGAGACAGTTGTCAGCTTCAGCTGGGTGTTCTACCTACAGTATTTGTGTCCAAACAGTCAAAGATCAACAGTTGAACCCTGCTATGATCTCCAAAGTTAGCCTTTTCCTGAGCCAGAAAGTATGACCTCATCGGAATTTCACTTTTAGAAACAGTTTGTGCTCTGGGGTTGAGGATGGGGTGGGGTGGGGGGGCGGGGGGGCTGGGGGGTGTGGGCACAGGAATCTGATTCTACAGGAACAGACTGCCATCTAGAGGCCTCAATTCGCCTTCCGTATATTTCTCAATTTGTCGTGATCCCCCGGCAGTCCAAGTGAAAAAATCTCTGAAGTGGCGCGGTACAATGGTCTCCCGCCGTTGGCGAGCAGAGTGGTGTAGAGTGCTCGTACTCACCCTCAAATGAGTGGGAGAGGGCGACCACGGGCTCTGAAACCATCTTGGTAGCCTGGGCTGTCTCCTCAAGGCCACGAGATTCCAAAATGCTTTTACGAACTGAATTCCCAGAAGGTTGACGCGCTAAACAAAAATGAATCCGAGGAAGACAGTCGAGCCAAATCCCACGTATATGGAATGTAAAAAAAAAGCCCCCATAAGAAGTTTCTACTGATCTTTCTGAGGGAATTTAAAAAATGAGACGTTGCGGGTGGGAGCGGGAAGCCATAGCAAAGGATATTATTTTTTCTATACTGTATTTTTGACGGCTCAACATTCCTAATAACAGAAACATAACCATGACTTCTTATTTCAGCACAAATATAATTTCCGGGTGAGGATATTGCTCTAGAGAGTTCACGAGTAGGATGGGTCTTAGTTCCTTGGACTATCCTCTCCTTTCATTTGTCAGAGTGGTCGCTAAAGGCTATTCTTAAGTTTGGAGTTCCAGACAACAGAATTTCCATTAAAGGTGCACCCGTCTTTGAAAGGCATTTCTTTTTTTCCATCGCTCATGGCGGACATTTAAAAAAATTAAAATAATCTGCTGCTTAAAGTCATGAGGGTCTCAACCTCATTCTTGTTCCAGGGGAAAGGTAGCTATTATTTTTTTTATCACAGTTCAGCATGGCTCACCTTGATAGTGCCAGGTTGGTCTGGAGGAAAGAGATAGGGCAGTAGTAGATGTGTGGCGAGCGCTCCCTCGTCTGCATCTTCCGATTGGTCCACCTCCACATGTCCGTCTTCTGATCGGTCTGCTTCCTCATGTGTGACTTCTGATAGGTCTGAGCGTTAACTCAATTGACAGCCTGATGCCAGGAAATTCTGACAGCTCTACCCTGCTGCACATCTTCTACCATTAGGAAGCCTGGACTCAAGGGAGCAAAACCGGGTAAGCAGGGCTGAGCAGGTGGATGTTTCAAAACTGTCTCCTTTCCCGTGATGATGGTGACGTCTGGGTCCCTGGGGTGGGCTCGGAGGTGGGACTGGTGGTGTTGGGATTGGGAACTAGTGAGTACATTGAGCTTGGCCCAGCTTGCTGTATGTGGAATAATGGTGAAAATGTAAATTTCTCCTGAAAGGTTCAATTTGCAGTGATCGATTCCCAGTTTAGAACCAACCTGGATTAGTCAGTGGTAGTTACTGACTCCAACCCTGGGCAGAGCCCAGGACTTGGCCGGCCGGCTCCCACCTAGGGCACTGTGCCAACCCCATGCCTGCCATCAGGCAGTTGCTTGATAAATGCAAGCAGGCTGTCTCGATAGGTACGAGGTTCTTGGGCTGAAGTGCCTGTGCATTAATTAATGGCATATCCATCTTGTAAATGTGTCCATAAGCTCAGAAAATGGAATGTTTTATAAATCAAGAATAACAACGAGTCTTGCTGATATCAAAAGCATGTGCCACAGGGATGCCTAGTCACTGATGCTGAATTATAGACCCAATGGAGGACTGACCCAAGAATCTTGGCTCTGCCATGGGGGGACTAAAATTCCCTCAACCCAAGCCCCAAACTTGAAACCAGAGACACTGCTGATCATTTCTAGTTTGGGGCATGTCAGAATCATCCAGGACTATAATGTATTTTATTTTATAGACTCTCACATCTGCTAGTATCTATTTGTATGTTTTTAAATCAATCAGTCAAATCGGTTATATTGTACTCTCCCAGGTGCTTAGTCTCCCACTCTCTTCTGCATCACCTTTGCACTTGGATTTACTCCCTTTATTCATCCCTCCCTCAGCCCCACAGCACTTACCATACATATCCATGATTTATTTATTTATATTATTGACTTTCACCCCCTCTAGACCTTAAGCTCGTTGTGGGCAGGGAATGTGTCTACCAACTCTCTTATATTGTTATACTGCACCAAGTGCTTATTACAGTGCTCTGCATGACGTGCTCAATAAATACGCTTAATTGATATAAACCCACTTCCAGCACTTTTGCACTTATTTATACTCACCCTGAACACTTTTGTATATAGGTTATTCAATTATAGATTTAATTACTTACTCTGAGTACTCTATTTTTTAAAAAGACATTTTTATGTTTGTTCCCCCATTAGAGTATAAGCTACTTGTGGGAAGGGAACCCATCCTTTCTCTACCTTGCAGTTCCCAAACTTCTAGTAAAGTGTACTGCCCCCAGTGGGCATTCAATGAATCCCATTACTATAACTACTAGTCTTTCTTGGTATGTATATACATATACATACATATATGTATATATAAAGTGGTAGGAAATTATGGTTCTCAGAATGAATGGCAGGGTCCATAATGAACCCAAAGCCATATTCCTTCAGAATGCCAGATCCCTCCCTCTTCATATCTGACAATTACTCTCCTCACCTTCAAAGTCTTATTGAAGGCACATCTCCTCCAAGAAGCCTTCCCTGACCAAGCCCTCACTTCCTTTTCTCCCACTCCCTTCATCTTTGCACTGATTTGCTCCCATTGTTCACCTCCCTCCGCCCCACAGCACTTATGTACATATCCGTAGTTTATTTTTATTTATGTTTGTCTCCCCCTCTAGATTGTAAGCTCACTGTGGGCAGTGAATGTGTCTGTTTTATTATATTGTACTCTCCCAATCGCTTAGTACAGTGCCCTGCACACAATAAGTGCCCAATATATATGATTGATTAATTGATCTATTGATTGAAGAAACAGAAACCAGCTCACGTCAGCACGCTACTGGAAACCATCCCTATGCAGGAATGAATGTAGTACAAAAGGACAGCATCACTGCAAGGGGGGTGCGGATGGAAAAGGTTACAGTCTTCAAGACTGAGTTAATAGAAGCCCCAGAGTGGGCACAAGGAAAGAGAAGGAATGTCTGGGAAACAGATTGGATTTCTCATTAGACCCCTGGGTCCACGCATGATGCACCATTCAAGCCAGGTGTTGGGGCAGCCTCGCTTACTTGCTTCCCCCAACTCTTGGACAGTTGGCTGATCCCACAGTACATGATGGGAGGGGTGGGAGGGGCAGCAGGGACAGTGGCAGACAGAATCCAACAGGCTTCCAAATTCCTACCTGTCCATATGATGAACACTTGAGAGAGGGTGGTTGTAGGAAGAGACTTGAGGAGTAGAACCATCTCTACTTCGGTCTGTTGCAAGGCTCAAACTGACATCGAGGCGTAACTTGCTGGCTCTAAATTCTGACCAGTCATGGTTCACTCAAAGACAGATATACACTCCCCACATCATAGCATCATCTCGGAATCTCAAATGATGGATCGATGTGTGTATATGCAGTGGGGCAAGGGGAACTGGGTGTGTGTGTGGGGGGGCGGGGGGAGATTTTTGATATGATCCAGCCAATCCTGTAAGACAGGAGTTTTTACACTGATGAGTCGATGTCCTCAACTGAAATAATTCGGTCAGTCAACATGTCTCTTGAGGGTCTGATGAGAAATCATCAAAATTGAACTTACCCAATAGTCAAGTATGCACGTTTCTGAAACTCAGTTGTCAACACAAGCAATTGCCAAAACCTGCTCTAGAGCTCGGGGAACGGCTTAAGGAAGAGAGTTTGATTGACTCAGCTTGTCCGTCATGCGATGTTGAGTGATGGCAATTGAATGATGGATGATCACAGTGATTTTATCCTAATGCATTTTCCTCTCTACCTCCATCTAAACAAAGCTAGAGACAAAGAAAAGAGCTGGTGGAAGTAGCTGGGCCTGGTAATAGAGTCCTCACACTTCAGAAACATCCCATTCCCCGCTTGTGTCCTATTCACTAACCCAGGCAGAGTGGCTTCCTCATCTCTGGAAACAGAGACGTCTGTTGCCCTTTCCCAGCCCAGGGCAGAAAAGCCCCCAGGATCTGCCTTTAACAAACCCCAAACACCACCATCACCATCATGCCATCGAAACACACAGTTTTCCTCCCTCTCAAGATCTGTGTTACCTTGGTGTTATAAAGAGTAGTTAGAAGTCTGTAATGAAAGTTTTCTATGGGGCATGTCTAGCTTCTTTACAAAAAAAATCAGCTAAGAAATAGGGTCCCTTTAAGGATTTCAAATTCCCTTGGGTAAGAATATGAGCTTGATGAACGCACTAAAAGACACTTTGTTCGAGGACGTACAGAAGGTGAAATAATAGCTATGCATGTATACACGAGACGAGGGTGGGTGTTTCACATGGATATATAAGGTGAAATCTTTGGAAAGAAGAAACTTGATTGAACACTAACTTTCCAATCAGCAAAGGGCACTTCTGGACATCCATCTTTATAACTAATTTGCTGCACAGCTATTTATTACCCTGATAACATTGTGTTTTATGATTGTTCTCCATTAACCAGCACTATAGTTTTACGAGCCATCCAGTGAAAATGAAGGAATAGCTGGGCTACTTTGCTGTGGATGATTAAAAAAAAAAAGCCATACATGTACACAGTCCCCTGTTTTCAGGAGAAAGTTAATGCATTTTTGATCTTTTTTTTTTGTTGGCCAACTCAAGAACGTTAGAATTTTTTTTCCACTTGGTCCATGATATGCGTTTGAAGGAAATGGCACAAATGGGACTTGGCGTTTTTTTGTTAAGCCCCATGAAATCTTAATGACTTGTTTCTCCAATGAGGGAAAGGCAAGAGAGGAAAAAATATGAGCAGGGAAAAGTATTGTTCCTTTTCTTTAAAAAGCCTTGAAATATGTTAAAAAATATTTTATGAGGTCACACTAAAAAAAGAGTAATTGGAAGAAAAATTCTGCTTGTCTAAGCGAAGAGCACATTTGTAGCGGTAGGGTAAATGTTTTATCGATTGAGAAACTGGGAAACTCAAGTCATTACTCACCATGGGCTAAAGAATAATTGCTAATGCTCTGGCGGAAAGATTAAAAACAGTTTCTGGAAGTATTTCTTACAATGATCAATGGTGTACCATCCCAAGCCATTGGATCTTCAATAACATTTTTCCCTTTTGGGATACAATCAATTTTTATAATATGATTCATTTGCCATTGGGCATGCTTTCTTCATACGATGAAAAGGCACTTATGCATCTTATATTGTTGAAAAGTAATCTTCTACTGCCAGGGATCAGGGCAATGATATAGAAGGCTCACCTGTATTCATCTCTATTTTAAAATGGGTTTGGGAAATAGTTTGGGGAAATTGTTGCTCGATTTTTATTGTTTCATTTAGCCTCTTGGATTGTTTTAGGGCACGCTAAATAAAGATGAGCAGAGGGGCTGTCCACAGCAAATCATCCCACCGGATCAGGGAATTGTCCCCTATGTTCCAGAGGAAGCAGTGAAGTGACTGGTGTGAAGGATTGAGATGGGGACGGGGACAGGATTGTATAGGATTCATTTCCTGCATCAGCAGTCTTTCCTCTCTCTCTCTCTCTCTCTTTTGAATGGTTTTTGTTAAGCACTCATAATAATAATAATAATAATAATAATAATGATTCTGGTATTTGTTAAGCACTTACTATGTGCTGGGCACTGTACTAAGTACTGGGGTGGATACAAGCAAATTGGATTGGACACAATCCCTATCCCACGTGGGGTTCACAGTCTTGATTCCCCATTTTACAGATGAGGTAACTGAGGCCCAGAGAAGTGAAATGACTTGCCCAAGGTCACACCACTGCGAAGTGGCAGAGCCAGAATTAGAACCCATGACCTTCTGACTCACAGGCCTGTGCTCTATCCACTATGTCATGCTGCTTCTGTACTAGGCACTGGGAAGATGAAAGATAATCGATTGGGCACAGTTCATGTCCTACCTGGGGCTCACAATTTAAATCTTCATTTTACAGATAAGGTAACTGAGGCCCAGAGAAGTGAAGTGACTCTGCCAACATCACACAGTAGACAAAAATGGAGACCCTGGGATCTAATCTCTGACTCCCAGGCCCAGGCTCTTTCCACTAGGCCACACTGCTTCTCACCCTCCCCTGCCTTCACTGACGTCTCTTTCAACCTTAGCTAGTTCTGCTCCCCAGAAGTGGTTGTGGGGGCTGGGCCCAGAGGGGTAAGGGCAAGAGTGGCTAAAGAGCAGACAGTGGTGGGGGCGAGGGGAGGCGGGGGAGGAGGTGAGTGGGCAGACTAGGAATGAGGAGGGGTGGGGGCCGGAAAACCTATATGCCATTCTGCTCCCCTTTCTCTGCCCTCCACCCTTGACACACAGTCTTTTAGGGGTGGCGGTTGTGGCCATGGGGAGGTGAGGGGTATTTTCACCCTTGCCCAGCCCCCTTCCCACAGTCCTTCCCTCCTTCCTGCGTGAAGAGGGGATACCTCTCCTGATTACCATAGCATAAATTTAGGACAGCAATCTGCTCCATTAACATGTCGAAAGAAGTTTCTAGCATCTCAAGGCACTGTCCAAATTTTGTCCACTTCCGCTAAATCAATCAGTTCATTTCTCCTTTAAGAATCACTGCTTCAGTCATGAAGGTACATGTTGACAGCAGCTCTTTTCATTATTATTATGGTATTTGTTAAGTGCTTACTGTGTTCCAGGCACTGTACTAAGCACAGGGGTGGATACAAGATAATCAGGTTGGCTACAGTTCATGTCTCACATGTGGCTCACAGTCTCAACCCCTTTTTTACAGTTGAAGTAATTGAGGTACTGGGAAGAGAAGTGACTTGCCCAAGGTCACACAGCTGTCAGTGGAGCTGTGATTAGAACTGAGGTCTTTCTAACTCCCAGGCCTAGGCTCTATCTACTAAGTGCTTCTCAGGCCTGAAGAGAAACCACTAAAGAATGGAGAGTAGTCAGTGCAGGGCAAAAGAGAGGAAGGGCTCATATCCGATGTCATATCTGCCTGACTACTTGTTTTGTTTTGCCATCTGTCTCCCCCTTTTAGACTGTGAGCCCGTGGTTGGGCAGGGATTGTCTCTATCTGTTGCCGAATCGTACATTCCAAGTGCTTAGTACAGTGCTCTGCACTCAGTAAGCACTCAATAAATATGATTGAATGAAGGAATGAATGCATATTATCATTATTATTAGTAGTGTCACTAGTATCATTATTGTTATCGATACAGGGCTGGCTGGACTATTGGTCTGACTTAATGTGGTATTGCTTATTGCTATGTGTTTTCATGTTCTCAAAAGGTTAATTTCCCTTTATCCCCCTGGGTTTTCCTGCTCTCACCACAAATATTGTTGATGCTTGCTTCTAGGATTATAATAGTTGTCTTTTTTTAATGCTACTAGGCCCCCTTTTACCCTTGAAATCAAAGATGATATAGTTTCCTCTCTCTTCTCTTTAGAAGACCCAAAATACTTAGTGGATCCAAAAAAACATTTCCAATCCCTGTTAGAATCCACTGGATTTGACCCTAGACCATCTCCATAACTGTGAGGATGGATGTCCAGGAGAACAACCAAATCCCAGTTCCTCCCAGGATCCTGCCAGGGACAGACCTAGAAGCAGCATGGCCCAGTGGAAAGACCGTAGGCCTGGGAGTCGAAGGACCTGAGTTCTAATCCTAGCTCTTCCATGTGTCCTCTGGGTGTTCTTGGGCAAGTCACTTAACTTCTCTGTGCCTCAGTTACCTCATCCATAGAATGGGGATTAAATGCTACCCCCTTTGACTTAGACTGTGTGACAGGGATTGTCCAACCTGATTACAGGGTATCTACCCCAGCACTTAGCGCAGTGCTTAGCACATAGTAATCACTTAATAAGTACCACCATTATTATTTTAAATTATCAGAAGAACCACTGGTCTGATCCACTCTTGGGGTTGCACATTTTAAAGCCCTGCCAACTAATTCCCCAAATCAGTGAGTTGAGGGGATAGGACACAGAGGAGAAAACAGTGCCAGACTCAGCAGATAACAACAGGAGCCACAAAACAAAGGTTGTGTCAACTTTTTTTTAACCATGCCCATACCCCATGCATTGTAGCATTTCCATTAGATTGTAACCTCCTCAAGGTTACAAGTTACAAGGTTACAACCTCCTCGCTTCCAAAGTACATTCCCAAGTGCCTTGGGACTCTGAATACAGATGGAGGAGTTCAAGAAATGTTGTTGATGATGATGGATGAAGATGACGATGCTGCTGCTGCAGCTAGACTAGGAAATCACATCGCAAAGAAGCGATGTTCATGGTGGGCAACCCTGATTGACAAGAGTTCCAAAAAAACAATGCATCATGGACCGTTTTCTTATGTCACCATCCCAGGCTGACAAGAGGTGGCCATTTTGTTTGATGATGGATCTGTCAACAATTTTGGACAGGTTCGAATTCCCTAATTTGTACTGAACAAAGTGAAAACTCCAGGCCATTTCAATTATAGGGCAGCTAATCTAAAATAAGCTGGAAAAAGCGGGTCTGACAAATAGAAGGGATGGGAGTAGGAAAACTTCCTTTACCACACTAACCTACAGGAAGACTCCCCCAAGCATTGATATTTCTGTAATTGGGCCCCTGTCAGCCAGTGGGTCAGCAGACTTTTAATGCTCCATCGGAGGAGAAACGAGCTCATAGATTTTCAAGGTTGGAACTTAAGCCAAGAGTACTGCTGGTAGTGGTTCAAGATGGGAGAAAATGGCAATATATGGTCTCCAAATTTACACATTTCCTGACCCAGGTAATGGAACATGAACCACACAGCAAGGTTTTGATGAAGTAAATCCCACATAGATGATAAAGGACTGAGAGTAGGTATTTATTTTTCCTCCTGCCATCTACTTCGTCCTTGAGGGGCAAGGTTGTCACATTAAACCCCATCTCTAAGGGGACATGGGGAATAAGGTTCTCACCCCTGAGTCCTGAGGGATTCTGTATGCTCGATTATATCACCATGGGTTATTGCAGTTGCTCTTGCAGTGGACTTGTTCTGAGTTGTCTAAAAGAAGAATCCATAAAGATTGGGGCGGTGAGCCTTCCTTAACGAAATAGAGGCTATCATGGGGACTAATCCCAGGTTCGCTGCTTGACCCCTGGGGTCATCCTGGATCAAGTCACTTGACCTCTCTGGGTCTCAGGAGAGATGGAAATGAACAACACTGAACCCCCTTTGGGAAGGAAGAATGATGATCGTCAAGTGTATTGAAAACAGAGCAGGACAAATACTCAATTACAATAATCATCATGGATGGTCTGACACTACGACCATTCAATGGGGCTTAAAAAAAAAAGGCAACAATGGGGAGAAGAGGAGGAGGAGGAAAAAGGAAACTATGGAGGTTTCTAAAACAAACCACCTGGGCTTTGGGGTTTTTCCCAGGATGAACAAATGGTGCTTGTGATTCCCTAAATCATCTGAAGCTCATCTACGTTACTTTCCACGGTATCAAGTCTCTTCATGTGAACCCAGTGTTTATGGACGTCTAAGTTGGAAAAGCAGTTTCTGTTGGGGAATGTCACCCCCCCCCCTACTCTTCCCTGTTTAATCAGTGCAGGCTGACTCCATCTCCATTAAACACTGAGCTTTTACAATCGCTTGCTTCTCAAAGGGATACTTCTGCCACCTTCACTGACAATTCAGATCCCTGAGTCAGCTGGATGAGTTGATGCTTCCTCTCTCCTCCCATAGCAAAACCCTTTTAGCTGTTCTCCCTCCTTCTTAGACTGCGAGCCTTGAGTGGGACAGGAACTGTACCTGACCAGATTATCTTGTCTTTGTCCCAACGTTTAGCACAGTGTTTGGCCTGGAATAAGTGTTTAATAAATACCATCATCACTACCTGGCTGGTAGCGTCTCAGGCACTAGCCAATAAAGTTTGTCCAAGTGCAAATGGACAGATGTTTTTTTCAACAAAGTTTATTAAGAGTGAATAGAGAAATCAAGATAGTGCTGACTGTACTGACTAGCTCCTGGAACAGGAATAGAACAGAGTCCGCCTTTAATGGCCCATGGAAGGACGTTCCCTTTAACTGACGGCCTGCAGAAACCCTGTTCTGAACCACCTTGAACCACAAATTGAGTTAACCACGAATTATTTTGATACTGTGGTATGAAGAGTCCTGGGAAGGCTGAAAATGACCTGCCTTTTTAATCCATGGCATTTATGGAATATCTGCTCAGTGCCAGGGACTGTATTAAGCCCCGGGGAGAGTAGAATGGTAACAGGACACACGTAAGCTCTTCCACTACATTGTAAGTTCCTTGAGGGCAAGGATCTCATGTACCAACTCGGTGGTGTTGCACACTCCCAAGCACTTAGTATAGTGCTCGGCACACAGCACTCAACAGATACTTTTGGTGGATCGATAGATTCCTGTTTTCGAGCTCTCAATCTAATGAATTGAAAGCCCGTTGGTTTCTCACAGCTACTAGGATGTGGTCTTCATAATCCAACATGATATTGCTGACAACACTATCCCCCGATCTGGATTTCTTGACAAGAGTGAGGTTTTCTAATAAACATGATTTCTGTGGCTTTTAGGGCATTAATATCCCCATCCTCCTCCTTCTCAACCCTGAGAATTTATTGGTCCACTTTCAGATGGGCTGGGAGGGGTTAAAGTCTGCCCTCCATCCCCACCCAAATCCAGAATCGGCTCACTGCTGTCAAAGGACTAGGAAACGATATCAATTTGACTATGTCTTGGAGCTGGTCTACTGATCGTTCCTCTCTCCCAAATGGCAGTTCTGCAATTTAAAGCCAAAAAACAGGGGAGAAGCCAGGCAGGGATGGAACGCAGGATACGGCTGAGTCAATTCCGGTCATCATCAATAATAGCGAACCTCTTGAACCCCTTGGTATGTTTTCAACATTTTGAAAAATATTAACAGTTCCTTAGCAGTTGCCAAATGGATTGTATATCTGGCAGTAGATGCCTTCTGTAGTGCCAAATATATACTCGATACATTATCAAGTCCCAACAGGATATGGAGAGCCGTACTTACAAAAGAAGAAACAGTCCCTGCCCTGGTGGATTGCCGGCCTCTTCTCTTCCTGTTCAATTTTCCTCTAGAAAAGAGAGTGGGGCTTAATCTACCAATCTGTGAGATTATGTTACCTGCTTAGAACCTCACAATCCCAACACGCTACATGGTAGCAGTGGGTTTCCGAGACGTTGCACATGGAAAGCCAATCCCTCAGAGGTCATAAGTCAGGCCCAAGCACATATGGCAGGGAGTTGGAGAAGAGGGAATCAATGCCGAATCTCCTAATGATCTGTTCAATTTGCATTAAATGTGTCTTTTGAGATCAAGCTTCCTAATATCTGTCCTGCCTATGGATGCAAATGGCCTGTAAAGAGGGTGTTTTGAAGGGAGATACTAGTAACTAAGGAAGTCCAAGTTTTATCGCATATAATAGACCATTTGAGTGGCATGGAAAGTAAATTACTAAATAGTTCTCTAGTGATTTGAGGTTTGAAGGAGAAAGTAGCAATGCCAAGCCACGGATCACTAAATATCTATATATTAGCCTGGAAATCTCCTACCATTTCTCAATTTGCCTTTGCCTGTAAGCTCCCTCATTAGACCTCTCTTTATGAAAGCTCCCCCACTAGACTGTAAGCTCTTGAGGGTAAGGATCATGTCTTCCCATGCGGCTTTCCCTGCTGCAGTGGGAAGCAGTATGGCGTAGTGGATAGAGCATGGGCCTGGGAGTCAGAAGGTCAGAGATTCTAATCCTGGCTCTGCCACTTGTCTGCTGTGTGACCTTGAGCAAGTTGCTTAACTTCTCTGTGCCTCTGTCACCTCATCTGTAAAATGGGGATTGAGACTGTGAGCCTAACGTGGGACAGGGACTGTGTCCAACTCAATTTGCCTGTATCCACCCCAGTGCTTAGTACAGTGCCTGGCACATAGTAAGTGCTTAACAAATACCAGCATTATTATCATTATTATTATGTCTTCTAACTTTGCACTGGTCTCCAAAGTAATGATCGGTACACAGTAGAATGTCATTTCCTTTAGGACAGGGATCATGTCTACAAACTTCTTGTACTCTCCCAAATGCTTAGCACAGTGTTTTGCACACAACAGGAGCTCAATATATACTATCAGTTGATTTATTAATTGAAAAATATTTACTTTGCAATAATCATAACTGTGATATTTGTCAGTGCTTATTTTGTGCCAAACACCGTATTAAGCTCTGGGGTAGATACAAGACTAACAGTTCAGACATAGCCTCTGTCCGACATGAGACATGCAGTCTAAGTTGGAAGAAAAACAGGTATTTATTCCCCATTTTACAGATGGAGAAACTGAGTTACAGAGAAGTTAAGCAACATGCCCAAGGTCCCACGGTAGGCAAGTGGCAGAGCCAAGATTAGAACCCAGGTCCTCTGCCTTCCAGGCTCGTGCTCTTTTCCCTAGGCCACTCTCCTTTTCAGCCTGAAGGACCTATAGATCCTACCACAGCTCTCCCTCTTGCTTCTCTGCACTAAGATAATAAGCATTTCTATGTCCCTGAGCAGTTTTATATCTTGTAAACTGGCGATGGATTCAGAAAACCGATCGTTGCATTCCAATCCAAGAAGCAGGTTGTGAAATCATCAGGAAAAGCCTATGGCAGCTGCAGTCAGTAGCAGGTGCTACCCATACTGGCTGCTGCATGGAAACTTGACCTTCCCTCTCTAAGTAACAGTCACAAAAAGCCGCTTCTGTACTAGGCCTAGCCCCTTCTTTCCAACCCTCTTCCCTTAACTGAGTGCACCTGGCCAGGATTCTGATTAAGCCCTGACTAAGCCTTCACTTCCCCTGCCTAAACCGCCCCCATGCCCTTCCCCTCCCCGTTGTACATTGCCTAGGCACTTGGGTCTGACTCCTTAAGTCCTTTGATATTTACCCCTCCCCTAGCCCCACAGCACTTATGTCCACACCCATCTGTGATTTATTTTAATGTCTGTCTCCCCACTCTAGTCTCTAAGCTCCTTGTGGTCAGGGATCATGTTGACCAGAAGCAGTGCAGCCTAGTGGAAAGAGCACGGGCCTTAGAATTAGAGGACCTGGGTTCTATTCCCAGTTCTGTCATCTGTTAGTGTCTGTCTCCCCCTCTAGACTGAAGCTTGTTGTGGACAGAGAATGTGTGTGTTATATAGTGAACTCTTCCGAGCATTTAGTACAGTGCTCTGAACAAAGTAAGCACTGATAAAGTCGATTGACTGACTGACTGCTTTCTGTGTGGCCTTGGATAAGTCACTTAACTTCTCTGAGCCTCAGTTTCCTCATCTGTAAGAAGGGGATTAAATTCCTGTTCTTCCTTTCCTTTAGTCTGTGAGTCCCATGTGGGACAGGGACTGGGTCTAACCTGATTAACTTGTATCTACTAGAGTGCTTGACACATTAAAAATGCTTAACAAATACCACATACTTTATAGAATTGTATTCTTCCAAAAGCTTAGAACAGTGTTCTGCACACGGTAAGTGCTCAATAAATACTACTGATTGACTGGCTGGTTGGACAACCCAAGCTCTCCACCAGTAAATACACCCAAGTAGTGTCAAAGGACAGAATTACTGGCGATAGAGGAAATCCCCCAAACCATAGAGCCTCACCCCTACACGGGACAAGCCACTGTGCTGGGAAAATTAGGTGTCCAAATAGCATGAAAATGAATAACAACTAAACAAAGCAGCAAACATGAGACATTTTTCAACTTTGGATTCTATATATTCGTGGGCCCTGAAGGGTTGTATAAAAGCTCAAAAATGTTGATATTTTAGGTTAGTTTAATTTTTTTTGTACTGAGACAACAAATTGTAAAATTTGTAACAGTAGAAAAATCATAGCAGCCCAGTTCTTCCACGCTTTTCTATATGTTGACCATGTGGGCCGGGGAAATGACAGTTCATTCAGGAGAAATCATCGATAAGTATCCAGTCCCTGGTACACTGACAGTAGATATCTATCTGAAAGGGCAGTAGCCTTCCAAATTGACTTGGGAAAATCCTTTTAAAACTGGTCTTCAGTAGGCCTGATTCATCATATTCCACGGGGACTTTGAAGTTTGTTTAATCAGTAACTGGGTAGGCCTATGCAGCTAACATAAGCTAATATAGGCAGTAAAATGTTCCCTGAAACACTTTTGGAATCCAAAATATGGGCCTTGAGATTGGGAATTTTAGAAGGGTGAAAATCTCACAAACTCAACCCCAACTCCTGAAAATTCCATGAAGATAATTTTGTCAAACAGTTCGGTCACCACTTCTGCTCTTCTCTGAATCCATACCAAGTCTCCATCCTTAAATATGAAAGGGTACAATGGAAAACAATCCATTCTAACCTTCTGACCTCCAAAAACTTGTTTTGGAGTCTCCTAAATTTTGAAGTAGAGCCAGCTTGGCTTTTAAGTTGTGCGGTTCTCTGACTAACGAAACGGGGAAGAGTTTGTCTCGATGTCAGTGTCGATAAGATACCATCGCCAGGCTCTCTACTAGACAGATCTCCCCCCCGGAGATCTCCAGTAGGCCTTGATCGTCACCGTGGTAAGGAGATATCGCATTAGGGGCTGGCAAAATTCAATTTTTCCTACACTTTTATGATTCCTTGAAGCAATTCTTTCTTGGCACACAATTCAGGGAAATGCTTAAGTTATCCAACCTCTGCTGGCCTGCTGGCTAATGAAGCATCATCGTTCATGCTACTGGTGGTGAAGTCTGTCTAGTGAAAAAATGAGTGGAGGATAAGAGTCTGCCTTCGTGGGCCTTGCTTCTTCCAAAGTGTTACCAGGGGAAATAGAATCGGATGGGCATTAGAAATACGGATTTTGTCGGATGACAGCAATGGGGTGGGAAGGGCCTATCTCTTCATACTGAGTGTGGAATGCTCTGCTTACCGGGAGGCTCTTTGAAAAGTGTGGCTCAACCATCTCTATTTTAAGCTGCGTTCATATTGGTAGGGGGGAAATTATGCTTGTGGATTTGACATGCTGAAAACTGCTTTTAGAGCCTTATTATTGCTATGAGGATAAATTTCAGAATGTTTTTGTGTTTTCCTTTCTTCTGCAGACAGCTCATAGAGGTGACTTTTCTCACTCGCTTCTTTTCAATAATACATCAGATTCTCCCCAGCACTCCTGTCACTGGATAGAGCTGGATTCTGCAGGTGGCCGTGGCAACAATATAAGTGAGCTTGATGCCTAGAGCCCCTGCTTTCATTTCGGTACCTTCTAAGATTTGGATGGAAAGCCGCCCCCGTTTTTTTTAGCCAAATTTAATTGTAATCAGTAAACAGATCAGGGAGCAATTGGAATGCCAAATTTGCTTTGGAAGGAGGTTTCTTTACCGGTTGTGAGGAAATACAAGTACACCGACAGCAAGCTCTTTGTGCAATGACTAATGAAGAAAAAAGAGACATAGCAGCCGGGCTGCGCTTATTATGAGCTGAGCCGAGCTTAGCAGGAACAGCATCCTCAGAATATAAATATGTATATTTCATACCTGTGTACAAAAATCGAAAAGGAAACTCCCCTGTAGGCCAACTACATCCCATAATGCACTGCTCTCCCTGACCCCCACGAGGCCATGAGCACACACTTTTGGATTTGTTTTGAAAAGTCATCGAGTGACTGGAAAGATGAAGTGGCTTCCCCAATGACCTGCGTTCAGTACTATCATCTTGGGGACTTCAGTCCCTCAATCGTATCTATTGAGCACTCACCGTGTGCAGAGCACTGTACTAAGAGCTTGGGAGAGTACAATACAGCAGAGTTAGTAGACACTATCCCTGCCCACGAGGAGCTTTCGGTCTAGAGGGGGAGAATGAATCCTATTGTTTTACCTATATGTGTTTTAGATGGAGAAGGTCCCACATTGTCTTCCTAGCCACCCCAACGTGCCCTGGCTGAAAAGCCCACTTTGGGATATCACATCAGACCTTGAGATAATATCTGAGGGGAGGCGGTGTCCCCCTTGCACCCTCCCTCCCACACACACCCCAATCATTCTCCATGAAAGCTTTCATGAAAGGTTGGAACTGAACCTGAGCTCTCCAGCATCTATTAAACATTAATCGGTGCTTTGTGTGTGCCAGTAATTATAATGTATCATTACCTGAATCTGGGGCCCATTTAGCTTACTATTTATTCTAGCAGATGCCCACCACAAAGTCCCATAAACATCACCGGCGGCATCTACTACTTGGAAAAAACCTGACCTATTTATGTACACCACTATGAATGTCTGAGTGTTATGTTATTTAGAAGTACTCTTCATTGTTAGCTTTGCTGACTGTGGCAGTTTAAGATCGAGCAGATCCTCTTGAGTCTCAGGGCCATGATGGGTGACATGAGATTTAAGGTTCTGTTATCCCCTTTTCTCTTTAATCGTGGTGTTGGTAAAGATGGCCCTGTGACTGAGAGCTTCTTTCTTAGGTCCGGTGAAGAGGTTATTTCACCTTTCCAGTCTTGCAGACTGACTCCAAATCTCACACCTCAACACTGAGGACATCCATTTCAGGTGTGAACAGGGACACATTGGAGAACCACAGAAAGATTAAAAAAAATCCAAGGGTCAGCATTTGGGGATGCCTAATAGCCCAGAGGAGGCATGAATTTTATTTGCAAGCTAAGACAAGTCTGGAAGTCCTCTCTGAAAGAAAGGAAGTTGATGTTATGACCATTCTCAGTATATTGTACGGGTTCTGGACCTACCGTCCCAGCTACATTGGCCTACTAAATTTAGGTTTAGCAACACTGAGCATCTCCTTCGCATGTTTTATTAACTTGCATGACCTGTTTGATAAGAAGTGAAATTTCCCCCTCCTCACCTTCCATCATCACTCCCTCTCCCCTAACTGAACCTAGATTCCTTTGGAGGTGTGCTTTGAAGTCAAAGTCCTCGGGTCTGGGACTAGGAAATGCTAACTGGCTCCCAGTTGTCAGACTGGAAACACGTTGGTCTGACCAGTTGGCTTTAGCCTGCTGAACTCTTCAGGAAAAAGGACTGGAGAGAAGAGAAGAGACCCACATGGAGAAAGTGAAGGCAGAACTTAGTCATTTCTAATGAGTCCCATACCGGGAGCCAGAGAAATATCCTTCTCCAAAGTCGAAAGCCCTTCAAGCTTGAAACGGTTTATCACGATTATGCCTTTCAACTCTGCCTCTTTGTATGAAGCATTTGATTGTTTGACCCAAGGACCCAGATCCTGTGGAGAGTCAGGATGAGTATGAACTTGCTAGCCATCTGAGGAAAACGACTTCCTTTAGGATAGTACTTGGTACCCTGAGAGAGCAAATTGATAAAGGACAAAAATATTTTCATATCGCCAATAAATCAATTCAGGCCATAGCCTGCTCACCAGGGTTGACCAGGGGATTGGGCTCAAGGAGATTTTGGAACTTTGGAAACTTTAGATTAAAAAAGTTCATTCATTTGCTTTGAAAATCTTGATTGTTTTATCAACCAATAGAGCAGTCAAATTCAGTCTCCTCTAAATGATCTCCGGGTATAGAATTGGCAATCTCATCATCATGAGCCCCATTAATTGCTTAACAATAATAATGGTGATGATCATAATACTAGTATTTGTTAAGGGGCTACTATGGGCCAAGTACCTTACCAAACACAGGTGTATATACACGATAATCAGGTCAGACAGTCTGTCCCACATGGGGCTCACAGTCCAACTAAGCACTTTACAGGGTTTTCGAAACTCACCTTGGAAGACAAGGATGTGGTCCTTTCCCTCAAGGAGCATACAATCTAATGTGGAGGACAAACAGAACCATATTGCCAAATATACAATAGGTAACAGAGTAAGAGCATTGAAACCAAGGATAAAAAAAGGATTAATTCATTTACAAAAAGATCTGACGGGCAGTCCCTTGAATACTCCATTCTAAATAATATATTCCTCTGGAACCAAGTCAACCCCGAATTTAAGACACCTCCCCCAGAACTTGCCACTTCCAAATAGATAAACAAATCATTCTCCTTCTCACATATGCTCACATTCACTTCATCTCACCCACTCATACACACCCATTCTCACACCCATTCCTTCATCTCTAACACACTCTCTCTACTTCCCTCCCTCAATCTCTGTCAAATATATCAATAAACCCTTTCCTTTCCACAGCTTGGGCCAAATCCCATGCTCCTTAAAATAAGCCCCGCTCCCATTACACACAGGCCAAAAAGGATTGGAATAGTATTTGGGATTGATGCAAAGCAAATTCCAGAAAGATGAATGCATTCTTCTAATTGGCTTTGAACGATGCACGAATGGCACATGCTAATGATTGATGGAAACCTAATTTTTATGTCTCTTGACTGACAACTGAATTTCCCTGTCACTCCCCAGTGTTTGAAGCCCCACGACAAACGTCCAAACAAATAGTCCAAGCTCAAGACTGCATTGTATGGTGAAGCATTACTGCCAGGCTTGAGCTGGGAAAGGCAGTCAGACATGTGGGGCTCTCTCTACCCACGGAAGGCCTTCAGTTCAGAGGAAGGCAGTTCCACTCACAGGGCCCTAGTAGAGTAGAGGGGGATATCTTCCTGTTTGACGATTGTCAGTCGACAGGAAGACTTCCATTTCTGGAAGCACCATCTCCTTGTACTTTGATGGACAGAGTTTTGAAAACTCTACCTACCTTTGAAGCCCTACTAAAATCACACTCCTCCAAGAGGCCTTCCCTGACAAAGCCCTCGTTTACCCCATTTGCGCTCCCTTTTCTGTTTCCTATGCATTTGGATCTTAAGCATTTGTTGTTCACCCCACCCCAGTCCCATAGTACTTATATCTGTTACCTAATACTCTTGAAATTTCTCCTACTGTGTAATTTGTTTTAATGTCTGTCTCCCACGCTACCCTGTAATCTCCTTGAGGTCAGGGATTTGGTCTACCCATTCTCACTGTACTCTTTCACATGCTTAGTACAATGCTCAATGAATACCACTGATGGACTCATCGATTTTTTTAAAAATAATGCTTCCTCTGAGAAACACATAAGTATGGAAAAATCTAATTAACCAAATAGGAAACATGACATTCACCTCCAATAATATTGTTTTTTGGCTTCTGAAGTAAAGGTTCCATAATAATAACGATACTTTGCATTTTTATGGTATTTATTAAGTGCTTACTATGTGCCAGGCACTGTACTAAGCGCTGGGGTAGACACAAGCTAATCAGGTTAGGCACAGTCCCTGTTCCATATGGGGCTCACAGTCTAAATTCCCATTTTACAGATGAGGTAACTTGGGCCCAGAGGAGTTAAGTGACTTGCCCAAGGTCACATGCCAGAAAAGTGGCAGAGCTGGGTTTAGAACCCATGTCCTTCTGACTCCGAGACTCTTGCTCTTTCCACTAGGCCACACTGTTTCTCTTTAATTTTTTTCATAGTTCTTTCACATCAGTGATCTTATTTTATCCTCACAACACCACTGTGGAGAATGGAAAGGCAGGTCTTCTTATCTCTGTTTGTCAGAAGACCAATCAGAGAGCCAAAGAGGTTGTGACTTACCCAAGGTCACCCAGAAGACCAATGGCAGATCTGGGGCTAGAACCCAGGTCTTGTGACTCCAGACCTGTACTTTTTCCTCTAGAACCTAACACCTTCTTTCATAAATAGAGAAGCAACGTGGCTCAGTGGAAAGAGCCCGGGCTTGGGAGTCAGAGGTCATGGGTTCAAATCCCGGCTCTGCCACTTGTCAGCTGTGTGACTGTGGGCAAGTCACTTCACTTCTCAGTGCCTCAGTTACCTCATCTGTAAAATGGGGATTAAAACTGTGAGTCCCACGTGGGACAACCTGATCACCCTGTATCTATCCGAGCGCTTAGAACAGTGCTCTGCACATAGTAAGCGCTTAACAAATACCAACATTATTATTATTAAATTTATTCAATAGTATTTACTGAGCACTTACTATGAGCAGAGCACTGTACTAAGAGCTTGGAATGTACATTTTGGCAACAGATAGAGACAATCCCTGCCCAATCCCTGCCCACAGTCCAATCGTCCCTTCCCCCCTTTATTTGGTTGTACTCTGCTGGCACCAAAGATATGTGGGTTCAAATCCCTGGAGAGGGGGAAGGAAAATCCATGATGTACCCAGGAAGTGTGTCAATCAATCAGTCAGTCAGTGGAATTTAATGAGAACTTACTGTGTGCAGAGCATTGTACTAAGCGCTTGGGAGAGTGTGTTGCCCTGACCTGCTCCTTTATTCATCCTCCCTCCCAGCCTCACAGCACTTACGTACATATATCTGTCATTTATTTTTATTAATGTACGTCTCTCCCTCTAGACTGAAAGCTCGCTGTGGGCGGGCAATGTGTCTGTTCATTGTAATATTGTACTCTCCCAAGCGTTCAGTACAGTGTTGTGCACACGGTAAGCGCTCAATAAATCCGATTGAATGAAATGAATGAGTTTATATCCCACCCATTAGACCATCTCTCTGGGGTGGCACTGGGGCTAAAGATCCGGTACCCACTTGAAAGTCTCGGCTTCTCCCCTACCAACTGTGACTGTGTGAGACCCATTTTGAGTGCCCTGTTTCCGAGCTACACCTTTTGTACAACATTTCCAGCTTCCGTGCTTTCCTCCATCTCCAGCTACACAGCGCAGGAGGCAGGATAATTTAATGTTCTCCTGATAATTATAGGGGCTAATAGAGGACCTAGCATAACTCTTCAAATGTCTTTCATTTACATGTTGATTTCTCACTTTCCACTTGGGAAAGGTGTGTTCTGTTCTAACTGCGTTTGATCTAATGGCTCCACAGACTGACCTACTTTCATTTTTCTTACTGCTGACATTTATTTTATTTTCTTTATTTAAGGGCAGACAATAACAGAACAGGTAATCAGAATGCATTTAGGTCATTGAAAGTGTCCCAGTTACATTTGCATTTTCTGTTCAAAGTCTAATGCTGCCTTGGAATGATTTAAGATATTTGGAAAGGAAAGGTAGAAAAAAAAGAGCCTCCATTCCATAAATCCAGAATGAAAACAAAGACAATACATAATCCACTTCCCTTGATTCATGACCATATATGTTACCTCGGTTACAGCCGTAGATTTCCAGTTACAACCCCTCCAGGAGAAGACTACAGGTAAAGGAAAGTGCTTTCTCTCCCGTCCAGGATCACTTTTCCTCCTGAAAACCCTTTGCGGTTGGAACACGCCCCTCTTCTTTACCTTTCTCCTGTCAGAGGGTGTCTTTTTTGTCCCCCATGTCAGGGAAGACAGTGTCCAACAGAGATGAAAGGCCCGCATTTCTCCCCGCCAGGGTGACAAGAGTAAATCTGGTCCTGTGGTCATTTACATGTTTCTAAGAGAAGGCTGTTCTGGTTGGACCCCGCTGGGTTGCTGATTGTTGTCTAGTCAGAATTGGTTCAGCCTGCCAGAATAGGGACCCTGGAAAAGGAGGAGGAGGTGGGAGTTTTCCATAAATCAACTGGGGAATTCAAGGCCAGGACATAAGTAGTTGCTTTGGTCTAATGTCCAAGGTGTACCCAACCTGTACCCTTCCTTGTTTCTGGATCCTTCACCCTCAAGCCCCTCAGGTCCCCTACTCTCTCTCCCTTCCGCGTCACCCTTGCACTTGAATTTGCACCCTTTATTCACCCCTCCCTCATCCCCACAGCACTTATGTCCATGTACATAATTTCTTTATTTAATGTCTGTCTAGATTATAAGCTCCTTATGGGCAGGGAATGTTTCTACCAACTCTGTTGTACTGCACTCTACCAAACGCTTAGTACAGTGCTCTGCACGGAGTAAGCGCTCAATAAATACTATCGATTGATTGCTTGGATCCCACAAACCAGCTCAAAGGAAGTTGGATTTCCTTTGTGTTTGATTTTAGCACAAGTGAATCTAACATTAAAGTCCCAGACGAGTTTCCACTGATGAATGCCTTTCCATCCAAACCTGCCTATAGAGTTTCCATTGATTTGGGGCATATATTAGGCAGTTCGGTATCTTTTTGGAAGCAGTATCTTTTTGTGCCACTTGGGGTTGCAAAATGGTTTCTCCATCATCCTAAACTGTAAACATATATTGTGTTTTTACTTCTATTCATGCCATAACTCAGACTAGCGGATAAGTACCAAAATGGGCCTATCCATATGCTATACAAATAGAGCCCTGGAGGATTAATGCGCATAAAGAAGTTCACAAGAATTTTGAATGCTCCCCAGTGGAGCCCGTGGAAGGCAGTGCAATTGGCAGCCCCACCAGGGGGGTTGGGGGCGGGAGGGGGTTTTGAGGCTTCCTTTTTGGCAACAGCAGATGGGCTTCGGTCCTGAGACTCTGAGACTGAGAACCCGAGCGAAAGAATTGAAGCAGTGTGGCCTAGTGAAAAAAGCATGGGCCTGGAGGTAATAATAATAATGGTATTTTTTAAGCGCTTGCTCCGTGCCAAACACTGTTCTAAGTGCTGGGTTAGATACAAGATAATCAGGATGTCCCTCGTGGGGCTAACAGTCTCAATCCCATTTTACAGGTGAGGTAACTGAGGCACAGAGAAGTTAAGTGACTTTCCCAAGGTCATACACAACAGACAAGTGATGGAGCTAGAATTAGAACCCACGACCTCTGACTCCCAAGCCCATGCTCTATCCACTAGGCCGTGCTGCTTCTCCATGCTGCTTAAAACCCAGCGGACCTGGGTTCTAATCCCGTTCTGCCACTTGCCTGCTCTTTGACCTTGAGCAAGTCACTTCAATCAATCAATCAATCAATCATATTTATTGAGCATTAACTGTGTGCAGAGCACTGTACCAAGCACTCAGGAGAGAATGATACAACAGGGTTACAGTCACTTTCCCTGTCCATAACAAGCTTACAGTCTAGATGGGAGACAGACCTTAATATGAATAAATGACTCGCCCTGAGCCTCGCATTCTAATCAAGTCAGAGAAGAAATGAAAGCAGGCTCCTTTTTAACCCAATAATTCATTATTTTTCACATTTCCACTCACCACCCTGCCCTCATTTTTTTCCCCTTCTTAATCAGACCTTAATATTCCAAGCTTCTTGTGTACAATTTGTTAGTTCATTTTGCAAGTGTACATCACCTCATTTGCTTCAATAATTTGCTCTGCCTCATTAATTCTCTGCCTGTTCCACTAAAGATGAACCATGTTTTATCACTACAGAATGCTTTCTACTATACGGTGAGAGGGGAATATTTCTTGAAATTAGAAGGGCAAAATAAAAAACGTTTTCAATGAAGAATGTTCCACAAGACATATCTGGTCATATGAATCTAGTTCCCAAGTCATCAAACGCTCTTTCAGTTATCAATATGGTGAACTTTAACCTCCGTGGTCCTTTATTTTGGAGTGACCAGTTGGGGAGGGAGAAATCAATAGCTGAGAAGAATATATTTGGCTGACGGCCCCGCGGTTGATCCAGCGGAAAAGGCTCAGCTCTGATAATCAGGAGACCTGGGCTGTAGTCTCCAGGCTGAACTGAGATTAAAACCCAGGTGAAGATGGCACATGGATTTCACTTTGTGCTGAATCCATGCCTGCTTCTTAACTCCCTGCACTCCATGCCCTTGCGGGAACACAGGGGGCAGGGGCAAGAGAGTACGAGGGATACTGGGAAACTTACTGTCACCGTAATCAATTCCACTGCTCAGGGTCTCAGTCCTGAAGTCTCAGGACTTTATCTATCGTTTCTGATTGTGTGGGGGGGTGTCCAACCATTCATTTGGACCTGTAGGAGGAACCAAATATTAAAAACAACCAAGAGCATAAATCAAAGAGTTTATGAGTTTCAAATCACTTCAGCAAATGGGGAATGATTTTACCAGCTACAAATCTTCAGCAAGTAAAACACCGTATGCGACCACACGTTTATCTACTCCCTAGACATTTATACAGAGTTCACCCATATTGGTTGCAAAGCTATATTAAAATGCGGGCTATATTCAAGCCTCTCTGATGGATTTTTGCACTACTTTCAAAAGACAACTGAGGAGCCATTGAGCCCGCGAAAAGCGGTGACTCTCTTTGGAGTTCTATAATAAGCGGTCAGAAAGAAAGGGTGACTCTTTCAACAAAATCTCACAGGAGAGTCACCAAGTGAGGGATGATAAACTGTCTAAATGTTAGGCTGCCTTCTTCTACATGTAACCATCTGGATTCTAGAGAGACATCAGGTCCAGGAAATCACAGTCCTGTGCATCTAGCATGGCATAGTGGATAGACCATGGGCCTGGGAGTCAGAAGGTCATGGGTTCTAACCCTGGCTCCACCACATGTCTGCTTGTGACCTTGGGTAAGCCAATTCACTTCTCTGGGTCTCAGTTACCTCATCTGCAAAATGGGGATTGAGACTGAGAGCCCCACGTGGGACAGGGACTGTATCCAACCTGATTTGGTTGTATCCAACCCAGAGCTTAGTACAGTGCCTGGCACATAGTAAGCACTTAACAAATACCATGACCATTATTATTATTATTATTCCTCACACAAGAGACCTGGTACCGAAGACAAGCAGTGAGCAGGATTCTGCCCCGGGGCTAATGTCACCACTGAGGCATCATTGACTTTCTGCTCTGGATCCCTTCTCTAGTCAAGAGAGTGAATGGATCTTCCCAGTGTAATAACAGGATGTGACTTAGGCCGGCGAAGACTTTGTCTCAATGTTCCTTATCCCCCACTAGGTTGTAAGCCTCTTGAGGGCAGGAATCGTGTCAGTGGACTCCACTGTACTCTCCCAAGCACTGAGTGCAGTGCTCTGCACATGGTGCTCAGTGAATACTACTGATTGATATGCAGGTCATTCCAGCTTGTCTGAGGGTGACGCAATGTGTGAAAAGGAAAACGCTTTTTGCAATAGAGAATTTAAGTATCTAAGCCTCAAGACAGAGTTTCATCTCAGAGGCATATTATACTGATTAGTTCCTCTGAGGAAAAAAAAAAGAAGGAAACCTCGCTCCGAGGCCTGGCCAATACTTAGTGTGTCTCCAAGGGTAGTTTAACGGGAAAGTCCAAACCGCCCGTATTTTGAGCACTGCAGAAAATTAATAGCTTCTTTTAGTTCAAATAAATGCTCCCCCTGCTTAATGTTAGATGGTGTAATCAGTTGGTGGGCCAAACCTATGTCCCTTTGTAGAATTGTTAATCTGTGACATTTAGAAAGGGAGACTAGTTGGTATATATCCTATTAGGGCTCTTTGGCTTTCTCTTTTCTTATCTACATTTTAATCTCTGTAAAAAGCAATAAATAGAGCAGCATTTTAAAAAAAGATACTATCAATTTCCCATAATGAGGCAACTAAAGCTAAAATTGTGGTGTGTCTAGAAAGCAAAAAGCTAGGAATACTTCTCAGACTTTCTCAGAGGTAAAACAGTAAATTAGATGCCTAAAATCTACTCTTGGAAATGGGATCATAATTGGGTGCATTAAATATGAGTGATAGGCTTTCAACACAACAATTGCATTCCTAATCCTTAAAGATCCCATTACCCAGCCTGTTCAGTTGCATGTCTTGGCCATGACTTTCTGGCAGAAAGACTCGGTGTATATCCTAGAGGGGAAGCCCCTAATGTGCGGCAAACATTAGCAAAGGAAAAAAAAACCCCGTGAGCATATGTTGCACATTGTCAGGAAGCCATCGCTTCATTTTCTAAATGGTCCATTTTCCCTCGGTGTTTTCGTTCCAGATAAGGTCCGTCTACCCTCCTGGGTCTTTGGTTCAAATGGAGCAGTGGGTAGACAAACAGACCTACATTCACCAGCACGCACCTGGTTTCTTTCATCTCCAGGGCGAGCCGGCAATCTCCCGGTAATAAATAGCCCAGTCAGCCTGGAAGACCAGGCTGCCTTTGACTGCACCTCCAATCCAGGCTTCATTGCAAACTCAGCCATTGTCTAAAGCCTTGGCAAAGGGCCTCTTTCTCTTACAGCACCTTCAGGTGACCTGAATGGAAATCAATCATCCACACCAATGCAAGTGGCCTGTGTCTCTATTCTATTACTCCACTCTACTATATCAGATCAACACAAAACTTGGGGAGTTCTTTTTTATGATGGTATTTATTAAGCACTCTACTAAGGGCTGGAGTAGATATAAGATCATCAGGTACAGTTCCTGCCCCACATAGAGCTCATATTTGAGAGGGAGGGAGATGAAGAAACTGAGATTGGTAAGTGGCTTGCCCAAGGTCACATAACAAGTCAGGGATAGAGGTGAGATTAGAACCCGTGTCTCCTGACTCCCAGATCTATGCTCTTTCCACTAACCCATCCGGCCTCCGTAATTCTTCACCCAACTCTGGCAAAATATAAAGGGCAAAGCAAGGCTTCTGCTTGAATTCTCCTAATAAGGAGGTATTTGATCCTGGAATGTTTGGGTTGGCTAGCTCCACAGCTAGAATGTTCCAGATAATTGCTTCTCCTTGAGCTTTGCATTGGCTGAATAGCCCTAGCCAGAGTGCATGAAGATCAAGGGTCAAAAAATAAATCTCTCAAGGAAGAAACTACTTATGCATAGTCCCAGGTTTGGAATGAGGATTCAGAGTGGGAAAGATATGAACGTCGAAGGTTTTTAATAAAAAACACAAATTCTCGCTGTCAGTCCATAAAATTATAAAAATTTCATTTTGCAAAAATGAAAATATATGAGTTAATATGAGAGGCTGAGGCTCTCTAAGCACTCTATTAATTAAACAGGTTTTACCAGCCGCTGGAGTCTTTGCTATACTATTCTAATCTATTTCAGGCGCTACACTTCCAAATTATATCTGGCTTCCACAAATGGATATTCAAAGGAAATAAATGGGTAATTTGTTGTGGTAATTGGCTGTTCTTGAGGTATATATCTTTAGCCCTCCCTCAAACGTACATTCTCCCTACTCCATGCCTCTCTGCTGCTATTGAAAATCACTTTGTTGAAGAGAAAGGTATTTCAATGAATTTGTTCCCATTTTCCTCTCTCTTTGGAGAATTATTGTATAAAAAAGATGCTCCGTCATTTTAATGTTTAGTAATACTACTTCTGTCAAAACACAAACCTGTAGCAAACCCCCTGTCACTCACCAATATGTGAATCCTATTGTCTTTAACTCATTTATTAAATAATTCCACCTACTTTATTGTAAAATGGGAGTCCAATTTTCTCTACAAAGTGACACAATTTTAACCTGAAGCCAAAAAAAAAAAAAATAAAGAAAAACCGGCTCTTTTTGTTTAGGCATCTATAGTAAGCCCAATTCTTCCCTACACATCAAAACTGGTTCTGCCCCATGTGGGGGGTTTTGGGGATTCTTTGAGATGGGATGACTGCGCCCTGCCGGAGAAGCCTTCAGCCTCTGTCACTCTTGTTCTCTTGACAGCTTAGCCGATGACAAGAATCCTGCAGTCCATTAACGGCGAAGAACAATCAATAGTATTTATTGAGTGCCTCCTGGATGCAGAACACTGCACTCAGCTCTCCAGAGAATACACTAGGGTTAGAAGATGTAAAATTTTCCAAACTCAAAATTACCTATCAGAGTGAAACGATGGGTATAGGACTTGGAACTGCCCCCTTGCTGTGTTTAGAATCACTCAAGCCCTGAAAAGAGAAGCCCTGATTTTCCCCACAGCCAAACTAAATCCATTTTGTGGAATGGATCCATTTCTGCTGCAAGGAAAATCCAGGCTGCTTCTTACAGCTGCCCAGTGGATTCTCGAATAAGCGGAGGACCCACTCAGGAGAATAAAGAGCAGGTTGTGGCCTCAGAGGGACAGGAGGTATATCTGGGATTTTCAATCATCTGCCCAGTGCCACCCATCTATTAGTGCAGGTTATTGAAAATGTACTGGGAGGATTTAGACACAGTTTTTTAGACCACCCTTTGATTCTTAATGGGGAATAGCAGGGGATCTTGCCTAACAACCATTCCCTTCCCTGGCACCTCAACCAAGTGTTTTGCACTATCGCACTAATCATCAAGGTTCTAGGTAAGGGAGCCAATGGATGAGGGTGGGGAAACTGAGGTTCGAAGAGAAGAGGAGGTTTTCCCAAATGGGGCCAGTAGAATGTGTCATGTAACAGATGCCCAGGTTTACACTTTTAACAGTGGAACTGTTCTTTGACACCAGCAACCCTCTGGAGAATTACTGGAGAGACAGCCGGTAAGATTCCACTTACTTCCTCCCCTTGCATATCCTCTTTTTGGGGTGCTTTCCCTCTCTTTAGCCTGGGAGCCCCTTGTAGGACAGGGAGGGGATCTGATTTATCTTATATCTACCCTAGTGTTTAGTACAGAGTATTCACTTACTATATGCCATCATTATTATTATTATTGTTAATAATGTTGTTATTGTTCTTATTATTGAGAAGCAGCTTTGCCTAGTGGAAAGCGCAGAGTCCTGGGAGAGAGAATACCCAGGTTTGAATCCTGGCTCTGCCACTTGTCTGCTGTGTGACCTTGGGCAAGTCACTTCTTTGTGTCTCAGTTTCCTCATCTGTAAAATGGGGATAATAATATCCAATTGTATTGAGTGAGTGCTTACTGTGTGCAGAGCACTCTACTAAGCATCTGGGAGACTGCAATACAACAATAAACAGACACATTCCCTGCCCACAACCAACTTATATTGATAATGGTATTCGTTAAGCATGGTGTAGTGGATAGAGCTTGGGCCTGGAAGTCAGAAGGTCGTGGGTTCTAATCCCCGCTCCGCCATGTGTCTGCTGTGTGACCTTGGGCAAGTCACTTCACTTCTCTGTGCCTCAGTTACCTCATCTGTAAAATGGGGATTGAGACTGTGAGCCCCAGGGACTGTGTCCAACCCAATTTGCTTGTACCCACCCTAGTGCTTAGTACAGTGCCTGGCACATAGTAAGCGCTTAACGAATACTGTAATTATTATTATTATTCCTATTTGCCAAGTAGTAAGCTTCTACTGTTAGTACTGGTCTAAGTGCTGAAGTAGATATGAGATAATCAGGTTGAACACAGTCCCTGCCCCACATGGAGCTCACAGTCTAAGAAGGAAGGAGGAGGATTTAATCCCCATTTTACAGATGAGGTAACTGAGGCCCAGAGAAGTGAAGTGACTTGCTCAAGGCCGCACATCAGATAAGGGGCAGAGCCAGGATTAGAACCCAGATTCTCAGACTCCCAGGTCTGTGCTCTTTCCTCTAGGCCATGCTGCTTCCTGAGAAAGATTCCTGTACTCCCTCCACTTTCGACTGGGAGTCCCATGTGGGACAAGGACTTTGTCTGATCTGATGGTAGTGTCTTTCCCGGTGCTTGTCACATTGAGCCAAAGAGCATTATCTTGGCCTAGAGCACTGACGGCGAATTCAATCTTCACTGCCAAATCCCAACGTAAAGCCATTTACCACAGATTTTTCCCCTCTGCTCAGGATGGAGAATCAAGCTAGGTCCTTTATAAATGAAACCAGTACAGTGGAGAAAATCCACTGTGTTTTCTGAACACTGAATGGCTGGCTCTTCCTGGATAAACCCCGCCTGGGGCACCGTCACCAGCTCGGTGGATTAAGACAGAACTAAATGGGATAAAGTGGTGAAGAACACCAAGCGACAATTATCTACAAGTAGGCCCCAGAAACACGGAAATCCCTTCAAACGCTCAAGAACACCAAGACCGACTTAACTTTCCAAGATTTTTAGGCTTTGCAGTTGGCAGTTCCCATACCAAGTCCAAAATAATGTCACCGTAAAGCATTTGGGAAGAATTCACTGGGCTGTGGGAAAGAGGACAAACATCGATGCCTCTTCCAGGGACAGAGCAAAGTCAGAATTTGCAGCTTCCCCCAAGACAGCGTCCTTTTTTTTTTTTTTTCCGATTAGAGAGGCAGAGATGTGAATCCCGAGTATGGAAAGAGCTTGGAGAAATTTTGATAGCAGCTCCAGCGGTGAAGACAGAGAATGCCACCTAGGAAGGATGGTGTTGAATAGACTTTATTCACTTAATAGACTTTAAGTGCCTCAGGACACAGTACAAACTTGTATCACATTATCAGACAGACCCCCTCATGGCATCAGTGTCTGCAGAGGCTCATGAATATGTAAATACTATATGTATCTTGGAAACATGCTTGACAAGAGAATAGCTAAAATGAACTGATTCTAGTTATAAGCCCATCAGCATGCCATTCTTTATGTTTGAACAGGCAGCCTATTGCTAGGTGACAGATCATTAAGGCTATCTACTCAGTCAGCGGAAATGAAGAAATAATTTGTTCGTAATAACCTTCAGATGACCTCCTAGGCAAAAGGGAGTCTTTAAAGTGCTATCTCTACTGCTACATGTCAGGCAGGGGTGTGGGGCTCTTCTGCCCCTGCAGTAATAACAGGACTGCTGGTGAAACAGAGTAATAAACACCTACTGACAGGGCCGGAGCGTGAAAAGATCTCATCACCTGCCATTACCAGGCTGATGAATAATTCAGAGCTCTCCACCAGCGCCAGGAATTTCAGCCTGGTCCATGCCGCGCACGCACCGCGATGGGAAGAAAGCACCGAGGGAGCCGATTGCTAGGATTAAACGGGAGCGGAGGTCGGAAGCTTCTTTCTCAGACCCGGCGGGTGGCAACGGCAGATGAGACGCAGCGAAGGCAGTAGACAACACGGAGCTCTGCCCAGGGGGAGCCGAGGGGCAGGTCGCCGATGGCGACGGCAGCGGGATGCATAGGAGGGGGCTTCTGGGGCCTCTCACCCCACCCAGAGACCGCTGAACTGACAAGCCCACAGGCGCCGCTCTGTCAATACCGGGCGCCATTCCTGGGGATGTGACGGATGCCTTCTCTGCCTCATTTTCCTGTGTGCCGGTCCACTGGGGCTCTCGCTTCTCCCGAGAGACCTCATTGGATGACTGGATGCATCTCCCCCACCTCCATGAAGATACGGACAGTTAGCTGGGCTCGTTGAGGAGTCAGATACCCATCCACCCGCCTGTCCAACCGATGCCTCTACCCACCTGAAGTACAATTCTGGGGGCTCGCAGGGGGGCGGCTGATCACGTTAACCAGCTTCCATCCCACAGATTCCGATGTTCCTGAAAGCCGTATCCTCCCCTTGGCACGCAGGAGCCCACGAACAAATGAGCCCCCCCACCCAGATTTCCATTCCACGACACCCTCCTAAGTGGCGGAGAATCCATTTCCAAGATTTTCTTGAGAAAGTGAAAATGAGTTGCTGCAAAAAAGTGTGGAAGGCTTCTGGTGAAATTTAGGAGCCATTCAAATCATGCCAGTTCAAAATTCCTAAGCCAACTTGCACTTTAGGAGGATGGAGTTTGTTGATTCTTGGCTAGAAATAATGTATGATTTCATTTTCCTAAGAAAAAGGCTGAGGAAGGCTGGCCGGAGCAATGGCTGTAGCATTCTATGTTGGTGCTCAGTACTCTCGCAAAGCAGGAGTCGGATATCTGAAGTGATGATGTGTAAAGGATCCAAGCAGCATGGCTGAGTGAATAGAGCACAGGTCTGGGAGTCAGAAGGACCTGGGTTCTAATCCCGGATCTGCCACTTGTCTGCTGTGTGACCTTGGGCAAGTCACTTCACTTCTCTGTGCCTCAGGTACCTCTTCTGTTAAAGGGGGTTGAAGACTCTGAGCCCCATGTGGTACAGGAACTCTGTCCAACCTGATTTGCTTGTATCGATCCCAGCACTTAGTACAGTGCCTGGCACCTAGTAAGCGCTTAACAAACACCACCATTATTATCATTATTTAAAGATACAGTTCCTCTCAAAGGAATCTGGATTTCAGAAATCAAGATGAAAAGTGATTGGGAAAGGGATCATTCTGTACTGAAAAAAGGCCATAGTCCAGGAGTTTCCTCCAACTCCCATCTTGACCCTCTGTAATCTGGTTCCTGTCCCCTTCGCTACATTGAGACGGCTCTCTCCAAGTCACCAATGGCTTTCTCCTTGTCTGCTCTAATGGACTTCACTCCTCCTTCTCACTCCTCAACCTCTCATTTGCCTTCGACACTGTAGACCATTTCCTTCTCCTGTAATCACTAGCTAACTTTGATTTTTCTGACATTTCTCTTACCTCTCTTGCTGATTCTTTTCAGTCTCATTCAGTGACTCTTCCTCTGCCACCTGACCCCTAACTCTGGGGGAGGAGGGTGTCTCTCAAACCCTGTTCTGGCTCCCCTTCTATTTTCAATCTACACTCATTCCCTTGATGAGCTCATCTGCTCTCATGCTTTGAACTACCATCTTTATGAGGACGACTACCGAATCTAATTCATTAGACGATGGTCACTCTCCTTCTCTGCAATTTTGCATTTCCTCACACCTCCAGAACATCGCCATATGGATGTCTGGCCAGCATTTCAAGCTCAAAATGTCCCAAACTAAAACTCCCCATATTCTCCCTCAAATTTTCTTCTCCATCTAAGTGACAGACAGGTAGACGGATAGAAAGATAGGTGTCATTCGTATGGATGGGTGTGTGCAAATGGCTCTTGTTGGGTTCTAATGGTTGATGTTTGCAACATTTTACACTGTTTTCACATTTGCTTTCTTGTTTCTTGATCCTTATTAAATTTCTGCTTGAAAAGAGCTACCCTTTGCTTGATGGCACTGTGCCATACTGGACAGTCAGCAGCAATTACTCACAGGTTTCAGCTGAGATGCAGCATTGTCTGAGGTTTTCTTTGTCTGTATCTTTAAATCATTTCTTCAGTCCTTATTGTTTTTGGTTTTCCCATTTCAGCTCCCCATGCAGCAGCTGTTTGGGTATCCTGCTGGCATGCTTTCTCCTCACGTGTCCCACCCAGCATAGCTGTGTTGCAGTGAGCGTAACTTTCATGCTAGGAAACTGATTTTGTTCTAGAACTTGGCCCATTGTGATCTGGTCTTGTCATTGGATGCTAATTAACTGTGGTGTTTTATTAAATACTTACTAGCTGTGAAATCCCTGTGTTAAGCACTGGGGTAAGTACAAGAAAATCAGATGAAACACAGTCACTTTCCTGAAAATCAAAGAGCTAGGGAGAGCGGGTATTTTATCCCCATTTTACAGATAAGGAAATTGAGGTCCAGAGAGGGTAAGTGACTTGCCTCTGGTCACAAAGCAGACCAGGGTCAGAGCTGGGGCTAGAACCCGGGTCTCTCGACTTCCAGTCCTGTGGTCTCTTCAGTGAGGCTAGGCTGCTGCTTCTTCATTGAGCTGAGGTGTTGAGAACAGACCAGCATGCTCTAGTGGCCTGAGAATCAGAATGACCTGGGTCAAATCCCACCTCCACCACTTGTCTGCTGGGTGACCTTGGGCAAGTCACTTCACTTCTGTGTTCCTCAGTTGCCTTATCTGTAAAATGGGGATTCAGACTGGGAGTCCCATGTGGGACAGGGATTGAGTCCAAACTGACAACCTTGTAAGAAGGAGCATGGCTTAGAGACTGTCAAATAGAGCATGGCAGCAGCAAGGAAAGAGATTCCAAACCAAAATAGCAGTCTCCAGAGGCGCGGTGCTGTCCAACCTCCTCTGTGACTGAGAGAGACCTGGACTCCACACACAGATATTACATTAAATGTCGTAATCAGTTCTATCGGCATCATTTATGGTCTTTTTATGGCATTTCTTAAGCGCTTACCATATGCCAAGCACTTACTAAGCTCTGAGGTATATAATAATAATAAGAATTAATAATAATTATGGTATTTGTTAAGCGCTTACTATGTGCCAAACACCGTTCTAAGCGCTGGGGTAAGTGCAAGTTAATCGGGTTGTCCCACGTGGGGCTCACAGTCTTTATCCTCATTTGACAGATGAGGTAATTGAGGCCTAGAGAAGTGAAGTGACTTACCCAAGATAATAATAATTACTGTGGTATTTGTTAAGTGCTTACTGTGTGCTAAGCACTGTTCTATGCGCTGGGGTGGATATAATCAGGTTGTGCCACGTGGGGCTCACACTTTTAATCCCCATTTTAGAGATGAGGTAACTGAGGCACAGAGAAGTTAAGTGACTTGCCCGAGGTCACACAGCAGACAAGTGGTGGAGCTGGGACTAGAACCCAAATCCCTCTGACTTCCAGGCCCTGCTCTATCCACTGGGTCCTGCTGCATGATGAGCCTCAAAGATGGGAACTGCCATCTGACACAGTGATCTGGAGCTAAACTGGGTTTTCAGGAGCGCTCGGTCACCGACGTTCTTCAGTAGTTGATCCAAGGGTATTCTGCCTAGGGACCCTCGTCAGGCAGTCAGTCAATCGTATTTACTGAGCGCTTACTACACGCAGAGCACTGTACTAAGTGCTTGGGAGAGTACAGTACAACAAAAAACAGACACATATTTACATACTTCAAAAATTGCCACAATCTGATCTTTCACCTTTCAGTTTTTTTTTAAGGTATTTGTTCAGCATTTGCTATGTGCCAGGCACTGTACTAAGTGCTGGGATAGATCCAAGGTAATCAAGTTGGACACAACCCCTGTCCCACATGGGGCTCACAGTCTTAATCCCCACTTTACAGATGAGGTAATTGAGGCACAGAGAAGTGAAGTCACTTGCCCAAGGTCACACAGCAGGCCAGGGCCTAGAACCCACATCCTCCGACTCCCTGCCCCGTGCTCTTTCCACTAGGCCCAGACAATCTTGGCTTCATATCAACCTGAACAGCCCTGAATCTCTTCCCCATCTGAGACCTGAGTTACTCCAACATGCTATTGGTGCAGTAGGTGCTTCACTGCAAATAAGCTTAGACTGTGAACCCTGTGTGGGACAGGGATTGTATCTGATCTGATTACTTTGTGCTTCCCTTAAGCTCTTAGTTTATAGTAGACACTTAATATTATGATCATTACTATTTTATTATTATTATTGGACTTAGAAAAAGTATACTGCAATGAGCATGAGGAGAAAAACACACCAAAGGCTCAGATGGTAATAATAATTGTGGTATTTGTTCAGTGCTTACTATGTGTCAAGCACTGTGCTATAGGCTGGGGTAGATGCAAGGCAATCAGGTCCCGCATGGGGCTCACATCTAAGTAGGAGGGAGAACAGGTATTGAAGCCCATTCTGCGGATGAGGGCACTGAGGCATCCAGAAGTGAAGTGACTTGTCCAAGGTCACACAGCAGGCCAGTGGAAGAGCCACTTGCAGTAGGCAAGTAATAGTAGCAGTAGGGACTTGCAGTAGGCAAGTCTCAAAAAATGCAGGCCTCAATATATTTCCAAATCTATTCCAGTACGATGTACGGTATTGGAATTTCTTTTTCCCTTTTCGCCAGCAGTGGAGTAATGGCCAAAGAAGATTTCAATGTGTTTGGGTCAATCTCCACATAAACCCAAACTATGCTCTTTTAACACAGCCAACATCATCTATCGGCCAAAAACAGTCCACCAGAGACCCACAGCAGCTGCGAGTCAAGTTGTTTTCCTGTAAGTAATGGGAAGGGAAGGCGACGTGCTCGAATTCTCCCCAAATTTTCACATCTTCTCTCGGCCATTTGGCTCCTGCTGGCTGTTGGAAGGGGAATCTCAGAGAACTTTTCTGTTTGGTTGCTAGACCTCCGGCCTGTGTTTCTCATCAGCCACTTGGGTTCATCTTCTGGGAAAAGAAAAGAGATGGGAAGGCCCTGCTTTTGGCTAGAAGACCTCCTTGGGGAATGCTATCATCTAGCTCTCTCTCTGCCAGTCACCCATCTGCCATCTATTGATCACCTATCTGTTGGTTTTCCCAGATCAGACAGACCACTGTAACCAGACAATTTTGTTTCTTCTTTCCTATCTATCCTATTCAGTGCTACATGTAATTTGAGGGAATCTATTTGGCAGCTATTCTTGCCTCTAGGGGATACTTCACTGAAGTGTCACTGCATGTCCTATAGCATCATTCAATCAATTAACAGTATTTTTCAAGTGTGTTCCGAGTGCTATATTAAGCTCTTGGGAGAGTATTCATTCATTCAATTCATTCAATCATATTTGTTGAGCACTTACTGTGTGCGGAGTACTCTACTAAACACTTGGGAGAGTACAATGCAACAATATACAGACACATTCCCTGCCCACAAAGAGCTTACCGTCCAGAGGAGGGAATGATGCAATACAATGCATTGTGTAATGCGATAGAGTTTGTAGGCACGATCCCTTCCTCCAAGGAGCTTACAGGCAGGGATTGTCTCTATTGGTTGCTGAATTGTACTTCCCAAGCGCTTAGTACAGTGCTCTGTACTAAGACTAGAGACCAGGGCTCCTTGAAGCCTATAAATGCTGCAGTTACCAGGGTAAATAATAATAATGATTATGGTCCTTGTTAAGCACTTACTTTGTGCCAAGCACCGTTCTAAGCACCAGGGTAGATACTAATAATGTTGGTATTTGTTAAGCGCTTACTATGTGTAGAGCACTGTTTTAAGCGCTGGGGTAGACACAGGGGAATCAGGTTGTCCCACGTGGGGCTCACAGTCTTAATCCCCATTTTACAGATGAGGTAACTGAGGCGCAGAGAAGTTAAGTGACTTGCCCACAGTCACACAGCTGACAAGTGGCCGAGCTGGGATTCGAACTCATGACCTCTGACTCCAAAGCCCGTGCTCTTTCCACTGAGCCACGCTGCTCAGGTTTGACACACTCCCTGTCCCACAGTGGGCTCGCACTCTTAATCCCCATTTTTTTTTACAGGTGAGGTTACTGAAGCCCAGAGAGGTTAAGTGACTTGGCCAAGGTCACACAGCAGACATGTGGCAGAGCCTGGATTAGAACCCAGGTCCTTCTGACTCCCAGGCCCATGCTCTATCCACTAAGCCACACTGCTTCGAAGAGAACCACAAGAGAGAAGCCAAGAGTTTACGCAAAGGGAAATGGGGAGAGGAAAGATGGACGGACGCCCTTGTGGATGAGATGCATAGAATATGAAGAAAGATTTCCTTGGGTTTCTGCCACCATCCCACCCCCATTCCAATTGTGAGAGCTCCAGCCATGATTCCTTCATCTAGAGCAAAGAGGAGGAAAGAGGTATCATTCTCAGGGAGAGTTACTGGGCGTTAGCAGGCTTCCCAAGTGCAGACAGAGAGGAAAACGTTGGGAAATGTTTACAGCGATTGTCTTGCTTGATTTTCCCTGTGACGACTTAGGCAGAAACAACAAAGAATCTATCAAGGTGCTCCAGGAAGTGCAAACAAGAGACTTCCAAAAGCCAGATGTTCCTACATTTTGACAGAATGTCGTCCTTAAGCCATCATTAACTGCATATGCACAAGTTTCCTTCTACATTTAAAAAAAGGGTTCCTTCCTGTCCAAATAAACAAGTGAAAAGCATCTGAGCTGCTCCTGTTTGAGCTATCCCCTTAATGGTACTCAGAAGGTTTTACTCTGTACCCACTATACAACTACGAGCTGACAGCTCAGTGAAGGAAAAGGTATGTTTACCTCGGGAAAGAGTGTCTTTATGACACCGATCTGCTCTGATGAATCCACTAATGTGAAATTTCTGACCCAATAGGCAGTGATTGCACAGCGCTGAGACTCCTCTCATTATTCATGAAATATGTGCTCCACAGTGTCAGCTCTCTCCCTGAAGACTTGCTGCCAAGCAATTACTCATTTCCATCACTTAGCTGTGGGTTTTTTTTCCCCTTATTATTATTTTTCGGTGGGTGTCTATATATTCAGCACACTTCAAGAAGCAAAGCACAGTCCCGGAATGAAAATGATGCTTGTCTTGTTTGATTTTAAATAGAAAAGCACTTTCAAGTCCTTAAAAATTGATGTTGTTTTAAACTTTACAACAAGCAGTAGGGGAAACCGATAGCTGCAGAAATAAATGGAGAGCAATCAGGAGCATTTCACTGTTATACATATTTGCTCCCAGAGAGATGGTGGGAGGATTATCTTATATGACCCAATTTGTTTGTCTGAATCTCTCTGGGTGCATCTAACAAGTACAGTGAATCAAAATGGGAAAAGAGGGTTGCATTTTCTTTTTCTATAGGTGAGACCACTCATTCGGAAGGGGCAGTGTCAGAAAAGGGGGTCCCCAGAATCAGTCCCTGTTTCCACCCCAAAGTGGAGGCCTTTAAGCTTTTTGCCATGTAGCCATGAGCCACTGGGTAGCTCACACACAGACATGCCGAACGAAATCCACGCCAAGATAATGTGTCCCCGTGGACATCTTCATTGAAGGTAATCTGAACCCTGGCAGTTGTGCCAGATGAGTTTTTGAAACTGAGGTGAAGCCTCATTAAACACGCATCCCAGACACCTCTGTTCTAATGTCTCCCTGTGGGCAGGGACTCGATATTCCAGACAAGTGCCTGCCCCAGGATCCTCCTCATTCTCCTTTGAGTCAGGGAGGAAGGCAATGAGCCTTTCCTTCAGGCCCCTCCCTCGCCTCCCCTCTTTCACCACACCTCTCCCAGGGCCATGTGCCCCGGAATACTGAAAACTGGCCCTCGTCTGGAGTTGCCAAAGATGGACAGGCATCAAATATGTCCCCCATTTGACAGCGGAGAAAGGCTATAGTTGGTTAGTTATTGTATTTATTAAGTCCTTTCTGGGTGTCCAGGCACTGGGGTTGATGCACGTCGATCAGATCGGACCTGGCCAATCAATCATTCGATGGCATCTGCTGAGCATGTGAAAATAATAATGATAATTATAAATAATAATGGCATTTGTTAAGTGTTTACTACATGCCAAGCACTGTTCTTAGCACTGGGGTAGGTACAAGGTAATCAGGTTGTCCCACTTGGGGCTCACAGTCTTAATCCCCATTTTACAGATGATATAACTGAGGCACAGAGAAGTGAAGTGACTTGCCCAAGGTCACACAGCAGACAAGTGGCAGAGCTGGGATTAGAACCCACATCCTTTGACTCCCACGCCTGTGCTCTTGCCACTTGAGCCATGCTGCTTCTCAGGTTCTGTGAGAAGCATAGAATTAAGAGTTTGGGAAAGTACAGTCCAGTAAGTAGACGTGATCCCTGCCCCACATGAGGTAATCAGGTTGGACACAGTTCCTGTCCCACACAGGACACACAATCTAAGAGATACAAGGAGCAGGTGTCTTATCCTGATTTTACAGATGAGGGAATTAAAGCACAGAAAAGTTAAGTGTGTGACTCAAAGTCACACAGCAGGTCAGTGGTAGAGCTGGGATTCAAATCCAGGTCTTGGTCTCCAAATTCCCAATCTCATGTTCTTAACTAGGCCAAGCTCTCTCTCCTTGTTCCTTGAGATGTATTGAAGGGAGGCAGTGTCTCACTGAGACCCAGGCCAGAGACTCTAAGTCTGGCAGTGCTAATCCACATTTATCTACCCGGGGCTTCTAGTACTTTGTCTATAAAATGGGGACAACAATATTAAAGCCACTTTGAAGAATGAGCAATAAAGTCTTAATATTAGGGGCTATTGAATTACTTCGGGAGAGACCCTGCAATATCAAACCTGTGGTGAGCATATTACTATTATTACTATTATATTTGCTAAGTGCTTACTATGTATAAGGCACTGTTCTAAGCACTGGGGTAGATACAAAATAAAGTGGGGAGGGAGTGGGAGGACAGTTAAGCAGGAGGCCATTTCGTCTACTGTTCAATGACGCTGCCCAGCAAACAATGTGGATTCAATCAGCCAGGGATAAGCCCGGATATGTGCTCTGCACACAGTAAGTGCTAAATTAATACAATTGATTGATTGATGTAATCAGAAAAGCCAGGAAAGAGATGGAGAGAAAGAGGGGCAGAGAGGAATTCTTCATTAGATCGTAAACTCCTTGAGGGCAGTGATCTTTACCTATAGTGTGTGTTCCCAAGTGCCTTACACAGTGTTCTGCACATAGTAGTAATAGTAGTACTAATAGTAATAATAATAGTGGTATTTGTTAAGCACTTATTATGTGACAAGCACTGTACTGAGCACTGAGGTGGATACAGTATATGCAGATTGGACATAGTCCCTGTCCCTCATGGGACTCACTACCTAAGTACTACTAGCAATGCTTAGGCAAATAAAAGAGATATAGAAATTCCCTGGACTCAAAGTGTACATAGTAGGTGCTCAATAAATACTGCTGCTGCTGACGACGACGATGATGATATCACCCTCCTAAATCAACCAGGAGAATGGGGCAGAATAACAATTTCAAGCCCATACTCTACCATACTGTGGTTCTTTGGGACTTGCCTTCAAAGTGAAAATAGGTGAGTAGCCTACTGGACAGAGCACAGGCCTGGGAGGCAGAAGGCCCTGGGTTCTAATTCCGCTGGCCACTTGTCTGCTGTGTGACCTTGAGCAAGTCACTCTACTTCTCTGGGCCTCAGTTACCTTATCTGTAAAATGGGGATTAAGACAGTGAGCCCTCTGTGGGACAAGGACTGTGTCCAAACCAATTATCTTGTCTCTACCCCAGTCTCAGTACAGTGCCTGCCACTTAGTAAGTGTTTAACAAATACCATTAAAAAAAGTGAAAGGGTTTCAGAAGACACAGTCTTTCCTACTCCCCATTTTCAGTGTCAGATCACAGCTCATCTATTTCGTACCCTTAGAGAGCCTGGGGATTCCAGTAGCTCTTATTTTAGGAAGAATACCCTCTCCCGTCTCCTCGCCCTATCCACTGCCTATTAGAGCAAAATGTGATTGTTCCATTTCACTTTAATACACGTCTTTCTCCAGAGGTCTTGTTTTTTCTGAGGTTATGGCTTAAGGAACCTGGGATCTATCAACAGACTACAGTTGAAACACAGCGCACGAAGAAGAGGTCTAGAAAAAGCATTTTCTTCCAGGTGTTTTCAGTTCTGGATCATTCAAGGGAGAGAGCAGGGGGCCACAGACACATCTACAGTGGGAAAATAGAGAGAAATTGTTCTAATGTGTCCAACCTATTTAGTGGTGTCACTTGGTTTAAATTGCACACATGGATCAAATCACACTATCAACAGTGTCATCTTTGAACCTTGAAGGACAGATATCTACCAATTCATCTATCCATCTATCTATCTACTCTAAGGCCTCCTTTCCTTTCTCCCACTCCCTTCTGCACCACCCTGACTTGCTCCCTTTATTCATCCCCCTGCCCAGCCCCACAGCACTTATGTACATATCTGTCATTTATTTATCTATATTAATTGCTGTCTCCCCCCGCTTAGACCGTAAGCTTACTGTGGGCAGGGAATGTGTCTGCCTATTGTTATACTGCACTCTCCCAAGCGCTTAGTACAGTGCTCTGCACACAGTAAGCACTCAATAAATATGATTATCTAGGCATTTACCCACCTATCTATCCATCTATCCATCACAAGAGTTAGTAATTGTTATACTGGTTAGTCAATCCCAAATGAGAGAAAGACGACTTAATGGGACGTAGCACAAACTGACTCTTGAACCCCCCTGCCCCTCTCCCCAAAGTGCCCCCATGCTAATATGACTATATGTCCCAGTTTGCTGTTTAGGACAGTTTGTCCCAAAGTCCTGAAATAAGTTCTTGGAGCACCCAGTGATAATAATGATTTTATTTTGCATTGTGCTTTGACTTTTCTCCAAAATGATCTCATTTTATCCTCACAGTAATAATAATGGCATTCATTAAGCAGTGTGCTAGGTACGGGGGTAAATATAAGATCAGACACAGTCCCTGTCCCACATGGGGCTCGCAGTCTAAGAGGGAGAACAAATAATGAATCTTAATTTTACAGATGAGGACACAGACACAGAGAAGTTAAGTGACTTGTCCTAGGTCACACAGCAGGCTCTTGGCAGAGGTGAAATTAGAGCCCAGATCTCCTGACTCCCAGGACCATAGTCTCTGCATTAGCACGTTCCTTCACTAGTGATTTATTTAATATCAATGCCTGTCTCCCTCTCTAGACTATAAGCTCACTGTGGGCAGGGGATGTATCTACCAAATCTCTTGTGGTATATATACTCTCCCAAGTGCTTAGTATAGTTCTCTGCACACAGTAAGTACTCAATTAAATATCACTGATAGATGGTTTGATTGATCAGTTGCTCAAATTTTTCATTGTTGAAAATCACTACTGTTTCCTCTCCTTCCTTCCGTCCCACAGCTGAGGTCATTAGGCCCAAGGGAATGGTAGGAAGAATGGTGACACTGAAATAATAATAATTATGCTATTTGTTAAATGTGTAATATGTGCCAGGCACTGTACTAAGCACTGGGATGGGTACAAGAAAATCAGGTTGGACACAGTCCCTGTCCTACATGGGGCTCACAGTCTTAATCCCCACTTGACAGATGAGGGAACTGAGGCGCAGAGAACTGAAGTGACTTGTCCAAGGTCACACAGCAGACAAGTGGCAGAGCCAGGATTAAAACCCAGGTCCTTCTGACTCCCAGGTCCGTGCTCTATCCAATAGGCCACACTGCTTCTCAAGATGGGAGTGTGCTGTATGATCCATAGGACGATTCTATGTCTGGAGATGAGCAGCTGGGCTGAGGGCTGGGGAGGAGGGGTGAGAGGGCATGAAGTCAGCCCTCTCTCCTCTCAATGAACTGCTCACCTCAAATGCTCAAACTAGAACATTGACAGTCACTGGCTTCAGCCACCTGACTTGATTTCAGATTTATATCCCCCCATGACCGGCTGGATGAGACAGGGGAACCCGGGCTGGTAGAACGTTCAGATGATGGGTTCAAGAGCATTTCTCTGGCAAAAAAAAATAATATTGTTGCCTTTACATAGTTGCCCACTTTGAGAAATCCTGTTACCTGGTGCCAGGAAAAGAAATCAGACCAAATGAAGAAGAAACAGGTTCCTCTCATTAGCTAACTTCTAAAACCTGAGACTGAATCCTGGCAAAGCTTTTGAGGTCCCAGAGGACTCAAAACTCTCTAGATGTGACTCTATATTCTTGCATTCTGTTTTGCATCAAGCTTTCCACGCTAATGGACCTAATCCTATAATGACCACAGTTCTGTTACTACAGGACCCTTCTGCCCTTTAATCTTTTCCTAATGGAGAAAGACATTTAATCAAAATTCAGAGTGGTTACTGGGATGTGAACTATAGCACATCTTGAATTTACAGTTCAAAGGACCATTATAAAACAGAGTAGACAAAGGCAGCGCATGGCCTAGACAAAGAAGCACAGACCTGAGAATCAGAGGACCTAGGTTCTTATCCCAGATCTGCCACTTATCTGCTGTAAGACCTTGGACCAGTCACTTCACTTCTCTAGGCCCCAGTTTAGCTCCTAGGTAAAATAGGGATTTTACCTATTTCCCTCCCTCCAATTTAGACTGTAAACTCCATGGGGGACAGGGACTGTGTCCGACCTGATTAACTTGCATGTACCACAGTGCTTGGCATATAGTAGGCATGTAAAAAAATCATTATTATCATTATGTTTGCAGCCAATCTAGCATCATTTCTGTCTGAGAACTTCAGTATTCACTTAGACTATGAGCCCGATGTGGGACAGGGATTGTGTCCAATCTGATTAATTTGTATCTACCCCAGTGCTGAGAACAGTGCTTGATACATAGTAAGGACTTAACAAATATCATATTAACAAGAGTAATAATAATAATAATGATGATAATAATAACCTATTTGAGGGTCTTTCATGTAGTCATTCTGTTTTATTGCTTTGTTGAACTTGTTCCATTATGTTAAAGTATATTGAAATATTATTAGGTTCTATGAATGACTGGAATGAAAACTCCTTAGAGTGGGAGCCTCTTATGGGCTATCATTTGTAATTTGATCTTCTTGTACTTAATTCAGCACTTAGTACAATACCTTGCAATAGCAAGCATTTGCTGCATTTGAGTAATAATAACAATATTTGTACAAATAATTGAGTGGCTCAATTAGTCACTAACCTTAGAATTTTTCAAAATTGCTTTCAGCTACCTGGAACTCCACCTACCCTCTCAGTCCAAATGCCCATCTCTGTTGTGCAGTGTTTTAATAGACATCTGGAAGCACTTAGTACAGTGATCTGCACACAGTAAGCGCTCAATAAATACGATTGAATGACTCTGGAAGATTATTTCATTGAATGATGCTGCTGAGAAAGTCAGGGAACAAAAAATTACAGGGAGCCCCAGATTTATCAGGATATTATATGATTAGAATATTTATAAACTTCTTACTCTGTGTCAAGCATGGTGTCTGTTTATTGTTCTATTGAACTCTAAGCACTTAGTACAGTGTTCTGCACAGAATAAGCATTCAATAAATATGATTGAATGAATGAATATGAAAACTGCTGGGCAGAAACAAGATCAGAGTCAGTCCCTGTCAATAATACCACCATCCTAAGGAGCCTTGAAACCTGCAGCCTTAATGCCATCTTCACTTTATTTCACCTCTCACATTGAATTGGCCGCTAAATCCTGGCAATCCTTTCTCCAAAACATTTCTCCAATTTGCCCCTTCCTTTCCACCCTAACAGCAACCATCCTGGTTCGAGCACTCAGTAGATCATGGTTAAACTACTGTAATAGCCTCCTCACTGTTCTCCTTGCCTCCAGTCTCTCCTTACTTCAGTCCATACTCCATGCTACTGATTGGGTCATCTTCCTGAAATGTCATCCAAAGCACACCTCTCCACTCTTCAATGACCTCCAGTAGCTGTCCATCAGCCACTATCCAAAAAAATACTCCTTACCATTGGTTTCACTCCTGTGACTGCCTCCTCGCTACTCTTCCTGCCTTCTCTCTCTCCCCACTCCAGTGCATACTTCACTCTGCTGCCCGGGTCATTTTTCTAAAAATAAATTCACTAGATGTCACCCCACTCCTCAAGAAGCTCCAGGGGTTGTCCATCCACCCCTGCATCAAACAGAAACTCCTGTCCATCGGCTTTAAAGTGGCCAATCAACTTGACACCTCCTACCTTACCTCACTAACCTCTAACAACCCAGTCCCCACCCATCACTCCTCTATCAATCATATTTTTGAATACTTACAGTGTGCAGAGCACTGAACTAAGCTCTTGGGAGAGTACAGTATAACAGAGTGGGTGAACAAATTCCCTGCTCATGACGAGCTAGTGCCAGCTTGCTCACTCTGTCCCATTCTCGTCTATCTCTCTGCTGCTCCTTTTCCTACATCTTCCTTGTGGCCTGGAACTCCCTCCCCATCCAAATATGCTAGACCACCACTCTCCCCATCTTTGAAGCCTTATTAAGGGCACCTCTCTCGCAAGAGGCCTTCCCCTATTGAGCTCCCTTTTCCCTGACTCCCTCTCCCTTCTGCATCATATATGCACTTGGATCTGTGACCTTGAACATTTTTTTTTCCTTTTATGCTATTTGTTGTGCACTTACTATGTTCCAGGCAGGCCCCTCCTCTAGCCACTTGGCCATGCTGCTTCTCTGCATTTGGTATTCACCCCACCCTCAGCATTTATGTACAAATCAATAGATTATTCATTTATATTAAATTCTGTCTCCCCTTCTAACCTGTGATGGAGTGTACTCTCCCAAGTGCTTGGTACAGTGTACTGCACCTACAATAAGTACTCAATAAATTCCATTGATTGATTGATTTCTTGCTCACCCTCTTCTCCCATCCTGTAAATTCCTCCCCTTACCCAAATCTGCAAGACCTCTGCCTTTCCCACTTTCAAAGTCCTTCTAAAAAGCCCATCTTCTCCTGGAAGCCTTCTGTGAATAACATAAGACACCCGTGTCGATTCACCTCAGTATCCACCCTTAGTACTGATATATTTCATTCCCATCCTCAGCACACATGTTCATTTGGGTATGTTAGAAAGCAAGGCCAAAGTGCTTTAAAATGGCTGGCAGAAGGATTGTAGGGAAGGACCTGAAAGCCCCATGGTGAAAAAGGGACTGGCTTCGTCTACATTTTCCAGAACCTAGTGGAGCACTGAAGGAGGAGATTAGTTCCTCTGCCAACAGTGGAAAAGCCCCATCCCTGTTTCCAGGACAGGGCTGGGTTTTCCTGGAGGAAGATCTGAGAAAAGGTGACTAGTTAGCTTTGGCCTTGCTGACATGTGCAATAGCTTATCAGGTTTATTCATTCATTCAATCGTACGTATTGAGCACTTACTGTGTGCAGAGCACTGTACTAAGCACTTGGAAAGTACAATTCAGCAACAGAGAGAGACAATCCCCACACAACAACGGGCTCACAGTCTGTTCTTTCTGAAGTTCCCACTACTGTACTTGCCTCTCCCACTGGACTAAGTTCATTCATTCATTCATTAGTATTTATTGAGCGCTTACTATGAGCAGAGCACTGTACTAAGCGCTTGGAATGTACAATTCGGCAACAGATAGAGACAATCCCTGCCCAGTGATGGGCTCACAGTCTAAACGGGGGAGAGAGGCAGCAAAGCAAAACAGAACAAAACAAAAACAAGATATCATCATCAAGATAAATAGAATCAAGGGGATGTACCCATCATTAACAAAATAAATAGGGTAATAAATAATATATACAAATGAGCACAGTGCTGAGGGGAGGGGGAGGGGGAGGAGCAGAAGAGGGGAAGGGAAGGGGAAGGGGAGCAGAGGGAAAGGGGGAGCTCAGTCTGGGAAGGCCTCTTGGAGGAGGTGAGCTCTCAGTAGGGCTTTGAAGAGGGGAAGAGAGTTAATTTGGCAGACCTGAGGAGGGAGGGCATTCCAGGACAGCGGGAGGGCATGAGCCAGGGGTCGATGGCGGGATAGGCGTGAATGGGAGACAGTGAGGAGGTGAGCAGCAGAGGAGCGGAGCGTACTGGGTGGTCAGTAGAAAGAGAGAAGGGAGGTGAGGTAGGAGGGGGCAAGGGGATGGAGAGCCTTGAAGCCAAGAGTGAGGAGGTTTTGTTTCGTGCGAAGGTTGATAGGCAACCACTGGAGGTTTTTAAGGAGGGGAGTGACATGCCCAGAGCATTTCTGCAGGAAGATGGTCCAGGCAGCGGAATGAAGAATAGACTGGAGTGCAGAGAGACAGGAGGAAGGGAGATCCGAAAGGAGGCTGACACAATAATCCAGTCAGGATATTCTGAGAGCTTGTACCAGCACGATCGCTATTTGGATGGAGAGGAAAGGGTGGATCTTGGCGATATTGTAAAGGTGAGACCGGCAGGTGTTGGTGACAGAATGGATGCCGTGGGGTGAATGAGAGAGTTGAGTCAAGGATGACACCGAGGTTGCAGGCCTGTGAGACGGGAAGGATGGTCGTGCCGTCCATAGTGACAGGGAAGTCAGGGAGAGGACAGGGTTTAGGAGGGAAGATAAGGAGCTCAGTTTTAGATATGTTGAGTTTTAGGTGGCAGGCTATAGGTCCAGAGCCACCCAAGATTCTGTGAGGAAAAGAGAGCATTCATTTAAGATTTTACACTGGGACACAGATCAACTCTTAGTTAGGGTGTGGCGCTGATGGACGGTTCAAAGTTGAGGGAAAACCTCACCCAGCGGCAGGTCAGGATGCAGAAGTCTCAGGAAATATGTCCTGGGGAAGTCCTGCACTGCACCCTAGGAGAAGCCCACAGGCCTTCGCTGGTGCGGGGAACGGGTGGGATTGGCATCGGCCTGGAAAAATTCCACGGTAGGTTCCCATGTTCCATTCGGTCTTCCCCCCTACCTAGCCCCTTCCGGGCATGGTAGCTGTAGGCTATTCTTTTCATTCCGTCCGTCCCGCTGTGCCTTGCTGCTATTAAACAGCTGCAGACTTCCACCTCAGAGAGGGTCGGGTGCCCAGAAAGGCATTGTTAGAGATGTGGCATATGCTTGGTGAATACTTGGGAATCAGGCTGAATGAAAAGTGCCTCAATCAAATTAGAAGCATTTTCTCCACTGCCATTTATTTAGTTTTCTTTTCATTCCATCCACTCTTTCCCCTTTCAAGAGAGAGCTCCACCACATTTTAGGGGCTCCACTGACAGGCCACATTCATGACCCACTCCTCGTTTGTGAAAGTGATTTTCCCCTTAAATGCCTGGATTCTGAAAGGTGGAAACAAACACCTTTTTTAAACAAGGCCCCATTTATTCCCAGCCTCAGAAACAGAATAATACTGCAGCCACTGAAGGTTCTGAACACCTGGACTCTAATTGGCACTGAGCCTCCAAGCTGTGAGGAATCCATTTCCTCTCATTTCCTGGCTTCCTTTCTGTTTCTCCGGGTTTATGGTGTCTCAGTCTCTCCCTTGTTCTCTCATTATTGATGCCATTTTAGTAAGAATCCTGCCTAGGCACTTCAGCACACTTTCTAATGCTGATACTGTCTTTAGGGCACTGTAGTGAAGGAGAAACTGAGGTACAGCTCTCATGCCCCATGTGCACTGGGTCCCAGATACGAGGGAGAGTTCAGGCTGGGGATTGCGGACGACCTCAAAGCACAGGATACAGCTGCAGTCGCCTTTGTCTCTCAGCCACGCCAAGTAAAAATAGAGCTCTATGTCCATACGCACTTCTTTTTTTTCCTTCTCACTCGATAATTCACCCCAATCCCTGGAAATGTCTGTGGAAGTGTTTGTTTCCCTCTGTAGATTATCACTAAGCTTGATCAATCAAAAGGCCAAATTTCCTCATCAACCAGAGATTCCTGTCCCTGAAGTAGGATTTCCACCTAAAGGGAAACAGTCATTAACAGCACTTCACAGAAACCCCATCGGTTTCCTCAAATCACAGCCTTACATCTTAATCTCCCTGTTCTCGCAGCTATTTCCCTGAGACCAATCTGTGGGCACTGTGGCACTGAGTTCTTCTAGAATTTTCTCACAGCCACCTGTAATGAAAATAGAAGGGGTCGGATCACGAGCTGAAACGTCGGGACAATTTTGCTCGTAGAATAATGTGTTTTATATTCCGGTCTTGGGGCGGGAATGGAGGGCCCCACCCACTAGTAGGTGTTTTCTGTGCCGTTTTGATGTATTATGGCTCTGTTGAAGCTGGAGCAACCATAAAGCACCCTGGAAACCAATTAGATGAATAGACCGGCTCAACAGCTCTTTATTCAGACTGAACTGGTGGCAGAGCGCAGCTGCGGCTGAGTCTGTATACACCGTAAATCACAATGGAAGAGGCGTATGGTCCATGGCCAGTACGAGAGGGCTCAGTGTTGTGTGAAGGGTAAGGCTGAGATTCAAAGTGGTCAGCGCGCTTGGCCTTTCATTCAGCACATTCGCTCCAATTCTCTTTTATATTTGTTTTTTTCCCATAGGAAAAACTCTCACGTTAAGATCTACTGTAGGAAGTCTCTCCTACCACTGTATTCTAGACACCACAGAAACTTATCGGACTCTCCCAAGCACTTAGTACAGTGCTTTGCACACAGGAAGCATTCAATACAATTGAGTGAACGAATGAACGAACTTCTACACTACATGGATAATTCAGGGGTCTTGCGAGTGCCATTAAATATTCATTGATAGTGATGATGACGATGAGGAAGACAATGATGATGATGATGAAGACTGTTCATGAGAATGCACCCTTAGTTCTCCAGCTTTCTAGTGTTCCCTTGTGGACTCTGAGGATATTCATTTTCATTGATGCCAATACAAAAACTGAAGTACAGTGAATTTTCCTCCATGTCTTTACATCCCAGGAAGCAAAGGCTTGCCTTCTTAAAACCCCCAGAACCAAGTAACTTGCTCAGTTCCTGAAATGCAGGCATCGATAAACCTCAGACTAAAAAGGGTTAACTTCACTGAACCGTAGCATTTTCTCTTGGTCCTTCGGGGCCATGTAATGAAAGCAGAAAGCACCATTCAAGGGCAGCATTAAGGAAGTCTATTGCCCTATTGGGTTTAATGAAATGAAGGTTTAATCCATCTTCCCAGTGTAGCGCTTACCTGAGTTTTCTGCAAAGTGACATCACCAAAATAGGTTTGATGAAAAAAAAAAAGGCCTCAGATATTAAAAAGAAGAAAAACAAACTAATAGTAGCAGAGGTGGTATTTTTTGAGCACCTGCTCAAGGGCAATGGACTATATTAACACCTTGGGAAAATAGCAAGACACATGTCCCTTGCCGTGAACATTTTATTATCTAATGGGGGAGACGGACACAGAAAACATTGACAAATAATGGGAGTGGGAGGAAGAACAAGGATCAACCAGGGAGTCGAATGAATACGTCAGGATGAATTATGAACATAAATCAGAATAAATAATAAGGGCTGAGGAGCCAGACACCAAGCTGACTTTGTCCATCTCAACTGAATCCTTACCTGCTTTAACTCCGCCCTCTCCTCCACCGGGCAACATTATTTCTCCGTCCTTTATGCCTCCCATGCATAATCCCTGCATTAGATGTTTCAGACATTTAACTCCCTCCTCAGAGTCCCTATACCCCATCCCCTTCATCTCTTGCCCCCAGTGACCTGGTCACATACTTCATTGAAAAAACTGAAACCATCAGGCAAGATCTCCCCCGTTTAGACTGTGAGCCCATCACTGGGCAGGGATTGACTCTTAACTGTTGCCAAATTGTACATTCCAAGCACTTAGTACAGTGCTCTGCACATAGTAAGCGCTCAATAAATACTGTTGAATGAATGAATGATCTCCGTAAAACCTCCCTTGCTTCTCGCCAGTCCCTCTCCACCTGCCCCCGACTTCGCCTCTCCCATCCTTTCCAGCAGTATCTCAAGAGGAAATCTTCCTCCTCCTCTCAAAATCTAGGCCCTCCACCTGAACCTCCAACCCCAACTCTTTGCACCTTATCAAAACACTTGTGTCCTCCCTTCCTAATCACCATCTTCAACCATTCACTTATGAGAAGCAGCATGGCCTAGTGTGGAAAGAGCACAGGCCTGAGAGTCAGAGGAGCTGAGTTTTAATCCAGTCTCTGACACTTGTCTGCTGTGTGACCATGGGCAAGCCACTTAACTTCTCTGGGCCTCACCTCCCTCAGGGTGTTGAGGAAGATGTTCCTGAATGGGTTCCGACACGCTCCCCAGTCGGCAAGGTTAAACAGGGAGAAGTGTTTCCCCTGGACGCTCTGGAGGTCCCTTTCATTCACACACAGAGGAGATCTGTTGTTCTGACAGGTCCAGGGTCTCCAGATATCTCAGCTCCCAAAATGAGGTGGGGGGGGCGGGGCGGGGGCTGGACTGGGACTTGATTTCTTGATTCTACCCCAGCGCTTAACCCAGAGTTTGACACATACTAAGCACATAACAAATACCACAACATAACTTTCCAGTGGCTTCTTACCCACTGCTTTCAACATGCTCGTGTCTCCCCTATCCTAAACAAACCCTCCCTTGACCCCTCAGATCACTCCAGTTACCTCCCCAACTCCCTCCTACCATTCCTCTCCAAACTCCATGAGCACGTTGTCTTCATCCTCTACCTCCACTTTCACTCCTCCAATTCTCTCCTTGACCCCTATCTCATTGGCAGCGTCTTGCCCACATCCTTCCTCTGGCCTGGAACTCACTCCTCCTTCATATATGACAGACTACCACCATCCCACCTTCAAAAGTATATTAAAATCACATCTCTTCCAAGAGGCCTAGCCCGACTAAGCCCTTATTTTCCCTTCTCCCACTCCCTTGTGTCACCTATGCACTTGGATCTGTACCCTTTAAGCACTTGATATTCACCCCACCCTCAGCCCCACAGTATTCATGTACATATCTTTATTTTAATGGCCTTCTTCCCTGCCTAGACCGTAAGCTCCTTGCGGACAAAGAATAAGTCTAGCAGCTTTGTTGTACTGTTCTCACCCTGGCACTTAGTTCAGTGCCCTGGATATAGTAACTACTTAGTAAACATCACTGATTGACTGGCAGCAAAGCAAGAGAGGCATCACTTTCCCATGATCACAACAATATGGAAGGCTAGAGAGACTTCTAAGAACATGAGAGACGAGAGGGGGAATTTCAAGAACACAGAAATTCAGAGCTATGGTAACCAAAGAAGCTTCTCACGTGTCTGCGTACAGGCCCCTCTCCCCACTTATGTCCTGAGGTTTTGAGCCCTTTGAGGGCCACTGAATGTGTCTACTTCCCACCTCTAGTATACTTTTCCACTTCTTAGAACAGTGCTTTGCAGTGCACCTAACTAGTCCTGTGACTACTACTCTACCATACAGTCTACTACATCAACCAACCGTATTTATTGAGAGCTTACTCTGTGCAGGGCACTGTACTAAGTGCTTGATATGCCTCCGTCTTCATAACCCAGTGAGAATTCTGTGGAGACTGCAAAAGCACTTCAATGATCTATGCGATATGGAGGTTGAAGCTCTATCAAATCCAGAGAATAAATCAAAATGTGAAGGCAAAGCCTTAACTCCATCTTTTGAGAACATCACCATGGTAGTGACTGCCGTGCAGAAATATAAAACACCCGAATCGAGCCTCAAGTGCCTCAAACAGCCAATCATTTGGAGGAACCAGATGTAGCATCTGCCCCCTCGCAAGAGTCTTCCTTATGCTCTGACAGGTTGTGGTAGAATCCTGGATGGAGTAGAGTGGTAAGAACTTAAACTGTGCCAATACTGGGGATGATCTCACTATTCATTGATACTGGCAAATTTCAACATGGATAATAATGATAACAATTGTGGCATTGGTTAAGTGCTTACTATCTGCCAAGCACTATTTGAAGCACTGGGGTAGATACAAGGTAATCAGGTTGGACACAGTACCTGTCCCACATGGGGTTCACAGCCTTAATCCCCATTTTACAGATGAGGGAACTGAGGCAAAGAGAAGCTAAGTGACTTGCCCAAGGTCACACAGCAGATGAGTGGCAGAGCCGGGATTAGAATCCACGTCCTCTGACTCCCAGGCCCGTGCTCTTTCCTCTAGACCAAGCTCCTTCTTAAGTTGCTCATGCCATAAGAACTGCTGCATTCGAGAGTTTTAAAAAGCCTACCTTTACTTCAAATCATAATACTGATAATTATGGCTTTTGTTAAGCGCTTATTATGTGCCAAGCACTGTACTAAGCACTGGGGTAGATACAAGATAATCAGGTCCCACATGGGGCTCAGTCAAAGTATGAGGGAGAACAGGTATTGAATCCCCATTTTGCAGGTGAGGGAACTGAGGCACAGAGAAGTTAAGTGAATTGCCCAAGGTTACACAGCAGGTAAATGGCAGAACTGAAATTAGAATACAGGGCCTCTAACTCCAAGGCCCATGCTCTTTCCACTAGGCCATGCTGCTTTCCATCTGTTCAAATAGAAAAGTTAGTCCAACTCTCTCAAAGTTTTGGCTGGTGTTAGAGCATTATCTTGAAGTTCAGCTCTCCATTTACTAAAATGACAGATGTCTAATTTACAAAATATAATTATTATCATTATATTACTATGGGAGGCAGCATTGCCTAGTTGAAAGAGCGAGGGCATGGGAGTCGGAGGATCCCGGCTAATCCCGGCTCTGCCATTTACCTGCTGTGTGACCTTGGGCAAGTCATTTATCACATCCTATCCTGCCTTGATTACTGCATCATCCTCCTTGCTGACCTCCCAGCCTCCTGTCTCTCCCCACTCCAGTTCATACTTCACTCTCCTGCCTGGATCATTTTTCTACAGAAATGTTCAGACCGTGTTTCTCCACTCCTCAAGAACTTTCAGTGGTTGTCCATCCACCTCAAACAAAAATGCCTCACTATTGGCTTTAAAGCAGTCACCTGACCCCTCCTAACTCACCACTCTTCTAGCCCGCATAACTTGCTCCTCTAATGCTAAAGTTCTCACTGTACCTCGATCTCATCTATCTTGCCACTTACCTCTTGCCTACAGCCTGCCTCTGGCCTGGAATGCCCTCCCTACTCATATCTGAAAATTACTCTTCCCCTCTTCACACCCTTATTGAAGGCACATCCTCTCTGAGATCTTCCCTAAGCCCCGCCTTTCCTCTTCTCCCACTCCCTTGTTCGTCACCCTGACTTTCTCCCTTCATTCATCACCCCTCTTAGCCCCACAGGTCTTATGTACATATATATATATATATATATATGTAGTTGAATAGTTTATATTACTGTCAGTCTCCCCCTCCAGATTGTAAATTCACTGTGGGCAGAGAATGTGTCTATTTATTGTTATACTGTACTCTCCCAAGCACTTAGAACAGTGCTCTGCACACAGTAAGCCCTCAATAAATGTGATTGAATGAATGAAAATCCCTTTGATGGTTTTGTTTATGGATTTGGTTTAGAAATCAAATCCCAGATACTTCATTCACTGCTACTGACACAACCAAGTGTGAAATGGTTAATAATTTTTTTAAGTAATCATTACTCACTATAATCCCAAATGACTTTTGTGGGCATCTGGTAGTCATTAAGAAGATTGAATTTATCAGAGAAGTCATTTTGCTTAATTAGGTGGCTAACTGGCAAGGCCATCTTACTGATCAGCATTAAAATCAGCCACAATAGCCTCAGAAAGACCTTGCATGTACAGGCGAAGTTATCTTGTCCGTCTTTCTGGGCATTACCAACTGGTGGGTGATATCTTAAAAGCAGGAGAGCAGAGTGTAGTCCCCCAAAATCTAAGGAGATGAAAATATTGAAGGGAGTCCATCTTCTATTGCTGAGGCAAAATTTCTTTTTCTATTCCACCCTCCCTTTTGTGAGTCACAACTTCCCCTTCCTGATCATCCCTCCTAAAATTCAGGCCTGATCAGGACCAATCAATCAGAAAGTGCAACTTTCCAATGAGCATGTAGTATATTCGCCTAAGCACTGAGTACAGTGCTCCGCACATTGTAAGGGCTCAAAAAATAGCATCACTTGATTGACTGAGAAACAATGAGCCGAGAGGTTAGGATCCTAGAATTTCAAATTAGCAACACGGTTCAAGAAATTCTTGGAAAAAGCCTCTGGGGACTAGGCTCAGTGTTCCAACAGAACAGTTAAACACCTATCACTCTCTTCCCAGACGCTCCCTCGGGAGACCTGAAAGGCAAGGACAAATTTACTTTCTCCTGACGCAGAAGGCCTAAGAACAGCTCCCTGTTCGCCCCTGTGGCATCCGGGCAGAAAGGGTTCGATCCCAGTATAAATGAGCAAGTTAATGGCTGACGATGAGGCAAGATCCCCACCCAGCTTCACATAAAGAACCGTATCGTATTCTATGACATTCTCTTACCTGGCCTCGGACAGAATGGAGAAGTCGAGCCTTTGAATTCATATGTCTCCTGCATATCCTATGGATCCCATACACGGCTCAAAGGTCTAACAACTCTATTAGGAAAGAAGTAAGAGCAATAATTGGGTCCCCTGAGTCTCCGCTTGTAGCAGTAAAGAGACGGAAGCTGAACTAATTGAGCCATGTGGCCAGGGCAACTGGACCAGCGAACATCATTCTGCAGGAAATAACCAAAGGAAAAAAAAAGAGACTCTGCCCTAGGGAATCCCCAGCACAAAGGCATCACCTCCTAGAAGGAGAAATCATAGAATGTGTTGTCTCACACTGCTGTAGACGGCTTGAACCGGAGGGAGATTATTATGGTCTGTTCCTTAGCAAGGACCCCTGTTTCCCTCCAAGGCCTGCTATCTCACTAACGAACCTGTCTGTGGCAGAAACCTGTTCCTGGGCGAATCTCTCTTTCCCCCGCCCAACAGGCTCTGGGTTTAGGGCAGTGGGGGTAGGGCCACCTGAATTTTCTTAAATAGACTCAGATGAGTTGACCCATTGTAGCTGTCCTTTTCGCTTGCACCCTCCAACAGAGAGGATGTTGGCTGCAGGTAGTTATAATTAATTACCCAGCACATTACAGAACTACCCACAGGAAGATTCAATCCCAGGGCCAGCCTGATAGAGTGTGGCTTTATAAACAAAGGATTGAGAGGAGAAACGTGGCTTAGTGGAAAGAGTGTGGTCCTGCGTGTTAGAAGACCTTTTTTCTTTTATGGCACTTGTAAAGAGTGTACTGTCTGCCAGGCACTGTATTTAGCCCCGGTGTAAATACAAGCTAATCAGGTTGGACACAGTCCATGACCCACATGGGGCTCACAATCTTAATCCCAATTTCACAAATGATGAGATTGACACACAGAGAAGTGAAGTGACTTGCCCAAGGTCACACAGCAGACAAGCCGCAGAGCTGGGATTAGAACCCAGGTCCTTCTGATTCCCAGGCCAGTGCTCTAGCCATTAAGCAAAGGTGCTCCTCAGTTAGAACCTGGATTCTAATCCCGCCTCCATCACTTTGCTGTGTGACCCTCCTGCTTAGGCTGTGAGTCCCATGTGGGACAGGGACTGTGTCCAACCTGATTAACTTGTATCTACTCCAGTGCTTAGAAGAGTGCTTGGCACATAGTGAATGGTACAAACATAATAATGATGATTATGATAATAAAAATAACAATAATAATGTCTGAATCCCCAAATCTGGGAAGGCTCACTGAATCCCAAGCACAGTCCTACAATCCTGATCATGTTGGTTTTTCCAAAAGTCCCTCATCTGTGACATCGCCATCTCACTTTTATCCGTCCTTTCTAAAAAGTTGAATTTAGATCTCAAGAAAGACAACTTTCCCACCTCCTGGGCTTTTTCTTCAGTTGATCGATCAATAGCATTTAATGAGTGCTTATTGTGTGCAGAGCACTGTATTAAGTACGTTGGAGAGTACAACGGAGTTGGTAGACATGTTCCCTTCCCACAATGAGCTTAGAGTCTAGAGGGGGAGAGAAACATGAATAAAAATGAATAAATTATAGATATGGACTTAAGTGCTGGGGAACTGAGTGGGGGTGAATATCAGGTGCTCAAGTCATTTGTATTTATTAAGTATCTACTGGGTGTGGAGCACTAAGTGCTTAGGAGAGTATAATAGAATTAGCAGACAAGATTCCTGTCCTCAATTAACTTAGCATCTAGCAGAGGAGACAAACACTTATAGACCAATTATAATCAATTATAGATAGGAGCACAGCTCTAACAATCAGGAGATCTGGGTTCTACTCAGCTCTGCCACTGGCCTGCCGTATGACCTTGGACAAGTCTACCTTACTGCTACAGGCTCTTGTCATATCCCGGCTAGACTACTGTGTCAGCCTTCTCTCTGATCTCCCTTCCTCCTCTCTCGCCCCACTCCAGTCTATTCTTCACTCCGCTGCCCGGCTCATCTTCCTGCAGAAACGATCTGGGCATATCACTCCCCTTCTTAAACACCTCCAGTGGTTGCCTATCAACCTCCGCTCCAAACAAAAACGCCTCACTCTAGGCTTCAAGGATCTCCATCACCTTGCCCCTTCCTACCTCTCCTCCCTTCTCTCTTTCTACTGCCCACCCCGCACGCTCCGCTCCTCTGCCGCCCACCTCCTCACCGTCCCTCGGTCTCGCCTATCCCGCCGTCGACCCCCGGGCCACGTCCTCCCGCGGTCCTGGAATGCCCTCCCTCCTCACCTCAGACAATCTAATTCTCTTCCCCTCTTCAAATCCCTACTTAAAACTCACCTCCTCCAAGAGGCCTTCCCAGACTGAGCTCCCTCCTTTTTCCCTCTGCTCCCTCTACCCCTCTTCACCTCTCCGCAGCTAAACCCTCTTCTCCCCCCTTCCCTCTTCTCCTACCCTTCTCCCATCCCACCCCCTCCCCCTCAGCACTGTACTCGTCCGCTCGACTGTATATATCTTTACCACCATATTTATTTTGTTTATTTTGTTTAATGAGATGTACATCACCCTGATTCTATCTAGTTGCCATTGTTTTTATGAGATGTTCTTCCCCTTGACTCTATTTATTGCCATTGTTCTTGTCTGCCTGTCTCCTCCGATTTGACTGTAAGCCCGTCAAACGGCAGGGACTGTCTCTATCTGTTGCCGACTTGTTCATTCCAAGCGCTTAGTACAGTGCTCTGCACATAGTAAGCGCTCAATAAATACTATTGAGTGAATGAATGAATGAAAGTCACTTAACCCTCAGATCTGCAGTTCTCTCATCTGTAAAATGTGGATAAAATGTTTGCTCTCCCTCCCTCTTAGACTGTGAGCCTTCTGAGGGACAGGTACCATGATCTGATTATCTTATATCCACTCCAGGGTTAAGCACATAGTGAATGCTTAATAGATTTTTTATTTTTAGGGGAGTACAGTCTACTGGTAAGAGCACGGGACTGGGAGTGAGGAGAACTGGGTTCTAATCCCAGCTCTGCCACTTGCCTGCTGAGCTTCAGTTTCCTCATCTGTAAAATAGACAGAAAAATGCCTGTTCTCCCTCCCCTCAGACCATAAGCCCCATGTGCAACAGGGTCCGTGTCCAACCTGAGGATCTATCCCAGAGGTAAGTACAGTGCTTGGCACACAGTAATACTACAATTACTTATGTGCTTAAGTACTAGTGAGACTGTGAGTGACCAAATTCTGAGATGGCATAGAAGGGCGGAACGAGCCATTGGAGCTATAAGATAAGGATAAACCTGAATTCACTGATTGGCAAATTCCCATGCCAGCAAAACTTGCGCCGGAGCACCCACCTATTCTAAATCCATTTGGACGAAACCTTTTTCCAGTGCAACGGCATGCTGGATCCCGACAGGCTTGCACTGTCACATGAATGAACTGAAAACGGTTATCATGGCCCACCTGAGTGCGATTCTCTTCTCGGTTCCCCAATCATCAATCCATCGATCAGTCGAGCAGTAGGACTGACGGGATGCCTACCGTGTGCTGACCACTGTGCTAAATCAAACGATCAATCAGTCACATTGATTGAGCGCTTACTGTGTACAGAGCACCATGCTAAGTGCTTGAGAGTGTACAGTATAACAGATTTAGTAGACACATTCCTTGCCAATGATGACCGAACACCTAGGAGCATATATTAGAGTTAGTGGCCATGACTCCTGCCCTCAAGAATTTTACCGTCATGGGAAAAGGAAGAATCGATTGGGATGGACGTTATCATTCTGATCCTCATCCCTGATGATGTGACTTAATCCTGCACCCTACTGGGAAAAAGCAAATCTGATTTATAGACAGATTTGTGGGGAAGTAACTAAAACCAAAACATTTGATTCTTGGCACTCCTTTGTGGCTCCACTCTTACTTATGGATTTTTTTTTCTCTTCTAGGGTCCTAATAGCATCAAGCCCGTGTATTTAATTTAGGATTTGCTTTATTGCCTGAGAGTAGTTTACTCAGTCTGGCACACTGACAGATCGAATCCTGACGAGAAAATATGAAAACTCTGGAGGAATGTCCCTCAGTTATTACTATCCAGAAACTCCCTCCGTGAGGGCTGCCACTCAGGGTTGTATGGAAACGAGGGAATTGAGCAGTATAAAGGAAAGGATGCATCATCCCTCATCCCGCTCAAAATCAGAACGGGCCCCCTGTAGGCCAGGAGGTTTCAACCCTTCCCCAAATCCACTCTTGTTCTTGGCTTCTGAGCTCCCAGGTGCCTGTGGAGACCCCATCTAAGGCATCGTGTGTTGGCATCGCTAGAAGGCACCAGGCCAGAAGCCCTGCCCGGGTGGTGAGAATGCACCAGATTAGGCTCCACTAATGTATATCTCATCCCCAGTATTTCTTATTAATAAAGTACTAAATAAGGGCCAATCCAGCGATTTCCCTGCCAGAGGCATCTTCCTTTGCATTAATCAATTTAAATGGGCTTTTACTGGAAAATAGGAGGGAAGCATTTCTAGAACTAAGGATATAATGTTTCATCAGGGAATATCATGCCCTCTCCTTTCTTTTCAAGTGTTAAATTAAAAAATGCAGAGACACTAGGTCTGGCCTGGCTGCATCCGAGTACACAAATTATTGCAGAACAGGTGCTTTTTTGTGAACTCAGGACTTTCTTTCCAGCTTCCTTCCACTCAAACTCATTCGCATTCAGTCTGGTCACAGTTCCAATCCAGCAAATCACTTAGATCATGTGATTTATGAAACTAGAAAGAATTTTGAATGAAACTCCGCTTCATCCTTCTTTTTATTCCTTTTTCCCTTCCAGACCGGTGCCATTTTCAGTCCGCCCGAGATTGACAGAAATATTGACCGACACTCTAGCCTCACAGGATTCCTGCTTTGAACGGCATATCTGCTCCTCGGGTTTACTGTCATTCTTGCGGCACAGGTTAACTCTTCTACTCAGTTCTCAATTCCTTTTGCTGTTTTGGGTTTTCTCGAGACCATCTAATTTCCAATTGATCAGACCGATTGATCCGGCCTCCCTAATTTTACCCTCAATGTATCCCATCATCCATTAATTGATGTATACATGTCTAGTCTATGGAAGCTGGAGGGCCCAACTCCGGTCAATCGATCATGGTATTTATTGAGCACTTAATGTGTGCAGAGCACTGTACTAAGCACGAGCACCCACTGGATGAAGTGTAACTTGGCCTGGTGGAAAGAGCACGGACCTGGGTTCTAATCCTGGCTCTGCCACGTGTCTGCTGTGTGAGCTTGGGCAAGTCACTTAACTTCTCTGGACTTCAGTTACCTCATATGTAATATGGGGATTCAATACCTGTTCTCCCTCCTATTCAGACTGTGAGCCTCATGTGAGACAGGGACTGTGTCCAACCTGATTAACGTGCATCTACCCCAGCACTTAGAGCAGTGCTTGGCACATAGTCAGTGCTAAACAAGTACCATAGTTATCATCATCATCATCATCATCATTAAAGACACTCTTTCAAGTTACGTCCTCATTTTACCTTGGAGGTCCAGGAAACCTTGTATGAGAAAAGAGAGGGTCAGGGATTCTCTACGAAGGGACCTCGTCTCTGGCATCAGCACCAGCTGGGAAGGAGGCATGCCTGAGAACCTTCTAACTCAGCCCACCTCATTGCTAACCCCAACTCAGTCTCCAGAAAAGAGGTGAAGGAGAAGGAGGATCCACCCGGGGCTTGCAGGTGGACCCTGAAGAGGGATTTCTACTCTTCACAATGCAATCCTTTCAATCCATCGATGGTCCTTATTGAGAACTTATGGTGTGCAGAGCAGTGTACTAAGCACAGCCTAGTGGATAGAGCACAGGCCTGGGAGTCAGAAGGACATGGGGTCTAATCCAGGCTCCGCCACTTGTCTGCTGTGTGACCTGGGGCAAGTCACTTCTCTTCTCTGGGCCTCGGTTACCTCATCTGAACAATGAGGATTAAGACTGTGAGCCCCCTGTGGGACAGGTATTGTGTTCAACCTGATTAGTTGTATCTAGCCTAGTGTTTAGAACAGTGCTTGACACATAGTAAGTGCTTAACAAATACCATCATTATTAAGCACTTGGAAGAGCACGATAGGTCTCTTAGTAGGAATAATTCTGACGTGAGGAAACTAGCCCGGGACCTTCACTGCAGGTTAAGTGGTGTGTGAGTCCCCGGTTGGAAAACAAGGGTCCAGAGGATAGGTCTCTGGGACTCCTTTGCCTCAACAACCCCAGCACCATCGACCCTCTTCCTAATAAAAATAATAATGATGATGGTATTTGTTAAGCACTTCCTATGTGCCAAGCCTGTTCTAAGCGCTGGGGTAGATACGAGCTTGTCCCACATGGCGCTCACAGTCTTAATCCCCATTTTACAGATGAGGTAAGCGAGGCATAGAGAAGTTAAGTGACTTTCCCAAAATCATAGAGCAGACAAGCGGCGGAGCCGGGTTTAGAACCCTGCTTACATTGAAAAGTACATGTGGCTCTTGAGAAGAAAGAAACCATAAACACCCGAGGTATTCGGCCCTGTTCAATCCATTGATCGACAGGACTGCTCAAGGGCTTCTCATGTGCTGAACACTGTACTACACGTTTGAAGAACTACAGCGGAAACAAGAGATCCGGTCTCGGCCTGCCGAGGCCTCACCGTCTAATGGGGGAAACAGACAGGCATAAATTATTTACAGAGCGTGGGAGCAGGAGGAAGAACAAAGACAGAGGAGGAAGAGAGAATGGCTGCATAAATAATGGAATGTTTGAATGTACATGCATACATAATTACTGAGGTAGGGTATAAGAGTGGCAGGGCTGTTGAGTTGCCAGAACCTGGGAATTTCTCAATACCTGCTCTCCCTCCTATTTGTGAGCTCTGTGTGGGACAGAGACCGTATCTGACCTGGTTACAAATGCCACATATCACTAATGTTATTTTCATCGTTATTATTGTTATCATCATTACTATTATTAATCAGGGAATGTTTTGGAGGAGGTGAGATTTTAGGAGGACTTCCAATATGGGAGAGCTAAGCGTTTGGGAGAGTACAATACAACAATAAACAGAGACGTTCCCTGACCACAATGAGCTTAGAGGCGGGGAGACAGACATCAGTACAAATCAATAAATAAATATATGTACATATGTGCTGTGGGACTCAATTTGCAGATGAGGGAACTGAGGCCGAGAGAAATTAAGTAACTTGCCTGAGGTCACACGGCAGATGAATGACAGAGTCAGGATTAGAACCTAGGTCGTCTGACTCCCAGGCCACTGCTCCTTCCATCAAGCCACTCTGCTTCCTCTGGCCACGTTGCTTGAAAGTAAGATGGACAATCGGCGGTCCGAGGTCCTAAAAATAAAAAAAAAAAGAATGAGAAGAAGAAGAACAGCATTTGTGAAGTGCTTACTCTGTGCCAAACACTGTACTAAAGCCTGGAGTAGATTTACAAGATAATCATCTGGGTATCGTGAAGACTGAAGAAAGTAGGGAGGCCACCTGGGCAATTGCATGATGAGGATATGGAAGGTAACAGCTGAATTGGATTCAGCTCCCTATTGTGGTCAGTGACCCTGCCTAGCCCCTGCAGCACCTTGAGTTTCCTGACTACAAGTCCCAGAAACACCACCCCCTCCCCACTCTCATAAGTCTCATAATTACAGAGGAACAGGGAATAGCAAAGGCTTTAATAATCATCATAATTATAATACTAATAATGGTACTTGTTAAGTGCTATGTTCTAAGCGCTGGGGTGGATACAAGTTGATCAGGTTGGACATAGACCCTTTCCCACAAGCAGCTCACACTCTAAATCCCCACTTTACAGATGAGGTAACTGAGGCACTGAGAAGTGAAGTGACTTGGCCAAGGTCACACAGCAGACATGTGGTAGAGCCAGGATTAGAGCCCGGGTCCTTCTGACTCCCGGGTCCCTGCTCTAGCTCCCTGAGCCATGGCAAATAAGGCATGCGGCCATTAGATATACAGAACTTGGGAACCTTCTAGGGTGAGGTAGACAGGCCTCCCGACAATGCCTGACCCAACCTCTTGCCCCATCCCCCATGCCCCAGCCTAACACCAACTCTGAGTCCAGCCTTGCCGTTATGTCAGGGAAAGGATCTAGTTGACCTGAAGAGATTCCTTCTGGCCCAATTAGCCTAGGACTCCCCTGGCTCTTCATCTATTAAATCTCAGAGCTATTGTTTAAGTGGACGCCTCGATTATTTCTCTGGCAAGCTGTGTAAGCTATTTGGGAAGCCAACCGGTATTTTAAAGAGATTAAAAAATTAAAGTTGCATTGGGTTAAGCCATAATTGCAGTAACAACCCCACATTATTCTCCTATTGAAAAGTGATTTTTTTTTTTCCCCTGTGTACTCTAAAGGCACCATTCTGAAAATCAGTGTAAATTGCTAATGCACAGGACGGACTCCCCCCTCTCAGTTAATATGCTCCTTTTTTGAATGTTTATTTTTTTTTGAGCATAGAAAGCCATTAAATCATCCCAGACAATATACTCTCATTAAATGCAGTTCTTTTCCTATCAACGGGGCTTTCTCTGAAAGTGAAAATACACACTCTCCGTGTTGAATCCTTGCCATTAGACAGCCCAGGCAGGCATGAGCCTTTATTAAAATAACAAACCAAGTCCATTCCCAGCCAGGGACTGCGCGTGTCAAGGTTGAACCCAGAAGAGCTTTTACAGCCTATTGATAAACTCTGAAAATGGAGTTTTCCGCTGGTAGTGCCAAGAGACCCTTGAGTACCAACACGGGAAGCGCTGTGATAAACATCTGACATTTTCATTTGCAAGTATTCATGTTTCATTTTAGATCGTGTTTGCCCTATTTACTTCTTCGGCAGCAATGCATCAAATATCCTACAATGTAATCCTTCTCTCAGCACTTATCAATGAACTATGAAATAGTATTAAATAGAATTAATTAGAAGTTTTAATGAATCATGTCTGTCCTCATTTATTATACAATGTAATTTTCAAGGAGTGATTAATTATGAGTTACAGATGAGTGATTGGTTAATGTAGTTTGTTAACCTTACTAAGGAGCTGCAGTATTCTGTGAGTCGGCCCTCCGCCGTTCAATGGCCTGTAGTTAGGGAACCGCCATCAGTTTAAGTGAACGGAAAGGTTTCGGTGACTTTGCCATTAGGGTGCACAGTCAGCTAATGATTTACTCGTCTGGTCTTTCCCGGCATTATTTCACTGTGGCCGCGTTCTTGGAAGGCTTCGCCGAGATCACACGGATGACTCCAGGCAAGATTCCCCTCGCTGACTCTGCACAGGAGTTGTAGGAAGCCGGCGGTGCGAAGCACTCTGAGAGGCCCATTTAAGACAGGGCCCATTTGAAGCAACAGAGTGGGTTCTAAATGGGCCTCTCTGCATGTCTCCTCCAAGATTTTGGCAGTTTTATCACGAAGCGTTGACCAATAGGCCCCCCGGTTTAGATTTAATCGGGAGTCTTTTCGTTGTCTCTTGTCGGAACATAAGGTGAGCAAAGTTAATAGGCCAAAAACTGTCTCCTCTTCTGGGGACAGTGAGATGTGGCCACTAATCCTGTAACTAATAGGGCTAGTGTTACTACAGGACAGCAGCTGGAGTAGCGGAAAGACCTCAAATCCTTGACATACCTACCTCTGCCACAGTTGTAATAATAATAATGGTGGTATTTGTTAAGCGCTTACTATGTACAAAGCACTGTTCTAAGCGCTGGGGGGCAGTAAAAGGTGATCAGGTTGTCCCATGTGGGGCTCACAGTTTTAATCCCCATTTTACAGATGAGGTAACTGAGGCACAGAGAAGTTAAGTGACTTGTCCAAAGTCACCCAGCCGGCAAGCGGGGGAGCCGGGATTAGAACCCATGACCTCTGACCCCCAAGCCCAGGCTTTTCCACTGAGCCACGCTGCTTCTCTAATAGGAGTAGTAGTAGTAGTACTTATTGAGCTCCATTCAGGGCAATTCACTGTACTAAGCTCTTGGGAAAAGTGCCCCACGAGACACATCCCCTACCCACAGAGAGTTTACACTCTAATCCGGCGGTCGCAGCTGCTGTTCTAGAATAAAAACCACCCTGGTCACGTCAGAGAAAGCAGTGGGTGTGCAGGGTTGGGATGCCTTGATTTAGGAAGGCCAAGAAAGAGTGAGCTAATTATAATGATAACGATGGTATTTGTTAAGCTCTTACAAAGCGTCTAGTACTGTTCTAAGCTCTGGGGTAGATACAAGCTAATGCGGTTGGACACAGTCCATGTCCCACACGGGGCTCACAGTCTGAATCCCCATTTTACAGATGAGGTAACTGAGGTGCCGAGAAGTGAAGTAACTTGCCCGAGTCACACAACAGATGAGTGGCAGAGCCGGGATAGAACCCAGGTCCGACCAGGCTGTGCCGCTTCCCTACCGGCACCCAGAATTTGCTAGTTTGCGGAGGCTTTTCCAACCTGCTGGACAGCTCCCTGCTCCCACAATGGAGCCTTCAGAGGAGAAAGCCTGCCCTTCAGGGCTTCTCTAATCCGACCTGCCTGGAGGGCCCCAACCTGAAGATAATAATAATAATGATAATAATAACAATAAATGTTGGTATTTGTTAAGCGCTTACTATGTGCCAAGCACTGTTCTAAGTGCTAGGGGAGATACAGGGTAATCAGGTTGTCCACGTGAGGCTCACAGTTAATCTCCATTTTCCAGATGAGGTAACTGAGGCACAGAGAAGTTAAGTGACTTGCCCATAGTCACACAGCTGACAAGTGGCAAAGCCGGGAGTCGAACCCATGACTTCTGACTCCGAAGCCCAGGCTCTTTCCACTGAACCACGCTGCTTCCTGGGGACATTAGGATCCAACCAGTGCTTGACCACCTAGTATCCTAGTAGTATCCTAGTATTATTGTCATATCGTACTCTCCCAAGGGCTTAGTATAGTGCTCTGCACACAGCAAGTGCTCAATAAATACAATTGAATGAATGAATGAATGAATAATAATAATAATAATGATGGTATTTGTTAAGTGCTTACTATGTGCCAAGCACTGTTCTGAGTGCTGGGATAGATACAAGGTTATCAGGTTGTCCCACGTGGGGCACACAATCTTAATCCCCATTTTACAGATGAGGTAACTGAGGCCCAGAGAAGTTAAGTGACTTGCCCAAAGTCACACAGGTGACAAGCAGCAGAGCCGGGAGTAGGACTCACGACCTCTGACTCCCAAGCCCGTGCTCCTTCCGCTAAGCCGCACTGAATATCCTTGGGCCCCACCCTCAGTCAACATGATCGAGTCAGTCAGTCAATCGTATTTATGGAGCGCTTACTGTGAACAGAGCACTGTACTAAGCACTTGGGAGAGTACAATACAACAATAAACAGACACATTCACTCCCCACAAGGAGTTTACAGTCTAGAAGGGGAGAGGCTAGGCTAGGGCCAGTTTCAGACATCTGGTTTCCTGAGGAAGGAAAAATATGACCGGCCCCTCCTATCCCATACAAGGATATTGCGTCTCCCCCAGTGCTTGGTAAAGTGCTTGGAGCATGGTAGGCACTTACCAAAAGCCACTAGCGTCATTACTATTGTCACATCACGTGCACCTGCAGAGGGACAATGGAAAACGTAACATTTTACCAAAAAGCATTTCTCCACCCCTGCCCCTGCTACCTCATCGCTGTCACCTTGGAGTCACTGCCGCCCCTTGACGGGGCACCCCAAGAAGCTTGACTCCAAGACCTCAACTGCTGCTCTGTTAACTAGTTATGCCACCATCCTTACGTATGAAGGGCAGCGGTGGCTCCATCTTTGAGAGACTGTAGACTTCGCCTCCAGACGGTAAGCTCCTTGTGGGCAGGGAACATTTCTACCACTCTGTAACGTCGACATTTTGTACTTTTCCAAGTTCTTAGTACAGTGCTCTGCACACAGTAAGTGCTCAATAAAAATGATTAATTTATTTGCAGGGGGTTCCCACCACCACACCCGCTGAGTGGAACACTGAGGGAATTAATTACCTCTGCTGAAGTCGGACATGAATGAGGCTGCTTTCTCCAAAAGGGAGAAGTAGCTAGCTCCATCTGCAACCCCTATCCAAAGCATTAGGAGCAACCAAGGCTGGAGTAAGAGATATACCCTGGGGTCAACGCTCAGTTCTAGCACAGAGCCACAGGAAGAGCGCCATGCCGGCCACCTTTGGCCTTCAAACCCCTTTCCCTCCGATCCAAGGAACCAAGGCAATCGCTCGGTTTGAAAGGGCGAGGGGTTGTGTAGAGGCCAAACCAACGTGCTGTCCCAGAGGGGTCGCAAAGTGTGTGGTATCGATTGACTTTGGGCTTTCTGCCTGGCGGTCTGACCAAAATCATGGAGTTAAGCTACTCTTTGTGATTTCCACATGTCAGAGTCCGGAAATCAGCAGGATAAGCCTCTCATCAATTAAAATTAGAGATCTAAAATGGCAGTGAGGTTTTCACATTCAATTTGACTTCGGGGCCTTCTCTTACCTCCAGGCCAACCTGTGGTTGGTGGTGATATCAAGGGGGTCTCCCATCTCCCGAAGAGCCATAAACCCTCTTCCTTTTGACCCGATAAAAACAAATACAAAGAAGCCTAACCAGGGCAATGGAGCCAGCAGAAATGTGCTGGTTTATTTCGGTCTGGGGCTGGCCGATTCTTTTCTTTCTTCTGGCTGATCATACATAAAAGATAATATGAAAAAGTAACCGTGAAAGGGATTTCTGAGGGTTAGAGTTACATACCTGAACTTTCTCCTTAGATTGACTGATGCTCGCCGGGCGGGGGGGCGGGGGGCGCGGAGGGGAGGAGGGAAGACACTTAAAAGTGCTATATTGGTGCTCGTGTTCAATCCACAGTCCCGCTTTCTCATCTCCGCTTCTATAATACTCAGGGAATAAAAGGAGCCCTTAAAAGCGGTCTTTTGATGCTCACTCAACTCTCCCGTCTTCTCGCTCGGTCTCTCTGACACTCAGTTCTTGGCTCCGACACATGGGATAAACACGTACACTCGGAACAAGACTGTGATGCATTGATTGCATTTTGAATGTCACATTATGGTTTCTGCTGCCGTACTGGCTCTGGCACTAAGAGCGGTTTGAAGTTTTGGCCTCTAAGCCAGATGATTTTCAATAGCTTTTTGGCTTTATCTCTCGTCTAGCAAGTGAACCTTGTTTTGCAAGTGGAGGGGGGGAGGAGGTAGGGGTGGGCCGTGGGCAGGAAAGAGCCTTGGAGGTGAACTGCAGTGCAAAAGAGCTCTACCCTCCCTCATGCCAGTGGTGACTCCTTGTCCACAAATCAGGTGATATGAAATGTTGTAAAATTTGAAAAAAACCAAAAACCCATAAAACCACCAAAGCCAATTTTGACACGGGGAATGGCATGGACCTCGAATTCCAAGAGTCGAAACGTGGTCGAATGGGAGAGAAACCACTTTCTGAGAGAAAGTGAGGGGATAAAGGAATCACCAGACTTGGTTATGGAATTTAAAGTGGTTATTGAATGGATGCTGGACAGACACAGCACACAACCATGATGATGCCATCACTGCCATTTTGGGCAAGTTCACCAAAGGTTAACTGGTCCTTGAGAGTTTCTCCCCAGAGACCCCGTGATAATGTAATTGAGGTGCTTCATTACAAGCAACTTAAATTGAAAATGTCAGCCAGGCTATCTCTTGTCCATTCTCTTCCCATTTCATATCACATAGGAGACAGAGTTAAGAAGACCTGCAGTGAAACTGGCAAGTCATAGAAGCATTTTAGTTACTATGGGTTCAGGGCTAGGTTGAGTTATTCGGCCTCCCTGGGGTGGGGGAAGAATTGGCCTCTCCCTCAGTTTTGCATGACATCATCACTTTACATGGCGCATTGTGACCTAATAGACAATTGGAAGAACACCTTCCTATTTCTGCTCCTCTGCCCCTATCTCTCCCGAGGCCTCCCCTTAATTGAGACTACTGGGTTGCTCGGCTCTGAGACCCTACTAATGAATCACTTCCATCCTTGTCCCTTCTTTATGAAGGGTTGTGGTACCACCTTTTTAGGGAGGAGTCTGGGCAGTGGGGACAGTTCCATCTTTGAAAAGGATTGGTTGGTGGCCACCATCTTCGGTAGAGGCCACCTTTCTGAGCCCCTAGGCAATGGTTTCCCTCACAGACCACCTGAAGCCAGCCCCTCAGTACCAGGTCTGTGATTACAGATAATCTTACTAAAATTACATCTCCTCCAAGAGGCCTTCCCTGATGAAGCCCTCACTTCCCTTACCCCATCTTCCTTCTGTGTCATCCATACACCTGGATCCTTACCCTTTAACACTTGTTATTTCCCCCACCCTCAGCTCCACAGCACTTACGTCCATATCCTTAATTTCTATTAATGTCTGATTCCCCCTCTAGACTGACTCAAACAAAAACTTGCCCCCTCCTACCTCAGCTCATTACTCTTCTACTACAACACAGCCCATGGACTTCATTCCTCTAATGCCAACCTGCTCACTGTATCTGGATCTTGTCTATCTCGCTGTCGACCTCTCGCACACATCCTACCTCTGGCCTTGAATTCCCTTCCTCTTCATATGAGACAGAACATTGTTCTCCCCAACTTCAAAGCCTTACTGAAGGCATATCTCTTCCAAGAAAATTTCCCTGACTAAGGTTTCCTCTCCTCTTCTCCCACTTCCTTCTGCGTTGCCCTGATTTGCTCCCTTCAGTCATCCTCCCTCCCATCCCCACAGAACATATGTATATATCTGTATATATCTGTAATTTATTCATTTATTTATTTATAGATATCAATGTCTACCTCTCCCTCTAGACTCTGAGCTTGTTGTGGGCCGGGTATGTGTCTATTCTATTGCACTCTACCAAGAGCTTAGTACAGTGCTTAGTACTGTAAACACTCAATAAATACGATTTAATAATAATAATAATAGTAATAATAATGATGTTGGTATTTGTTAAGCGCTTACTATGTGCCACGCCTGTTCTAAGCACTGGGGTAGATACAAGGTTGTCCCACATGGGGCTCACAGTCTTAATCCCCATTTTACAGATGAGGGAACCGAGGCACAGAGAAGTTAAGTGACTTGCCCATAGTCACACAGCTCACCAGTGGCAGAGCCGGAATTCGAACCCATGACCTCTGACTCCCAAGCCCGTGCTCTTTCCACTGAGCCATGCTGATTGAATGAAGTGGCAGAAGAGGGACTAGAACCCAGTTCCTCCTGACTGACAGGCCCACGCTCTATCCACTAGACCACCACGCTCTATCCACTAGACCACCGCTGCTTAGAAATTCAATAACCAAGGCTATCATCACCAAGACTTTCTTTTATGTTTTGAAAACAAAGGCCATTGTCCAAAGGTGTTTGGTAAAAGAGGTTCAGAGATACTGCTTTAACTGTAAACTTCATCACCATTCTTTCTACCTTGATCTTAATATCTACTTTCCTAATGATAGTAATAACGATGATAATAATCACAAGAATATCTGTTAAGCCCGTACTATGTGCCAAGCACTGTGCTAAGCTCTGGGTAGATACAAGTTAATCAGGTCAGATAGAGTCCCTGTCCTACATGGGGCTCAAAGTCTAAGTAGGAGGGGGAAAAGATATTGAATCCTCATTTTACAGGTGAGGAAACTGAGGCCCAGAGAAGTGAAGTGACTTGCCTATGGTCACACAGCCGACAGGTGGCAGAGCTGGGATTAGAACTGAGATCCTCTGATTCCCAGGACCACACTCTTTCCATTAGATATTGCTCCCAATATTCTGTACACATCCTGCAATTAGAAGGCAATGAAGTGTCTACTGCTAGGCAGAGGCACCTGGGGTTGGATTCATATTCTATCCCCAGCCCCAAGAAGGATTCTCCACCCCTCCACCCCTCCCAAAGGAGCACTAATAGGGTCATTTTTCTACCAGTTTCCTCCACTGCAGAGAAGGAAGGTCTGTAGATAAGGCATTAAGGCCAATTAAACCTCAGCCTGGGTAGCCGGGAGTGGATTGAAGCTTCATCCTCAGAATTATCTCCCTCTTGTCTGCAACGCTTCAACCCAGAAGTCCTGCCTTCCCCCGGTGATTTGCCCCTAATCCCTCATTCAACTACTCATCTTTCCAATTGTCCTCCTCCCAACTTGCCAAAATTGTATTTTTTTCCACATGAACCTCCCCTGACCCTCCCACCTCTGAGGAAAATGCAATCCCAATGTAGAATGGGCCGACAGTTTCCACCAGGCCCAGGATGCCAGGACCAGGTTCGGTGGTCCCAGAAAGGCCGCATCATGATCTAGTAGATAGAGCCCGGCCTGGGAGTCGGAAGGACTCGGCTTCCAATCGCGGCTCGGCCGCTTGTCTGCTGTGTGGCCTTGGGCAGGTCACAAGTTCTCTGTGCCTCAGTTACCTCATTTGTAAAGTGGGATTTAAGGCTGTGAACCCCACGTGGGACATGGAGTGTATCCAATCTGATTAACGTATATCTACCCTAGCGCTCAGTACAGTGCCTGGCACATAGTAAGCGCTTAACAAAAACCACAGAAAAAAACAAAAAGAGAGAGCTCCCGCCTGGGAGCAGAGCTTCTGGCTTAACCTATCCATTTCAGCCAATGGCATCCTTCTACCCTGATCAGGCTGTCAAACCGAGCTCAGTTATGACTTTCAGTTTGACTCTGTCTGAGATTTGCTCCTTATTCACTAAGTGCCTTTACCTTTGTTTGGATAGTTTGTGGAAAGAGCACGGGCTTTGGAGTCAGGGCTCTGAGTTCGAATCCCAGCTCTGCCACTTGTCAGCTGTGTGACTGTGGGCAAGTCACTTAACTTCTCTGTGCCTCAGTTCCCTCATCTGTAAAATGGGGATTAAGACTGTGAGCCCTACGTGGGACAACCTGATTCCCCTGTGTCTACCCCAGCGCTTAGAACAGTGCTCGGCACATAGTAAGCGCTTAACAAATACCAACATTATTATTTGTGTCTTCCCCTGGAGAAGAACATTTGTTGACTGACTACACATTCAGCAATAATGCTTCCAGAAAGTGGCATTTCTAGGATTGATTTACATTATCAGCAAATGAGCCTTGACTTGTGATATGACACTAGTGCTCAAGAGCCTCTTCCATTAGTTTCTAAGTGACATAATTTGGCACTGGAGTACCCAGCAATTCAGAGGACAGCGAGGAAGAAGTGATGTTTAGAGATTCATGCGGGAAAGAGGCAGCCAGGCGTCCCGTCTTCTCTTTCTAACTGACTAACTATGTGATGGCTTTGGGCCTCAGTTTCCTCATTGGGGATGATAATACTTGACTGTAAAATGTTTTCAGACTCCTGCGGAGGAACTTCATTTCAGAACCAAAAGTGAACTCCCCCCTCCCATGAAGGCAGCATTGGATTAAGTCAGTGGCAAATGGAGAGAAATGCTAAAGGGTCCAGGAAATGGAGAGGGAGACTAGAGGAGGATAAGCAGTGGGAAGCCAAGGTCCTCCAGCTCCAGCTCTGCCTCTGCCCCTCTCGAATCTAGTGACATCACACGAGATGTCACCAATTCCCAGAAGCCCTGGCTGGAGGGCGGAAATTTGCCAAGGAAAGAGGACTGATGTGCAGTTTGAATACCAGAACACCATAGCTGGAAGCTCAGCGGTTTGACTCAGACCCCTAAGTAGTGCCTCAGTGATCAGTTATACCCCAGTGGAAATTCTGACATCATGGAAGATCAGCTGAGATCTCAGTCACCATTCAATCCAATTTCCCTGATGTGGTGCAGAAATAAACACTAGGCAGGTGTCTGCATGGGTAGAAAAAATAACCCAGTTAACAAATCCTGCCCATTCCTTAATATAGCTGTTCCCGGCTTCATTGTTTTTCCAGTCCAGGAAACTAGGATTTTCTTTGTCGGGATTTGCCACAGAAGGGCTAGAAAATGGAAAGTGGTGTTCCAGCAGGTAAGGTAGAAGATCAGGGCTAGTGTGTCCATGGGCAGGCCTCCTCATTGGCCTGGGGGTCTACATGATGGACAGGTGTCCTCCGAGGATGATGGTGGCCCTCTTTTCTTCCCTCCTCCAGCTCCCAGCTTGTCTGGCACACTGGGGAGTTTCCTGAGGCCACCAGACTGGAGACCGAGTGAGGGTGTGAGCCTGAAACTTTCACTCAGACGAAGGAGGCAACGCCAATACGCCCGCAGGCGGCTCAGTTAAGGCCCCACTGTTGTTATGGTTGAATGGCACAATAGACGCTTTGCCCAGAAAACTGTGGGGTGAAAGGAGCATTTTCTACTGAAAAGTTATTTCCCAATATAGGCTTGCTCTGTGGAGTCATGAGGTACAGTTTAGCCAAATCAGGAAGACCCAAAGCAACCAGCCACATTGGTCAGAGGACAAGATCGCCTCGAAAATCTGCAGCCTACGGCAAGGCTGACCGATTAGCAGAAACCCTGCTTGACACACGCCAGGACATTTTGACGAATCGGTATCAGCCAGGGGCAAAGAGAGAGCATCGGCCTGGGGAGTGGAGCTGAGAAGAAGAGTAGTGGGAAGTTGGGGGTGGGGGAGAGATCAGGTTGGGGTTAGGCATGTGGAAGCAGGACCCAGCTGTGGGGAATCCATCTCCCCACAACTAGATCTCTTAGAAGCAGCGTGGCTCAGTGGAAAGAGCATGGGCTTTGGAGTCAGGGCTCATGAGTTCGAATCCCAGCTCTACCACTTGTCGGCTGTGTGACTGTGGGCAAGTCACTTAACTTCTCTGTGCCTCAGTTCCCTCATCTGTAAAATGGGGATTAAGACTGTGAGCCCCATGTGGGACAACCTGATTCCCCTATGTCTACCCCAGCGCTTAGAACAGTGCTCGGCACATAGTAAGCGCTTAACAAATACCAACATTATTATTATTAATGGATGTGAGCTCCTTTTGTCTACCAACTCTGTTGCAGTGTACTTTCTCAAGCGCTTCCTACAGTGCTCTGCACACAGCAAGCGCTCGATAAACATGATTATTATTATTGTTAATTAATAACAATAATAATGGTACTCGTTAAGCACTTACTATGTTGGTATTTGTTAAGTGCTTACTATGTGCCAAGCAGAGTTCTAAGCACTGGGGCAGATGCAAGTTAATCAGGTTGGATTAATCAGGTGAAACCCTGTCTCACATGAGGCTCACGCTCTTAATTCTCAATTTTACAGATGAGGTAATTGAGGTTCAGAGAGGTGAAGTGAGTGTCCCAACGTCACACAGCAGGCACGTGGTGGAGCCGGGACTGGAATCCAGAGCTTCCTGACTCCCAGGTCCATGCTCTTTCCATTAAGCCATGGTTGAGTGAATCCTGCCTCTCCCTTCCTTGCTCCCCAAGCTTGCCACACTCCCCACGGTGAGGGGGAGCATGGTCTAATGGAAAGAATCTGGGCCCAAGAGTCAAGAGATCTAGGTTCTAATTCCACGGGGCCACTGATCTGCTGTGTGACCTTGGATGAGTCACTTAACTGTTCTGTGCCTCAGTTTCCTCATCTGTAAAATGGAGAGAAGATGCCCTGCTCTCCCTACCTTTCAAATTACGGGCCTTGTATGGAACTGGACCTGTGCCTGATCTTGGCGCATTAATGCTTAATCAATACCCAAACGAACAGGCTCGCTTCATTAAGGCATACCTGCAAAGTATAGACTATTTCAATACTTGTGCTTGCTTTGTTTTATCCATGGACCGAGGGGCATTTATCTGAAGACAGGGGTCTTGCCCAATCTCAGAACCCTGGCAGGCAATGCCCAGTTTTGCTCAGTTGCCCTATAATATGCCCGCTTTCCCATGGCAGGAGGAGACAGGTCCATTCTCTGCACCATTTTTAACGAGTCATTTAAGACCCAGTTTCACTCAACACAGTTGGAGAGTCAGAATTTAAACCCCTTGTGAAGCACTGGCAATAGGAAATGAATTTTGGCCACCCTGAAAGGCTCCTTAAAGCTTGAACATATTTACCAGTAGCATTTTTTATGTCACTTCTGAAGTTCTTATTATACGGATCTCTGGATAACTTTATGGTCTGGGCTACAAGTGAATATATTGCCATGCCATCGAGAGCAAATATTCGGCACTTTGAGTTCTGTCAAGGTAAGCACATAAGAAAATAAAACATTTCTCCATTCACCACCCAGGATGTCTCCCCCACAGACTGCAAGCTCCTTGTGGACATGGGATTTGTCTACCAACTCTGCTGTATTTACTCTTCTAAGCCCTTAGAACAGAACAGTTTCCTCGTCTGTAAAATGGAGAGATGATGACCTGCTCTATTGTACTCTCCCAAGAGATTAGTACAGTGCCCTGCCCACGGTAAGCACTCAATAAATATGATTGATTGATTTCTTCCACCAAATCTGAAGTACGGGAGAGAAGAACACGATGGTTGTGATTCAGTGCTTAAAGCATTTTGCTCCAAAACACCAGACAGGAAAAGGCTTGCTTTTTATGGGAATGGATTCTTTTTGTAATATATTAGCTCATGTATTCAGAGATGTCATAGGCAGATGGGGTTAGCCAAGCGTGGCATTTTTGCCCAGGTTGAATGATTTGAGCAGCGCTTGCATTTGGTGGGAGTCTCCGCCGGCTGATTAGATGATTCCCATTGAACTCCAAAAGATTTCCTCATAAATAATTTTGTTGTATTTGCTTGGGGGTGGGGGAAGACGGGGAAGGAGGCAGTTGAGAGCATCGAAAGGGAAGCGGATCCTATCAGAAAATGCATCCCAGAAACTTCCTCCACTGCCTGCTTATCCTATTAATATCGAGGTAACATAGCTGCCGACAGCTCCTTTCTTTGATTCATAATTCATAGCCCTGCGAAAGGGTATCTGATCCAATGAGTTAAACATATTTCACCCGGCATTTGCTAACATTGTCAGTTTATACAGCCATCAAAATAAAACCACAACTTATTTCTTTTCGACACTGAAGAGCTCCAAAAACATGGTTTCTGGGGGAAAAAAATCTAAATGAGGTCCGGAAATTGCCTCTGGTGACCAGGAAAGATCCATTTCCCCTGAACTTTGGGCATGTGTCATTATTTATCGTCTGACCATGCTAATGCATAGTACTTTCTGGTGACCTTCCGGTCATGTGGCTGTGAACCTTGTGAGCTTTGTAGTAGTGGGGTTGGGAGAATGTGAGTTAAAACCGTGTTGACTTGGTAGTTCACTGAGCTAGAAGTAGACCCATTTCTGCAGATATCCTTTGCAAATTTATTTCAAGGGTTTATTGGTTGTTTTTTTTCAAGAAAGCAATCTTAAAACTCTCGATTTGTGCGAATAGGTTCATCAATCAGAGAATTCTGAGACAGGAAGGGGGAAAAAAAGCCCAGATTTTTTTTTTATTAAAGCGAGAAAAATAATATCTGCGACCTAAAGCTCAATTTGTGAAGAGCATGAACCACAGGACTCTGTTAAAGGAGGGCTGCTGCTGAGACACTTCAAAAGATCATCTTTATTGCAGAACAATTGCATGACCCAGTTTCCTGGACAGCAACAAGCTTTTGTAGAAACTTCAGGAGCTGATAAAAAAGCTCAGCAAAGTTAGCATGTGGACTTTCATCTGTGACTGTAGGGAGGGAAAATATGAAAAGATTCCCTAGTACCTTAGATTTAGCGCTGTAAGGCTGGTAAGCTTAGAACTGAAGAAAGAATCAAAAGAGAAGACGATTTTGAAAAAGTCAAGCCCTAGCCTGGTAAATGTACTGGCTATTAAGCTTTTGAAAAGCGAGATCTCTCTAACCACATTAATACTCTTTTTGCCTATCATAATATTTTGATACCATAATAAAACCCACGGTAAAATGAGCTTTGACCACATAGTAAAGATTTACTGTGCACATATAAAAAGATGTTCCACTCCCCGATCTTAAGTCTCCTTGAACAACCACCGTTCTCAGAGCAGAAGCATCTAAACAATATTTAATTCAGAGTTCCGCCATGCGCCATAAAACTAGTGTAAAGGGCAACAGGGTATGTATTAATGATATCGAAAGGGAAAAGCAAGGTTTTCTGGTCCGGTTTTACGGCTGAGCTGCCCTTCTAAGTTCTACAGGGAAACAGTCACTCTTCTACTGGGGCAAACCTGCACTCAGCTTCTTATTTTAAGTGTCTGTTTACTCTCTGCTGCCAGAAGGAAGACCTTCCAAAGAGCCAGTGGATTTCACCATTGACTCTGCTTAATTGTTTTCCAGATGCCTTCGCCAATCTGGCGAGCACTGCACCCTCTAAAGTGACCCAGTGATGGCCAGAGGTCACCAAGTAGGGTGGGAATCCTAGTTGGAGACGGGGATGGAACAAAAGAGATAAACGAACAAGTTCGGGGCCCCAAATATGCAAACCCTAAAATAGTCTAAATAATATAGAAGTCGGTCCGCAGACTATACGATTTCCGTGCCCACCATTGGTTGTTACTGCTACCTTGACCTTGCTGATTCACTCAATTATTCATTCAGTCATATTTATTGGGCACTTACTGTGTGCAAAGCACCATACTGAGAGTTGGGGAGAGTACAATATGGCATGGCACCCAGTCAGTCAGTCAGTCATGAATATTGAGTGCCTATTCTCTGCAAAGCACTATACTAACCACTTGGGAGAGGACAATATAACAATAAGCAGACACATTCCCTGCCCACAAAGATCTTACAGTCTAGAGGCGGGGGAGACAAATGTTAATAGAAATAATAGATGGGTGGCCTGGAACAGGGGGTGCAAGTTAATAATCATAATAATAATAGTGGCATTTGTTAAGCAGTTACTCTGGGCCAAGCACGGCTCTAAGCACGGCTCTAAGTGCTGGAGGTAGATACAGGTTAATCGGGTTGGAGAACAATCCCTGTCCCACAAGGGGCTCACGCTCGAAGCTGGGAGGGAGAACAGGGATTTAATCCCTATTTTCCAGATAAGGAATCTGAGGCCCAGAGAAGTGAAGTGACTCACCCAAGGTCACACGGCAGGTAAGTGGCGGAGCCGGGATTACGAAAGAGGTCCTGACTCCCAGGCCCGAGCTCTTTCCATTATTTGAAGGGAAAGAATGGGAGCAAGGGTGGAGTGACTGATAGAGGGAGGGGTTCAAAACCTTTCCCTGATCACCATTTGCTCACACTGCACTACCAGGGAAAGGAATCAATCACTTGCATTTATTGAGAGCTTCCTATATGCAGAGCGCTGCACTAAGCAGTTGGAAGGGGCATAGAGTTGGCAGACATATACCCTGCCTACAACGAGTTTACAGTCTAGAAGAGCTTACAGATAAGTTGTTGTTCCTACCTGGATTTCCACCTGCCCCTTTTCCTTGCAGCTACTGAGCAGTGGTGAGAAAAAGTGACTGGAAGCGGACTTCGGGTCACAGTAAGGTGACCAGGGATCCCACCTTTTAGTTCCACCACTGGGTACCCCAAAAGCAGTGGGTGGTGGTAGATGCTCTCTCCCACTGCCGTCGGGATTTCGGACTCGGTTATAGGTCCTAAGGTTATAGGATTTAGGGTCCTAAGACCACGGCGTCCATTCCAGGCAGTAGGATGTTCTTCAGGGAATGCCTCAGTGACACAGACACATATCCCCCGCTCCAGTTGAAGCTTCAAAAACATCACTCGCACCCGACATGACGTACATGTTCAACTGAAAACTCCCCCATGGTCTCTAGGCACTGAACACTTTCTAGAGGCTCAGGGCAGGTCTCCAGAATAATCAGGCCAAGCGAAAATGACGGTCATGGTTCAGGGCCACGTTGGCCACCCTCCCGATGTAGGTGGTGCCCAGCCTGACTGGCAACAGGGGCGGCTGGAAAGGATTCAAGCTCTCAGCATTTGCCTCTGCCAATCAGAATTCACTTCCCGCACTGGGAAAGGTGGTCTTCCACCCCAGCCTCTGCAGATAGTCTACCAAGAATGACGTGAGGTTTGGCAAATTCCTCCGTAGGCTTGTTCTCTAGAGGAATGAAGGAAGCGAGCCTAAAAGCCAATCTGTTTGGCCGCCCGTCTTGGACGAGAATGAAAAAGAAGACTTGCAAAGCTCCATCCTTCCCAGGCATCCCCGCCTTCCATTGGCAGCTCTGTCGGAGACGGTCTCATCCGTCCCAGATGCCCCGGCATTTCCCTCCGCCCCATCTCTGGGCCCAGCTGCTGCCTAATGTGGGAGTCCTGGCATGCCCGGCTACCCTGAACGACTTTCACAGAGGAAGTGCCCGAGAGCCAGGGGTGTCTCGGCGTGAGAACGAGCCAGCCGGAGGGAACCTTCCCACCTGGTCAAAAGACCGAAAATTTATCCGATGTGTCTCGATGGGTTGGGCAGTGATGTGGCATGAGAGGAAGAGGAATCCCTCTCGGAAAAACAGAACGAGCCAGAGAAGAAGTGAAAATCGACCCTGTCCCTCAGTCACTGAGGGACTGACTTTTAAAGATCCCGTGGATTGGTGATCCCCTGGCCCACTTGGGCACAGGCTTCAATTGCTGGTCTTAGTTTTATTCTGAACTTAGAGAAATGAGTGATCATCTCATATCTCCTGTGTAGGCATGCAGGGGAGGGGCAGGGGCAAGACTAAGGAGATGAGTGAGGGTAGAGAAGCAGCGTGGTTTAGAAGAGAAGCAGCCTGGCTGAGTGGAAAGAGCACGGGCTTGGGAGTCAGAGGACCTGGGTTCTAATCCTGGCTCCGCCACTTGTCCGCTGCGTGACTTTGGGAAAGTTACTTAACTTCTCTGCACCTCAGTTACCTCATCTCTAAAATGGGGATTAAGACTGTGAGCCCCACGTGGGACAAACTGATAACCTTGTATCCCCCTCAGCACTTAGAAAAGTGCTTGGCACATAGTAAACGCTTAACAAATACCATCATTATTATTATCATTCTGGGGGACTCAGTTCCCTCATCTGCAAAATGGGGATTCAATACCTGTTCTCTCTTACTTAGATGATGACCCCCATGTGGGGTCTGATTATCTTGTATCAGCCCCAGCACTTGGGTCGGTGCTTGGCATATAGTAAGCATTTAACAAACACCACAAGTATTAAGGGGCTTATAGGCAGGCAGGCCGAAGTTACAAGTCACAGAGGCCCAATTTGAGCCCCATTTGGAAACTTCAGCCTCTTTTCAGCCCTTCTTAGAGGTTTTCAGTCTTGTTAGCAGCCTGGTATGAGCAAGACAGGGGACTCAACCCCAGTGCTCCCATTCTCTCCTGCTACAAGGAAAACTGGGGCTCAGTATGAACCGCAGAAGCAAAAAAAAAAAAAACATGAAAAAGCTCCACAATTCCTTTCCCATCTGCTCAGCCAGCCTCCTTTATATAAAACCATACGCAACACCGTGTGGAAGCCAAGCTCAGTATTTGGTTTTTTGGGGGTGTTTTAATGGTATTTGTTAAGCACTTACTGTGTTCCAGGCACTGTACTAAGTGCTGTAGTAGATAAAAGCTAATCAGGTGGGACACAATCCATGTCCCAAAACATGGGGCTCACAATCTTAATCCCCATTTTACAGATGAAGGAATTGAAGCCCAGAGAAGTGAAACGGCTTGCCCGAGGTCACACAGCAGAAAAGCGGCAGAGCCGGGATTAGAGGTCTTTCTGACTTCCAGGCCCGTGCTCTATCCACTGGACCACACTGCTTCTCACTAGCCATGATGGTGCTAGTTTGCTGGGGCACTTAGGGAAGGGTGATTGGCCCTAAAAAATATGAAGGAGCAACAGATCTCAATCAGTCAATCAGTGGTATTTTTTGAGCACTTACTGTGGGCAGAGCACTGAACTAAGTGTTTGGGAGAATACAGTATAACAGAGTAGGTAGACACAATCCCGGCCCTCAAGAAATTTACAGTCTAGTGTACACAGAAACTAAAGACCTAGATTCTGGCTGTGGACGGATTCCAATCATTGATGTTTTCAAAAAAAGAAAGATTAACCACCCCCAACAACCTCAGGGATCATTAAACCTACCGGCATTTGAGTTAGGGTGAGGGTTAGGGTTAGAGTCGGAAGCTGGCATCAGTGATCGGTTCTGTTGACTGATTAAACCGTTGACAGTTAAACATTAGATTGTCGGATCGTTGACGATTGATTTCTGCACGTTTGGTTTTCCATTATTTGTTAGGTGGCCAAAATGATCACGAGTACATATTGAAGGAGAATTTGCTAGATTTTGAAACGTAAGCAATGTATTCCAGTGAGATAATTGCCCGTGTCATTTGAGAAGGCAAAAATCACCAGGTGCAATAGCATTGCTAAGACATTAACAGTTTGCTCTCACTGGCAAGTTAGTAAACGGATGTTACTAATGAACCCAAGAATGTGATGGAAAACAGCTGCTTCATGTCATACTTGGACAGAGCCATTACAACAGATCAGCATTTTCTGGCCAATAGGCCAGACCCTCTCCTGTCGGATAAGTGTAAAAAAACAATGGAATTTACTATGTTTGTCTCTTCTGTTAACAGTGGTAGCTCCTGCTGGGCAGAGGGAAAGGGTCACTTTTTGCTCCTGTTCTTCCCCAGAGCCTAGGACGATGCTCGGCTCCTGCTACTCGTATTATTACTATTACTACTGCTCTTACCATTACTAATCAATCAATCAATCATATTGATTGAGCACTTACTATGTGCAAAGCACATCATACTGCTACTTCTACTGGGGGCAGCATGTCACAGTGGATAGAGCACGGGCCTGGGAGTCAGAAGGTCATGGGTTCTAATCCCGGCCCCTCCCCTCGTCTGCTCTGTGACCTTGGGCAAGTCGCTTTAATTCTTCATGCCTCGGTTACCTCACCTGTAAGATTGGAATTAAGACTGTGAGCCCCATGTGGGAACGGGACTGTGTCCAACCTTATTACCTTGAATTATCTACCCCAGCACTTAGAACACTGCTTGACACATGGTAAACGCTTGACCAACGCCATCATCATCAAGTGATGTGAAAGGGCTTTGGAAAAATAGGGGTGCTATACAGATGCATGGAATTATTATCGATGGGCAAACATACAGGAGAAAAGCCCACCTCCTTTTTCACCTGACTCTGGTGTTAAAGTGATCAGTCTATCCATGAGTAATGTATAATAATAATGATAATGGTACTTATTAAGCACTCCCTATGTGCTAAACACTGTTCTAAACGCTGGGGTAGTTACAAATTAATCCGGTTGGACACAGTCCCTGTCCCACATGGGGCTCCCGGTCTTACTCTTTATTGAGTGCTCACTCTGGGCAGAGCACTGTACTACGAGCTTGGGAGAGTACAGTAGTGTTAGTAGACATGCTCCATTCCCAGAAGGAGTTTATACGTAGCAGGAGAGGCAGGTGCTAAATAAATTACAAGTAGGGGGAAGCAACAGAGTTTAAATATCTGTATATAAGTGTCGTGGGGGAGATGGTGGAGTGAGTAACTAAATGCTTAGGGGGTGAAGACTCAAATGCATAGGCAATGCAGAAGGGTTGAAGTGGCAATTGGGTGGTGGGGTTGGGATGGAAATTGGGTGGGCAGATGAGCAGAATTAATCAGGGAAGACCTCCTAGAGGAGATGAGACTTTCAAAGGGCTTTGAAGTTGAGAGAGTGGTGGCCTTGGGATGTAAAGCGGGAGTTCCAGTGAGGAGGAGAGGGAGTGAGCAAGAGGTCAGTGGTGAGAGAGTTGAGAATGAGGCACAAGAATGAAGTGTGGAAGTGTAGTGGGAGAGGAGTGAGGTTAAATGGTGGGGAGAGAGCTGATTGAGCGCCTTTAATAATAATTATGGCATTTATTAAAAGCTTACTATGAGCCGAGCACTGTACTAAGTGCTGGGATGGATACAAGCAAATCGGGTTGGACACAGACCCTTGTCCCACGTGGGGCTCATAATCTCAATCCCCATTTGACAGATGAGGCAACTGAGGTACAGAGAAGTTAAGTCACTTGCCCCAGGTCTCACAGCAGACAAGTGGCGGAGCCGGGATTAGAACCCATGACATTCTGACTCCCAGGCCCGTGTTCTAGCCACTATGCCACGCTGCTGTGGTCACGGGGTCATGGGGAGACTGGTGAACAACACTTTAGTAAAACGATTCAGGCACCAGAGTGAAGTATGGACTGGAGAGAGGAGAGACAGAAGACAGAGAGGTCAGAGAGAATATGCTCACTTTAACGTTCTCCCCTTGGATATCCCCTTCCACCCAGCCACTCTACCAGCAACATGCAGTATCTAGAGAAGCGGTGTGACCTAGTGGCAAGAGCATGGGCCCGGGAGCCAGAGGACCCAGGTTCTAATCCCAGCTCTACCATTTGACTGCTGTGTGAACTTGGGCAAGTTACTTAACTTCTCTGTGCTTCAGTCGCCTCATTCGTAAAACGGGGATTTGAAACCTGTTCTCCTTCCTACTTAGACTGCGAGCCCCATATGGGACAGGCACTGTGTCCTATCTGATTAACTTGCATCCACCCCAGCGCTTAGAACAGTGCTTGACACGTAGTAAGACCTTAACAAATACCACAATTATTCTTATTCTTATTACTTTACTGGGGGAAATAATGGGGGAATGAAAGCTATAAGACTATAGAAAAGGCCCCGGGAGATTTTCCTCCCCCTACTGATCTGCCCCGCTGCCTTCTATGCCTATTTGGACTGTGAAGGCAGAGATTCAGGTCCGGCAGCGACCCCGATTCATCCCGCGACGCTAATGGAATGGCAGGTTTAGCATGGTAGTTGCCTTTCTTCCCCCAGCTCTCTGGAGAAGGAAACACGGTTCTTATTTGACCAATGTTGGGACCCTTATTCTCTTAGGACCGACTTCTCTTGCTCGGGTGAGAAGCGGCCCCTGCCGGATAATAAAACAGCCCATGGGTACTTTATGGGCAAGATAAGGACTGATTTATATGGGGAATTGAGAAGAAAGAGGTCAGGGTACAGTGTGTTATTCACCCGGGCTTATGTGACAAGTCCATCAGTGTCTTATTTGTAAAAAATGTCACACTCTCGATACATTTTGCACACCCAAATGCCAGCACTCCCATAGGGAGCACAAAGACACGGACTCTCTGATGAAATGCATCCAGCGCGCTTCCAGATTCGTTTTCGAAAGCCACCGAAAGAGTTTCCACCTAAGTAACTCCATTAAAGCCACTAGGTTTTCAAAAGCAATGCCCTCCAAGAGCAGGGGAAAAGAAGTGGAGGCTCCTTAGCAAGCAGTGCATATTCGATAAAATGCAGTGGCTCGGAATGATGACAACACTCGCCTGGATTTGTCCAAGCAAGAGAGCGGGGGAAACAGGATCTGTGTCCACCCGCTCCCCACTCCCCCCTGGCCCCCGGGGTCACATCATGGAGAAAATATTTATTGAGGAGCTACCAAATCCTCGGTGCTTTGGGCATTAATCCAAAATGAAGTACACCAGAAACCCCTCTTGGATAAAGCTCTTCTCAAATGAAGAACTGAGTTTACTTTGGCTATTTTTCTTTTGTCAGGCTCTAAATTCAGATGCGGGTAGCAAACCGAGGTATTTATACTTTTTTTTGCCCACAAACCGTAAGCCTTACACTAGTTAGAATGTAATTAATAATATTTCAGGTCCATATAATAATGTTGGTATTTGTTAAGCGCTTACTATGTGCCGAGCACTGTTCTAAGCGCTGGGGGAGATACAGGGTAATCAGGTTGTCCCACGTGAGGCTCACAGTTAATCCCCATTTTACAGATGAGATAACTGAGGCACAGAGAAGTGAAGTGACTTGCCCACAGTCACACAGCTAAGTGGCAGAGCCGGGAGTCGAACTCATGACCTCTGACTCCGAAGCCCAGGCTCTTTTCCACTGAGCCATGCTGCTTCCATATCACTTCTCTTACAGTGCTAGGAAAATCAGAGTGGCTGCTACACTCGTTTTTCAAACTACAAATGACTGAAAAATTCAGAAGATACTAGAGAAACAGTCTACTAATGATAATTGTGGTATTTGTCGAGAGCTTACTGCACTAGACACGCCCTGCCCCACATGGGGCACACGGTCTCAGTAGGACAGGTATTGAATGCCCATCATATAGATGAGGAAATTGAGGCCCAGAGACGTGAATTGACTTACCAAGGTCACAGAGCAGGCAAGTGGCTGAGCCAGGATTAGACCCCAGATGTTCTGACTCTCTGGCCTGTGCTTTTTCAACTAGGCCACGCTGCTTCTGACTTCTCTTCAAATCTGACTGATTTGGAAGACACTCCAGCAAGTGGTGCCACCAGTCACTGGGGTGACTGATGCTCATTTCTACTTCTTCCGTTAAGGAAAATCCCAGTCCGTATTTTCCTGTGGCAACTGGGGCTTAAGGAGGAGAGAGTGGGGGCCCCATTATTCCAGTCATTATGGTCGGCTTCCTGTGGAGCTCTCAAAATGCTTAACAGTGTTTTCCAAAGACGACTTTTGTGCAAAAGAGGCGATAAGGCACGCGGAGACATCTACTTAGGAAATATCCAGTACCGATCCCTTTCTGGCTCCTTTCCTGGCAGAGAGTGCCAATTAATTAAACTGAGACATCCATCTTATTTTTTCAGTAGCATCCCATTATCCAGCATTGCATAATGTGCCAGGAGACCACGATGAAAGGATAGTGTGATCTCTCCAAATGGCTTACTGTGAAGACTGGTTTATCGCCCGCTATGAAGAGGGGTGTTTCCCTCCAAGTCAAGGGAAATCAAGGGCAGGGATCCCACCTCACTCTTTTTACACCTTGCCAGGGTGAGGCTCAGGAGGCCATCTTGAATCCTTTCCTCTGCAACTGGACAGAAGGTAGCTACTTGTTCACTGGTATCATTGGACAGTGGTCTCCTTAACAGTAATAATAATCGTGGTATTTGTTGAGCGCGTACTATGTGCCAAGCAGTGAACTAAGCGCTCAGGTAGATACAAGATAATCAGGTCCCACAGGGGGCTTACAATCTAACTGGGAGTGGGGGCGGAAGAAAAAGTATTGAAACCCCATTTTACAGATGAGGAAACTGAGGAACTAGTAACCAACCCTACCCATCTTCCTAGCTTCCTGTCTCCTTACTCCACCTTACTACCCCCTCACTGGAAGCAAAGTTTCTTTAAAAGCAGGAGGTGAAACTGGGGAAGTAAACCGTCTTATTTACTGGCTGGAATAGAAATATGAAATCATAGGGCTTGGGGTCCATTTCCAAATCTCAAAAGACTGAGGCTTTTCGTAACCAAACACTTTCAAATACAGCTGTCACAAAGTGGTCAGATTTTTCCGTTACTAGATTTTTCAGTCCAACAGGATAGGCTAATACTGCAGAGTTTTCTCAAAGTTTCTGCATCTGTGGCATCTGTTAAACACTGTGGGCCAAGCACTATGCTATGTGCTGGGGTAGATTCAGTGGAATCAGATCAGACACAGTCCCTGCCTCACGAGCCGCTCAAAGACCAAGAGGAAGGGAGCAGGTATTTAACCCCTGTTTTACTGCTGAGGAAACTGAGGCCCCGAGAATCGATCAATCAATGCTTTTCATGGAGTGCTTACTGTGTGCAGAGCACTGTACGAAGCACTTGGGAGAGTACAATGCAAGGGAAAAGGCAAGTGATTTGCCCAAGGTCACATAGCAGGCCAGGTATTCCAGCTCCTGACTATGAAGTGAGGGAAATACACCTTCCCTGAAATTCCACAGTGCTGCACGGTGCTTCTATCACCTGTCAGAGACGGCACAAAGCAGGTAGTGTTTCTTAACTCAGACGGCTATTTTCGTGGCTAAGGCCAGTAAACGATGGGGTGAACTTCAGAATACAGTTTGAATTTCCAAAAGGCAGATAATATTTCAGTTTGGAAATCTCATATGCAAGTATTTTGACTGGTGTGGTTGAGTCATTTCTGCCTTGGGCCAGGGCAGAGAAAAACCATAAAAAAGTAATTGTTTTGTTCTGGAGACCTTGGCACTTCTGTTTTGAATCCCTGCCGAGGAGGCTGAAAATCAACCACAATAACCCAGTGAGTTGTGGCCAAAGTCTGGCTAGCTTGTAATTTTCCTCCACTCATTTTCCCTGCCCTGAAGAGTCAACGCCATATATAATGCAAATTTGTATGAATGGTTCCATGGGCTCCTTCCAAACCCTAAATGGCTGCAGAAAGAGAGCCTTGCAGTCCTGGTTCTCGGGTGGAGTGCTTTAGGCTGTGATGGGGCTGAGTGCCGGTGGAAGTAATATGACCCTTGGGAAGGGCTGATCCCTTTGACCCTGGAAGCAGAGGGTGGGGAAGATACCTGCAGGGGAGGGGTCACTTGGGGAAGGAACCAGAACCACCCATCTGGACTTCGGCGGGTACCCTTCCAGCCGTGTGCTTTGCTTATTCGAGGTTTGTAGGGGTAGAGAAGAAGTGTGGCTTAGTGGATAGAGCATCATGAGACTGGGAGTTCAGAGATCTGGGTTCTAACCTTGGCTCTACCACTTGCCTGCTGTGTGACTTTGGGCAAATCATTTAACTTCTCTGTCCGGGGGGCGGGGAGGGGGGGCGCGTGTGTGTGTGTGCTCATTGAAGCAGGGAGGATATCTCAGAGGAAGAAGGCCAGTGTATTGAGAGGAGGAAGTCAGGTGGGGCCGTCCCATATTCTCCCTAGGTCCTGGGGCAGGTGGGTGACTGGAGACTCAAAAGTCTTCCCTCCTCTTTCTATCACGAAATTCTATTTGTGTCTGTCATCAATCTCAATCGTTTCGAAAGTCATGAAATCAAAGGTGCCGTGGGCCCAAGAGAAGACACTGGAGCAGTCCTACCGAAATCGCTCTCCAACTCTTTCTCTGGGCTGGCAGATACCCAGCAGAGAGTCCCATGTCCCTTTTATTAGGTAAAGGCCCCGCTTCAACCAACGGGCAGCAAAACAATAAGAAATCGGAGGAGGGAATTAAATCAATTGCAGGTCCAGCAGGAGACAGCGTGTTCTAGCCTATGAGCTGTTAGCAGGTGCTCTGGGTGCATACAGATAAGCTGATAAATGGCTGATTCGATAGACCCGTAGCAAACACATGCTTTGCTCGAGATGACTTTTTAAGTCACCATACATCAAACAGACAGTGTCGGCCTTTGAGGATAAACCTGTGATGGCTTGTTGTGCTCTTTGAACTGCCTCTGAGGCCCAGGAACTCAAAAGTGCCTGGATGTTCCTCTGATTCCTTTGGGAGATTTGAAAGCTTCAAAGAGGAGCACAATCACATCCAGGGGGAAATGCATTGATGGAAAGAACCAGTGTGAAATAGTCTTTAATAAGAAAGCTGGAATCGACTGGTGTTTTGCTGAGCTATATTTTATCTTTATTGGATTAGCTGTGACACAGTAGGTTATGTCAAAGGGAATCTGCATGAATATTAAAAGTAAATGTGGTGTGAATAATAGATAACTTACATTAGATGCACCAGCATGCAGTAATTTTTATTCACCTACGTAATTAGATTAAAACAAATCTGCTGAATAAAATACATTGTCTTACAATAATCCGGTTTGAAAACACCCCAAAGTTATGACTGTCGGAATGTTGGCTGGGAACTTTACATATAAATCCATGGCTCTCCCTGGGTAATATTTTCCAAAGGATTTCAGGTGGTTACAAAAGTCACTTGGACTGAATATTCGTCGGTGATTCCCACATCACAGTAAAATATCAACCAAGTTTTTATATTCCTTTCTAGGAAATTATGTAAGGCAGTGTATCACTCACCCTTGGCAGAGTAAGAAATCATCTAAAATTGAAAATCAATTGGTCAACGTCCGACTCTCTGCCACTCGACATCTAATTTTCAGGGAACCCAAATGTTGACGCTGACAAGAAGGTGGCAGATGGGCACAGGCTCATCTCTCCACCTCTGGGCTCTCTCCTCTTCAGTTCATAATTTACTCTGCGGCCCAGATCACTTTTTTTTTTTCTAATGTTATTTGTTAAGCGTTTACTATTAGACATGCACTGTTCTAAGTGCAGGGATAGATGCAAGTTTATCAGATTGGATGCAGTCCAGGAGTTCACAAGCCTAAGTAGGAGGGAAGTTCCCTAAAACTTCTTTCAGCACATGCCTCCCCTCTCCTCGGAATCTGCTGCTGGTTGCTCATTCCTCACCCCGACAGACGGAAACTCCTGTCCACCGACTTCAGACACTCACCCAGCTCTCTCCCACCTCCTTATCCACTCTCTTCTACCATTACAACCCAGCTCTCACTTGTCATTCTTCTCAAACTGGTCGAGTTTCTCAAGCTAGAGAAGCGCCATGGCTCAGCGGAAAAAGCCCGGGCTTGGGAGTTAGAGGTCATGGGTTCTAATCCCGACTCAGCCGCTTGTCAGCTGTGTGACTTTGGGTGAGTCACTCACCTTCACCATAGCTCAGCGGAAAGAGCCTGGGCTTGGGAGGCAGAGGTTCTTGCCTCTGGGTTCATGGGTTCTAATCCCAACTCAGCTGCTTGTCAGATGTGTGACCTTGGATGAGTCACTTTGTTTCTCTGTGCCTCAGTTTCCTTCATCTGTAAATTGGGGATGAGGACTGTGAGCCTCAAGTGGGACACACTGATTACCCTGTATCTACCCCAGCGCTTATAACAGTGCCTTGCATATAGTAAGCACTTAACAAATGCCATCATTATTATTATCAGTCTCTGTGCCTCAGTTTCCTCAACTGTAAAATGAGTAACTGTAAGACTGTGAGTCCCACGTGGGACAACCTGATCACCTCTTATCCTCCCCAGTGCTTAGAACAGTGCTTTGCACATAGTAAGCGCTTAACAAATGCCACCGTTATTATTAGTCTACTCTAGTAGACTCTAGTCTACTATTATTAGAGAAGCAGCGTGGCTCAGTGGAAAGAGCCCTGGCTTGGGAGTCAGAGGTCATGGGTTCGAATCCCAGCTCCACCACTTGTCTGTTGTGTGATTGTGGGCAAGTCACTTCACTTCTGTGGCCCAGTTCCCTCATCTGTAAAATTGGGATGAAGACTGTGAGCCTCACATGGGACAACCTGAGGACCCTGTATCTCCCCCAGCGCTTAGAACAGTGCTCTGCACACCGTAAGCACTTAAATACTGGCATTATTATTACTATTATTACTCACCCTGCTTCATTCTCATCTCTCCCACCGCCCACTTCTTGCTACCCTTCTCCGCCCCCCCCATTTCCTATTGTTATTGACAAATTTTAGGTAGGGTTCTTTAGTCCACGAACAGACAAAAGACTCCAAGAGAAGACTTGGCCCACATGGGAACAGTAGCCACCCGACCGGTGCCCGTCACACCGACCGGCCCCCAGCGCCAAAGTGGCGTGAAGCGGGTCACATGACACAGGCTCGAGGCTGGCCTCACCGTCGCCATCTTGAAGCGGTCCGCAACAATATCAGTGGCTGACCGGTGCTCTCCCCATCCCCCGAGCCCTTCGGAAAGAGCATCACGCCCGAGTGGAAAGAGTAGGGGCCCAGAATCTGAGGAATAATAATGTCGGTATTTATTCGGCACAAATATGTCGGTATTTGTTAAGCGCTTACTATGTGCAGAGCACTGTTCTAAGCGCTGGGGGAGACACAGGGTCATCAGTTGTCCCACGTGAGGCTCGCAGTCTTAATCCCCATTTTACAGATGAGGGAACTGAGGCACAGAGAAGTTAAGTGACTTGCCCAAAGTCACACAGCTGACAGGTGATGGAGCAGGGATTCGAACCCATGGCCTCTGACTCCCAAGCCCGGGCTCTTTCCACTGAGCCATGCTGCTTCTCAAAAAAATGTTGGTATTTGTTAAGCGCTTACTATGTGCAGAGTACTGTTCTAAGCGCTGGGGAAGATACAAGGTAATCAAGTTGGCCCACGTGAGGCTCACAGTCTTAATCCCCATTTTCCAGATGAAGTCACTGAGGCACAGAGAAGTGAAGTGACTTGCCCACAGTCACACAGCTGACAAGTGGCAGAGTGGGGAATCGAACCCATGATCTCTGACTCCTAAGCCCGTGCTCTTTCCACTGAGCCACACTGCTTCTCTAACACTGTTCTAAGCACTGGGGGAGATACAGGGTCATCAGGTTGTCCCAAGTGAGGCTCACAGTCTTAATCCCTATTTTAAATAAAATAAAAAATAAATTGTGGTATTTGTTAAGCGCTTACTATGTGCAAAGCACTGTTCTAAGTGCTGGGGGATACAAGGTGATCAGGTTGTCCCACGTGGGGTTCACAGTTTTACAGATGAGGTGACCGAGGCCCAGAGAAGGTTCTAATCCCGACTCCGCCACTTGTCTGCTGTGTGACCTTGGCCAAGTCACTTAAATTCTCTGGGCCTCATTTACCTCACCTGGAAAATGGGGAAGTCAATCCTACTCCCTCCTACTTAGATTGTGGGCCTCCATGTGGGACGGGGACCATACCCGACCTGATTATCTCATATCTACCCCAGTGCTCAGTACAGTGCTTGGCACATAGGCGCATGGGCTAGTGGCAAGAGCCCAGGCTTGAGAGTCATAGGTCAAGGGCTCTAATCCTGGCTCCGCCACTTGTCTGCTGTGTGACCTTGGGCAAGTCACTCAACTTCTCTGTGCCTCGGTTGCCTCATCTGTAAAATGGGGATTAAGAGTGGGAGCCCCATGTGGGACGGGGACTGTGTCCAACCTGATGACCTTGTATCTACCCCAGTGCTTAGAACAGTGCTTGGCACATAGTAAGTGCTTAATAAATACCATTATAATTATTATAGTAAAGACTAAACAAGTATAATAATATCACTGTTATTAATGATAAATCGATTGGGGAAGACCTCCTGAAGGAGGTAATGATGATAATATAATTATAATAACAACTACCTCCTCCAGGAGGTCTTCCCCAATTGATTTCTTATCTCTCCTCCTTATATCCTCCAACTTCCATTTCAAGATTTCCATGCCACCAAAGTGCTTAATTACTCATTACCCAACCTCTCACATTGCCTTTCGGGAGCACTTATGTTTATATCTTCATACACTATTCCTCCTATCTGTGGTTTATTTTTGTGTCTGTCTCCCCCACTTGATTATCAGGCACTTCAGGGCACGGATCATGTCTACTAATTCTATTGTACTCTCCCAAGCATTTAGCCCAGTGCTTGGCAGAGAGTAGATGCTCAATCACTACAATTGATTGATTGATCGATTACAAATCCTTCCATATAAGAGGAAAGAGCTGTACCGACTGGGAGCTATTCCTACTTGTAGAAAATCTCTAGGTCTGTCTCTAACGCCCGTACGAGCAGCGTATTTCCCAACAGCAGGAATTCATTCTTAGGCTCGGAAGGGTCATTCTCCATTGACCTGCTTGTCTCATTACAACTTGAAAGCCACTTCCTTTAGATTGCAACTCTCGAAGACAGGGAAGACTGTCAGTGTAGCTGCCCCTCATTCTAAAGGGGCTTATTTGACAATAATGTGGGTGTTGGCAAAGTGTGTACAGCCCCCAAGTGTGACTTGAGGTGAGACATCTAAAATCGTTTGGCTTGAGTTTCTCCAATTTATAAAAGTACCAAAAAAAAAAAAGAGAGAAAAATAGCCACAAGGAGGGAGGGAAGGATTAATGAGTCACTCTTTGAAAAGAACACTGAGGTCTTTGACTCGGGAGAACTATAAATGTGGGAAATAAAAGTTGTCAGAATTCACTTTGCTTGTAGAGAGCATAAATGGTGTCTATGAGAACTGCATTAGCTGAAGCCCAATAATTACAGAAATTTAATAAAATTAGTTTAATGGCTAATAATCCTGTACTTTCAAAGCCCATGTGATGAGCACATAAAAACAAATGAAAAGCAGAGACCCATTTAGACTTTTAAGGAAATTATGGGATAATTACTTCTGCAGCAACCGCATCAAAAAAAAAATCCTACTTGCTTTTCCAAGGTAAGCACTGTGATGAGAACCAAATGACAGACTAAAATCTCCACTTTAAGAGACACACCGTCATTTGAAACTTGTGGTTTGGGGGGATAATAGGTACAAAGAGGGGTGGAAATCTGAGTCTCCCAGGCACAGTGAAGTGAAATGTGGAAGCAGTTATCTGGATAATTTAAACAAACAAAATCCCATTGGTTTGTCATTTCCAATTAGTAAATGAGGGCAGCAGACTAGCCTGCAAATGAAGGGTCTCTCCATCATAAACCCCTTATAAACTGATCAGGCAATGCAAGCAAACAGATAGTTTTCACCTGAATTATCCAGGCAATTGCTTCAACTCCTCAATTTGGCTAGGACACCAAACTTCCTCACCTCCACTGAGCCTATACTATCTGTGGGGCACTACATTTCACACTTGGGGCAGTACAGTGGGAGGAAAAGACAAGTTTCCTGCCCTCAAGGGGTTTACCATCTTCAATCAATCGATCTTGTTTATTGAGCGCTTGCCATGTGCGGAGCACTGTACTAAGCACTTGGGAGAGTACAGTTCAACAGAATTAGTGGACACGTTCCCTGCCCTTAAGGAGCTGACAGTCTAGAGGAGAGCATGGACTTGGGCCGAAGCCCCTGGAGGTAAAAATAAACATGCACTGTATGGGCCTGCAAGAGGAGGCATGTTTTTTTGAAGATGGTGTTTAATTCGAAAAATCCATCTGGGCCCAAATCTGTGTAACCATAAAATTGATGATGATAAAATTACAGTATTTAAGTGCTTATTCTGCATCAACTACTGTGCTAAGCGCTGGGGTAGGTACCGGATAATTAGATCGGACACAGTCCGTCTCACAAGGGGATTATGGTCGAAAGTGGAGGGAGAATGGGTATTTAGTCCTCATTTTGCAGGTGGGGAAATCAAGACGTAGAGAAGTTAAGTGATCTGCCCCCGATCACAGAACATTCATTCATTCATTCATTCAATATGATTTATTGAGCGCTTAATGTGTGCAGAACACTGTACTAAGCACTTGGAAAGTACAATTCAGCAACAAATAGAGACAATCCCTGTCCACAGCGGGCTCACAGTATAGAAGGAGCAGTCTAGAACAGGCAAGTGGCGGAACTGGGATATTATTATTATGTAATAATGATAATAGCATTTGTTAGGAACCCAGCTCGCATGGGGCCAACTTAACTTGAAACATCAACCTACTATTTTTTTATAGTATTTGGTAAAGTGCTCACCAAATACTGTTCTGAGCTCTTGGGGTAGATACAAGCTAATCAGTTTGGACACAGTCCACGTCCCACATGGGGCTCGTGGTCAATCCCCCATTATACAGATGAGGTACCTTTTTTTTTTTTTTTTGGTATTTGTTAAGCGCTTACTATGTGCCGAGCACTGTTCTAAGCGCTGGGGTAGACACAGGGGAATCAGGATGTCCCATGTGGGGCTCACAGTCTTCATCCCCATTTTACAGATGAGGGAACTGAGGCCCAGAGAAGTGAAGTGACTTGCCCACAGTCACACAGCTGACAAGTGGCAGAGCTGGGATTCGAACTCATGAGCCCTGACTCCAAAGCCCGTGCTCTTTCCACTGAACAGAGAAGTGAAGTGATTTGCTCAAGGTCACAAAGCAGACAAATAGTAGAGCAGGGACTAGAACCCAGGTCCTTCTGACTCCTAGGCCCATGCTTTCCATTTTGTTCTGCAGGTAAGATAACATTTTCAGAGCTTGGTATAAGTGGCCTGATTTACCAAATCACTCCAGTAACCCTGATGGCATGCTTCATTGATGGGTGACGCTTCTGACTTTTTCCCCTGGCCCGTGCCAATCTTGGTCCCTAACCCCACTGCCCCCCCCCCCAGCATGGTGAGGATGGGAGCCCCAAAACAGAGAATCTCCAAGCAGCAGTTTTCTATTGGATGGTTCCTGGACCCACGAGAGTGCAATCTCATGGTAAATACCCAGGCCGCACCAACTCAACCCACTGATTTTCAAGCCCTCCCAACCTGAATTGCAATAAAAAGAACTAGTAGCAAATCCCCCATCATTAGCTGGCTAATGAGTCAGATATCGTTAGCACCATTAAGACACAGGTGGAATCTGTGAAAATGTTTCAACCTCCCATTAGGCTTGCCCTAGGCTGACAGGGGGCCTTTGTTATCGCCTCATCGCTGCTCATTACAAAAGGAATTTTCCTCTAGGTGGAGGGGATTTCCTCTCCAGCCTCTCGGCAGCTACATCCTGATCCTATCTAGCATCACAGTGCCATAATTGCCATAATCCACCTTCGGGCATCATCAATAGTATTTACTGAGCCCCTACTGTACTCAGGGCTTTGGGAAGTACAATAGCTACAGACATCACTTCTCCCCACCTTCAGAGCCTTATTGAAACCACATCTCCTCCAAAAGGTCTTCCCTGATTAAACGCTCATTTCCTCTTCTCCCACTCCCTTCTGCGTCGCTCTTGTGCTTGGATTTGCACCCTTTATTCAGCCCTCCCTCAGCCCTACGGCACTTAGCCACTTATCCGTAATTCATTTATATTAATGTAGGGTATTAATGTACAGTCTCCCCTTCTAGACTGTAAACTCAATGTGGGCAGAGAACGTGTCTACCAACTCTGTTGTATTGCACTCTCCCAAGCACCGAATGCAGTGCTCTGCACTTATTATGCGCTCAATAAATGCAATTGATTGGTTAATTGATTGAAAAGAGAAGCTTGCAATCTAATGGGAGAGACAGGCACATACAAAGTATTTACAAATAGTAGGAACAGAAAGGAAAAAGAAAAACACAACTGGTGGATACACTAGTCTCCCCATCTTCAGAGCCCTACTGGACACATTTTTCACAAAACCTTCCCTGCCTAATCACTCATCTCTTCATCCTATTTGCCTCCCTACTGCATCACCTAATCACTTGAATCCTTACCCCTAAGCCCTTAGATACTCACCCCTCCCTAACCCCACAGTACTTATGTAGATAGCTTTAAACTTGGCTGTTTCCCCAACTTGTAATTTATTTTAGTGCTTGTCTTCCTCTACCCGACCCCCCAGGTTGTAAGGCAGGGGTACTAACTCTATTGTTCTCTCCCAGGTGTTTAGAATAGTTCTTTGCACCTAGTAGATTGTGAGCTCCTTGAAGGCAGGGATCCTGTCTACTGAACTCTCCTAAGCAATCAATTGTATTTATCATCAATAATAGTATTTCTTGAGTGCTTACTGTTCTCAGAGCATCATCATTTTTTATACTATCATCAATGGTATATATTGAGTGCCTACAATGCACAAAGCACTGTACTAAGCATTTGGGAGAGTAGACTACAGCAGAGTTGACAGGCACCTTCCCTGCCCACAACAAGTATACGGTCTAGAAGGGGAGAAGATATTAATATAAATAAATAATTTATAACAGCACTGAACTAAGCCCTTGGGAGAGTATAATTCACAGGGTCAGTGATAATAATAATAATAATAATGATGATATTATTTTGGTACTTGTTAAGCACTTACCATATGCCAAGCACTGTTCTAAACACTGGGGTAGATATAAATTAATCCGGCTGGACATAATCCCTGTCCTACATGGGGCTCATAGTCTTAATCCCCATTTTATAGGTGAGGTAACTGAAGCACAGAGAAGTTAAGTCACTTGCCCAAGGTCACACAGGAGACAAGTGGCGGAGGCAGGATTAGAACCCAGGTCCTACTGACACCTAGGCCCATGCTCTATCCACTAAGCCATGCTGACAAACATTAATCTAAATAATGTAAGCACTTAGTAGAGTGCTCGGCACAGAACAAACACTCAATAAATACTATTTGACTAATTCGTTGAGTATTGTAAGATTCAAAGTCGAATGACCAAGTGAATAAAAAGAGGAGAATACATTTTGTTCACCCAGAACACACGTTTTCACTACCTGTTTTGGCTAGAACACAATTGAAAAATTAAGGAACTTTCTTCTGACAGTGTGAGCCTGTCTGGATACAAGCTCATTGTGGATAGGCAATGTGTCTGTTTACTGTTATATTTTATTCTCCCAAGCCCTTAGTACAGTGCTCTGCACAGAGTAAGCGCTCAATAAATACAACTGAATGAATGAACAGGATACAGTGTCGGGAGAAAGGGTTGTGTGCATGTGCGTGTATGCAACTGTACAATGTCAAGGCACGGTAGGTACTGCAGTGTAAATATTGTAGCTTGGAGAGGGCTTCTGCAAGAATTAAATCTCCATCCTATAGGACAACTGGATTCCAGGGATGACTTTGTACATAAGGACTACGGTTATAGGTACATAAGTCATGAAAGTATGTTGAGTTGATTCTCAGAACAGAACTTGGGAGGGAAAGCCAACTGGAGTAAGTGGGATGACAGTAGGCCTTCAGCTGGAGAGAGCTTGGATCTGGCACATTTGAAGATGGCGGGTGATCCAGGCCAGGGAAAGGGCATAAGCAGTGGGTTGGAGTTGGGTGAGTTGAGAGATGTAGAGGGAAGCGGGTAGCCAAGAGGGCTTTTGAGGATTGGCGGTGCGTGTACCTCAGGAAGTTTGGGAGCTGCCATTTTGGATTTTGCTCATGCAGGCATAGTTATACTTGTAGGTGTACCCTGGGCACAACAGAAATGATACTGTGGTACTGATTGGGGTTGGTTAGTTAGTTAGTTAGGGTTATTAGGTAGTTGGTTAATCCTGACTTTGGAATTACTGCTGCTGCTTTTCAACCTTCACTTCTCAGACACGGGCTTGATTGGAGGAGGGGGAGAAGATGAGAAAAAGGGAAAGGCGATGGAACGTATTCATTCATTTATTCAATCATATTCATTGAGCACTTACTGGGTGCAGAGCACTGTACTAAGCACTCAGGAGAGTACAATACAGCACTAAACAGACACAACGAGCTTGCATCTATTCAATCGATCAGTAAATAAATCTGTAGGGTTTACGGAGTGATTACTGTGTGCAGAGCATCTTACTAAGTGTTCGGAGAGTACAATAAAACAGAATCGGTAGACACTTTCCCTGCCCCTATTCTGCCAAGCCATTAGGACAATGCTTTACACACAGTAAGTGCTCAATCAATACTACTGACTGATGAATGGAGAAAGAATGACGAGAAGTTGTTAAGTACAGAGTTTGCCTAGCATCCATCAGTCACATCACTAAAGACACAGTCATAATCCCAACCGATCACCCTCTCTCCGAAGTACCTATTCAGTCTTTATCCCATTCACTTTTCCCCTATTCATTCCCCCACACATCCAAGTGCACTGAGGGTGCAAAAAAGAGAGACTTGGGAAATCAGAGGGAGAAAAAACTAGCAGCATATAACTGGTGGCTGAGGGGGCAAAAAAGGAAGAGAAAATTGGGAATTCAGACAGAGAGGAGCATAAAGAGATAGCAAGAGAAAGGGAAGGAGAAAGAGAGATAGAAGAAGAGAAAAGAAATAATTCCGGTATTTGTTAAGCGTTTACTGGGGGTCAACCACTGCACTGAGTGCCGGGGTAGAAATGAGACAAACAGCTTGGACACAGTCCCTGTCCCCTATGGATCTAACAGTCTAAGTAGGAGGAGAACAGGTATTAAATCCCCATTTTACAGATGAGAAAACTGAGGCCCAGAGTAGAGATTTGCCCAAGGCCACACTGCAGACAAGCGACAGAGCTGGGATTAGAAAACATGCCTTTCCACAGGTCACGTTGCTTCCCAGAACTCATCACCTTTAAACCTGAGCAAAAAAACCGGGTCCCTCCATTAGGAACTCCCTAGCACTGCCCACTGCCTGGCCTCAAACAAGCATTTAGGCTCTTTGGACCTTAGCTTCTCAATATGCCCAGTGAGGCTACTCATCTCTGCTCCTCCTTCCTATACCTCAATGTCAGGAGAACAAATGACACAGCTCGTGAATCAATCAGTCCTATTTATGGAGCTCTTGCTGTGTGCAGAACACTATACCACGTGCTTGGAAGAGTACAATATAACAGGGTTGGTAATCACATTCCCTGACCACGAGGAACTTACGGTCTAGAGGGGGAGACAGGCATTAAAATAAATTACAGATACATTACAAATAAATTACATGTACATAAGTGCTGTGGGGCTGAGGGTGGGGTGAATATAGCATGCAAATCCAAGTGAATCACTTGAGCTCTCCAGTTGAAAAAAGGTGCCATATAAATCTAAGGTTCGCGTGCTTATTCCAAAACCAGTACACTTCCCTACACGATCTTTCCGATCTTTCGCACTGGCATCCAACTTAAAGATGTAATTGATTTTTTTCTCTTTTTTTTTTTTTTTTTTGCTTAAGGAGCCCAGTCTTGGATCGAGACCTTGTTCCCCGAACTTCATCTCGGAGCCAATTTTTATGTTTGAATTATAAACCCTTGAAAATATGAGATTTATCCGGGAAGTGCTGACACAACCTTAACGATAGCATGGCGAATGGGGATGCTATAATTAAGCTTCGATCTCCTCTAGAAAAAAAAAAAAACGAAGAGGGAGGTTATTGTTCAATGAACTGCTCTGTCATTTGCTGCAGCGATTCTTAATTGTGTCTCATTACAGCAAGATGATCATTACTCTCCTTGTCTATCTGATTTAGAGAGCACTAAAAGTGTCTTGTAACAAGCAGCCGTCTCCTATGCAACAGTCCTTTGGCTCTCACCCTCATTACTCAGAATCTGTCCAATTATTTGTCATTAAAGTAATAAAAAGGACTGCAGCAGAAAATGTGGGAGGTAACTGTTGGAGGTCTGCCCAGGAAAAAATGCAAACTGTTTTCAAGGCACTGGGAAGGTGACATCGTTAATTAAGTGTTAGAGAATATGCAAATCAGGCCGACTCTCAAGAGACTGTAATAAAACAGAGAAAACATTATTATCGCTGCAAGTAGGAATCGGCAGAGTTACCCAATCACGAAGGTTTCGTCATTTTTTGATGAGGGGGAACGAGGGAGAGGAGTCATCAAAGGGAAGGCTTGAAGGAGGGGGGGCCGCTGAGGGGGATTCTGATGCTATTAGAGTTCAGAATTAAGGTGTCACTGTGGAGGGCCACCGGCTTATAACTTTTAATGAGCGATGTTTGTCTAATCATGGGATTTGCACACCCAATTTCCTCTGCCAAATGAGTTACTAATAAGCAGGCGATGCTTTGTAGGTGAAAGGAAGGGGAGAGGATATGTGCTGAGTGCTGCAACTGGCACTGCCGAACTCGTGGAGGTGCCAAGGTTGACGATTGTAGACACTGACGAAAACTTTCTTCCCAGCTGCTCAGTAGCACTTTGGAAGCAGGTGGGTCAAACTGTCATTGGACACGCCCAAGGGAAAGGGGTAGACCTTCCTTCTCCTTTCCCGAGGAGGGGAAACAGAGGTCCAGAGATGAAGGGTGATTGGTGGAGAAGCTGAGTCAGGAATAGGCCCCGGGGAGTTCCCGTTCCCCAGGTTCACGTATTCCTCTCGGGATCCAAGCCTCTCCTCCATCCAACCCTTTCCAGGTTTCACGGGGGGAATGAGAACGGGGGCAGGAGGGAAAAAATCTTGAATGAGGGACCTTAAAGCAGTGTGCCATTAAAGAAACAGCATGGACTAATGGCAAGACCACAGGCTTGGGAACCAGAGGACGTGGGTTCTAACCCCCAGCTCTGCCACGTGTCTGCTGTGTGACCTTGGACAAGTCACTTAACTTCTCTGTGCCTCAGTTACCTCACTTGTAAAAAGAAATAAAAATCAGGGAATAAGACTGTGAGCCCCATATGAGACAGGAACTGTGTCCAACCTGATTATCTTGTACCTACCGCAGTGCTTAGCACAGTGCGTGGCACGTAGTAAGTGTTGACAAATATTATTATGACTTCAGACAGATGGGGAAAACACATATTTTATCCCAAATTTACACATGAGAAACAAAAGTTCCAGAGAGGTTAAGTAATTTGTCCAAGGTGATGCAGTAGGAAGGGACAAGGACCCAATTCTACCTATCTCCTGGTCTTGTGCTCCCTTCAACCATAATAGATCAGTCGATCAATGGTATTTATTGAGCTCTTACTGTGTGCAGAGCACTGTACTAAGCACTTATGAAAGTACAATACGCTAGAGCTGGCAGACATGTCCCATGTCCACAAGGAGTTAATAATAATAATAATAATAATAATGTTGGTATTTGTTAAGCGCTTACTATGTGCCGAGCACTGTTCTAAGCGCTGGGGTAGACACAGGGGGAATCAGGTTGTCCCACGTGGGGCTCACAGTCTTAATCCCCATTTTACAGATGAGGTAACTGAGGCCCCGAGAAGTTAAGTGACTTCCTCAAAGTCACACAGCTGACAAGTGGCCGAGCTGGGATTCGAACCCATGACCTCTGACTCCAAAGCCCATGCTCTTTCCACTGAGCCACGCTGAGTTCACAGACTATAGAGGGAGAAAACATTAGAATAAATGAATAAATTATGGATACGTACATAAGTCTTTTGGGGATGCGGGTGGACTGATAATCAAGTGCTTAAAGGGTACAGAACCAAGAGCAAAGGTGACGCAGAAGGGAGAGGGAGGAGGGGAAAAGAGGGGAAGGCCTCTTGGAGGGGATGTGATTTTAATAAGGCTTTGAAGTTGGAAAGAGTGGTGGTCTGTCAGGTATGAAGGGGGACAGAGTTCCAGGCCAGAGGGAGGATATCGGCAAGGAGAAGCAGCGTGGGCAAAAGGCACAGGCAAGAAAAGCTCCGTCCTGGAGGTCAGAAGGACCCGGGTTCTAATCCCAGCTTTACCACTTGTCTGCTGTGTGACCCTGGGAACTTCTTAACTTCTGAAGATCTACAGCTCACACCACTGGGTACACTGAGTCACTGGCAGATCTGGTGAGAGTTATATTGGGTTTGGGGGGGGGGTTTCGGTGTTTTTAAGGTATTTGTTAAGTGTTGCTAAGTAGCATGGCTTAGTGGCTAGAGCACGGGTCTGGGAATCAGAAGGTCATGGGTTCTAATCCTGGCTCTGCTGCTTGTCTGCTGTGTGACCTTAGGCAAGTCACTTAACTTCTCTGTGCTTCAGTTCCCTCATCTGTAAAATGGGGATGAAGGCTGTGATCCCCCCGTGGGACAACTTGACTACCTTGTATCTATCCCAGCGCTTATAACAGTGCTTGGCACACAGTAAGCGCTTAACAAATACCATCATTATTATTACTATTATTATCATTAAGTACCAGGCACTGTACTAAGCACTGGGTAGATACAAGCTAATCAGGTTGGATGCAGCCCCTTGCCCCACATGGGGCTCACAGTCTCAATCTCCATTTTACAGATGAGGTAACTGAGGCACAGAGAAATGAAATTACTTTCCCAAGGTCACATAGCACACAAGTGGTGAAGCTGAGATTAGAGACCCCAGATCCAGATGTTACACTCTGCTGCTTCCGACGTTCATTCTTTCATTCAATCGTATTTATTGAGCGCTTACTGTGTGGAGGGCACGGTATTAAGTGCTTGGAACGTACAATACAGCATTAGAGACACTCCCTGCCCACACTGAGCTCGAGTCTAGACGGGGAGAGACAGACATCAATGCAAGCAAACAGGCATCAATATAAATAAATAACATTATTGATGCATACATATATACGTAAGTGGGGTGGGGAGGGGAGGAAGAGCTAAGGGAGCGAGTCAGGGTGACGCAGAAGGGAGTGAGAGAAGAGGGAAAGTGGGACTTAGACCGGGAAGGCCTCTTAGAGGAGGTGTGCCAATGTCTGTTCATTCATTCATTCATTCATTCAATAGTATTTACTGAGCGCTTACTATGTGCAGAACACTGTACTAAGCACTTGGAATGTACAAATCGGTAACAGAGACAGTCCCTGCCCTTTGACGGGCTTACAGTCTAATCGGGGGAGACGGACAGACAAGAACAATGGCAATAAATAGAATCGAGGGGAAGAACATCTCATTTAAACAATAGCAAATAAATAGAATCAAGGTGATGTACATCTCATTAACAAAATAAATAGGGTAATGAAGACATGTACAGTTGAGCGGACGAGTACAGTGCTGAGGAGATGGGACGGGAGAGGGAGAGGAGCAGAGGGAAAGGGGTTTAGCTGCGGAGAGGTGAAGGGGGGGTAGAAGGAGCAGAGGGAAAAGGGGAGCTCAGTCTGGGAAGGCCTCTTGGAGGAAGTGAGTCTCCCCCACTAGCCTGTAAGCTCCTTGTGAGTCGGGATTGTGTCTACCAACTGTATTGTGATGTATTCTCCCAATCAGTACAGTGCTCTGCACACAGTCAGTGCTCAATACATACCACTGACTGATTGACTGAGTACACAGCCCTTCTGGCCAAATATAATGCCAAGAGAAAGAGGTAACAGAGAGCCTAGATCATCAGGTCAGGGAGAAAGCCTTGGACCAACTGGCATCTTTTCAGAGGGGCCACGGTTTTCAGGAAGCCTTTGGACTTCATGGAATGAGCAGTGATGCAGAGTTCTTTGGGGGGCATTTTGTTTTATTAGTCAGAAGCATTCAATAGTGTTTTCATCTCTCTTCGTGGACATGCCAACTGCCTTCCAAGGCCATTAAAAGCCATTGAGAGCGATATCCTCATTCATCGAGGTCGAGGGAGAGTACTATTATGCCCAGTTTACCCAGGGGAGTTGGAGGCAGAAAAGGATGAAAGTGCTTCTTAAGCTTCTGAGCCAGTGAGTGTCAAAGCCGAACTGGAACTCAAGAGTCTTAGCTCACCGGTCCCAGTGCTCTGATCATTAGACCAGTCAGCCCCTGTAGAATATGGGTCAGAAGGGTGATCGACACAAAGGCCACTATTTGGTGTTGGGTGCTTTTCAACAAGAAAAAAAAAAGATCAAGAGGAGGTGTGTCCAGATTCATTTGTTCTGGACCAATCTATCGACCATAAAGAGGACATAAACTCAACTGCTTCATTTTTCAAAGAGTGGAAGCTAGATTTCCTTGGTAATATTATTATTACTATTATTATTATATTTGTTAAGCCCTTACTGGCAGGGAATGTGTCTGTTTATTGTTATATTGTACTCTCCCAAGTGATTAATAAGGTGCTCTGCACACAGTAAGCACTCAATAAATATAACAGAATGAATGAATGTGCCAGGCACTGTACTAAGCCCTGGGGTGGATACAAACAAATTGGGTTGGACACAGTCCCTATCTCACTTGGGGCTCACAGTCTAAGTAGGAGAGAGATCAGGTATTGAATTCCCAGTTTATAGATGAGAAAACCAGGGCCCAGAGAAGTGAAATGACTTGTCCAAGGTCACACTGCAGGCAGATGTCAGAGCCAGCCTTAGAACCCAGGTCTTCTGTCTCCCGGACCCATGTCGATGGACTCTGGAGCTCTCCTCCCAGGCGGTGGTTCCTTGGGCTGCCTGCTCCCCGTTTCCAGCCTAGCTCTTTAGCAGCCTTTTGGCCACCGACCGCCGATTTTAGCGGCTTTTTGGCCGCCGACCGCCGACTCATCCACGCCGAGACCAACCCCCCTCTCCCGGGAAGCTGAGCCTTGTCATCGCCCGGACCCTTGGAGCCATTACCTCGTGGGCTCGGGATCTCTGCTCTCCTGAGGCGCAGCCTCGGCCCACCCGGCCCCTGCCCCGATTCCCGACAAGCCCCCCTTCGCCTACCGCTCGCTGACTCATCTGCGCTTCCTCCGCCTCCACCGGGGAGCTGAGCCTCGGACCGTCCGGACCCGCGCCCGCCTCAGCCTTTCACAACCTGGATCTCCGCACCCCCGCTCGGGAACTCCGACACTACGGATCTTCGCCCCCACAGACCCCCAGCCACCAGCTTCCAGTCCACCCCCCCCCCCCGCTCGGGCCCGGGGACATTGCGCTCCCCTTCTCGATCCTGGGGACATTGTGCTCCCCTTCTCGGCCCCAAGGACATTGTGTCCTCGGGGGACATTGTGTCCCCCTGCTCGGGCCCGGGGACATTGTGCTCCCCAACCGCTCCCCCACTCCGCCCGAGGCGGCCATTTTAGGAAGCCCCCACTCTGCCTGAGGCGGCCATTTTGGGAAGGCCTCACTCCCTCTTCCCTCTTGAGGTGATTCATCCCTCCCGCCCCCGCCCCGGGCGACGACGTCCTTGTTCTCACCATGTTACCTTGCCTTAGCCGCCGCCTACGGCCGCCACCCACCCCGGACAGCCTCAGGGCCCCCCCGCCGCCACAGGGTTATTTGGTCATGAGCTCTGGGACTCTCTCGGCCGCTGGCCGCTTGACTTTGAGTCTGATCGGGTAGGGTCGGCTCGTCCCCCGACCCTGGTCATCGCCTGCTTATTAACACTATTGTAGTGTGCCTTACTGTAGCATGTTGCTATATTTGCGATCTCGCTTTTTATTGTTTATTGTCGTCAGATTTTGAATTTGATCAGGTCGCCCCTTAATCGAGTCTACCCCCGACCCTGGTCATCACCCCTTTTATTAACACGACTATATTGTATCATATTGTATCATGTTGCTATATTAGCACCACTGTATTGTATCATATTGTATCATGTTGCTATATTACCGATTTCGTTTATTACTGTTTATTGTTGTCAGTGCTGCCACCCACCTCTCTGGCCTCGCCATGTCCCTCCTCCCCCCCTCCCCCCTCCCGCCCCTTCCTATCCTCCCCTTCCCCTTCCCCTTCCCCTCTCTCGCTCAGCTCTTTCCCGCTCTCTCCTCTGTCTCCTCCCCCCCTCCTCTCTCCCGCCCTAGAACCCCACTTTACCAGCGCTACCCCTCTTCCCCCTCCCCCTACTCTTCCCCCCACCAAACCCCTCTTCACCCCCTCCCCCCTTCTCTCTTCCCCACCCATGCCCCATCCCAGTCCTCTTGTCCCACCGCCACCCCTCATCCCCCTCTCCTCGTCCAGGGCCCCGCCACCTCCTTCCCATCCAAACCCTCCCCTCCCCCCGCCCTTCCCCCCCTCCTCCCCTTGCACCCACAGCTACTTTCAAGTGTGGCCTCTGGAACCCCCGCTCTGTTACAGGCAAGCTACCTTTCATCCATGACCTTTTCCTCTCCCGCTCTCTCCTCCTCCTCGCCCTTTCGGAAACGTGGCTCTCTCCCGAAGACACGGTCTCCGCCGCCGCTCTCTCCAGCGGAGGCCTCTCCTTCTCCCACTCCCCCAGACTCACCGGTAAGGGAGGAGGCGTCGGCTTCCTCCTCTCGCCCCGTTGCCGCTTCCGCACTATCCCTCCTCCCCCTCCCTCTCCTTCCCTCCTTCGAAGCCCATATCATTCGCCTCTACCACCACTCCAGTTACTTGTCGCCGTCATCTACCGCCCTCCCGGTCCCACCTCCGACTTCTTCAACCACCTTGACCCCTTTCTCACCTTCCTCCTCTCCTTCTCTCTGCCCACTCTGATCCTTGGAGACTTCAACATCCATACGGATGTACCCGACGACTCCTCTGCCGCCCGCCTGCTATCCCTCCTCGACTCTGCCGACCTCCTCCTCCACCATACCGCGCCCACTCACCGACTCGGTCACACCCTCGATCTCGTCATCTCCTACCGCTGCACTATCTCCTCCCTCACCGACTCTGAAATCCCTCTCTCTGACCATAACCTTCTCACCTGCCTCATCTCTCACACTCCCTCCCCCTGCAAATCTTCGCTACTGCCCCACAGAGACCTCCGCTCTCTCAATCCCATCCGTCTTTCCAATAGCATCTCGCCTCACCTTGCCGCCCTGTCCTCTCTTCCCACTCTCGACGATCGGGTCTCCGCTCTCAACTCCACCCTCTCTACTCATCTCGACTCTCTCGCCCCCCTTTCCCTCCGCCGCTCTCGCTCCACTAACCCACAGCCCTGGATCACCTCCTCCGTCCGCCTCCTACGCTCCTATGCTCGAGCTGCTGAGCGCTGCTGGCGAAAGTCCAAACACCAAGCCGACCTCACACACTTCAAATTTATCCTTTCCTGCCTTAACTCTGCCCTCTCCTCCGCCAGGCAAAGCTTCTTCTCCTCCCTCATCGACACCCATGCCCGTCACCCTCGCCGATTGTTCCGGACCTTTAACTCTCTCCTTAGGCCCCCTGTTCCTCCCCCTCCCCCATCTCTCACCCCTAATGATCTGGCCACCTATTTCCTCACGAAAATCAACACGATCAGGTCTGAGCTCCCCAAAGTCACCCCTCCGCCTCTCCCCTCCCCCCCAACGACCCCCTCCCCTACTTTCCCATCCTTCCCTGCAGTATCCTCAGAGGAGATCTCCTCCCTCCTCGCAAGTGCCACCCCCTCCACCTGCGCCTCGGACCCCATTCCCTCTCACCTTCTTAAAACCATCGCCCCTGCCCTCCTCCCTTCCTTAACTTCTATTTTTAACCACTCAATCTCCAAGGGCTCCTTCCCCTCTGCCTTCAAACACGCCCACGTCTCCCCCATCCTAAAAAAACCTGCTCTTGACCCCACTTCCCCCTCCAGTTATCGTCCTATCTCCCTACTACCCTTCCTTTCCAAAATCTTAGAACGAGTCGTCTACAATCGATGCCTAGAATTCCTTAACTCCCATTCTCTCCTAGACCCCCTCCAATCTGGCTTCCGTCCCCTCCACTCTACCGAGACTGCTCTCTCTAAGGTCACCCGTGACCTCCTTCTTGCCAAATCCAATGGCTCCTACTCCATTCTGATCCTCCTTGACCTCTCTGCTGCCTTTGACACTGTCGACCATCCCCTCCTCCTCCATACCTTATCTCACCTTGGCTTCACGGACTCTGTCCTCTCCTGGTTCTCCTCTTACCTCTCTGGCCGATCATTCTCGGTCTCCTACGCTGGAGCCTCCTCCCCCTCCCATCCTTTAACTGTTGGAGTTCCTCAAGGGTCAGTTCTTGGCCCTCTTCTGTTCTCCATTTACACTCACTCCCTCGGTGAACTCATCCGCTCTCACGGCTTTGACTACCATCTCTACGCAGATGACACGCAGATCTACATCTCCGCCCCTGTCCTCTCCCCCTCCCTTCGGGCTCGCATCTCCTCCTGCCTCCGGGACGTCTCCACCTGGATGTCGGCCCGCCACCTAAAACTCAACATGAGCAAGACTGAGCTCCTCATCTTCCCTCCCAAGCCCGGTCCGCTCCCAGACTTCTCCATCACCGTGGATGGCACGACCATCCTTCCCGTCTCTCAGGCCCGCAATCTCGGTGTCATCCTTGACTCGTCCCTCTCGTTCACCCCACACATCCTATCCGTTACCAAGACCTGCCGGTTTCACCTCTACAATATCGCCAAGATCTGCCCTTTCCTCTCCACCCAAACGGCTACCTTACTATTACGGGCTCTCATTATATCCCGGCTAGACTACTGTGTCAGCCTTCTCTCTGACCTCCCTTCCTCCTCTCTCGCCCCGCTCCGGTCTATTCTTCACTCCGCTGCCCGGCTCATCTTCCTGCAGAAACGATCTGGGCATGTCACTCCCCTTCTTAAACAACTCCAGTGGTTGCCTATCGACCTCTGCTCCAAACAAAAACTCCTCACTCTAGGCTTCAAGGCTCTCCATCACCTTGCCCCTTCCTACCTCTCCTCCCTTCTCTCTTTCTACCGCCCACCCCGCACGCTCCGCTCCTCTGCCGCCCACCTCCTCGCCGTCCCTCGGTCTCGCCTATCCCGCCGTCGACCCCTGGGTCACGTCCTCCCGCGGTCCTGGAACGCCCTCCCTCCTCACCTCCGCCAAACTGATTCTCTTTCCCTCTTCAAAACCTTACTTAAAAATCACCTCCTCCAAGAGGCCTTCCCAGACTGAGCTCCTCTTCCCCCTCTACTCCCTCTGCCATCCCCCCTTTACCTCTCCGCAGCTAAAGCCTCATTTTCCCCTTTTCCCTCTGCTCCTCCACCTCTCCCTTCCCATCCCCACAGCACTGTACCCGTCCGCTCAACTATATATATTTTCGTTACCCTATTTATTTTGTTAATGAATTGTACATCGCCTTGATTCTATTTAGTTGCCATTGTTTTTACGAGATGTTCTTCCCCTTGACGCTGTTTAGTGCCATTGTTCTTGTCTGTCCGTCTCCCCCGATTAGACCGTAAGCCCGTCAAACGGCAGGGACTGTCTCTATCTGTTGCCGACTTGTTCATCCCAAGCGCTTAGTACAGTGCTCTGCACATAGTAAGCGCTCAATAAATACTATTGAATGAATGAATGAATTCTTTCCACTAGACCAAGGTGCCAACAGCAACAACTTCTGCCCGCACTCAGGAGAGGCCCATTCTCGGTCACTTGGGGCACTGGGGGGTGCGAAGGTGGGGGGGTGGTCATGTGGCCGAATGGCAGAAATGAAAACTGGAGTGGAGGCACGACCCAACTTGGATGTGGCATACGACTGCCAACCCAGCTCCAAACTGCATTTGGCTTCTAGCAGTACCTAGCAACGTAGGGCAAAGGGGATGCTAATCAGAGAAATCCAATTATTTTCAAATAATCAAAATTCACCTAGGAGTAGTTGATTAAAAGTAAAAGAAGAGACCTAATGTAATTTCTTAATGTGATATACAAAGTCTTGCTTCCTGGGTCAGAGAGAGTCTCAGTAATTCTCCTTGAAGCCCTGCTATTTTCCTAAGTAGTTAGATAGCTGCTGAGCGGGAGGGGAGAGAAAAGGCGAGAGCTGGGAAGGAGGCAAGGGAGGGCATGGCTCCTTTTGGAAAAACAAGAAAATGGTTGGAATGAGCAGCTCTCCAGCTGGTTGGAATCGGCAGAGTCAGGAATTCTGGCCTTCCGGCTGTCTTTTGTTTGGGGGAGGGGTGGCGGTCCCACACCATGTAGATCATATGGTAAATTATTTTACACCATGAAGGCAATCAATCAATCAGTGGCGTTTATCGCGCACTTACGATGTGCACAGCACTGTACTAGGCACTTTGGAGAGTGCAACAGATTGGTAGACCCAATCCCTACTGTGAAAACGTTTAGACTGTGAGCCCATCACTGGGCAGGGATTGTCTCTATCGGTTGCCGAACTGTACATTCCAAGTGCTTAGTACAGTGCACTGCACATAATAAGCGCTCAATATTGAATAAGTTGAATGAATGCTTTCCAGGAGCTTATAATCTAGTGGGGGAGATGGATATTTAAATAAATTAGAGGTAAAGGAAATAGGGTGATAGGGGTGGGGTGAGCATCAAAATGCTTAAGGGGTAGGCAGTCAGTATAGACTGGAAAAGAGGCTTGTAGCCTCAGTCCCGGGCCTGGGTTTTCCTTGACTGCATTTGAATCCTTGAATGCTAGACTGCATTTCATAAGTGATGTTGTTAGCAGTAATGATAGAATTTCTCGAGCCCCTACTGGGGGCAATGCCCTGTACTAAGGGCTTGGGGCTCACGGTCTAAGGAATAACTGTGGTATTTGTTATCCCAAGCACTGCATTAAGGGCTGGGGTAGATACAGAATAATCAGGCCCCCGATCTGGGGCTCGCAGAGTAAGTAGGAGGGAGAACAGGTATTGGATCCCCATTTTGCAGATGAAGGAACTGAGGCACGGAGAAGTTACGTGGCTTGCCCAAGATCACACAGCAGGTAAGTGGCAGAGCCGGGATTAGAATTAGGTCTGATTCCCAGGTTCTTGCTCTTTCCACTAGGCCACACTGGAGGGCAAACAGGTATTTAACCTCCATTTTACACGTGAGGAAACCGTGACACAGACAAGTGAAGGGCCTCACCCAAGGTCGCACAGGCAGAGCTGGGATTACTCCCAGGCTCATGCTCTTTCCACTAGGTCACGCTGCTTCTCACCTAAATCCCAGAATTACACGCATCTGGTATGTGTCTTCTAATTCCATTCACTTCACTCAATGCCACAAAGCTGAATCGCTTTGGCATACTGTTTCACATTGCATAATGGAAAATGGGATTTAGGGCAGACCATGGGAAAAAGATAGAGAGCGGGAGGAAGGGTTCCAGACATGCCGCCTACATGGAATTTTCCTTATTTCAACTCTTCAGCCTGGTTTTTTGGGTTGCGAGGGGATGTACAACTGTTCCACATTTAAGAGGCACAAAGCCCTGGCCTCTCTGCAGAAGCCACGATCCCATATTCTCAAACTGAAATCTGGCAACCCCAACTGGGTGTTAATTTGAAGCAACAGAAAACGTGGAAATGATTCTGGTGAATCTCAAAGAAATATCATTTCCCTTTTTCTTTTGCTCCCTCATTCATTGTCTCAGTTTCATCTATGTCTCCTATTCTGTTTTCTACTTGACAGATTTACTCTATAGGAATCGCCCTCCTAATCTGACTGCAGTGCTTGGCACATAGTAAGCGCTTAACAGATATCATCATCATTAGCATCATATATGCCCTCACTGATTTATTTTGACCAGTCTAGTTGTAAATATTTTTCATTTTCTCTCCCCTGCTAGAGTGTAAACTCCTTATGGGCAGGAGTTTACTTCCCAATCCCATTGTTGGGCAGGGATTGTCTCTACCTGTTGCCGAATTATACATTCCAAGCACTTAGTACAGTGCTCTGTACATAGTAAGCACTCAATGAATACAAGTGAAAGAAGGAATGAATAGTACAGTGCACTGCAATCAATGCGGCGGCGCTGAGGTCGCTGGAGAAATACGGCGTGGGCACCTGCGGGCCCCGGGGCTTCTACGGCACCTTCGGTGAGGCCCGCGGGGGGCGGGTTCGAGGGGGGCGGCTCCGGGGGCGGGGGCGGGCCCCCCCGCGGGGTGGCGCGTGCCGGGCGCGTCCTCGGCGTGTGCTCGGCGTGTGCATGGTGTGTGGTCAGTGTGTTTGACGTGTGCGCTTGGTATGCGCTCAGCGTGTGCTTAGCGTGTGCTCAGTGTGTGCATAGTGTGTGCTCAGAGTGCGCTCAGTGTGTGCTCAGCATGTGCTCAGCGTGTGCTCAGCGCGCGCTCAGCGTGTGCTTAGTGTGTGTTCAGCACGTGCTCAGCGTGCACGGCTGTGTGACTGTGGGCAAGTCACTTAACTTCTCTGTGCCTCAGTTCCCTCATCTGTAAAATGGGGATGAAAACTGTGAGCCCCACGTGGGACAACCTGATTCCCCTATGTCTACCCCAGCGCTTAGAACAGTGCTCGGCACATAGTAAGCGCTTAACAAATACCAACATTATTATTATTATCAATAATTTATTAATTATTTATCCCATCTATCTTGCTGCTGGCCCCTCGCCCACATCCTGCCTCTGGCCTGGAACTCCCTCCTTCTCATATCTGACACACCACCCTCTTCCCACCTTCAAAGCCTTATAACAATCACATCTTCTCCAAGAGGCCTTCCATTCATTCATTCATTCATTCATTCGATTGCATTTATTGAGCACTTACTGTGTGCAGAGCACTGTACTAAATGCTAGGGAGAGGATGATATAACAACAAACAGACACATTCCCTGCACGCGGTGAGCTTACTCATTTCCGCTACTCCTCTCCTTTCGGCATCACCTATGCACTTGGATCTGTATCTTTCAAGAACTCGATATTCATCCCACCCTCAGCCTCGCAGAACTTATGTGTCCATAATTTATTGGTAAGGCTGTCTCTCTCTCTAGACCTTAGGCAGAGTTAAAGCAGGTGAGACGGGGTATGTGTCTACCGAGTTTGTTGAATTGTACTCTCCCAAGTGCTTAGTATCAATCAATCAATCGTATTTATTGAGCATTTACTGTGTGCAGAACACTGTACTAATAATGTTGGTATTTGTTAAGTGCTTACTATGTGCAGAGCACTGTTCTAAGCACTGGGGTAGACACAGGGGAATCAGGTTGTCCCACGTGGGGCTCACAGTCTTAATCCCCATTTTACAGACGAGGTAACTGAAGCACAGAGAAGTGTAGTGACTTGCCCACAGTCACACAGCTGACAAGTGGCAGAGCCGGGATTCAAACTCATGACCTCTGACTCCCAAGCCCGGGCTCTTTCCACTGAGCCACGCTAAGCGCTTGGGAAAGTGCAATGCAACAAACTCAGTGGTCACAGTCCCTGCCCACAAGGAGCTTACCCTTTACAGGGCGAGATAGACATTAACATAAATTACAGCTATGAACACAGTGCTGAGGAGTGTGGGTGGAGTGATAATCAAGTGCATAAACGGTTCAGATCCAAGTGCATAAGTGACACAGAAGGGAGAGAGAGTGGGGGAAATGGGGCTTTAGGCAAGTTGGGTCTCTTGGAGGAGGTGTGATTGTAATAAGGCTTTAAAGGTGGGGAGAGTGATGGGTCTGTTGGCCATGAATGGGAAGGGAGTGCCAGGGCAGAGGCAGGATGAGGGAGAGGGGACAGCGGTGAGAAAGAAGAGATTAAGATACAGGGAATAAGTTGGCACTGGAGGAGCGAAGTGTGATTGTTGCGTTGCACTTGGAAATCAGCGATAAATTGGGGTGGGGAAGAGTGGATTTAGTACATCGAAGCCAATGGTTAGGTGTTTCTGCTTGTTCCAGAGGTGGATGGGCAACCACTGGAGGATTTTGAGAAGTGGGAAGGTGGGGGCGGAATGTTTTTTTTAGAAAATGATCCATGCAGCTAGTGAAGTATGGACTGGAGTGGAGGGAGACAGGAGGCAGGGAGGTCAGCGAGAAGGCTGATGCAGTAGTCAAGTTAGGATAGGATACGTACTTGGATCTGCACAGTAGCAGTTTGGATGGAGAGAAAAGGGTGGATTTTAGCAATGCTGTGAAGATAGAACCGATAGGATTTCATGATAGATTAAGTGTGTTGATCGAGAGAGATGAGTTGAGGATAATGCCACCTAAACGGGCCTGTAAGACAGGGAGGATAGTAGCGGAATTTACAGTGATGGGTAAGTCTGGGGGAAGAACAGGGTTTGGGTGGGAAGATGAGGACCGCTGTTTTTGAGCATGGGCTTGGGAGTCAAAGGACGTGGGTTCTAATCCCGCCTCCGCCACTTGTCTGCTGTGTGACCTTGGGCAAGCCTCTTAACTTCTCTGGGCCTCAGTTACCTCATCTGTAAAATGGGGATTAAGATTGTGAGCCCCACGTGGGACAACCTGATTACCTTGTATCTACCGCAGCGCTTAGAATCGTGCTAGGCATACAGTAAGTGCTTAACAAATACCGTTATTATCATTAATATGATAAGTTTGAAGTGCTGGTAGGACACCCAAGTAGAGATGTCCTGAAGGCAGGAGGAAATCTGAGATTGCAGAGAAGGGAAAAGGTCAAGGCTGGAGAGGTAGATTTAGAAATCATTAGTGTAAAGTGCTTGAATTCTCTCAGGGAGTGAGTGTAGGTGGAGAATAAAAGGGGACCCTGCACTGAGCCTCAAGGGATCGCTAGAGTAAGAAGGTGGGAGGCAAAGGAGGACCCCACAAAAAGGAAATAGAAATAGAAATAGGAGGGGAACAAAGAGGGGACAGTGTGGTGGTTGACAGGGTTGAAGGCAGCTGAAAGGTCAAGGGGTGTTAGAATGGAGTAGAGGTAGTTGGATTTGGCAAGAGGGAGATCAATCGTGACCTTTGAGAGGGGAGTATCGGTGGAGTGAAGGGGGTGGACGTCAGATTGGAGGTGCTCAAGGAGGGATTTGGAGGAGAGGAAGTGTAGGCAATGGGTGTAGACAATTCAGTCGAGGGGTTTGGAGTTTGCACCAAAAAATGCCACTACTATTACTACCACTATCAATCGATCAATCAATGGTATTGATTAATTGATTACTATGTGTGGAACACTGGACTGAGTGCTTGGCAAAGTACAATACAACAGAGTTGGTAGTCTTCGGTAAACTATTTTTTTTTAATGGTATTTCTTAAGCACTTACTACATTTGAGACTATTACTTTTATGGACACTGTCAGTGCTCTGTAAATCAATCGTATTTGTTGAACACGTACTATGTGCAGGACACTGTACTAAGCACTTGGGAGAGTATAACACAACAATACAATAGACACATTCCCTACCCACGACAAGCTTACAGAATTATTGACTCACTGAGTGGACTAGCTTCTTAGTCTCTCATAGTCATCTCATAGTCCTGTTGGTAAAGTTTTCTTTTCTGTCAGGACTTAAGCTCTGGTCCACCTTTGCAGAAATAATTTCTAAACCCAATGAGAAAAAAAATCAAAATTAGGATGGCCTTTGAAAACCTCTGTGGATTTCATACATGGGACGCATATGATGTCACATGCGTTTCACCAGGCACGCAGTTCAACACAGACATGTCACATGTGCCATTTTCACAAAGTAACGCCCAACTTCACCCAAATGAAGAGAGTTTCTCCAGGAGGGACTCCTAACTCCCAACCTGCATTTTCCCTCCCACGATCCTCGGAACATGGGTGCCACTTCCAAGCCACGGAACAGACTGACTGGAGATGAGGTAAAGTGTGGCCGAATGTGGAGCAAGAGAAATTCCAGGCACAGAGGCATCTGGTTCCATATCTATACTAGACAGGGGACACACCAGCTGCCCTAATCAAAGAGCAAGGCCATTCTACTGGAGATTTTTTTTTTCTAGGAGATTAAAGAAAAGACCTCAGCACTTTGTTGGAAGTTTGCAACCAGCCTCAGAGCCATACACTGTTCTTTAAATTGGAAGGTGGAAAATAGGAATAACTATGATCACCCTATGAGCATTCTAGGTTTTGCTCAGTACTTCGCTCAGTGCTGGAGTTGTGAGGTACCTCTACTGGGAGATAACTAGACTGTAAGCTCCCCCTCTAGACTGGAAGCTCCTTGAGAGCAAGCGAGAAGTCTACCAACTCTGTTATACTGTACTATCCCAAGCCCTGAGTATACTACTCTGCACACAGTAAGTGCTCAATAAATAAAATTGACTGATAACCTATAGGCTTCAAGGTTCTCCCCCAGCTGCCTCCCTCTTACCTGTATACTCTCATCTCACACTCTTTGTTCTTCTAAAACTAACCTTCTACGTGTACCTCGTTCTTGACTTGCCTGTTTCCGATCCCTTTGCCCTGCATGGAACTCCCCGATCCAATCCACCAAGTCATATCCCTACCTATCTTCAAAGCCTTCCCCAAAAGCCACCTTTTCCTGGAGATACTTCCTGATAAATTTCCACCTTCCTGGTCAGGTCATGTCACCAGCCAGATTAGTCACAACTATACAGAGATTGGGTCTTTAGCTTCTATTGTATATTCCCAAGTGTTGAATATAGGGCTGTGTCCACAGTAGGAACTCATTCAGTGCTATTGGTGAGGCTGATGAGCATCTGGACAAATATTCAAATGGATCTGTCCATTTAGTAAAATTCTTACATAAAGTCACAAATTGCAGTGGATTAGATCTTCACTTTAGATTACAGGAGAAGCAGCGTGGCCTAGTAGATAGAGCACGGACTTGGGAGTCAGAAAGACCTGGGTTCTAATCCCGGCTCTGCCACTTGTCTTCTGTGTGACTTTGGATGTCACTTCACTCCTCTGTGCCTCAGTTCCCTCATTTGGAAAATGGGGAAAAAGACTGCGAGCCCCATGTGGGACAGGGACTGCGTCCAGCCCGATTACCATGTATCTACCCCAGTGCTTAGTGCAGTGCCTGCTACAAAGTAAGTGCCTAAAAAACACCACAATTATTGTTATTATTATTGTTAGGAGAAATTCAGGGCACAAACATCAATCAATACCTACACACAAACTCCATAAGTCTTACACAAATCATCTCCAGCCCAGTGTGGTGGCTCTGAGAAATCTATCAAAGCTGTCATGATAGTCCATGGTAATGTGACTAAACAATTCTATTGTACTGTCCTCTCCCAAGTGTTCTGCACACAGGAAGCAATCAATAAATAAGATTGATTGATTGACTGATGCAGCTGGCCAGCCAAGAATTGAAAGGATCTTCTCTGAAACTTTTGCCATAGTGATAATACTAATAATACAGATAATGATATTAGCTTTTTAAATTATTCTTACTATAGTGATATTTGTTTAGCACTTACTACATGCCAAACACTGTACTAAGTGCTGGGGTAGATGCAAGATAATCAGGTCCCTCATGGGGCCCAGAGTCTAAATAGGAGAGAGAAGGGGTATTGAATCCCCATTTTGAAGATGAGGGAACTGAGGCTCAGAGAACTTAAGTGACTTGCCCAAGGTCGCACAGCAGGTAAGTGGCAGAATCGGGATCAGAACCCGGGTCCTCGGACTCTGAGGCAGGGCTCTTTCCACAGGGCAATGCTGCTTCTCGCTGCCATCACCAGTTTTGCAAAACAGGGTTAACAGATGAGGTAACTGAGGCACCGAGAAGTGAAGTGACTTGCCCAAGGTCGCACAGCTGACAAGTGGCAGAGCAGGAATTAGAACCCACAACCTTTGACTCCCAAGCCCGGGCTCTTTACACAAAGCCACACTGCTTCTCACAGACAATGACTCTCCCCCAATACAAAGCTTTATTGAAGGCACATCTACTCCAAGAGGCCTTCCCTGACTCAGCCCTCTTATCCTTTTCTTCCACTCCGTGCTGTATCACCCTGACTTGCTCCCTTTGTTCATCCCCCTTCCCAGCCCCACAGCACTTACATACATATCTGTAATTGTATTTCTTTATATTAATGCTTGTCTCCCTCTCTCTAGACTGCAAACTCATTGTGGTCAGGGGATATGTCCTATTGTTATATTGTACTCTTCCAAGTGCTTAATATGGTGCTCTGCACACTGTAAGTGCTCAATAAATACAACTGACTGACTGAAATTCCTAAAGCCTCTTCTGAGTAGATTTTGACAGATCTTAAGAATACAGTCCTTGTGTCCTTAGGCAAGTTACTTCACTTCTCTGGGTCTGTTTCCTCATTGGCAAAATGGAGATTCAGTGCCTGTTCTCCCTCCCTCTTAGACTGTGAGCCCCATGTGGGACAGGGACTGTGTCCAACCTGATCATCTTCTATCTACCCCAGTGCTTGGTACAGCATCTGACTCACAGAAAGCGCATAATAAATACCTTTTTTTCAAAAAAAAAAGAGAATGAATGTACTCTGCCCTCTCCTCCGCCAGGCAAAGCTTCTTCTCCTCCCTCATCGACACCCATGCCCGTCACCCCCGCCGATTGTTCCGGACCTTTAACTCTCTCCTTAGGCCCCCTGTTCCTCCCCCTCCCCCATCTCTCACCCCTAATGATCTGGCCACCTATTTCCTCACGAAAATCAACACGATCAGGTCTGAGCTCCCCAAAGTCACCCCTCCGCCTCTCCCCTCCCCCCCAACGACCCCCTCCCCTACTTTCCCATCCTTCCCTGCAGTATCCTCAGAGGAGATCTCCTCCCTCCTCGCAAGTGCCACCCCCTCCACCTGCGCCTCGGACCCCATTCCCTCTCACCTTCTTAAAACCATCGCCCCTGCCCTCCTCCCTTCCTTAACTTCTATTTTTAACCACTCAATCTCCAAGGGCTCCTTCCCCTCTGCCTTCAAACATGCCCACGTCTCCCCCATCCTAAAAAAACCCGCTCTTGACCCCACTTCCCCCTCCAGTTATCGTCCTATCTCCCTACTACCCTTCCTTTCCAAAATCTTAGAACGAGTCGTCTACAATCGATGCCTAGAATTCCTTAACTCCCATTCTCTCCTAGACCCCCTCCAATCTGGCTTCCGTCCCCTCCACTCTACCGAGACTGCTCTCTCTAAGGTCACCCATGACCTCCTTCTTGCCAAATCCAATGGCTCCTACTCCATTCTGATCCTCCTTGACCTCTCTGCTGCCTTTGACACTGTCGACCATCCCCTCCTCCTCCATACCTTATCTCACCTTGGCTTCACGGACTCTGTCCTCTCCTGGTTCTCCTCTTACCTCTCTGGCCGATCATTCTCGGTCTCCTACGCTGGAGCCTCCTCCCCCTCCCATCCTTTAACTGTTGGAGTTCCTCAAGGGTCAGTTCTTGGCCCTCTTCTGTTCTCCATTTACACTCACTCCCTCGGTGAACTCATCCGCTCTCACGGCTTTGACTACCATCTCTACGCAGATGACACGCAGATCTACATCTCCGCCCCTGTCCTCTCCCCCTCCCTTCGGGCTCGCATCTCCTCCTGCCTCCGGGACGTCTCCACCTGGATGTCGGCCCGCCACCTAAAACTCAACATGAGCAAGACTGAGCTCCTCATCTTCCCTCCCAAGCCCGGTCCGCTCCCAGACTTCTCCGTCACCGTGAATGGCATGACCATCCTTCCCGTCCCGCAGGCCCGCAATCTCGGTGTCATCCTTGACTCGTCCCTCTCGTTCACCCCACACATCCTATCCGTTACCAAGACCTGCCGGTTTCACCTCTACAATATCGCCAAGATCCGCCCTTTCCTCTCCACCCAAATGGCTACCTTACTATTACGGGCTCTCGTTATATCCCGGCTAGACTACTGTGTCAGCCTTCTCTCTGACCTCCCTTCCTCCTCTCTCGCCCCGCTCCGGTCTATTCTTCACTCCGCTGCCCGGCTCATCTTCCTGCAGAAACGATCTGGGCATGTCACTCCCCTTCTTAAACAACTCCAGTGGTTGCCTATCGACCTCCGCTCCAAACAAAAACTCCTCACTCTAGGCTTCAAGGCTCTCCATCACCTTGCCCCTTCCTACCTCTCCTCCCTTCTCTCTTTCTACCGCCCACCCCGCACGCTCCGCTCCTCCGCCGCCCACCTCCTCGCCATCCCTCGGTCTCGCCTATCCCGCCGTCGACCCCCGGGTCACGTCCTCCCGCGGTCCTGGAACGCCCTCCCTCCTCACCTCCGCCAAACTGATTCTCTTTCCCTCTTCAAAACCTTACTTAAAAATCACCTCCTCCAAGAGGCGTTCCCAGACTGAGCTCCTCTTCCCCCTCTACTCCCTCTGCCATCCCCCCTTTACCTCTCCGCAGCTAAAGCCTCATTTTCCCCTTTTCCCTCTGCTCCTCCACCTCTCCCTTCCCATCCCCACAGCACTGTACTCGTCCGCTCAACTGTATATATTTTCGTTACCCTATTTATTTTGTTAATGAATTGTACATCGCCTTGATTCTATTTAGTTGCCATTGTTTTTACGAGATGTTCTTCCCCTTGACGCTGTTTAGTGCCATTGTTCTTGTCTGTCCGTCTCCCCCGATTAGACTGTAAGCCCGTCAAACGGCAGGGACTGTCTCTATCTGTTGCCGACTTGTTCATCCCAAGCGCTTAGTACAGTGCTCTGCACATAGTAAGCGCTCAATAAATACTATTGAATGAATAATGGGTCTAGTTTTGTTCAGTCTATCAGTGGTATTTATTGCACACCTATTGTATGCAGAACACTGTAGTAAACAGAATGCCTGTCCTCAAGGACACAATGCCTGTCCTCAGGAGGCTTCCTGTCTAGAGGGAGGAGCTTATAGTCTATAGGGGGAGCTCTAGCTTATGCAGCTGTGTGTGAGGATGAAATAATAATAGTAATAATAATGATAATAATAGTGGTATTTGTTAAGTACTTGCAAGCAAATCAGGTTGGACACAGACCCTGTCCCACATGGGGCTCACAGTCTCAATCCCCATTTTTCAGATGCGGTAACTGAGACAGAGAGATTTAAAGTTTTAAATATTTAAAGATTTAAAGATTTAAGAAGCAGCGTGGCTCAGTGGAAAGAGCACGGGCTTTGGAGTCAGAGGTCATGGGTTCGAATCCCGGCTCGGCCACTTGTCAGCTGTGTGACTTTGGGCAAGTTACTTAACTTCTCGGTGCCTCAGTGACCTCATCTGTAAAATGGGGATTAAGACTGTGAGCCCCACGTGGGACAACCTGATTCCCCTGTGTCTCCCCCAGCGCTTAGAACAGTGCTTAGCACATAGTAAGCGCTTAACAAATACCAACATTAACATTATTATTATTATAAAGTGAGTTGCCCAAGGTCACACAGCAGATAAGTGGCAGAGTGGGATTGGAACCCATGACCTTCTGACTCTCGGGCCTGGGCTCTATCTACTAAGCCAAGCTGCTTCTCTTAGAATAGGATTTCCGTCATCTAGGGAACAACGTCAATTCAACAGCATTATCAAAGTTCTTGAAGAAGCCATATAAGGGAGGCTGGGAAGAGCCCTGTAGAAGCAAGCACACACTAGAAGTTTTGCAAACAATTATAAACCGCAAAGGCACAAACAACAGAACACTGCTATGAGCAAGCACTGTCCTAAGTGTGTGACCTAGTGGAAAGAGTGGGGGCCTGGAAATCAGAGGACCTAGTTCTAATCCAGGTTCTAATCTGGGCTCTGCCACTTGTCTGCTGTGTAACCCTGGGTGAGTCACTGGCTTAGTGGAAAGAGCCCGGGCTTGGGAGTCAGAGGTCGTGGGTTCTAATCCTGACTCCACCACTTGTCTGCTGTGTGACCTTGGACAAGTCACTTAACTTCTCTGGGCCTCAGTTACCTCATCTGTAAAAATGGGGGTTAAAAAATGTGAGCCTCACGTGGGACAATTACCCTGCATCTACCCCAGCGCTTAGAACAGTGCCCTGCACATAGTAAGCGCTTAACAAATACCATCATTTTTTTCTCTGTGCCTCACTTTCCTCATCTGTACAATGGGGATTAAATGCCTGTTCTCCCCATTACTTAGACGGTGAAGCTCCATGTGGGACAGGGACTGTGCCCAACCTAATTAACTTTTTGTACCCCAGTGCTTAGAATAGTCTCTTTGACACATAGTAAGCACTTAAATATAATAATAAGAAGAAGAATACTACTTCTACTAATAGTAATAATACTAACATTACCAGACTGCGCTAGGTAGTTCTACTCACAGCCAAAGATAGTTTTTGGAAACACAGAATTGAATGTGCTAACTAAACTCTGTTACTTAGGCAGCACATTTTCCTCTGACTCAAAGGATAAAGATACTGAAAACTGAAATAAGACAGCCAACCTGCCCTCTAAGAAATTTATAGTAGTGAGACCATCGTAATAGGTTTCAAATCCAATAAATCAATCAATATATTTATTGAGTGTTTACTGTGTGCAGAGCACTGTACTAAGCACTAGGGAAAGTACAATACAAAAGATACATTCCCTGCTCACAACAAGCTTACAGTCTACAGTAAGTTCTCCAGAGCAGCTGTAATGACTGCTAAAGTGGCCATATTCCTCTCCAAAAGATACATATAGCGGGGCCAGACTGTCCAATGTCAATCCAGATGAATGGCCATGCTATATCCAAAATATATCCATATGTGAATCCGTATGTGTACGTAGGTGTAAATACAATTGATTGAAGTGTATATGGAGTTGACTGTCTTGTCTATCAATATATAGACATCAGACACATAAACATCTATATATACACATAAACATATGAATTTTTCATTACCTGTTACCATTTTCCATTTTCAGAGTAAATATATCAATAGTTAGGCAGGGAAATCTATGGCTCCTGAAGGTGAACAACAAAGAAATCAACAAGTTGCCTCTGTAGTGGAGAGCAGGGGGTATTTTTGAGTATGTGTTTGAAGTTTTCATTTTTAATGTTAGAGGAGTTATCTCACTCTGCCCTTTAAGGCCGCAAACCTCCAAGAGAGTCCTCATCCTTCATGGATGGTAGTTGACATAGAGAAATGAGGGGAGAAAAGAGCTCATGTACTTAGAACAAGTAACCAAGTAGAAGCAACACCATGGATTTTACTATAGCATCCTCCTCCTCACTGACCTCCCAGCCTCCTGTCTTTCCCCACTGCAGGCCATATTTCACTCTGCTGACTGGGTCATTTTCCTACATAAACATTCAGCACACGTCTCCTCACTCCTCACAAATCTCCAAAGGCCATCCATCCACCTCCACATCAAACGGAATCTCCTTAAAGTCGACTTTAAGGCATGCAATCAGCTTTTTGTCTCCTACCTTACTTCTCTGATTTGCTACTGTAACCCAGTCCGCACATTTCGCTCTTCTTAGGTCAACCAACTCACTGTATCTCCATCTCATCTATCCCGCTGCTGACTCCTTGCTCACCTCCTCCCTCTGGCCTGGAACTCCCTCCCCCTTCATACACAAGAGTCCACCATGCTCCCCACCTTCTAAATCTTCCTCAAATCACATCTCTTCCAAGAAGTCTTCCCCGACTAAGCCCACATTTCCCCTACTCCCTCTCCTTTCTGGGTCGCCTATGCTCTTGGATCTGTACCTGTTAAGCATTTGATGTTCACTCTACCCTCAGCTCCAAAGCACTTAAGTACATATACTTTTCCCCTGCCTTTTCCCCTATCTCTAATTCATTTTAATATCTGTCTCCCCCATGTAGACTTGGAACTTCTTTTGCATAGGCATCATGGGTAACAACATTATTGAATTATACTGTCCCAAGTGCCTAGTCCCTTGCTCTGCACACAGTAAGCACTCAATAGATACCACTGATTGATTAATTGATAGATTGAGGGAGACCATCTATAGTATCACAGGTAATCCAGGAAACAGGTTCAGTATTATCCCAGACAGATAATGACATTGGAAGATTTTTTTTTCCCACTTTCCCCTGCCCAGTTAGGAATTAAACACAACTTTTATCCCCCAGAAAATTAAGATTTCACAAGGTCAGTTAAGGAAGTTATAATGAGAATATCTCCATAGACATTGTAAGACACGCAGTCAGTCCTGTTCTCTTTTCATAGTGTTTCTTTGATTTTATTGCCTGCCCGTCCGACCATAGCATACTTTTAAATGGCATTTTGGGGATGAATACTTGTTTAGATGGCAAAGCCTCCCGCATTTGTAAGCTCCATCACATGGCATTGTGAATAAAACCCTTTTGTATAAATTTCCTCAGTGGCCCCATCTTTTTCTAAACACCGGTAACCCACAGTCAACTGAGAAAATAAACTGTTGGAGATCTGGATTTGTATTCAGCATATTTTGCCTATTGTAAAGTGTACAGTTACAGAGCTATATAAATAAACCATTATTGTATTCATTCGCTTTGGTTTATGAACAGCAGAGACCCAGTATTGTTTTGTTCCCATCCAAGACTCAATTATTTGCTTATATAGAAATATACTATTTAATTAGCACCGCTGTGTTTCCCCCCTCCAAAGATAGCTTTAATGTTTCACTTAACAATTTATATATTGTAAATTTATTATAATTTATGCTGTACAAAATTAACCTAGATTGGGAGACGAAGTGTTCTTTAGAGGCAGTTTTTTATGGCTGAAGATAACCGTTCTTCTCTTAATAAGCTCAAGGACAGATTCAATCATTTCACATGGACCACCCCCATGTTTTACCAGGCTGCAGTCTAATCAGAGTAGGGGATTCGATACCTGTTCTCCCTCCCCTTTAGACTGCGAGCTCTGTGTGGGACAGGGATTGGGTCTGATCTGATCCACTTGTATCTCCCCCCGCCCTTGGCAGATAGAAAATGCTATCATTATTGCCGGATTAGAGGATCCATGCAGTTACCTGGAGACAGGCTTCTTTGTGGGGAACTCTGGGTGGGCTTGGGGAGGAAAATCACATCAGCTGGGTCTGCTTGGCTCCGCCAATCCCTGCAAGATAGGTGGGATCATTCTATTCCCTGGGGCAATAGGAAAAGACAAGGAGGCAAAAGAGAAGACAGTCACCAGACACTGCAAACCTTCAGCATGACCTCACAACAAGAGCTATACATTCATTCATTCATTCGATGGTATTTACTGAGAGCTTACTGTGCGCAGAGCCATCTACTAAGTACTTGGAAAGTACAATTCAGCAATAAAGAGAGACAATCCCTGCCCACACAGGGCACACAATCTAGAAGGGGGAGACAGACATCAAAACAGGCATCAATATAAATAAATAAAATTATAGATATATACATATACACATAAGTGCTATGGGGGGGGGGGGGTTGGCGGCGGTAAGAGCAAAGGAAGCTTTTGTGTACACAATATGGCCAAGACTTTAGATCCTGCACTGGCCTTTTAAAGAAGCAGCGTGGTCTAGTGGATAGACCCCCCAAGCCTGAGAGTCAGAAGGATCTATCTGGGTTCTAATCTCGTCTCTGCCGCTTGCCTGTTGTGTGACCTTGGGCAAGTCACTTCGCTTCTCTGTGCCTTGGTTATCTTATCTGTAAAATGGGGATGAAGAGTATGAGCCCCAGGTGGGACGGGGACTGCGTCCAACCTGATTAACTCGTATCCACCCCAGAGCTCAGAACAGTGCCTGGCAAATAGTAAGCTCTTAACAAATGCCACAACTATTATCATTATCATTATTTTCAGCCATACACGCACTCATACGTGAACTTCACGGTCAATGATGTCTTCTTCGAATACGAAGGACAGCTAGATATTCCCTGGGGATACAGAACCAGTACCCTATGGTGTTTACTCCAGGGCTAAAATCCCCAAAGTGAGTCAGCAAAAAGCCCCTGACCTCTTTCAGTCCAAATATCCAATCCCTTCTCCTGCGTGGCTTAGTGGAAAGAGCACGAGCTTGGGAGTCAGGGGTCGTGGGTTCTAATTCTGACTCTGCCCTTTGTCTGCAGTGTGACCTTGGACAAACCACTTAAAGTCTCTGTGCCTCAGTTACCTCATCTGTAAAATGGGGATTGAGACTATGAGCCCCACATGGACAACCTGATTACCTTTTATCTAACCCAGCGCTTAGAACAGTGCTTGGCATATAGTAAACGCTTAACAAATCCCAATTATAATTATATATATATCAGAGTCCTGTTTGACAGTGGCAGACCACCAGGTGAAAGTTGTGGGGGAAGAGAACTGCCTTTTGTGCTCTAGATAAGTCAGATGATCAGATCAGCCTTACAAAGTTTCAGACAATCCACCGGTCCACTGAAGTTTTTACGAACCTGCAACCTTTGCTAGTAAAACGATTTCCTGGCAAGCTAGAAAGTCCCTTCATGTCTCGAGCCAACAGGAGAGCCCAGGAGTGCTGTAAAATGGAATTTCTAGTGAAATAACTGGTGGCACGGAGGTCCACTTAGAATTTCAGCTCCTGGGTTTGTTTATCCTCTTTTTATCAGCCCGACTCTGTGAACTCTTATTTTAAGGAAAATAAACTATTAGAAGACTCAGAAAGTATTCACTTGCTCCCTCATCAAAAACAGCAAGCAGGTAAAGGGGTGGAGGGAGGGAGAGAGAAAAGGAGATGGCACATTTGTTCAATATTTTCTCTGGAGAGGGGAAAGATTTAGGCATAAAGGGTACATTTGGCCTTGAGGTGAGATTAGAGAAGTAGCGTGACTCAGTGGAAAGAGCCCGGGCTTGGGAGTCAGGGGTCACAGGTTCTAATCCCGGCTCCGCCGTTTGTCAGCTGTGTGACTTTGGGCAAGTCACTTCAATTCTCTGGGCCTCAGTTACCTCATCTGTAAAATGGGGATTAAGACTGTGAGCCCCATGTGGGACAACCTGATCACCTTGTATACCCCCAGCGCTTAGAACAGTGCTTTGCACATAGTAAGCACTTAACAAATACCATCATTAAATACCATCATTAGATTATTTGGTCAAGAGAATGAGATTTTTTTCAACATGGGTTCAAATGAGCTTCAAGAGTGAAAAAGAGATGGAGAGTAAATTGACAGATGGACATTTTGGGAACCTGGAGGTGGGGGAAAAGAATCAGACAACCAAGCCTGAGCTGGACATTTTGCTCCTCTAATGCCGACCTATTCACTGTAACTCAATCTCATCTGTCTCCCCACCAACCCCTTGCCCACATTCTCCTTCTGCCCTTGAACTCTCTCCCACTTCACGTGAGAGACCACCTCTGTCCCCATGTTTAAAGCCGTACAAAAATCACACCTTTTCCAAGAGACCTTGGCTAAATCCTCATTTCCAAATTTGCTCTCCTTTTTGTGTCGCCTATGCACTTGGATCTATACCCCTATTGGACAGGGATTGTCTCTATCTGTTGCTGAATTGTACATTCCAAGTGCTTAGTACAGTGCTCTGCACATAGTAAACGCTCAATAAATACTAATGAATGAATGAATTAAGCACTTGATACTCTACTCCCCAGTGTGACAGCACCTGTGTTCATATCCTTATACTCTGCTGCTTCCTTTGTTTGTTTTTGTTTTTTAATGTGTGTCTCCCTCTCTAGACTGTAAGCTCTTTGTGGGCAGGGAATGTTTCTACCAACGCTGGTGCACTCTCCCAAGTATTTAGTACAATGCTCTGCACACAGTAGGTGCTCAATAAATACCATCGATTGATTGAGAAAGGCTCCATTGAAGTGGAACACTGGAATCACAATGATGGGAGAAGGAATCAGGAAAAAAACACTTTCAGGAAGGGGAAGGGGAACAGTTGAAGAGTTGGTAGCAAACTGTAAAACTTTTCCCTGAAAAGTCTCATAGTAGTTATAATACTTAAGGGCTTATTGTGTACCAAACACTGTGCTTAGCTCTAGGATCGATACAAAAAGATCAGTTGGGATATAGTCCCAGTCCCACATGAGGATCAAATCTGAGAGGCAGGGAGGCTGGCATTATATCCCCATTTTACAGAGAAACTGAGGAACAGAGAAATTAAGGGACATACCAACATCACGCAGTAGGTCACTGGCATCACTAGTATTAGAACCCAGGACTCCAAGCACTGGGCTGTGCGGGTAGGGAGTGTGTCTATTTATTGTTATATTGTAGTCTCCCAAGTGCTTAGTACAGTGCTTTGAACTCACTAAGCGCTCATTAAATAGGGTTTAATGAATGAATGAATGCTGCCTTGCAGTTTTCAAAAGACATCTAAAAATAGGATTCAGTTTACTCATCTGTAAAATGGGGATTCAATACAAACTTTCTTTTTTAGACTGAGGCACAGAGAAGTTATGTGGCTTGCCCAAGGTCACACAGCAAACAAGTGGTGGAGGCGGGATTAGAACCCACGACCTCAGACTCCCAAGCCCGTGCTCTTTCACTGGCAACTACTGCTCATCCTGAATCTCAAAGCTCTTGCCACTAAGCCCACGCTGATCCTCAACATACTTCCCACATCACAAGTTGGTTCGGCAATAATAACTGTGGTATTTGTTAAGCATTTAATTTATGCCAAGCCCTGTAATAGACACTAGAAAATCGAGTCTACTCACAATCTAGGTATTTTATCTCCATTTTACAGGAAAATGAAGCACAGAGAAGTTAAGTGGTTTACACAAAGTTACACAGCATGCAAATACCAGAGCCAGGAATAGAACCCACATCCTCTAACTTCCAGGCCCATGCTCTTTCACTGGCAACTAATAATAATAATAATGATGTTGGTATTTGTTAAGCGCTTACTATGTGCCGAGCACCGTTCTAAGCACTGGGGTAGATACAGGGTAATCAGGTTGTCCCATGTGAGGCTCACAGTTAATCCCCATTTTACAGATGAGGTAACTGAGGCACAGAGAAATTAAGTGACTTGCCCACAGTCACACAGCTGACAAGTGGCAGAGCCGGGAGTCGAACTCATGACCTCTGACTCCAAAGCCCAGGCTCTTTCTACTGAGCCACGCTGCTTCCACTACTGTTCATACTGAATCTCAAAGCTCTTTCTAAGCCCCATCCAATTCACTCCCCTAATATTCCTATTATGGAGGGCCAAGCAATGCTGATTCCAATTCATGCCACTCACCTGGGCTATTTTCCAGCTCACTTTCCTGATTCCTCATAATATCTGTGGCATTTGTTAAGCACTTACTATGTGCCAAGCACTGTACTAAAAGCTGGAGTAGATACAGAATGATCAGCTGCCATATGTGTCTCACAGACTAAGTAAGAGGGAGAACAGGCATTGAATCCCCATTTTGTAGATAAGGGAACTGAGGCACAGAGAAGTGGAGTGACTTAACCAAGGTCACTCAGCAGATACATGATGGAGTCAGAATTAGAACCCAGGTCCTCCGACTCCCAGGCCCACACTCTCGCACTAGGCGATGCTGCTTCTCTTCTCCTCAGTCTCTCTCTCAAAGTCCTCCTTTGCCTCCCTCCCTCCCTCTTACAGTGGGTGACCCAGAGGTCTCAGTTCTGGGTCCCTTTCTATTCTCCAACTACACACATTTCCTTCGAGAACTCAATCACTCCCATGGCTTCAACTACCAACTTTATGTGGATGATTCCCAAATCTACCCCTCCAGCCTCTCTCCTTCTCTCCAGTTTCACATTTCTTCCTGTCTTCAAGATATCTCTACTTTGAAGACCTGCCCACAACTCAAACCTCAATCATGTTTATTGAGTGCTTACTGTAAGCAGAAAACTGTACTAAGAGCTTGGGAAAGTACAATATAATCAATAGAACAGAGTTGGTGGACAAGTTCCCTGCCCACAAGAGCTTACAGCCTAGAGGGGGAGACGGACATTAATATAAATAAAAATAAATTTGGGATATGTATAAAAATGCTGTGTGGTTGAGGGAGGGGTGAATAAAGGAAGTAAATCCAAGTATAACGGTGCTGCAGAAGGGAGTGGGAGAAGAGGAAATGAGAGCTTAGCCTTAACACATCCATAAGAGAACTCCTCACCTTCCAACCCAAACCCTGTCCTCCCCCTGTCTTTTCCATCACTGCCCACGTAAACACTGTACTCTCAAGAGGGGGCTAAGGGAATAGTGCAGAAATTAGATATGTCACACTGGTTTTGGAAACAATTGGGAAGACCAAGTCTCTGAAGGGAATGGCATCCTCAGAGATAACAGAAGAAGAAGTGGGAGAGCCAAGAGATAGAGGGAGAACGGGGAAAGTTTACATTGCGGGGGGAGGCGGGTGTCAGTGCTAAGCAGAGAAGGATGCAGATAGACCTGTCTTCTAATCCAGGCTCTGCCGCGTGCCTGTCCCATGACCTTGGGCAAGTCACCTGCTGCTCTGTGCCTCAGTTTCCTGAACTGTAAAATGGGAATTCAAGATCTGTTCTCCTTCCTTCTTGACTGTGATCCCCCTGTGGGTCAGGAACTGCATCTGGCCTGGTCAACTCAAATCCACCCCAGCTCTTAGAAAGGAAATCGGTCTGTTATGTTGTACTCTCCCAAGCGCTTAGTACAGTGCTCTGTCCACAGTAAGCACTCAATAAATACGACTGCTGAACAGTGCTTGACACATAGTAAGCATGGACCAGATAGCAGGAGAAAGGAGAGGAGCCACAATTTGGATGCACTGATGCTGATGCTCTGCTGCTTCTGCTGTCGGAGACATGGTGGCCAGAGCAGGAAATTGTGGGCAAGAGAAACAAGTCCATTCACCACAGAACCCACTGGGGGTCTGGCTATGGGAATGAGCCAGGTTGGCAGATTGAAATGTAATGCATAACACTCAACCTCCAGGGGAAATTCCCTTTCCCCCTCTCCTTCTGCTTTTCTACACTTCAGAGCAGTATTTGCATTTTATGGGTTTCCACCTTCTTTTCGAAGCAAATAACTCTTCAAAGCAGAAGGCCAGTAATAAGACAAACCGCCCCCCTCTCAGGGACCTGTCTCTGTTAGACTGATTTTGATCGTTCCTTTGAACCGCTCTCTTCTAGATAGTAGAAGACTCCGAATCATGCCTGGCTAGCTAGTGTTCGATGGTGGTTCTCTTTCCACAAGCAGCAATCTTGAGCCGTTCAAATGAGCCTATGAATTCTGAAGCCGAGAAGCATCCTGCTCAATGTCTTTGCATAAATTGATTCATTTTTGCAACAAATTTGCTCTTATAAGCATATGTGTCCACATGCTGAATTCTAGAATATTGCTTGTAAATCTGGAATTAAATGGCCGTGATAAAACCAATGACACACAGAATGTTTGGGTGCTTGAGAGCTCGGGAGCAAGAGTACTACTCATTTATTTCTTTCTTTTGAGGAAAATTAATCCATCGCTTATTCCAGAGATGCATATAAGGTGCGTAAACGATTCCTATTGTTTCAGATTGGAACTCGTAAAATGGAATAACTGACTGGGGTGAATTCCAGAGTTGGTTAGAATAACTCTGATGCCCTCATGTGGGAGAAAGATATTTTATCAATCGCCAAAAGCTTGAGCTACCTGGGCCTTAAAAATAAAAATACTGGTAAATCCAGAGGGGGAAAAAAATCTACTGTACAAACCCAGTGCAATGAAATGCAGAGCTTAGCCAATGTTCTTAATGTCTGAACCCTCCATGAGCCAATCTTTAATATTTCCACAGGTAAAATCTTTGTGTAGAGGAGACAGCAATGTGGGAATTTGAACTTTAGTCTGTTGAAAATGTGAAAAAATATTATCTTGTATTATTGAAGCAGAGCATCTCTTGAGACTAGCTCAGTTATGTAGGCTTATCTCAAATTCTTGAAAATAGCCATTACTATTGACTTGTAAGTAAAAACAAAATGTTTATCGACCCAACACAGATTTTTGCCCAGCCTGCCAATTCCCGTGGAGGTGACACTGGTGACAGTCCATTTTCCTCACTTATTTCTCCTTAAATCATGTAGTAATGATTAATTCATCTGAAAATTTCTTTTTCAGCTGTTATACACAAACGGTTTGGGTTTTTTTTTTTCCTGCTCAGCTTGAATTTTCCCACAAGAAGCAGTGTGACCTAGTGGAAAGAGCATGGGCCTGGGAGTCAGAGGACCTGGGTTCTAATCCTGGCTCCACCATTTTTTTGCAAATCACTTGACTTCTCTGTGCCTCAACTACCTCATCCATAAAATGGGGATTAAGACTGTGAGCTCCACCTGGGACATAGACTATTCAATCTGATTAGCTTTTATCTACCCCAGCGCTTAGTACAGTGCCTGGCATATAGTAAGTGCTTAACAAAAACGATTTAAAAAACTTGGGCCAGGCCTCATTTCCTAATAATAAAAATTGTGGTATTTCTGCAGTGACTACTCTCTTCCAAGCACTGTACTAAGCGCTGGGGTGGAGACAGCATTATTAGACAAGACAGGGTCCCTCGGAACAGGTATTGAATCCTTGAACAGTGCTCAGCTCTTAGAACAGTGCTTGGCACATAGTAAGCGCTTAACAAATACAATCATCATTATTATTATTATCTTACAGATGAGGAGGCTGAGAATAGGTTCATACCCTGACCCTGCTCCCCACAGCCCAACCCACACCTCACAATGTTGAAGACAGTGGGACAGGTAGAAGTAAGGGAGAACCTTCAGCAGTGAAGCTATCTGGCCAAAGAACCCTTTGGAAATCCTGAAAAATAGATGACCAGCTTGGGCAAAGAAAACTGCGGGTTGTACCTGGCCCCTCTCACGTCCACCTGCTGGTTCGTTGCACTGCTGTCCCTTGCAGATGAGAGACCATGAGGTAGTGCTGCGCAAATGACACGTGGCTGAAAGAAGAAGCAGTGTGGCCTAGAGCACGGAGATCAGAGCACAGGCCCAAGAGTCAGTAGGACCTGGGTTCTAATCCTGAATCTGCTACTTGCCTGCTGCGTGACCTTGGAAAAGCACTTAACCTCTCTGTGCCTCAGTTACCTCATCTAATAATAATAATAATGTTGGTATTTGTTAAGCGCTTACTATGTGCAGAGCACTGTTCTAAGCGCTGGGGTAAACACAGGGGAATCAGCTTGTCCCACGTGGGGCTCACAGTCTTAATCCCCATTTTACAGATGAGGGAACTGAGGCACAGAGAAGTTAAGTGACTTGCCCACAGTCACACAGCTGACAAGTGGCAGAGCCGGGATTCGAACTCATGAGCCCTGACTCCAAAGCCCGTGCTCTTTCCACTGCGCCACGCTGCTCATCTGTAAAATGGGGATTAAGACTGTGAGCCTTAAGTGGGGCATGGACTCGTCAACCCCATTAGCTTGTATCTACCCCAGCGCTTGGTATTTGCCTGATGTTGGCTTGGGAAATGTGGGTCTGGTTTTCTTCACTCAGAGAAGAATACTTTTGGCTTGGTGTCAGCTGTGGAAGCTTCTGGAACAACAGAGGTTTCCGATCGAGCAGGTGACTTCATCTAGATTGTAAGATACCTAAGGGAATGGATTGTGTCTATTACCTCCATTGGATTCTAATGTCTGTCTCCCCCACTAGTTCGGAAGCTCCATGAAGGCAGGGATCAATTCTACTAACTCTATTGCACTCTCCCAAGCACCTAGTTCAGTGTTCTGCAGATAGTAAGTGCTCAATAAATCCCAGTGATTATTATTTTGGTCAGTGTCAGTTAATCAATCAACTGTATTTATTGAGCACTTACTATCTGCAGAGCACTGAACTAAGCACTTGGGAGAATACAGTGTTATAGAGTAGGTAGAGATGATTCCTGCCCACAAGTATCTTACAGGAACTCAATCGTTACTATTGACTGTGAAACTGCTCAGAACCTCCAGCGGAGGGATGCGATAGCAAAACAGATTACCTAAGGTGGGATTCCTCCTGGGAACTGTGGCCCATCAGGTCAGCTCCAATTGGAGGATGGGGAGGTAATCTCACCTATCTGAATCCCAGGCACAATTCAGCCTCACACCTGTAGTTTAGATGGACATCCCCTTGAGACCTGCTATTTACTCTTTCAGAGGAGGGTCAGATGGGCCGAGTTGCAGAAGATCGACACTGTATGTGCAGTAGAATTTCTCCCTCTCAATGGGAGTCTCCACATCACCTTTTCTCAGTCCAAATTTGGCTGACCAGCTGCCAGAAAGTCAAAAGGAAAGAACCGTTGAATGGCTAGCACAGTCCTGACCTCACAGAACCACCCCTCTTAAACTGAAAGCTCATTGTTGGCAGGAAACAAACCTACCAACTCTGTTATGTAGTACTCTACCAAGGGCTTACTACAGTGCTCTGCACACAGTAAGCAGTCAATAAATACAATTGATTGATTGATAAATGGCCAATTCTCCCCAGCCGGAGGCAGGACTTGGTCAGCTAGAGTTGATCAAGAGCCATTATTTGTGACTCAATTTATCATTCATTCAATCAGTGGTATCGATTGAGTGCTTACCATGTGCAGAGCACTGTCCTCAGCACTTGGAAGAATATAATAGAGTCGGTAAACACTATCACTGCCCTCGAGGAGCATACAGCCTAAAAGGGGATTTGGACATTAAAATAAATTACTGGTAAGGGAAGCAACCAAGTACAATGATTTGTTACTAAGGACTGTGGAGATGAGGATGGGGTTGGGGGAGTACCTAAGTCGGCTGTGTAGCCTTGGGCAAGTCACTTCACTTCTCTGTGCCTCAGTTATCTCATCCGTAAAATGGGGATTGAGGCTGTGAGCGCCACATGGGACAGCAAATGTGTCCAACCTGATTTGCTTGTATGCACCCCAGTGCTAAGTAGAATGCCTGGCACACAGCGTTTAACAAATACCACAAATATCATTATTACTGCTTAGGGGGTGGGACTAAGTGCATGGGAGAGGCAATATGGAGGGAAAAGAGGGTGGGGAATGAAAGTTTCGTGGGGGGAAGTTTTCTGGAGAAGGTATGGCATGGGTAGGGCATTGAAGATGGGGAGAGTGATGGTCTGCCGGATGTCAAAGAGGAAGGAATTATATGCAGGAGGGAGGGCGGGAGCAAGGCGCTGACAGCAGGTGAGGCAAGAATTGAGGAAGAGTGAGTAGGTTGGTATTCGAGGAGCGAAGTGTGCGGGCTGGGTAGTAGTCCAGGAGGGGAAAGGATAAATATAGGGGAGAGAGCTAATTGAGTGCCTTGAATCCAATGGTGAGGAGTTTCTGCTTGAAGTGATCACCCTAGAAAATTTACATTTCAAGAGCTGACATTTTGGGAGAAAGCAATAAAGTTGGAAGTGGATGGACCAGAAAGAATGCACAAGAACAAAACTTCACTGCTGAGCCATTCATAGTTGCAGAAGGGGGTGAGCTGAGGGGAAGGCACTTTCAGTTTTCTCAGATTTCAAGAGGGAAAAGAAGAAAAGCATTCCAATTTCCCACGGATCCTACAGCTAGAAGGTTAGATTCTCCAAATAGAATGAGAGTTGGCCTACTAGAAATGAGGATGAGGGATGGGTTTTCTCCATTGGGAGATGAGAGGTAGGAAGAGATGTTTCAATGTGAAAAATAACAAGAGGACTTTAGAGAATCTCTAGCATTAAAGGTGAAAAGAATTGGGAACCAGCTGCAAAGAGAAGAGTGCTAAACAAAAGAAACTCCTTTTTTTTTTTTCTTCCTTGTGAATGTGGGTTTCTTTAATCCCCAGGTTTGGCCACAGAGAAATGCAACCACTCTCAGGAAAAGGGATAGTGGGAAGAGCCAACATTTTTATCTCTGCGCACAATTTATAATCCACCAAGAACATTTCAGTGAGGAACCAGAGACATTTCAGTGTGGTATATGAAGAATTTGGAATATAATTCTCTTTATTAATGGGTAGATACTTACTGAATTTCCCAGGCCTTGTGGTGAACATTTAATCCACTATCTTCCCTGAAGCCAGTGCTCAGTAGAAGGGAAATGTGAATCAGCTTTAGCTGGAAGACTATCAGAATAAATGCCCAACATTCCTGCTCCGTAAAGCTAATAGCGGAACGGGGAGTTAATCCTGACAATATGGTCTCTTTGAACCAGAAGTCACTCGTCACAATTCGTATTTCTAAATCTCTTAATTGAAAACAAAAATCTGTTGAGTAAAATACTAGTATGGGGCTCTGCTCCTCTTGGGCACTCAAGAAATGCTTGATGAGAAGGAGGAGGAGGAGGAGGAGGAAGAGGAGGAGGAAAAAGATAAGGAGGACATATAGCTTCCCATTTTCCTCTTGGCTTGTTTTATATATTTTTCTCTGTTTCTTTTCTTTGCTATCTTTTCCCACTTGCTCTTATCGGTATCTGTCTGATACAAGGATACCTAGAACAATGCATGCCTATCATGTTCAGTAATCACTCTAGGTGGGGAACACAAAAGAGAATCTGGCCTCTGCAACAAAACATATATTGGGGGACTTAGACATTCATTTTGATCATTATAATTATGGTATTTATTAAGTGCCTATTATGTGCTAAGTGCTGGGGTAGGTACCAGATAACCCTATTGGACCCAATCTGTCTCTTGTGGGATTTGCAATGCAGCTTCTTACCCCTAGGCTTCACAGTCTTCTTCATACAGCACCCTCACAAAGCAGCTCATTTTGAGGAGGCTGCTATTTGCCCCCCAACCCTCAAACAATCATATTAATTGATCACTTACTCTGATAGACAGGGCACCACACTTGGGAGAGTACAGTAGGGTTAGTAGACATGTGGCCTGTCCGCAAGGAGTTTACAATCTAGCCAAACGGCCTGGTTGATTTTCTCTCTGGGAGATCCCCTTCATCTGAAAGGAGAGCAGTTCCACACAGAATGGACACGAAATGGTGGCAGCTAAAATGGTGTTGGGGATCGAACAGTGCTCTTTCCAATGAATTAACAGCAGGGTTCAGAGGCTGACCTCACTCACGCAGGCACAAGGATCTCATTTCCCAAATTCTCAAGCCCACATATTTGCCATTCCTCTCTCATAGTCATTCATCACATCCTTTTTGGGTTGTTTTTTCACAGCATCTCCAGAATCTGTCCCTTCTTGCCATCCAATCTGCCACTGTGCTGCTCACAGTACTGGTCATATCACGACTCGATAGCTGCATCAGCCAACTTGCTGACCTCCTTGCCTCCAGTTCTGCCCTCTAGGTCCATACTTCATTCTACTGCCTAAATCATTTTTCTAAAATATTGTTTGCACATCCCCTCAACTCCTCAAAAATAGTTATTCCTCTCTTAATCAAACAGAACTGCCATTGTCCTTTCCAAGCGCTTAGTACAGTGCTCTGCACACAGTAAGCACTCAATGAATGCAACTGAACGAATGAATGAATGAATAAACCATTGGCTTGGATGAACTCAATCAGCTCTCTCCTCTCTATCCTTGCTTCTCTCCCATTACACCCCACCTCATACTCTTCACTCCTCTCAAGCCAACCTACTCACCTTGTCTTGTTCTTATCTCTCACCACTTCTTTTTCTCCCTCTCCTTGTTCCTCTCCAGCCAACCTCCTCACTGTGCCTCATTCTCATCTCTCTATCTATGAACCTCTTGCTCACACCCTCCCTTTTGCCCGGAACTCGCTATCCCTTTGCGTCCAACAGACTACAGCTCTCCACCACACGTCAGCTGTGTGACCTTGGGCAAGTCACTTAACTTCTCTGTGCCTCAGTTACCTCATCTTTAACTGATGAGATGAAGACTGTGAGCCCTACATGGGACACCTGATTACCTTGTATCTACCCCAGCGCTTACAACAGTGCTTGGCACATAGTAAGCGCTTAAGTCCAAAAACATGGACTTTCCCAACAGCTGGAGCCACCAGTTTAACAGAGCAACTATTACTAGGCTCCCAGAGAAGAAATCCTTTTGGCTTTAGAGTTCTTCCTGAACCCACTTTGCCTCTCTTCCCTCTTCTCTCCCACTGTTGGGGAACTCTGAAGGAAGGTGTTTGTAAGGCGGAGGAGTTCTTGTTTGTCTCCTTCTGCCCAAAAGAATGCCAAGAGGGGTGCATAGATGAGCACATATAAATACACTTTAGTGGACCCTGGTCAGATAATCCACAGAGTAGTTAATTTACCCTTGGATAATTGGGAGTGTATATAACTAACTCCAGGAGTTCTTCAGCTCCTCCCAGTGCATTCCTTCCTTTATTGCTGGCATACGCTCTCAACACTACATTCTGAAGTAGCACTGGGCTCTTCACAATTAGTCAGCCCCTTTCTCTGAGTAAGTTTTTGCCTTGGTGCCTCTCGGTGACCTTGCACACTAATTAAACTGCATGGAAGACTAAAGAACGTTGGCACTTAACTGAAATAAAAAGCAATTAAGTGGAAACATTTGGAGATGATTGAATGTTAATAAGAAATCTTCAACAATGTGTATGCCAGGGAGACCAACAGTAGCTCCTCTGAATTCTCTCAATTTCCTTTTATTAAAAAAAAAAAGGTAAACACACGCTTGTTTCTTGGGATACATACAAACAATCATGCAAGTCTTTACCTTTACATTTTAGACTGGAAGCATTTAAAACAAGAAGGAAAAATTAATACCTAATCTTATCATCTCAGCAATCCAGACAATATCAAATCGTCCCTGGAGCCTTTTATTTCTCTCAATGCCTTTTGTTGAGGGTATGTGATTATCTCATCCAAGAAATCTCCAGTGCGATACAAATGTTAGTTCACATCTCTCACAATTAAATCATAGTCGTCATCCAATCGAGTTGTCTGTGTTCAGAGCACTGTACTAGACACTTGAGGGACAGACAGAAGAAATACAAGCAGTGTTCCTACTTGGGAGGAGTTTACACTCTAATGTGCTGCATGTGCTTGCAAGAGTACAATAAATAAGCACAATCCCTGCCCTGAAGGAGTTTACAATCTAGTGGGGATGATACAAACAATGAACACTGGTCATACTTTTTTCTCTTGTAGCCTTACTTTTGAGACCATGTTAGGGAAGAGGAGCTGAAATCTAGAGCAGTGAAGGCGTTCCACTAAAGCAACCCAATTCTGAAGATAGCAATAAATCATATCCTCTAGACTGGAAGCCCCTTGGGGCAGGGATCATGACTACTAACTCTATCGTACTTTCATTCATTCATTCAGTTGTATTTATTGAGTGCTTACTGTGCAGAGCACTGTACTAAGTGCTTGGGAGAGTACAATACAACAGACACATTCCCTGCCCACAACAAGCTTGCTTTCCTAAGTGCTTAGTACAGTGCTCTGCGCACGGTAGAGTGTAAGATTCTTGAGGGCAGGAATCATGTCTACTAACTCTACTGCACTCTCCAAGCACTCAGTAAAGTGCTTTGCACAAAGTAGACTGCAAGTTCCTTGTGGGCAGGGATCCTGTCTACCAAGTTTACTGTATTGTCCTCTCCCAGGTACAATGCTCTGCATGCAGTAAGCGCTCAATAAATACTATTGATTGATTTGCAGTAATACCCAACCTCAGTCTGCTCAGTGTGTGTTCTCAGTCTCTTTCAGTAGAGCCCCTAGTTCAAAATGGGTGCTAGGTTTCGTACTATAAATATCTAAAGCTACTGCTTTTCAAAAAAGATCCAATTCATTTGAGATTCCTGTTGTCAATCCAGTCAAGTAACAAGGCCAGTCTACAGATTCTGGGAGGGAATCTCCCAGAATATACTAATTCTTTCCCTCATCCACTGGGCAAGAGCAGTGTGGTCTAGTGGATAGACCATAGGCCTGAGAATCAGAGGACCTGGGTTCTAATCCACACACCATCACTTGCCTGCTGTGTTACCTTAGGTAAAACAATTACTGTGAGCTCTTTGTGGGCAGAAATGTGTTTGTTGTTATGTTGTATTCTCCCAAGTGCTTAGTACTGTGCTTTGCATACAATAAGTGCTCAATAAATACGAATGAATGTATGAATTACTCTCTCAAGCACTTAGTACAGTGCTCTGCACACAGTAAGTGCTCAACAACTATGATTAATGAATTAACTTCTCGGTGCCTCCGTTTCCTATTCTTTTTTAAAAAAGGTGCTTGTAAAGTACTTTCTATATGGCATGCACTGTTCTAAGCACTGGGGTAGATAAAAGAGAATGAGGTTGGACACATTCCTTGGCCCACACAGGGCTCACAGTCTAAGTAGGAGGGAGTAGGATTTAATCCCTGTTTTACAGATGAAGTACCTGAGACACAGAGAAGTTAAGTGACTTACCCGATACCACACAGCAGACAAGTGGCAGAGGCCGGGTTAGAACCCAGGTCCTCTGTCACCCAGGCCCATGCTCTTTCCAGTAGGCCGTGCTGCTTCTCATCTGTAAAATGGAGATTAAATATCTGATCTCCCTCTTATTTGTGAGTCAAGAACTGTGTCTGATCTGACCGTATTGTATTTACCACAGCGCTTAATACATTGCTTGACACATAATAAGTATTTAGCAAATACCAGACTCACTCCCCAACTCTCACATAAGGAAGGAGGTTCAGCAGCTGTCTCTTCTAAGATTTATTTAGCACATATTTCGGGAATCTTTCTGGTAAAATGATTAATGATCTGGTCTGATCATGGACATTCAATCTATCAGTAAACCATCTCCATTGAGAGCCTACCATGTGCAGAGTACTGTACTAAGCGTTTGGGAGAATACAAGAGTTGGAAGACCCATTCCCTGCCCACGATGACCTTGTAGTCTAGAGGGGGAGGCGGACATTAATATAAATAAATAATTTATAATATATAATCTACAGATATGTACAAAAGTGCTGTGGGGCTGAGGGTAGGACAAATATAAAACAATCAATCAATGCTATTTACTGAGCGCTTACTGAGAGCAGACCATCAATCTGATCAATTGCAACGTATAAATGGTTCCTGGTTCTCTAAGTTCTAGGCCTCTCTGTAGACTGTGCCTAAATATCCCCTTCACCCAAATGAAGTAATCTTGTTGTGGACAGGGAATGTGTTGTTTATTGTTACATTGTACTCTCCCAAGCTCTTAGTACAGTGATTTGCACATAGTAAGTGCTCAATAAATACGATTGAATGAATGAAAGAAGTAAGCCATATATTTATCTAATAAGTAGGGCATTCAGCCTGGAGACAAGAAGTCACTCTACCTTACGACTCAATCAAAATCAGCCAGGCTTCTCCAAGTCCCCCTTTCTTGCCTTTAGCACCTTTCTAAACCTGTCAAAACCCTGACCAGAGATGCCAACATTTCATTTTATGGGTGGGGGAAAGAAGGAAGCAGGGGTTTTCCTGGGGGAGCAGGGATGGGAAGGAAATGAGGCCTAGGTGGGTCAAAAAAGCCAAAATTTTGAGTCTTTCCAGCCCTGAGTAGAAACTCTCAGGTCTGTTCAGGGACCTGAGATGAGCAAGTAGGGGAGTCCAGAGCAAAAAGACCCATGTAATGGATACCTATGGCTATAGCCAGGGTTTACCAACCCCAAAGCCAGTGACCAGTGGAGTCTCTGCAGATACTGTTGTTATTATTGTTTTCATTTTCATTATATTTGTTAAGTACTTACTATGTGTCAAACACTGTTCTAAATCCTGGGGTAGATACATATTATTGGGGTCCATCGTTGTCCCCCACGGGTCTCATAGTCTAAGTAGGAGGGAAGTGCTTCGGACAGTGCTCTGCACACAGTCAGCACTCAATAAATACGATTGAATGAATTAATAACTGAATTTTACTCCACTTCTGAAAATCCTTATTAATAATAATAATAATAATAATGGTACTTAAGTGCTTACTATGTGCCAAGCACTGTTCTAAACACTGGAGTACATACAAGTTAATCACACTCTTAACTCCTATTTTACAGGTGAGGTAACTGGAGCACTCCTTAACACTTTGATGCTGGGCAGCAATAACATTACGATAATCGGGTACAATAATATGATAATAATTCAAAAATCATTCAAATTCAGAGGCAGCTGTTGCCTACCACAAGTGCCTAGACAATTCATACCATGAATTATCCCCATGTCCTTACCCAATTGCTTAGGAGTTCTGATTGGCTCCCCATGATAATGGCTTGTCTGTGATATGAGCACTGTTCATTTACAAACACTAAGTCCAAAATAATGAATTGATTCCAGCTATAATGAGAGTTCTCCGGTGTAAATCCCAAACCTATTAAGAAAAGAAAAGCTTGTCCTCTGCCCAAAATTTTAAGTCAAAAGCTTATCTGCATGAACAGTTAGGGTGATTAAAATAAACAATTTCAATACCAGATCATGAACTAGGCCAATCCTGAAATGTGGGGATATGACTCAGCCCAGAAAGGAAAGGGAATTAAATCCCTTCACTAATGTTATATGTTTATTTTCTTTCTAGGTACAACTCTTGTTTTTCATTGTTGTTGCTTCTCTAAGACTCCAAACAATTTACCCATATCAATTAAACTCCCTCAAAACCGCTGGGAGAGGTAAAGCCATTTCATACAGGATGGGAGACACTAAAAATATAACTGTCACAAAAAAAAAACCTCAAAGGGAGGGAAGGATGGAAGAGACATATTACCTCAGAGAGCCCTCTGTGGGCAAGGAATATGTCTTAAGTGAGCTTCTGCTTTCCTTTCCAGATACTTAGTACTGTGCACTGCACTCAATAGGTGTTCAATAAAACACCTTTATTACTACAATCTCAATCAATACATCGTATTTATCAAACGCTTACTCTGTGGAGAGTACTGTAGTAAGCACTTGGGAGAGTATAATACAGCAAAATTGATAGACATATTTCCGGCCCACAAAAGACCTTACAGTCTAGAGGGAGAGAATATATTCTAATCTGGAATGCTAACAATAATAATAATGTTGGTATTTGTTAAGTGCTTACTATGTGCCAAGCACTGTTCTAAGAGCTGGGGTAGACACAAGGTAATCAGGTTGTCCTACGTGGGGCTCACAGTCTTCATCCCCATTTTACAGAGGAGGTAACTGAGGCACAGAGAAGTTAAGTGACTTGCTCAATGTCACACAGCTGACAAGTGGCAGAGCCAGGATTAGAACCCATGACCTCTGACTCTCAAGCCCAGGCTCTTTCCATTAAGCCACCCTGCTTCTCAAGTTCTTGACTCTGCTCTAACCTGCCTAAATCCCAGTTCCTAATTATGTTGTTGTTGGGGTTTTTTTTTGTTTTTAATGGTATTTGTTAAGCACTTATTATGTGCCAGGCACTGTACTAAGTGCTGGGATAGATACAAGTTAATCAGGTTGGACAGAGTCCATGTCCTTCATGGGGCTCTCAGTCTTAATCCCATTTTACAGATGAAGTAAATGAGGCACAGAAAAGTTAAGTGACTTGCCCAAGTTCACACAGTAGACACGTGGTGAATCCGGATTAAAACCCAGGTCCTTCTGACTTCTAGGCCTAGTCTCTATCCATTAGGCCATGCTGCTTCTCAAAAAGAACCGTTCAAAGAGAACTGTGGAATTTTCAAATGTCAGTCTCTATAGCTGTCCAGTTGGAACATATCTTCCTGGTTTCTCTTAGCCACATACCACAAGGTACACGATTCATCGGGAATTTTCCAGAGAAATGGTTGCTTTCCTGGAGCATTTGGTTGTGTCAACTAAATATCTGCACCATTCCATGAAAAATGGGCAATTTCCAGAGGACTTGTTACATTCTAGGTAGACCAGGCCTAAGGAACACCTACTGATTTGTGCACAGAGTGTGGATAGAAAGAAGGGATTAAGAACTTCTAAATTAGCTAGATAATGAGCCCCATTTGGGACAGGGACTGTGTCCTACCTGATTATTTTGTATCTACCTCAATGCTTAGTACATTGTTTGGCACATAGTAAACACTTAACAAATACTGCAATTATTAAGGTTCTTCAACAGCCATCTTGTTATTTAACCACAGTTAAATCCTACTATTCCCCAGCTTGTGTTCTTCACTCTCCTGACTTAACCTTCTGATTGTACCTCACATGAGACTTTCCCACATCCGACCCCTTGTTCACACCTTTCCATCTGCATAGAACTCCTTTCCCCACTTAAATCCACCAAAGCCATGTCCTTTCTCACCTTCAATGCTTCCTAAATAGCCATCTTTTCCAAGAATCTTCCCACCTGATCCTCACTTTCTTGGTCATGCCAACCTATTAGACAAGTAGCACTCAAGTCTAGAGTTATTTATTATTTAATTGCTTCTTTTTGTTTGGTCATTTGTGTTTTGGATTTTTCTCTTTTTTTTTTCAAATTGTATTTGTTAAGCACGTACATTGTGCCAGGCACTGTACTAAGTGCTGAGGTAGATACAAGCAAATCAGGTTGGACACAGTTCTTGTCCTATGTGGGGGGTTCACCGTTTACAGATGAGGAAACTGAGGCACAAAGAAGTCAAGTGATTAGATTCAAGTGTTTCCTCATGCCCACTGGAGATGAGGTTCAACCCTGCAAATCCATCCACAGTGTGGAAAAGTGCAGATTCAATCTTCAGTCAATAAGTCACTGGGAAGTATGCAGTTCCGACAGTCAGGCATTTAAAAGATCTGCATATGCAAAGCAATGAAAATATGAGCTTGCTGCCTCTGAGAATAGATGCAACTAGCATGCCCCATCTTTTGAGACTCAAATACCTCCCCCAGTCTTGGGAAAAGTGCCAATGAAGGGAAAATCTATTTGTTCATTTGGGCACAGATTCCCATTTGTGGAGTTCGAGAAGTCTTTTCTCTAAAGTGTGTGCAGGAGACATGGAAAAGAAGCAGGAGAAAGAGGGGAGGAGGGACAGAGAGAGAGATGGCAGGGAGTGGGGAAGATGAGAAATGAAAGAAAAAAGGGAAGAAGCTTTGGGAAATGAAAAATCCAAGAATGGAAAAGGTAAAAGGCATGAGAACTTTGATGAAGTCTTTCCTCAAAGACACCAAAAGTCAAATGCCTAAAGATCTATTGTCTGCAAATCAGGCTTCTAATGTTGTCATCAATAGCCCAGATATGAACAAAACTAATCATGGCCACCAATCCATACTACTAACCCTTTGCGCTAAACCTAACTAGTGCTTCAACAGATAAGGTTGTTGATTAACCTATTTCAATTTTTGGAAACATCATGATTGAAATTTGTCAACCATGTGCTTTAGGTATTTCAGTCAAAAATTCATTCAATTATATTTATTGAGAGCTTACTTTGTGCAGAGCACTGTACTAAGTGCTTGGAGCATACAATATAACAATAAACAGACTCATTCCCTGCCCACAGTGAGCTTACAGTCTAGAGGATGAGCATCTGTGTTACTCTTCTTAGTGAGAGCAGTACTTTGCCACTGGAATCTTTGTCATTGGATTGGAATATAAAGCCACAGAAACCAGAACCCTAAAGTTAATTATAAATTTAATTATGGAGGATATGTTCTGCTGCTTTCACTGAGGTTTAGGGTGCAAATACTCTTCTTCTCAGAAAGGTCTTGAAGATGGTCAGCTAGATGCCTATAAATACACATCTGTGTATTTGACTAAGTAGAGGAGGAAAGCAGACATTTCTTTGAACTATGTCAATTTTATCCCAAGCCATTTGGATTATCCATCCCTATGAGTGATCCAGTCTCATTAGATTCAGTCATTCCCTCTAAATGCTTGGCTGGCATCCAAATAGTTATTGTTCGACTCGATAATCTAAGTTTATTGTCTTAAATAAATCACACCTGACAAAGAATTCAGACTGTAGTGGGATCTTAAAAAACAAGTCTTAAAATGAACTGCAGATTCAAACACAGGAGAAACAGATGAAGTCTCTTCAAAAACAAAACTAAACAGCCCGACGTTCTAATTTATTGCTATTCATCTGTGATGCTGAACTTTGATTGGTTTCCACTCCATACCAAGGACTATCATTTCCATTCTTAAAAGGTGACCCCAAAATCAGATAGAAGAAAGATATGTTTGAAACTTGTGTGCAACGATTTCTTTGGGGCTCAACTTTTTCCTCATCTGGCTTTGACACATTTTTCAATTTTCATATCGAGGGCAAACAAAAGTAGGATATGGAGCGATATTTCATTCTACCTTGGACAAAGAGGGCAGTCACACCCCATAAAGACAGATGGGAGTTCCACGGGAGAGAGAACAGGCCAGAAGAAGCACCATTTCATCACACGGCAGATTAAAGTGGAGCAGGAAAGAAAATTTCCCCAAGTATTTTCAAAATGAATGAAATACATGTTAGTTAATTAAATTTATTCCAATTACATGTAATGGACTTTGGAGGCTGCCCGGGGAACAGATGAAGCAATCCAGTAATGGCAAAGCAATATGTGATTCAATCTGAATAATGTTAAATAATTGGATCAATAGTATACAAATGAAAAACTACCAAACTCAATCTAAAAGTGTAAATCTACACTGGAAGCTTCTTTGGTTACTTTGGAGAGCACAAACTCCAGGACTGGATATATTAAAAAAAAAACCCATTAAGCAACTGAGAGGAGAAACCTATTAATCATCCTGAATTGTTATCACTGCCAGGTAGCAGATTGGGCTAATTTCACTTATAATTTCAATTGATACTTCAAAATCAAACATCAGCTAAAAAGCTTTTCAAACTCCAGTACACTTTTACCCATCATCATTTACTTTTGATAATTAAGGGAGCCAAATAAAAAATGCTTATAACATTTCAAGAATTGGTTTAATTAAATGTTCCCATTTAATGAGGATTTTTCACATTCCATATTTTAGGAGTTTATAAAATTAATTATCCTTCTTGGAAGTTACAAATGAATCTCACCCAAACCAGACTCCTGAGGGCTTTGTCTGTACTGGCAATGTGAAACACAAGATTACATAATCATCTAGGGAATTCAGGTCCTTCACTCCTCTGACCATGATAATTTAGGGAAATGATGATTCGGGAGGGGGTGGAGAGGTGGGGGTTCTCAATTTTCTAAGTTGACTAGTAGATGGACCCAAATGCCCTAAGTAATTAAGCCACTATCCATTTCCAAACCGCTTCACTCTGGATGTCTGAGGCAATGCACCATGTCAGGTTGCAACTTAATAAACTAATGGGCTACAGTGCTCTGCACACAGTAAGTGCTTAATAAATACTGTTATTACTATTTCAAGGGAAATGCAAGCTCTCTTCTCCACAGTTAGGAATCAGAGCCATGGGGTAACAATGTATCCCAGAAAATGAAATGCTTCCTTTATCTCCAAATATTTTGTCCAAACTTGAAACTGGATGTGAACTCATCTCCTCCTTTCCGAAGGGACAGCACAGAGAGAAATCCACAGAATCTGACAAGAAGCCAACCCTGGTCTAACAATAATGATAAAGATAGTTGTGGTGTTTGTTAAGCACTTACTATGTGCCAAGAATTGGACCAAGCAGAGGGGAATATGCAAGGTAATCAAGTTGGACACAGTCCCTGGCCCACATGAAGCTCACAGTCTAAGTAGGAAGGAGAACTGGTATTGAATCCCTATTTTATAGTTCAGGAAACTGAGGTACAGTTGCTGAATTATACTTTCCAAGCACTTAGTACAGTGCTCTGCACACAGTAAGCACTTAATAAATACAACTGAATGAATGAATACAGAGAATAATAACGGTATTCATTAAGCATTTACTATGCGCCAGGAATTGTAGTAAGGGCTGGGGCGAATACAAGCAAATCAGGTTAGACATTGTCCCTGTCCCACTTGGGACTCATAGTCCTAATCCCCATTTTACAGATGAGGAAACTGAGGCACAGAGCAGTAAAATGACTTGTCAAAGGTCACACAGCAGAAAAGTGGCAAAGCTGGGATTAGAATCCAGGTCCTCTGACTCCCAGGCCAGTGCTCTTACTGCTAGGTCATATTACCAATAGCAACAACTCTTGCCTGCACTCAGGACGCTCACATTTTCAGTCACTTGGGACACTGGGTGATCATGTGGCTGAACTGCAGAAATGCACACAACTATGCTGTTCACCTTGGCAAGACTCAGACAGACCCTAAGTGTATGCTGACCACATTTCCCCCTTTAGTCAGGACTGGAATTTGTCAGCTGCCTGGCAGTTTTAGGACACAGTATTTCACAGTCCCAGATAAACTAACCGGCATACTTTTCCACCAAATCCCAGCTGCTCTTGTTCATTTTTCATACCAGGCTCGGTCCATGGACCCTTAAAGGCCCAGGGAGATTCTGGGCCTCTAAGCCTTTCTCCTTCCCTACCCCACTCCCATCAATTCAACATCAATCAATGGTATTTATTGAGTGCTTACTGTGTGCAGAGCACCGTACCAAGCTCTTGGGCGAGTATAATATAAAACAGACTAGGTAGACACGTTCCCTGACCACAGTGAGCTTACAGTCCACTTCCCCAGTTATTACCAAGGGCTTAATAATAATTGTCTCACCATCCCTACTTTAGCCTATCATGGGAACAAGGCTTAGTTTCAGAGCCGCTTAAGGCAAGGCCCCAAAACAAAAAGAAACAAAAACAAAAAGAGCTAAACTGGTATGAACCATCGTGGAACCTTCACTTCACTCCCAGCTGACATCGATGAACACTCTGCCTGTTTCCCTTGTATGAGCCTTGTCTTCATTACAGAGCCTTGTGGTCAGATTTTTCCTATGGTCTTAATAATAATAATGATAATAATCATGGTATTTAAGTGCTGACTATGTACCAAGCACTAAACTGAGCACTGGGATGGATAGAAGCAAATCGGATAGGACACGGTCCCTGTCCCATGTGGCGCACACAGTCTCAATACTCATTTTACAGATGAGGTTATTGAGGCACAGAGAAGTGAAGTGACTTGCCCAAGGACACCCAGCAGACATGTGGCAAAGCCAGGATTCTAACCCCTGGCCTTCTGACTCCCAGGTCCATGCTCTATCCACTACACCATGCTGCTTCTCTACAACAGTGGGTACTGCAACATAGTCCAGTGGACAGAGCACAAGTCTGGTAGTCAGAGAACGGGGGTTCAAATCCTAGCTCTGCCACTTGCACAATCTGTGACCTTGGGTAAGTCAGCTCATTTCCCTGTGTCTCAGTTACCCTCTCTGTAAAATGGGGGTTCAAGATCTGTTCTACCTCCTTAGACTGTGAGCCCTTTGTGGGCCAGGGACTGTGCATCTGACCTGATTCTCTTGTAACTGCCCCAGTTCTTGGTACAGTCCTTGCCACATAGAAAGTGCATAAGACATACCATCAATATATATCTATGCTTATATTCATTCAATCATATTTATTGAGTGCTTACTGTCTGCAGAGCACTATACTAAGCACTGATGAGAGTACAGTACAACAATAGACACAGTTCCTGCCCACAATGAGCTTATAGTCTAGAGAAGAGGAGACAGACATTAATATATATAAATAAAGAAATTACAAATATGTACATAAGTGCCTTGGGGCTGGTAGGGGGGAAGAACAAAGGGAGCAAGTCAGGGTGACACAGAAGGGACTGGGAGAAGAAGAAAGGGGAGCTTATTCAGGGAAGGCCTCTTGGAGGAGATGCCCCTTCAATAAGACTTTAAGCAGGGAAGAGTAATTGTCGGATTTGAGGAGGGAGGGCATCCGAGGACAGAGGCAGGACGTGGGTGTGGGGTCGGCGGCAAGATAGATGAGATGGAGGCACAGTGAGAAGGTTAGAATTAGAGGAGTGAAGTTTGCGGACTGGGCTGTAGTAGGAGAGTAGCAAGGTGAGGTAGGAGGGGACAAGGTGATTGACTGCTTTAAAGTCAATGGTGAGAAGTTTTTGTTTGATGCCACGTTGGATGGGCAACCACTGGAGTTTTTTGAGGAGTGGAGAAACATGGCCTGAACGTCTTTGTAGACATGTATATATATGTGTGTGTATATATATATATATATGTGTATACACATATATATACATACACAAGCAGCATGGCATAGTGGATAAAGACGGGCCTAGGAGTCAGAGGTTCTAATACCGCTCTGCCACTTGCAAACTCTGTGACCTTGGGTAAGTCAGTTCATTTCTCTAGGACTCAGTTCTTTCATCTGTAAAGTGGGGATTGAGACTATGAGTCCCATCTGGTACAGGGGCTGAGTCCAACCTAATGATCTTGTATGTACCCCAGGGCTTAGTATAGTACCTGGCACATACTAAGCACTTAACAAATACCACAATTATTATATGTATATATAATATATATACATATATAGATTACATATTATAGAAATATAATATAGCTTAAAGATCACTCTCTTCCCACCATCTTCCTCCCAAGTAAAACCTAAGGAGAAATGAAAGCACAATGCTCCAAAGCAAAGAAAGGAAACCACATCTTGAACAGCTACAAGACCAGATGGATTTAGCAAAATGTGATGGAAGGTGAGGGCACCGGCACCTAGGGGTTAAATGTGGAGACTTCTGAACAGACTGCAATTGAGGCAACCAAATGGACCTCTGGAAAAAGCAATTTTCTTCTTTGATCCTCAAAGTATTCTCAGATCCCTGCATCTTACCAAGCTTTGTTAAAAAACAGTGACCTGTTGACTGGACACTAGAAATAAGGGGTGTATAAGTTAAAGCAGTCACATCAGCTGTCATTCTTCTCAAGTGGTGCTTGAGATCAGAGTATGATAGGGAATATTTATTTGCCTGATCTCCACTGACTGGCCAAAGCCTGAAATAGCCATAAAATGCCTTCCCAATTGTTTGAACCCTCCCTGAACAGTGCTTAACAGTTGTTTTCAAGGGCTTCTCAACTATTCTTTAGAGCAAACCCCAGAAATGGGAAAATAGCCCAGAGAATCATCATTTGAGGGCCCTTCATTAAACAGTGACAGGAGAACATATTTTGCCAAATTTGGAACTCCATCTCTGCTAGCCTTTAAGTTTCAAACCAAGCTTGAAGATTTGGAGGTTTAAGTTACAAGTTCCATTTATTTGTGGAGAATTTTGACTTACTAGTTCAAAGGAACTAGGACTTAAAAGGCTACAAAAGGGCTAATGAGGCTTCTTGGACATCAAACAACTCTTGGAAAATAACATTTTTATGACATGTAAATCGGAAACATCTTGCAGAGATTAAAATTTCCCTTCAAATACCCAAACCCAGGAAAACATGAGCTCGGGTTTTCTTGAGCTCGAAACTGGTAGTTCATAGAAGATATGTGCTCATCCCTTCATTTTTCCCTGATTCATCTTAAAAACCTAACTGGAAGACTGAAATGCAATAATGATTCCATTGTTTATCCTATTCTTTGATGTTTCATCTAAATTGTGGCCAGTAGACACATGTACAGTGTTCGGCAGCAATAAATACTGAGACCACTATTTCCCTCCTGTTGCTCTTGGGTCTCACCAACATCTTCCTCCCCAATCCTCTTCCTCTTTCCCCCACTTCTCTCAGCCCCACCCATTTCTGCTCTATGTCTCTCAGTCACTCAAACATACAAAATCCATTCAAATAGCCCATAAAGCATTTCTAACGTGCCTCTCTCTTCATTCATGTCTGCATGTGTCCGATCTCTTTTAGAATGTAGATTTCCTGAGGGTGGACACTAACTTTCAATTGGGCTGAATATGGCAGTGGTCAAATAAAGGATTTTAAATATTGATACTAATAGCAATAATGTCACTGTTTTCTCCTGACTGATTCGTTCCCTTGGTGTTTCTGCACTATCTATTGGTCAGGTTAAGCTGTGGCCCAGAAAACTATATCAGCCTCAATTCAATGAGGTGATGTGAATCTCAACATCTGCTCTCTCTCTCTCTTTCTCTCTCTGTGCTATAGGCCTGACTGATACGATAAGCACTGTGGAATGAGAAGGGGAAAAGGCTACCATTTGTAGTGTCTTTCTACCATTTTCCTCCAGAGAACCCCATCTAATTGCTACTAAAATGACCTCTGTGTCCTGGCAACAGTCACCCCGACCTACAGGTCAGCTGGAACGTTTATCATTCTCCACATGAAAAAGTGCTTCCCTAAATCAGATCTGATTCTTTTCCCATTTAACTTCCATTTTTGCCTTATGGCTCTCCCTGTGTCAAAAGGTGGGTATTGATTGTATCTGCAGCTTTAGATGTTGCCTTGTTATAGAGTATTTCAATTACATTCCCTTTGGGATACTTCATTACTTCTATTTATGCCTGTAAATGCAGCAGATGAGGAGGGGAAATATGCTAATTCATTGACTCTGGATAGGTATGATTCTTTGAAGTGAAGGTTAGCACAGTGCTCTGTTACCAAAGCTTGTAGCAAGCCCATTCTGTGGGGTTAATGTCGCAAATCACTACGTCGCAAATTATTCATGTCATATCCAAGCTATAATTCTGTAATGGTATAAGCACAGTAGAGGATGAGTTCATCCTTTCAGGTCACTATGAGACCATACAATAATTTAATTTAATGTTGGTATTTGTTAAGCGCTTACTATGTGCAGAGCACTGTTCTAAGCGCTGGGGTAAACACAGGGGAATCAGGCTGTCCCACATGGGGCTCACAGTCTTAATCCCCATTTTACAGATGAGGGAACTGAGGCACAGAGAAGTTAAGTGACTTGCCCACAGTCACACAGCTGACAAGTGGCAGAGCTGGGATTCGAACTCATGAGCCCTGACTCCAAAGCCCGTGCTCTTTCCACTGCACCACGCTGCTTCTCGATACAATAGACATCACTGTAGATAATACCACTATCCTCTGTATCTCCCAAGCCCATAACTTTGGCACTGTCCTCTACTTACTTTTCCCATTCTACCCACATATTCAACCTACCACCAATTCCTGCCAGTTTTACCTTAAAATCCACCCTTTTCTCTCCATCCAAACTGCTATTATACTGATCCAAGCGCTTTTCCTATTCCACCTTCTCTACTGCATCAGCCTCCTCACCGACCTCCCTGCCTTTATTCCATCTACATCTCTCCACACCTCACTTTCTCTCCCCGCTCGGGCCCATACTTCAGTCTGCTTCCCAGATCACCTTTCTAAAAGTACATTCAGTCCTCATCTCCCCATTCCTCAAGAACCTGCAGTAGTTGTCCATCCACCTCCACATCAAACAAACTCCTTACCATCTGCTTTAAAGCACTCAATCAGCTAGCCCCCTACTCCTCCAATCTTACCTGATTTTCTACTACAACCCGGTCTGCACACTTGGTTGCTCTAACAGCAACTTACTCACTGTACCTTGATGTGTCTATCCCACCACTGGCCCCTTTCCCAAGTCCCTCTCCTAGCCCAGAACTCCCAGCCCTTCGTATACAACAGTCCACCACTCTCCCCACCTTCAAAATCTTATTCAAATCCTATCTTCTCCAAGAGGCCTTCCCCAGACAAGCCATCTTTTCCCCTACTCACTGTCCCGTCTTCATTGCCTGTGCACTTGGGTCTATACCCTTTGAACACTTGATAGTCATGCTACTCTCAGCCCCGCAGCACTTACGTATATATCCATATTTACCTTAGTGTCTGTCTCCCCCTCTAGACTGTAAGCTCCTTGTGGACAGGAAGCATATCTAACAACTCTATTGCATTGTACTCTCCCAAACACTTAGTACAGAGCTCTGCACACAGTAAGCACGTAATAATTATCTTTGACTGATCGCTTGATTCAGTGCATCATAGTATGTGGGAGGGTGTTAATAGTCTGCTGAAAATCCATCTCCTCACTGTTCCCCGGGCTTGGATCAGCTTCGCTCCCCAAAGCCAATGGACCACAATTCTCCCCACTCTCAAACTCCCAAAGCCTTCTTGAAAGTCAACCTCCTCCAACATGCCTTTCACCAATTCATTTCTAGCATCCCAAGTTATAGAAATCCATCAAATATTTGATCAATCCATGGAATTTATTACTATGTGAAGAGTACTATATTAAGTGCTTTGGAGAGCAATGACAATGACCGTGGATTTTGTTAAGCATTTACTTTGTGCCAGGCTTTGGGATAGATACAAGATAATCAGGTTCCATAGGAGGCTTGCAGTCTAAGTTGGAGGAAGAAGGAGTACTGTATCCCCATTTTGCAGATGAGGGAACCGAGATACAGAGAAGAGAAGTGATTTTCCCAAAATCACACAGCAGGCAATGGGCAGAGACAGGATTAGAGCCCAGGTCTTCGGACTCCCAGGTCTGTGCTCTTTCTAATAGGCCATGCTGCTTCTCAACACAATAGAGTACAATACAGTAGAGTTGTTAGACATGACTTCCACTCACAAGGAGCTTACAGTTAGAGCCATCAGTCATCTCTAGCACCTTTATTCATACTTACACCCATCCTCAGCACTTGGAAGCAGCGTGGCTTAGTGGCAAGAGCCCAAGCTTGGGAGTCAGAGGTCCTAGGTTCTAATTCTGCCTCCGCCACTTGTCAGCTGAGCTGTGTGATTTGGGGCAAGTCATTTAACTTCTCTGTGCCTCAGTTACCTCATCTGCAAAACGGGGAATGAGACTGTGAGTCCCACATGGAACAGGGACTATATCCCGCTCTATTTGCTTGTATCCACCCCAGCGTTTAGTTCAGTGCCTGGCACAAGTGCTTACCAAATACCACAACCATTATTATTATTATTATTATTAACATTCTTGCACCCTGGGAGTGCCCAATAAATGCTTTGATTACTATTTCTGCTACTGTGTCCCAAAATACCTACTGCGAAGCCTGATCTTCCCCCACTACAGCAAAGGAAGAAGAGCAGGGAGGGTGTGGCTCATTCAGTGGAATTTCTTGGGATGTCAAGATGGACCCAGGCAAATAGGGGGACCTAGCGAAATCTCATCAGACTACAAATTCATTGCTTGGCAAGAAATACTAAGAAATTTGATCATAATTCAAGTAGAACGCTATTTTTAAGTAAATGCTGGGCATTTGGTGCTGCAATACTCTTGTTTTTTCATCACTGTGATTTTTTACTTATTCGCCAATCCACATATTTTAGTCACTGGGGACCTACCCATCAGCTGGGAAAACATAAAGGACTGGAGGGCTCTGTGTTGCTAGGTAGATAATGGCATTGGGGACATATGGAGAATTTGATTTTAGAGCCCGCACAGTGATTACAAAGATGAACATCTATCTAGAGCAAAGGTTTTCAACCTTTTTTAAAGAAACCAGACCACTCGAGTTTTCTGGTCTCGCTTGAAGTGGCATTCCCCTATCCCATCCCCACAACACACATACCCTCGGCCCCCTCTCTTCTTGCCAGTAAACCGGCATTCCCAGTAGACAGAGGAACAGGGCTCTTCCACCCTGATTCCAGATTTTCCTTCCCATGCCTGGGTTTATATGCAGGGCAAAGGAAGCAGTTGGCTCTCCTGGACAGGCTGCTTGACCTGTCTTTTTTTTCTTTTATGGTATTTGTTAAGTGCTTACTATGTGCCTGGCACTGAACTAAGTACTGGGGTAAATACAAGCTAATCAGGTTGGACCCACTCCTTGTCTCATGTCACAGTCTTAATCCCCATTTTACAGATGAAGTGAGGCACAGAGAAGTAAGTGACTTGCCCAAGTTCACACGGCAGACCAGTGGTGGAGCCAGGATTAGAATACAGGTCCTTCTGATTCCCAGGCCCCTGGGTCTTTCCACTAGGCCACGCTGCTTCTCTAGCCCACAAGGGGTCTATCCTCTACCCCACAAAGGCTATCCTGGAGGGTCCAGGATATGCCATTCCAATCTGAACCAATGGGTCCACTCTATACTATTCTCTACCTGATGTTATAAGGGAGTGTCCTCGACTGGGGAGTGTGCTGGTCACACCTCCTCTAGGGAGTCCGTCAATCAGTTAGTCAGTCGTATTTATCGAGTGCTTACTGTGTACAAAGCACTGTACTGAGCACTTGGGAGAGTATACTAGAATAATAAATAGACATATTCCCTGTCCACAATGAGTTTACAGTCTAGAGGGAACTCATGGACTAGGAGGGAAATCCACACTCAGTAGTTTGGGGCAGATCTGGACCCATCACTTCCCCTTCACCCCTTTCCCAGAGGGAAATGGCCACCAACCATTGTGGTCCCCAGTCAGAGTATGAAAGAGTCAGGACTTCTGGTTAGTTGGGACTCCCAAGTTTACCTATAGCATCAGGGGATCCTGAGAGAGGAAATTAAGTCAGGATTCTTTAGCAACTCCTTCCTTCTCCTGCAAAAGAGGAAGCAGGTACTAGTCAGGTGCATTCTCCTAGTCAGGCTCTGCCCTGCTACAGGGAAGTATCAGTGCAGCATACAAATGAGGACCAGAAGAACAATGAGCCAATACTAGCTGAGATGCATCAATCAGGGTGGCAAACGATGGAAAAATGCTCTTCTCTCGGGACCTCCCCATTCCCTAAGCCATCAGCCTTGTACTGAAGTAGTGAGGCCTAGTGGAAAGAGCATGGGCCTGGGAGTCCGAAAACCTGGGTTCTCATCCCGGCTCCACCATTTGCCTGCTGTGGGAACTTGGCCAAATCACTTAGTTTCTCTGTGCTTCAGTTTCCTCATCTGAAGATGGGGATTCAATTTCTGTTCTCCCTCTTATTTAGACCTTGAATCGTATGTGGAACAGTGACTAGATCCAACCGATAAACTTGTATCTACCCCAGAGCATAGAACAGAATAGTGCTTGACACATAGAAAGAGCATAACACCATGTATAAAAAATGGGGTTGGGGGGCAGGGGGGCACTGTGGCAGGAAGAAGTAAAGAATGAGAGTATCAAGATTAGCTGTAACATCAAGAACAACAAGGCCAAAGTGGTGGCAGTCAAAATCCATTTGCACACAACTTTTTTAAAAAACAAATACTAAATAGGTGAGTTTTTTTGAAATGATAATAATCATGATAATGATAATAATATTAAAGGTGCCAAGCACTGTGTTGAATGCAGTCAGATCAGCCAGAATACCTGTCCAAATTTAGGTTCACAGACTAAGCGGGAGGGAGAACAGGTATTGATTGAATCCCCATTTTACAGATGAAGAAACCGAGAGCCAGAGAAATACAGCGACTTGCCCGAGGTTGCATGGCAGGCAAGTGGAGAAGCCAAGTTTAGAACCCAGGACTCCTGATTCCCAGACCCATGCTTTTCCACTAGACCATGCTGCTTTTGTATGGCTGAATTTGTATTTAGTTATTGGCCTCATGCCATCATGATGGGTCCTAATGACTCCTTTAACTGGTCAAATGATGGAACTAAAGGTACGTTACCAAGTCCTAAAAGGTATTAAAGCAATCAAGAATGGATGCTAACTTTTTAAAACTTGATAAAACATGCAATATGCTTTCTATCATAAAAATGATAAGTTAGATTTAAGGGTGCAAAATGCCTTAAGATGTAGCACATACATAAAAGCAACAACTCTTATGGGATAACTTCATAAAGGACCAACCACATAAAGCAATAACCTTTTCACCAATACACAAATGCATTTGTTCCAAGATTAGTTTGCACTGTTTTCTAAATTGTGTTTCAACTGTGGTCTAAGAATCCTGTTGCCACTGTGGAGACAGAGAATGGGGTTGGACGAATCATTGTTCTGGGCAGTGTATGTAATGGCATCGCCATTGAAAGTAAAATATAAGCAAAAGGCTAGGACGAGAGACAGAAATGAAAGGCCTACCTCTGTCTTGATCTGTTATGTAATTTAAAACATGTTCCAATATTCTCACTGCAACCTTACCTCAGACATAATGGTAGAGCAGTGGTCTTTAAATAAGAAAAAAAGAACAAAATTTGGTATTTTCTCAAGCTGATTCAAAATCGTCCTTCAACAGGGTTAAATGCTTTTCCAATCATAGTAATAATAATAATGATAGTACTTGTTAAGGGCTATGTGCCAAGCACTGTTCTAAGCGCTGGGGTAAATACAAGGTAATCAGGTTGTCCCACGTGGGGCTCACAGTCTTGATCCCCATTTCACAGAGGAGGTAACTGAGGCACAGAGAAGTGACTTGCCCATAGTCACACAGCAGTCAAGTGGCAGAGCTGGGATTAGAACCCATGACCTCTGACTCCCAAGCCCAAGCTCTTTCCACTAAGCCAGACTGCTTCTCAGTCATATTCATCAGAGAGAGGATGAGTCAGAAGGGCAGGGGATATGATTATAAGAGGATTTTGATGGTGGGAAGAGTGATGGACTGTTGGAAAGCAAATTGAAAGCAAGGGAGGGAGAGGAAATCTGATGATGAAATCTGTTTAGAAGCAGCATGTTCAGGCATCTGAGCTCTAGAGAAGAAACCCAGAAATTCAATTTCTAGAGAAGGTTCCGGATTTCACGTTACACCTCTAGTTATGGTAAACACTCTGAGGGTTGATGATCGTGGCGATGACGAGTATGATAATGGTGAAGGTTGTGAGGGTTGTGGTGGTGATGGCAGCAGTGGTTCCAGTTGTAAATGGTGGAAGAATCACAGTCCACTCACTAACACTTGAGGATGGAAAACCTAAGCACAGGAATTGATGACGGTGTTAAACAGTCCATTCCTCAGTGCTCTGTACACAGTAAGCACTCAATAAATACGACTGAATGAATGAATGGACAAATCGTATTAGATGCTTTGATTGACAGCATGCCACCACTGTGTCTTCATATCCCAAATCTATATGCACCACTCTGGATAGTGTTTTCCCAAAAAGAGGCTTGCCATGGGCAAAGAACAGTCCCTAATTCTTCAGGAGCGTTCTAGCAAATTGTGCAATGAAAACACATGTTATAGCAACGAATGACAATAGTGCATTTTGTAGGTTAGGACCTTACTTGGGGCCCTTTTGGGAGAAAATCCCAGACATGAAAGAAAGCTGCAAATGAAAAAAAAAACCAAAAAAAAAAAACCAGGAGGAGGGCCCTTCAGCAGCTTCTTTCATATTCTGGTCCCTCTGGAAGCTGGGCATTTAAAACTTGGCTTCATCAATTAACATCTAAAAGACAGGCAGGAGCAGAGTTTAAATTAAACAAAAGTCTGCAGGACCCAGCCTCCTATCTCGTTTAAAGTTTGAGGTTTTACAATCTGGCTATCACTTTGGTCCAGACTTTGCCAACTCTGTAACCCATTTAAACTTCCTTTTATTCAAAAAGGGAAATATTTTACTTCCAAGAGAAATACCATTTTGTCTCTCCTACTGACAATTTGCACCTTTAAAAACCTGGGAAAAGCAAAAACCTAAGGGAACAGTGCAACTTGAATAAACCAGAGTTGATTGGCTTGACTTAAGCTGTCCCTATCTTCCCAAGTGCAGGGAAATTTTCCAGAGACATCAAATACCTTTATTGACCTGGAAAGGGTACAAATACACATCCGCTAATCTAGAAAGACTCAGTGGAACCAAGACAAGATCCTCACTGATCTGGAAAGATTGTCTCTCTGGCCTTGGCCACATTCAGAGTGAGAAGTAATCCTTTCATGCTTTTGGCTTTCTTCAAGTGGGCTTTGTTTCCACTTTGATGTACATGGTTTTGCCCACAGTGCTCTGCTCACAAGCCTGCTTATAAAGATGGTATTTGTCAAGCACTTACTATGTGCAAAGCACTGAAAAGTGGAATATTTTCCTGACATGGAAAGGGGAACTTTCTTCATGAATTGGACTTTTTAATATGCAGGCTGGATTCACTTTCCAGAACCCAGATAGGCAACATTTTTTTCTATAACCTGCCTTAGTACATTTGCATTTTCCTGAAGGAATCCAACTGGACATAAACTGATTTAGAGAGTATAATGCAATGTGTCAGATGACACAGAGATGGAATCATTCTTGATCTGTCACACACTGTATGGACAAAAATCTTCCTATGCACACACAGGCCCTAACGTTTGCCATCGTCAAGGTGTTCTTGTCAGATAAGAGATGTACACGGTTCCAAATTTCAGAGTGAAGCTCACGCAGATGATCTGTTATTGATCTGGCTCTGTAGATGTTTGGCATACTTTTCACTTGATATCTTCAGGGTGATTCACAGACTCCAGATGCCTTAGTTCAATCCCTCTGTCTGCTTGGTTCTGCTCCAAATGGAATATCCTATTAGAATGGTGCTGACACATGTATGTAGTCACAGTGACGAGACAGGGAATTACATTGCTCCAGGGTGAAGCTATGGACCTGTCAGTTGAGAAGGAGCCTCTGTGTTTGAGAAAGTCTTTGCCATTATCTCTCTTAAGTAGGTCATTTCTGGATCGCAATGTCTCCTCTGATTATCCTGCCTGTTAGATAGCTCACTGGGTGGCCTTCAAAATGACTGTGGTGTCCTATTTCTTGCACAGGTCATTGTCAGTGAAGGTGCTGCTGTCCGTTCTGATTTCTTCAACTTCAAAATGGCTTCCGGCCATTGGACAGAGACTGATACCGTCTGTTTGATACGTGTGAAGGTACACTTCCACCCATAATCTTCTCTTCACCTGGAGAGTCCAGAGATACTGCATCTTTAGCGAGTTTCGGTATATTTTCTATTTTCCTGGCAATCAATCAACCATATTTATTGAGTGGTTATTGTGTGCAGAGCACTGTACCTTAAGAGAGTACAATATAACAGAGTTGGTAGACATGTTCCTTGCCCACAATGAGTATACAGGTAAGTGGGAACTTACCTGTCTGGTTCGAATACTGTCTTCACCTAATATTTTTTTCTCAGATGTTGGCTCATCTTAACCATAGTCCCTCTTATATACAAAAGCCATGGTTTTAACAGGGCCGGTCGCTTTGTTATCTATCTTCAAAGTGCACGGTCTTCTGTTTAGGGCTTTGTTGATGATAGATTCTGAGAAACCACTTGATAATGAATCCTTTAGTACTGAGAGTTCCTGACTACAGTGAACCCCTTCAGCTAATCTCAGAGAACTAGTAGCATGTGGGTTTGCTAATGAGCAGTTTTGAGCTGAAGAGGATGGGGCTTTGCATTCAGCGAGCTGCGAATATGTGTTGTTTCTGTCGTTAGTATGTCAAGGATTTTTATTTATCGGGACATCCAAGAAAGGATTCTGCCACCGACCTCTAATTCCACACAGCTGATTTTCACATTCATGCTGTTGGGGTGAGATAAAAATGTATCAAGTTCTTCTTGGGAATGGGGCCATATGAGGAAGATGTGTTAGATTTTGTGCTTTGCCAAATCTCGTGCACTGAGGATCTGAGCCATAATGTGATTGAGTGCGAGTGCTTTAATCCATATGACAATTTGGGAGAGGAGGCTGAATGCGGAAGAGAAGCCGTCAAAAAGTTCAGTCTTGACAGATATTGTCAGCACCTCGCAGAAGTCTCTACGGGTGGATTTGGGTTGAAAATCAGGGAGAGAAACTAAGCTCAGTTGTTGATAATATTAGAACCTTCACATGTCAGGCCCAGCTGGTGGTTTTCAGCAAAGCATCTGCACATGATAAACCATGAAAGTCCTCTATGACTACATATGAGTGTATGCTTGCAGTGATATTAGTGATGGGAGTTATTAAGCACTTTTGATTTGCTGAACACTGTGCTGGGCACTGGAGTAGATTAAAAAAAATAATGGCATCGGACACAGTCCCTGTTCCCCAGGAGGCAGAGAGTCAAAGAGGGATGGAGAACAGATCATTTATCCCCTTCACCTGTGCTTCTGACCCTATCCCATCATACCTTTTTAAAGCACTCTCCCCATCCCTTCTTCCCTCCTTGACTGGCAATTTCCTTTCACTTTGCAACCGCTTCTTCCCCATTGCTTTCAAAAAGGCTTATGTAGCTCCTAGCCTGAAAAAAACCCTCCCTTGACCCAATGGCTCCCTCCAGTTATTGCCCCATCTCCCTCCTACCATTTCTCTCCAAATTTCTGGGGGGTTGTTTGTACCCACTATCTCAGCTTCCTCTCTGCCAGTTCTCTCCTTGGTCCCTTCCAATATAGCTTCTGCCCCCTTCACTCCGTGGAAACAGCCCTCTCTAAAGTAACCGATAACCTTCTTCTCACTAAATCTGTCGGCCTCTAACAACAATAAATAATACATAATTATGGGATCTGTTAAGCGTTTACTGCATGCCAGGCACCGCACTAAATGCTGGGGTGGATATAAGCAAATAGGTTTGGACACAGTCCCTGTCCCAGGTGGGGCTCACAGTCTCAATCCCCATTTTACAGATGAGGTAACTGAGGTACAGAGAAGTGAAGTGACGTACCCAAGGCCACACAGCAGACAAGTGGTGGAGACAGGATTAGAACCCATCTAACTCCCAGGCCATTGCTCTATCCACTACACCATGCTGCTTCTATCCTAATCGTCCTTTCAGCTGCCTTTGACATTGTAGACCACCCCCTTCTCTTTGAAACTGTATCCAACCCTGGCTTTACTGACACTGTCCTCTCTTGGTTCTCCTCCTACCTCTCTGACCATTCCTTCAGACTTTCTTTTGCAGGCTCCTCTCCTGTCTCCCATTTTCTGACCATGGGCATCCCTCAAGGCTCACTTCTAGATACCCTTCCATTCTCCATCTACATGCATTCCTTTGGGGAATTTATTTGCTCCCATGGCTTCAGCTACCATCTCTATGTGGATGATTTACAAATCTATATGTCCAGCACAGATCTTTCTCCTTCTCTGCCATCTCATATTTCTTCCTGCCTTCGGGATACTGCTACTGGATGTCCCACTGACACCTCAAACTAAACATGTCCAAAACTGAACTCCTTATCTTCCCACCCAAATCCTGTCCTTCCGCTGATTTTCCCATCACTGAAGACAATACTACTACCCTTTCTCACAAGTCCATAACCTTAGTGTTGTCCTCGACTCATCTTTCTCATTCAACTCACGTATTCCATCTGTCACCAAACTCTGTCAGTTCAATCTTCACGACATTGTTAAAATCTGCCCCTTCTTCTCCATCCAAACTGCTACCATGCTGATCCAAGCATTTATCCTATTCCACGTTGATTACTGCATCTGCCTCCTCCCTGACCTCCCTTCCCCTGCCTCTCCCCACTCCAGTCCATACGTCACCCTGCTGCACAGATCATTTTTCTTAAAAACGTTCAGTCCACGTATCCTCACTCCTCAAGACCTCCAGTGGTTGCCCATCCACCTCTGCATCAAACAGAAACTCCTTGCCCTTGGCTTTAAAGCACTCAATCAGCTCACCCCCTGCTACCTCACCTCAGTGATACTCCTAATACTCTATGCCAATCAAAACCACATTTTCTAATCCCCTCTCACCTAGAGAAATGCCACATCTAAAATAGGTCCATTTGGGAGCCCTCTAGGACTTTCTCCCTTCCAGTCAATCAATTAATGCTATTTATCAAGGATTCCTTGAGGGAAAGGATCCTATCTAATGGCTCTATTGTTCTCTCCTATGTGCTTACCACAGTTCTCTGCACCGGGTAGACTGTCAGCTCCTTGACGGCAGGGATCGCAACTACCAACTCTGCTATATTGTGCTCTCCCAAGCACTTAGTACAGTGCTCTGCACACAGTAAGACCTGAATAAATACCATTGATAAGCTAATTGATTGACACTGTGGGATAGGCTAAGTACTTGGGAAAAGAGTACAAGAAACACGAGACATGCATTCCCTTCTTTCTTCCCTTCCTTATTCTTAGATTGTGAGCCCTTTGGACCCTGTCTATTCCTCACCTCAGTGCTCAGAACAGGGCTTTGTACATAATAAGTGCTTAATAAGTACTACCCCTACTAATGAGAGAAGCGGACAAAAATTATTTACAAATAGTGAAAGCAGGAAGAAGGAAAGGGTTGCAGCGGGAATTAGTACCATTATATCAGGGTGATATCATTTAATGTTACTTTGTGATACCCATAGGTGAAATATAATGGGAGAAGAGAAGTAGCAACTTTCTCAGTCTCGATCCAAATGTTCAATATGCAGAAACCGCGCAAGTTTCCGTGATAGAACCATTAAAGTTTCGATGCCACCATTTTTCCCGTTAATGCTCTTTTAACTTCACACTTGTGATCTTCAATGTGACCTCGTGTTCACCTTGAAATTTACAGAGAAGCATTTGGCTTTTTTTAATTTGCAATGTTTATATGGTACTAGAGAGTTACAATGGGCTAGAAGGGTTAGTGGGGGCCAAATTAAACCCAATAGAAAGAAACGAAGAAAGAACCAGAAACAAAATGTTTCATTAAAGCTATACATTCTTATCATGCATTTCAAACTATTAATTCACCATTCACTATACATCAACTGTGTGCTATTACTGTTAGGATTCAGGCTAGGCAAATAATGAAAAGAATATTTCATTCTGTAAAAACAAAGTGGTTTTCTAAGCAAAATTTCAATTGGAAACAGTAAAATCGAAATCCTAACCCCTTTGATATTCCCCCAAGCAGGAAAAAAAAAAACCTCACTGAAACTTCTGGGAAGCTAATCTGACTGCATCTATCAAAGTGACGAGACAGCTACGTGCAGCGTTCACCGTACAGAAGAAAACCCGTGAATCACCAGCACCCGGGAAATTAATTATAGCCCATTAGAGAGGGTAGAGCAGAGCTGAAAGATGGGCTGGAAAGCGATGGGGTGGGGGGAGAAGCCAGGGTGACATTTGTGCCACTGACCATTTGCTTGAAGGTGTTAATTAATTTGCTCAACGGGATCCAGATCAAACTCAAGCATTTATGGAAATCCCAGTTTTTGTTTCCTACCTAGCTGTAGGTTTCTATTTTTCTCTCTGCCTATGCAGTACGGTCTTATTCAGAGAGGTACAGATTCCCTTTAGATGTGGAGCTTCCAAAAAAGAAGTCATCCAGCAAATTAGTAAGAATGACTTCACTTTTCTCACCCTAAGAAACCCTGAAAGTTGGGGAACCCCAGCATGGAGCAAAGAAAATGAAAATCTCCAACGTCTTCTCTTACCTGAACTATCCCAGGGCTTGAAACTGTGCTTGGAAGCCTGTGTAAAGAATACTGCCTATATTTAGTCACTGTTGGTGGCTAGGTCATAATTCACTGTGAAGTGGTTATAAAAAAGGAGAGAGGATAGATTAACCTTTCAGAGCCACCTGGTCTCGGGAGTTCCCAGTGTGGCAATGTATTTCTTACAGGGGGAAGTGGGAGATCTGCTGGTGCCACATTAATCTGATGCAATCCATCCTCCCAATCCAGGGATGGGTAAACGAGTTCCAAAAAGATGCCATCAAATCTAAGTCCTCTCTTCCATCCTCCAGAGTGAATCCAAACCTTCAGAGCTCAAAAACACTTGGCAAAGCATCTCTCCTCATTTTCTCCACTGCATATCTGCAGGTGGGAGGAAGCCGCCGCCCCTATTTCCTTGAAATCAGTAAACAGTGTCACCTGCATTTCACCAAAGCTTCTGGGGAAATGAAGACATATGACAGGCTCCCTTTGGGAATGACAAGCCAATATCGTCTCAAGTAAGGCCATATGTCATCAACCACAACGTTCAATATCGCTGTGCAAAACCATTTCTTTGATCTGAAAGGAATGAAAATGGAGAAATGTACCAGAAAAAAACAAAACAAACCATCCTACGTGAGTTCCTGCAACATGGACTTATATAGGAGCGTCATGGCAGTTTGTGACTGCTTTAGAGCAGGGACCGTGTAGAACAACATTTGATATGGCACCTTGCTCTTTCCTGGAAGTCAAGCAATGATGATGATGATGAGATTGAGGAGGGCAAGGGTATATGAAGAGTTCAGTGAACCGAAATATCAAAGGCTGCAGATGCATAAGCTCGTTGTGGGCAGGGAACGTGTTTACCAACTCTGTGATCTCTGTGATACTGTACTCTCCCAAGTGCATAGTACAGTGCTCTGCACATAGTAAGTGCTCAATAAATATAATTGTTGATAATAACAGCAATAGTATTTTTAAGTGCTTACTATGTGCTAAGCACTGGGGAAAGTACAACATGATCAGATAAAGCACAGCCCATGTCCCAAATGGGGATCAAAGTGTAAGAGGGAAAGAGAACGTTTTGTAAAGTGCTCTGTGCACGGTTAGCACTCTATGAATACCATTCATTGATTGATGGATTACGTACCTATCCGTAATTTATTTATATTAATGGCTGTCTTCCCCTCTGGACTCTAAGCTCATTGTGGGCAGGGACTGTGTCTACCAACTTTGTAATATCGTACTCTCCCAAGTGCTCAGTATAGTGCTCTACAAACAGTAAATGCTCAATAGATATGATTGACTGAGGTTGGATATCTTTGCTCCATTTTACGGATGAGGGAACTGAGGCACAGAGAGCTTGTTAGCTTGTTGTGGGCAGGGAATGTGTCTGTTGTTGTACTGCAGTCTCCCAAGTGATTAGTACAGTGCTCCACACACAGTAAGCGCTCAGTAAATACGATTGAATGAATGAGTGAATCCAATACAACATAGTTGGTAGAGCCATTCCCTGCCCACATAACCCTTTTGTAGGCAGAGATTGTCTCTATTTATTGCTGAATTGTACTTTCCAAGTGCTTAGTATAGTGCTGTGCACACAGTAAGCGCTCAATAAATACGATTGAATGAGTGAATCTTGCTAAATTAAACCAATGCTTTCAGTACTTTGAGGCTAACTCTATGATGGGATTTATCCAATGTTTACCAAGCCCCTGTGCTAACCTCCAGGGGTGTAACAGACCCTATTTTTTTTTTTTTACCAAAAACCTAGTTTCAAATGAATTGTAAAGTTCTAGGTGAGATTTTGACACTTACCCCACTGTTTTCCTCTTTTTCGTTAATACTTTTTCCCGTTTAAACTTTGGGAGCTAAAACATGCCACTGTCTTGTAATTTAATTTAGAAAACAAATTATATATAATTTCTATGACAGTTACAATTTAGTGAACCATTAAAAGAGAGCTAGCTCACTGAGCAGAATAATAATAATTAATACTTATAATAACAATAATTATATTTTACATTTTGTTATGCCGATAAATCCCTATGAACTCTTGATATCACTCATTCTGCTTAATGTCACTAGGAGAGCAGCACGAGTTGGTCCCCAGTTAAAAATTAACTGATATTATTTTTCTTAATGATTTAATCTTGCTGAAGTGCTTCAAGCTTCCCTGATGAAAAGAACAAAACATCTTTCTTCCTTTTTGAAAAAAAAAGGGGTATAACAAGACAAATAAATCTAACCTCCCATGATGGAGAAAACTACTTTTCCCTCCTTCTCCTCCTCCACTACTTCCCCACCCCTCCAATCCCCTTTCTATCCCACTGAGTGCAAATTAGGAATTTAAGGAGATTGACTAATTATTTCAGGCCCCTAGAGGACAATTTCACAAATTATCAATCGCTCCAAGATACTTGTTTCTTCTCTTCAGAACTCCTTCAGACACCCTAAAGCAGTAAACTTGGAACTCATCCATCACCATAATTCTGAGGGATCCTGAAATCAGACTTTGTGAAATTGAGAACCTGATGGGTACAGAATACGGGTGCGCACTACCAAAACTGCATCTGATTGGATCACGGCTGTTCCCGGCCCCCTACCCATCTAATCTGATCTCCCTTCACTCAGTTGAAGGGATTAATTTGCCATCCGGTTATGAGCTGGGCCCTCTGATTGGCTTCTGCCGACATGAGCCACAGCCTCTGACTTCAAAAGTGGATGAGGTGTTGAGAAACTGCAAAATTTAAATGATCATCTTGGAGGACTTAGCCAGGTAAATGGATCATAATTCAAAGTGATGCTACTCCTTCATAGAACCTCCAGGATTCCACTGGGAGGATTTCAGAAGTTAGCACTGTTTGGCCTGGAATGCTATGAGGTGTCTGATTTTCATTAGATAGGAACTCCTTGAAGGCAGGTTAAGTATGACTTGCTTCTACTGTACTTTACCAGCATTTAATACAGTTTTCTGGCCCTCAGTAGATGCTCAATACAAGTAATTGATTGGTTAAATCCCCTCTTGTCTCCTCCCTGGATTGGAACATCAATTCCAGACTAGGTCTTCATTATCATCATCATCAACATCATCAATGGTATTAATTGGGTGGATGTTGTCTGCAGAGCACTGCATCAAGCACTCGGGAGAGTACAATAAGAATGAGTTTTGCTTTTTTATGGTGTTTGCTAAGAGCTTACTGTAATAATGTTGGCATTTGTTAAGCGCTTACTATGTGCAGAGCACTGTTCTAAGCGCTGGGGGAGATACAGGGTCATCAGGTTGTCCCATGTGAGGCTCACAGTTAATCCCCATTTTACAGATGAGGTAACTGAGGCACCGAGAAGTTAAGTGACTTGTCCACAGTCACACAGCTGACAAGTGGCAGAGCAGGGATTCAAACCCATGACCTCTGACTCCCAAGCCCGGGCTCTTTCCACTGAGCCACGCTACTTTGTGCAAGGCACTGAAGTAAATACAAGCTAATCAGGTTGGACACAGCACCTGTCCCTTATGGGGCTCACAGTTTTAATCCCCATTTTACATATGAGGTAACTGAGGTCAGAGAAATGAACTGAATTGCCCAAGGTCACACAGCAGACCAGTGAGGGAGCCGAGGTTAGAAGCCAGGTCCTTCTGACTCCCAGGCCCATGTTCTATCCACTAGATCACACTGCTTCCCTGTAGAGTTGATAGACATGTTTCCTGCCCATGACAAGCTTACAGTCCAGATGGGGAGACAGACATTAATATAAATAACCTATAACATATAATTTGAAGATATGTACAAAAGTGCTGGGGGTTAAGGGTGGGTGAATTAAACTGCCCAAAGACACAGATCCAAGTGCATAGAGAATGCAGAAGGGAGAGGGAGCCAGGGAAAATAGGGCTAAATTGGGGAAGGCCTCCTGGAGAAGACGTGACCTTAATAAGGCTCTGAAGGTGGAGAGAGTGGTGGTCTGGCATACATGGAGGGGGAGGGAGTTTCAGTATAGAGAGAAGATGTGGGCAAGGGATTGGCAGTGAGATAGATGAGACCAGGGCATGGTGAGTAAGTATGCAGGTTGGGATGTAATAAGAGTCAAGTCAGGTAGGGTAGCAGGGGGTGGGCTGATTGAGTGCTTTAAAGACAAGGGTGAGGAGTTTCTGTTAGGTGTGAAGGTGGATGGGCAACCATTGGAGGTTTCTGAGGAGTGGGGAGACATAGGCTGAACTTCTTTTAGAAAAATGATCTTTGCAGCAGAGAGAAGTATGGACAGGAATGGGGAGAGATAGGAGGCAGGGAGATCAGCAAGGAGACACATGCAGTAGTCAAGGTGGGATATGATAAATGCTTGGATCAGTTTGGTAGCAGTTCGGATGGAGAAAAAAGGCAGATTTTAGCAGTGCTGTGAAGGTAGAACCAACAGGATTTGGCGACAGATTAAATATGTGGGTTGAATGAGAGAGATGAATAGAAGACAAAACCAAGGTTATGGGCTTGTAAGATAGGGAATATGGTGATATTGTCTACAGTGATGGGAAGACAGTGGGAGGACAGGGTTTGGGTGGGAAGATAAGGAGTTCAATTTTGACATGTTTAGTTTGAGATGTTGGTGGGACATTCAGGTAGAGATGTCCTGAAGGGACATTTGAGACTGCAGAAAAGGAGAGGTCGAGGCCAGAAAGTAGCTTCGGGAATCATCTGCATAGAGATGGTCGTTGAAGTCATGGGAGCGAATGAGTTCACCAAGGGAGTGTGTGGAGCTGAAGAATAGAAAGGGATCTAGAACTGAGCCTTGAGGAGCCCCACTGTCAGAGGGTGGGAGCCAGAGGAGGAGTCTGCCAAAGAAACTGAGAAGCAGTCAGAAAGATAGAAGGAGAACTAAGACAGGACCGTTTCAGTGAAGCTAAGGTTGGATAAAGCTTCAAAGAGAAGAGGGTCCACATTGTCAAACTCAGTTGAGAGGTCTAGGAGGATTAAGATGGAGTAGAGGCTGTCAGATTTGGTGAGAAGGAGGTCATTGGTTACCTTAGAATGGGCTCTTTCCATAGCATAAAGGGGGTGGGAACCAGATCAGAGGGGATCGAGGAGAGAATTGGAGGAGAGGATATGGAGACAGTGCAAGTAAACAAAGATCTCCCTTCAGTCCCCAAAATGTGTTTTTCCACTCTCAATCTCCTCATCTGAGAGTAGGGGAGGAGAGTTTGAAAAATAAGAAAGCCCTGTCGGGGCTCCTGTGACATGGAAGCTTCCAGACATTCCTGTATGTATACTGCAAAATCAGCTGCCACATAAAGCTTGCTCCCCTGGCTTATCAATCCATCAGTCATTCATATTCGTGGAGTGCTTAGAGAGTTAACTGCTTTCTAGAACCTTCTGTTAAATGCTCCTGGGAGTACAACAAAAACTAAAGATATGGTCCCTACCCTCAAGAAGCTTATGTTACAATGGGGAAAATTGGGCATAAATTATTTATAAAGAGTGGGAGTAGGAGAAAGAACAAGAATACACCTGATAGAAGTAGGAGTATGGAAAAATAGGTGAATAAATGATAGAAAATAAGTTGTGCATGACTGTAAGCTGTCTAGATGGTAAGCACCTTAAGGATGGGGGATCATGTCTACCAACTCTGTTGTATTGTACTCTCCAAGTGCTTACTATTTGGTACTCTCCATGTAGTAAGTGCTCGGTAAATACCATTGATTGATGGATTGATAGTGCATGTAAATAAATATATGCTAAGTACTGTTGTACCAATACAATTGGGATATATATGTTGAAACAAGGTGGTGTGGTGGTGGAAGGGCTAATCAGAGAAATCTTCCTGCAAGAGGTGGAATTTATGGGTGGCTTTAAAGATAGGGAAAGCTGTTGCCAGGAGACTATGAGATGGGCAGAGAGTTCCAGGCAGAGGTAAGGGTGTATTCAATCAATTGTATTTATTGAGCTCTTACTATGTGCAGAGCACTGTACTAAGTGCTTGGAATGTACAATTTGGCAACAGATAGAAACAATCACTGCCCAACAACGGGCTCACAGTCTAAAAGGGGGAGACAGACAACAAAACAAAACAAGACAAAACGAGTAGTCTGGCATCAATATCATCAAGATAATTAGAATCATAGATATGTACACATAATTAACAAAATAGAGTAATAAATAATATATACAAATATGCACAAGCGCTGTGGGGAGGGGAAGGGGGAAGAGCAGAGGGAGGGCATAAGGGGAATGGGGAGGGGAGGAGGAGCAGAGGATTATGGAGGGCTCAGTCTGGGAAGGCCTCCTGGAGGAGGTGAGCTCTCAGTAGGGCTTTGAAGAGAGGAAGAGAGTTAGTTTGGTGGATGTGAGGAGGGAGGGCATTCCAGGTCAGTGGTAGGACGTGGGCCAGGGGTCGACTGCCGGACAGGAGCGAACAAGGGACTGTGAGGAGGTCAGCGGTAGAGGAGCGGAGTATACGGGGTGGGCTGTAGAAGGAGAGAAGGGAGGTGAGGAAGGAGGGAGCTAGGTGATGGAGAGCTCTGAAGCCAAGAGTGAGGAGTTTTTGTTTTATGCGAAGGTTGATAGGCAACCGCTGGAGGTTTTTGAGGAGAGGAGTGACATGCCCAGAGCGTTTCTGTAGAAAGATGACCTGGGCAGGGGAATGAAGAATAGACTGGAGTGGGAGAGACAGGAGGAGGCATTGGTAGAGGCATAGAACCCAAAGCTAGGCACGGTAGGAAGGTTAGCTTTGGAGGAACGAAGAGTGCAGGCTGAGGGGTTGCAGGTAAAGAGAGCAGGTATGTAACAACTAAACCGTAGTGAGGCTTGACTCTCATAGTCAGGAGCTTCTGGTTGGTGTGAAGGGAAATGGGTAACCACTGAAGGTTGTTGAGGAGTGGAGAAGCATATGCTAAACAACAGTTTAGAATGGGGATCAAGGGAGCAGACTATAGTTCGGATTGGAGAGGGGAGAGATAGGAGATGAAGCCACTGTCCAGTTAGCCAACGTAATAAGTCTAACCACACTGACTGATTCAACCAGGGAAAGAGCTTTCTATGAAGAGTACCTGTACTTCCCTCCAGTGGCAGAACCTTGAATAGCAGTAATATAGGAGAGCTACCCCACAATGTTTTTTCGCTCTCTGATTCACAGCATTCCTGCAATAATGTTTCCCCCAGAAGGATGCCAGTGGATTACTGTCATTTCAGACCTTTTGGGCCTACAGTTTTCCCAAGTTTGAAGACTCTTCAGATGTCAGCAGAGAGGCAAATGTCATGATAATGTAAACAGGGACAGTCTTTCCAAGAAATAGCTACCTCTGGGGTAGGATGTGGCTCCAACTTAGCCCACAACCCCAGTGAGAAAGAAGGCAGTCTCCACAAGTTGATGAAACAGAGACTTGTGGCAAGGAGATACCTAAGGAAAAGCTGCACTTAAGCTAATAAGTTGCTGAAGAAAAACATCTCTGTAACTGGTTCTCATGTGATTCACTGGCCTTACTTATTAACTCATAATGGGGGTTGTGTAGTCTGACTGCAGATACAAACTGCAAGTGTTAGCCTTCACATGATTGCTTCGATGATTTAAGCAATCCTCACATCTGTTTTGATTTCCCCATTTTCTAACCATTTTTTAAATGGATTTGTTAAGCACTTACTATGTGCCAGGTACTAAGATAAGCACTGGGATAGATAAAAGATAATCACTTTGGACACAGTCCATGTCCCAGGCGGGGCTCACAGCCTTAATCTTCATTTTACAAATGGGGAAATTGAGGCTCAGAGAAGTGAAGTAACTTGCCCAGGGTCTCACTGTAGATGAGTGACAGAGCCGGGATTAGGACCCACCCCCTCTGAGTCCACAAGGCCAACCTACTTCTCAGTTCATTCATTCAGTCATATTTATGGAGTGCTTACTGTCTTCAGAGAACTGTACTAAGCACTTGTACAGTCACCATTTGTAGCATGGTGGTAATCCTCTTGTGCCTCAATTTATAGTAGCTATTACCCTCCACTTCCGATACCTGCAAGGCAGATCACTTAATCAGTTGTATTTATTCAGTGCTTTCTTTGTGCAGAGCACTGTACTAAGTGCTTGGGAGAGTACAATATAACAGAGTTGGTCGACAAATTCCCCGTCCACAAGGAACTGACAGTCTAGAGACGGAGCCAGACATTAATACAAATAAATTACGGATACGTACACAGGTCCTCTGGGGTGAAGGTGGGGTGAATGAAGGGTACAACTCTAAGTGCAAGGGTGACGCAGAAGGGAGAGGGAGTAGGGGAAATGCAGGCTTAGTTGGGGAAGGCCTCTTGGAGGAGGAGATGTGTTTTTAATAAAGCTTTGAAGTTGGGGAGAGTTATCATCTGTCCGATATGTAGGGGGAGGGAGTCCAGGGCAAGGGATCAATGGCAAGATAGACAAGACTGAGTTACAGTGAGTAGGTTGGCGTTAGAATGTTCTGGGTTGTAATTGGAGATCTACAGTGTAGTAGATCTAGAATGGTTTGATCCAACACATATTCTAAGAGGAAGCCCTCCCCTGGGAATGAGGGGGATCTGCCACTTCCTTCAGTCCACAGTGAATATGGCACCACATTGGAAGGTTCCCACTGCTTGGGCCTTGAGGTGGTTGGTGTGGCCTTGGAGATGACCCTTGGCAAATAGCTCCTTTGGCTTTTCGCAGTGGTGACTAAGTGAGCTTGCACTTTTCAGAGCACCACTTTCATACTCCTCACATATCACAAGCATTCCCATGACTTTCTGCCTTCCTCTATTATGTCCATAGCACCTTCTCTTCTCTGGGTCCCACAGGGAAAAGATTTCCCCTTGTCATATGTATAGTAATAAAAGGCAGGATGATCCGAAGTTTGAAGAATCAGACCAGGAATTTGACATCCCAAAGGCAAGGGATGAGAGAATGAGAGTGACACTGAACAGACCACCAAAGTCTGCATGGCCTAGTGGATAGAGCACGGGCCTGGGAGTCAGAAGATAGTGGGTTTTAATCCTGGCTCCTCCACTTGTCTGCTGTGTGACCTTGGGCAAGTCATATCACTTCCTCTGTGCTTCAGTTACCTCATCTGTAAAATGGGGATTGAGACTGTGAGCCCCATGTGGGATAGGGAATGTGAACAACCCCATTTGCTTGTACTCACCACAGCACTTAGTACAGTGCCTGGCACATAGTAAATGCTTAACAAATACCATAATTATTTTTATTATTAGAACCGAGGTTTATCCCTCATTCTGGATGGGAACATAGCCCTCTCCTCCGCCAGGTAAAATTTCTTTTCTTCCCTCATTGACACCCATGCCCGTCACCCCCGCCAATTGTTCTGGACCTTTAATTCTCTCCTCAGGCCCCCTGTTCCTCCCCCTCCCCCATCCTTCACCCCCAATGATCTGGCCACCTACTTCATCATGAAAATTAACACAATCAGGTCTGAGCTCCCCAAAGTCACATCTCCCCCTTCTGCCTCCCCCCCACCAACCCTCTCCCCTGCTTTCCCTTCTTTCCCTGCAGTATCCTCAGAGGAGATCTCCTCCCTCCTTGCAAGTGCCACCCCCTCCACCTGTGCTTTGGACCCCATTCCCGCTCACCTTATAAAAACCATCACCCCTTCCCTCCTCCCCTCCTTAACTTCTATCTTTAACCGCTCACTCTCCACTGGTTTCTTCCCCTCTGCCTTCAAACATGCCCATGTCTCCCCCATCCTAAAAAAAACCCTCTCTCGACCCCACTTCCCCTTCCAGTTATCGCCCTATCTCCCTACTACCCTTCCTTTCCAAGCTCCTAAAACGAGTCGTTTATACCCGCTGCCTAGAATTCCTTAAATCCAACTCTCTCCTGAACCCCCTCCAATCTGGCTTCTGTCCCCTCCACTCTACTGAGACTGCTCTCTCAAAGGTCACCCATGACCTCCTTCTTGCCAAATCCAATGGCTCCTACTCTATCCTAATCCTCCTTGACCTCTCAGCTGCCTTTGACACTGTAGCCCATCCCCTTCTCCTCCACACCTTACCTCACCTTGGCTTCACAGACTCTGTCCTCTCCTGGTTCTCCTCTTATCTTTATGGCCGTTGATTCTCGGTCTCCTTCGCAGGCTCCTTCTTCCCCTCCCATCCTCTAACTGTAGGAGTCCCTCAAGGGTCAGTTCTTGGCCCTCTTCTGTTCTCCAACTACACTCACTCCCTTGGTGAACTCATCCGCTCTCATGGCTTCAACTATCATCTCTATGCAGATGACACACAAATCTACATCTCTGCCCCTGTCCTCTCCCCTTCCCTTCAGGCTCGTATCTCATCCTGCCTCCAACACGTCTCTATCTGGATGTCTGCCTGCCACCTAAAACTCCACATGTCCAAAACTGAGCTCCTCATCTTCCCTCCCAAGCCCTGTCCTCTTCCTGACTTCCCTATCACTGTGGATGGTACGACCATCCTTCCCATCTCTCAAGCCCGCAACCTTGGTGTCATCCTTGACTCGGCTCTCTCATTCACCCCACACATCCAATCCGTCACCGAGACCTACCGGTCTCACCTTTATAATATCGCCAAGGTCCGCCCTTTCCTCTCCACCCAAACGACTATCTTACTGGTACGGGCTCTCATAATATCCTGCCTGGATTATTGTGTCAGTCTTCTCTCTGATCTCCCTTCCTCCCGTCTCGCCCCGCTCCGGTCTATTCTTCATTCTGCTGCCCGGCTCATCTTCCTGCAGAAACGCTCTGGGCATGTCACTCCCCTTCTTAAAAACCTCCAGTGGTTGCCTATCAACCTCCGCATGAAACAAAAACTTCTCACTCTAGACTTCAAGGCTCTCCATCACCTTGCCCCCTCCTACCTCTCCTCCCTTCACTCTTTCTACTGTCCACCCCACAGGCTCCACTCCTCTACTGCCCACATCCTCACCGTCTCCCGTTCTCGCCTATCCCACCGTCAACCCCTGGTCCACATCCTCCTGCTGTCCTGGAATGCCCTCCCTCCTCACCTCCGCCAAACTAATTCTCTTCCCTTCTTCAAAGCCCTACTGAGAGCTCACCTCCTCCAAGAGGCCTTCCCAGACTGAGCTTCCCCTTTTCCCTCTGCTCCCTTGGCTGCCTCTCTGCCCCGCCCCTTCACCTCCCATCAGCTAAGCTCCCTTTTCCCCCCCTTTCCCTCTGCTCCTCCCCCTCTCCCTTCCCCTCCCCTCAGCACTGTGCTCATCCGCTCAGTTGTATATATTTTTATTACCCTATTTATTTTTGTTAATGAGATATACATCCCCTTGATTCTATTGATTGCTATTGTTTTTGTCTGTCTGTCTTCCCCAATTAGACTGTTAGCCCGTCAATGGGCAGGGACTGTCTCTATCTGTTGCCGAATTGTACATTCCAAGTGCTTAGTACAGTGCTCTGCACATAGTAAGTGCTCAATAAATACTATTAAATGAATGAATATGAAGGGGGGAGGGAGTTGGAAGATCGGCGGGAGGGTGTGAGCAAAGGGGTAATGAGAAGAGGGAGAGAAAAAGAGAAAGCAATGTGGGGGGGGCGGCACAGTAAGTAAAAGCAAAGTGTGTCGATTGTATTATAGTGGGGGAAGAGCAAAGTTAGATAGGAGGGAGAGTGCTGATTGAGTGCCTTAAAGCCAAAGGTCAGGAGTTTCTGTACGCTGCAGAGATGGATGGGCAACCATTGGAGGTTTTTGAGGAGTGGGGCGATATGGACTGAAATGTTTGTGTTTCAGAAATATGATCTGGGCATCAGAGCGAAGTATGGACTGGAGAGAGGAGAGGCTGGAAACAGGGAGGTCATCAAGAAGGCTGATGTTATAATCGAGACATGATATAAAAAGTGCTTGGACCAGAGTAATAGCAGTTTGGATGGAGAGATAGGGGTGGATTCTAGAGATGTTGTGTGAAGATAGAACCGATGGGATTTGCTGGCTGACTGAATAAATACGGTGTTGTTGCCGAGTGGCTGAGGGACTGCTGATGAATCTATTGGATTGGGAGGGATGACACCCGAAGAAAAAGTGGGATGAATTTCCCTCTGGTGCTACTATGCTTTTACTTTGGTGATGGGAAAAAAATGGAGAAAATCTGATTTCATTCCTCTCTGGCATCAGAAAAAGAAAAGGAAAAAGACCCTAGATCATGTAAGCTCAAAGGAAAGAAGGGGCGACCCCAGCCCCGCATAGCAGAAAAGCATTCGAATAGTATACACCAGCTGAAGAGCAATGAGACGCAGCCCCTAGAGCATCGCACGCCAATCACCAGACAGTGATTTGCTTTTCTCCCTGAAAGTGGAACTCCTTGCATTTCACTTTATCTGAGTTTTTGTGTTTTGATTTGTGTTTATTTTGTTTTGACACGAAAGGGTAGGGAAGGGCTTTATCTTTTAAAACTAAAAGGAAAAACTATTATCAGGCATCGGCTAGAGAGCCCGGCTGACACCACTCCAGGTGAATTGTGGTACTCTCCAAATGGGAGCGATCGAACCTTCTCCAGAGAGGAGCGGTATTCCCTAAGGGATAGCGGTGAGAACTTGGGCCTTTTATCTTGTGGCAAAAGCCTCAGAAATTTCCACTCTGAAAAAAGCACTGGGAAACTTTGCTTTGAGCTAATCCAGGTATTGTGGCCGTAAACCTTAGGTTTGATGTTCAGCGGCTGCAGAAGCCCCAAGTCAGATGAAATGGACATCCATGCCTAAGGGCTTTGGTAACTGAAATAGCTGGGGAAGAAGAGAAGAGAGAGAGGGGAGACTGTGAAGGGGAGAAGTGGGTCTAGTCAGTCCCTCAGACTTTGTGGACTCTCAATCCCTGCATTCATCCGAAAGCCAGCCCGCATTGCCCAAGAAGGAAAGGAGAGCTAACATTTGTCGACTGGGGCCTTCGCAAGACTGTGCCGGGGCAGAAACTGCAGCAGAGGTTTACAAGACAAAAACAGCCATAAGCGTATAATCACTGTGAAGAAACAAAATGGCAGAGGAGGTTTCTCATCCCAAACCCAGTTGACCTCAAAAGCCAAACTAAATTTCCTTCTGTTGTGCAGAAGGAGGAGAGTCCAAAGTGTCCAAAGGTGCCTTCAAGCTAGCCTGCCATTGGTGACAAAGGGTTGGCACCAGCATTTGCTTTTATTTCTATTTTCCCACTCGCTTCCTCTTTCCCTCAGTAATAGCATAACTCCTAGGAGAAGGGGAAAAGAGGGGAGGGGAAGAAGAAGCTGCTATCTAGCATTCCTGGAAAAATTAGAGGATGCTTGGAATAGAATAGTAAAGGACTTCATCTCTCCTAAAGAACTCTAATAATACCCTGCCCAAACAACAATAATAATTATGGTATCGGCTGAGCACTTACTACGTGTTAAGCACTGAACTAATCGCTGGGGTAGATACAAGATCATTAGGTAGGACATGGTCCTTGTCCCAGAAGGGGCTCATGGTATAAGTAACAGGAAGAACAAGTATTGAATCCCCATTATACAGACCTGGCCCACTGGGGCTTGAATAGATAGAATCAATTCTCAATTATCCACACTAATGGGAGATACACAGAACACCTAAAAGCCACTGATAGCACTTGTGTATTTACTCATATAGAGAGGAGCAGCATGACCTAGTGGAAAATTCACAGGCCTAGGAATCAGAGGAGTTGGGTTCTAATCCCGGCTTTGCCACTTGCCTGCTGTGTGACCTTGGGCAAGTCACTTAACTTCTCTGTGAACTTTTAGGGGAGAGCAGTGCTGTGGAAATGGAAGTAATACTCATAACCACCATTATCATTATTATTAGTAGTAGTAGTAGTATATTTGGTTAAACACTTACTATGTATTGAACACTGTTGTAAGATCTGGGGTCGATGCAAGTCAATCAGGTTGGACACGGTTCCTGTCCCACATGGGGATCACAGCCTAAGTAGGAGGGAGACCATATAGCGAATCCTCATTTTACAGTTGGGAAAACTGAGGCACAGAGAAGATAAGGGACTTGCCCAAGGTCATATAGCAGGCAAGTGTCAGAGACAGGTCCTCTGACCCCCAGGCCTGTGGTCTTTCCACTAGGCTATGCTGCTCTTATTTGTGCTAAGCACTGAGACAGATACAAGATTAAGAGCTCAGGCACAGTCCCTGTCCCACAGATAGTTCACAGTATATTTTATCTGCTTTTTACTGATGAAGAAACTGCGGTCTAAATAGGGTAAGTGACTTGCTCAAGGTCACACAGCGGGAGAGGGACCGACCTGGGATGAGAACCTGGATCTTCTGATTCTCAGCCTCCTGCTCGTTCCACTAGGCCCCACTGCCAACTCTGTCCCAGTATGGGTCCAGATTACATTGAGTCTTTCCAACCTAATTTAGAGCTCATTATCTGTGCACTAAACTGAAACTTTGTAGCCCAAGGGAGAGAATGCTTCTCCCTCAGTGTCTCACTTACTACCAGGAAGAGATGTATGCACTGGGGAGAGTGTGACTCAGTACAATTTAGTGGGAGGAACGTGGAATTTTTTATAGAAAAGGAAATGCATGTAAAAGGTGAGATGGCATTGTCATCCTCAACATTATTGACAGAGTCCTATCCTACATGCTTAGGGATCCTAGAGAAGAAAAACGATGCTATGCCTGCTCTTGAGAAGCTTACAGGCCAGTGGGGAAGATGAACAAACATAAATTGATGAATGTTCAATTGTTAAAAGGGTGAGAAAAGATATACCTAATAAACACATGCATAAAAATAAATCAGAGCAAATAAAAAGTTGAGAAATAGCATGGAAAAAACACAGGACTGGGAATCAGGAGTTCTGGGTTCTGTTCCTGGCTCTGCCACTGTTTGACCTTGGGAAGTCACTTAACTTTTCTGTGCCACGTGGGAGAGGGACTGCGTCTGATCTGGTTATAGTGTATATCTATCTCAGCACTTAGTACAGAGCTTAGTACATAGTAAGGGCTTAATGAATGTCATTATTATTATCAATCAATCAGTTGTTTTTAATGAGCAGTTACTATGTGCAAAACACTGTACTATTAATGATAATAATGCTATTGGAACCTAAGACCGTAGAGGTGCCTGGTGGGATGGCATGATGGTCAAGATGAGGAGATGAATCGGAGAATCTTCCTGGAAGAGGTGGCTTTTTAGAAGGGCTTTGAAAGAGGGAAAGGATTCATTTGATGAAGTTGAGAGGCCTGGGCAATGAGGAAAAAGATGTGAGCATTAACTTACCAAAAGCCAGAGACCGGTTCACGAATAGGGCAAGGATTAGAACCCAGGCTTCTAGACTCTCACTCCCAGCCTCCAGTTACAAGGCCAGACTGCCTCTCTTCCCTAGAACCGTTCTGGCTCCAAAGTTACAAATGTGCAACTTTCATAGCAGCCTGAAACCTCAGTCCCAAGCGCAGGCCTCTTTGAGTACGATGAGGAGAACTTGAAGAAGCCTTTCTAACAGAAGGAAAACGGAAGAGGTTGAGGCTCACTGCTCTCGTGCTGCCTTTGCATCTCATGCCTGGAAAAAGCAGGTCTCCTGTAAATCAGGGGTCCCCTCTGGCCCTGCCCCCTCAAAACCCCGGCTTGGCTCTCTCTCGGTGTTTACATCTCTCTGGCTGTCTTCGGCATATTCCAAATATCTGGCTGCATTCTGATAGGCAGAAGTGCTGGGCACTGAACACTTCACTGCTTTAATTTCTGCCTTGTTATTATAACAGGGCTCAAGAGTACAACCTCCAATGGTCCTCCCCCAGCTTCAGGGTCTGGCCAAGGATGCTCTCAGGTAGCCCATCTCCAACAGCTTTCCTCAGCACAATAAAATCAGACGGCTCACAGCCATCGCCCACCTCCCAAACTCCCTTAATTTCCCTCTTTTCCCTTATTAATTCCCATTATAAAAACATTGTTCCGGTTTAGTCAGGATTTCTTTTTTCTGCTTCATTACGTTAGCTCTCTCCCCTCCAACCAACCCCCTCCCAGTTCTGCAATGAAGGCACACCACCTCTCCCCGATTCTCTCTCTCTCTCTCTCTGCTTTTAGCAATAATTTGCACATAATGGAACAGCCAGAGGGGGGTTTGATCAATGACCTCTGTCTCGGAGATGCTGTTCCAAGGGAAACACATCTGCCAACATAAAGTATTGGAGCAATCATAGCTCAGTGAGCGCCGTAATAAGCAACTGTTACACTGGAGCCATCAGTCATGTTCAGTTACAGACCTGAAAGAATATGGCACCTCAGGGAGCAATGTCCTTCCATAAATTTGGGCAGCAATGAAGAATGATTTGCAATCAAGTAATAAAAGGCCTAAAAAAGGTCCACCATGCATACTAACATCCCGTACAGCTGACAAAGGAAATAAAAAACCTTGGCATTGTTTGCTCGTTATGTAAACTACACAGCTGTCCAAGCAATTAAGATATGATTTGGGGAATTCTCTCGTAAAAATTTGCTAACAGTGCTTCCACTTGTGAAAGTGACATTCTTCTTTATCAGTAAAGTGCATTTCATTAAGGTAATGCAATTTCATCTAGCTTAATAGTAGGAATTGCTTAACCTTATGGCAAGAGTACGTAAACAACATAAAATTAATGTCACTTTGTGCATTGTGGGAATAGATTTGCATTAGTGCCAGGGCTGATCAAGGAAGCCAAAAAAAGAAAAAAATTAAAAAACCCTCAGCCAGCACCTTCCATTTTGGGTGCCGCAGATGGGCCCCGCTGTGAGCTTTTCCACAGGCGACAAAGCAGTTGCAACTGAAGGAAGCAGCATGGCCTAGTGGATAAGAGCACGGGCCTGGGAGTCATAGGGTCATGGGTTCTAATCCTGGCTCTGCCACTTGTCTGCTGTGGGATCTTAGGTGAGTCACTTCACTTCTCTGGGCCACAGTACCTCATCTGGAAAATGGGGAATGAGACCGTGAGCCCCAGGCAGGACAGGGACTGTGTCCAACCTGAGTGGCTTTTATCCACCCCAGTGCTTGGTACAGTGCCTGGCACACAAAAAGCGCTTAACAGGTACCATAATTGCCATTATTATTATTATGGAACTAAAGAGCAATGGAAAGGGCACCACCCCTGCTCTTAGAGCAATTGCAATTCTGACCCAATGGACACTGGGGCATGAAAAGATGCCCCATGGAGAGGACCAAATTCTACTAGTTTAGGAAAGAGCTGTTTAGTCTGTTGGTAGCCAGGGATAGGAGGCGAGATTGGGCTCAGGATAAAATGGCATTTTACCATTTATATTAGTGGCTCTCTCTCTCTCTATGCTCTGTAAGCTCACTGCAGGCAGGGAACAAGCGTAGTACAGTGCTCTGCACACAGTAAGCGTTCAAATACAATTGAATGAATGTCCACCAACTCTGTTCTATTGTACTCTCCCAAATGCTCAGTACAGTGCTCTGCACACAGGAGAGTACAAAAGAAGCAATCAATCAACAGTATTTATTGAGTGTTAATCGTGTGCAGAGCATAAGCAAGACATGTTCTCTGCCTTCAAGGAGCTCACAGTTTAAAGGAAGCAGTTTACGGGAAGCAGCGTGGCTCAGTGGAAAAGAGCCTGGGCTTCGGAGTCAGAGGTCATGAGTTCGACTCCCGGCTCTGCCACTTGTCAGCTGTGTGACTGTGGGCAAGTCACTTAACTTCTCTGTGCCTCAGTTCCCTCATCTGTAAAATGGGGATTAACTGTGAGCCTCACATGGCACAACCTGATTACCCTGTATCTCCCCCAGCGCTTAGAACAGTGCTTGGCACATAGTAAGCGCTTAACAAATACCAACATTATTATTATTATTATTAAAGGAGACAGACATCTTTTTTTTTTAATAGAGTGCACAGAAGGATATTCATTCATTCATTCAGTTGTATTTATTGGGCACTTACTGTGTGCAGAGCACTATACTAAGTGCTTGGAATGTATAATTTGGCAGCAGATAGAGACAATCCCTGCCCAACAACAGGCTCACAGTCTAAAAGGATATAACAGGAAGTGTTTCAGATATATCAGGATGAAGGAGCAGAAAAAATAATTGAATATACAAATGAGAAATCTGAGTAAATAACTGAATATACAATTGATTGTGTGTCCACGCTTGCGTGTGTGTATATATGCACATATAATAGATACAGTAGAGAGAGTTAAGGAGGCAAAAGAGAAAAGAGTGCCATGAGCTACAAACATTAAGCATAACAACACAGTGAGGGACAGCCTTTTTGAGTGAGGCATGTGTAATGTGACCAGGACTGTGGATTCTGCAATGGCCTTTTCAGCCACACACACACTCATGAGCAGCGTGGCTTAGCGAAAAGAGGCAGGACTTGGGAGTCAGAGGACACGTGTTCTAATCCCGGCTCTGCCACTTGTCTGCTGTGTGACCTTGGACAAGCCACTTAATTTCTCTGTGCCTCAGTTACCTCATCTGTAAATGGGGATTAAGACTGTGAGCCCCACATGGGACAAACTGATTAACTTGAATCTACCCCAGCACTTAGAACAGTGCTTGGCACAAAGCAAGCGCTTAACAAATACCATAATTGTTATCTTCCTGGAATGTGAAGAACTCACTCCGTCTCTTTTTTTCCTCTCTCCCTCCAGATACACATACACACGCACACACATATGCAGTAGTGAAGCGAGAGAGGGTGGGATTCAACAACATTTCATCTGCCACACCCCGATGGGATGGATTCAATCTGGTCTAACCGCTTGGGTTTGAGTACAGACTAGCCAGGACTAAGAGGTTCCGTTTGACTCAAGACCAGACCCAGAGCCAAGTGCTTAGTACAGTGCTCTGCACACTCTGTACTCAATAGATACCACGGATTGATTGAGGTCATTCCCAGAGATAGATTTTTGCACTCTCCAAAACTCTCATAGGCAAGCTCTGCACCACAACATTATAAGAGTAATCATTTGGTGTTTTGTGAAAGCAGGTTCCTGGTAGAGGAAGCAGGGGAAAAAATCACGATTGCCCCCGGCATTCTTAAACCACCACAGAAGCATTATTATACAGGAATTTAGTTTTGCTAGCAAGAGAAAGCACAAGGGGAGAGATAAATTAATCCATATTCTTAAACTTCCCTGACTATACAACTTTGAGTTGTTAGTGGTAGTTATTAAGGGCTTAAGATGTGCTGAGCACTGTATTGAGCTCTGGGGTGAACGCAAAATAACTCAGGCACAGTTCCTGTCGCACAAGAGGCTCACAACCTAGGCCAGGGAGGAGAGACACATAGTAGCCTAGTGGAAAGATCATGGACCTGGGAGTCAGGGGACTTGGGTTCTAATCCCAGCCCTCTCAGTTGCTTGCTGTGTGACTTTGGGCAAGTCACTTATCTTCCCTGTGCCTCAGTTTCACAATCTCCCTCCTACTTAGACTCTGAGCCCCATGTGGGACAGGGACTAATAATAATAATAATAATGTTGGCATTTAAGTGCTTACTATGTGCCAAGCACTGTTCTAAGTGCTGGGGTAGACACAGGGAAATCAGGTTGTCCCACGTGGGGCTCACAGTCTTAATCCCCATTTTACAGATGAGGTAACTGAGGCACCGAGAAGTGAAGTGACTTGCCCAAAGTCACACAGCTGACAAGTGGCCGAGCCAGGATTCGAACCCATGACCTCTGACTCCAAAACCCGGGCTCTTTCCACTGAGCCACGCTGCTTCTTGTATCTATCCCAGTACTTAGAATAGTGTTTGACACATAGTAAGTGATAACAGATATCACACAAAAAATCTTAAATAAACTCATATGATATCTTGGGCCTGAGCATATGTTTTGGGGCTGAATTCACAGGTAGAAAATCACCATAGGAGGGAGAGGGAGAAGAGAAGGGGGAGAGGGATTTTGGGAGAGTACAATACAACGGAGTTGGTAAACACATTCCTATGTGCTCTGTTCTTTAGGAAAAAAGATCTCTCCATTTAAAATTGAGTCAGTTTTGCCTATTTGTCAAGTTAACACTAATGCCCAGCCACTATCTTCATGAATTTTGCAGGATAAATAGAATAGGTCAGAGTTGAGAATAACAAGTCTCTGCTTCACCCATAATAAAGCCAACAAGGTCTTCATTAATAGCCCTCTGGTGGTTCAGTTTCCTGCCCCACTGTTAAGGAAAAGGATTAAACTTTGCTTCCAGGGTACATTTCCAAGTGCAAAGGTGATGCAGGAGGGAGACAGAGTAAGGAAAATGAAGGCTTAGTTAGGGACGCCTTTTGAGGGAGATGTGATTTTATTAAGCCTTTGAAGGTGGGGAAAGGAACGGTCTGTCAAATATTAAGGGGGAAGGAGTTCCAACACAGAGGGAAGACGTGGGCAAGGGTTCGGCAGTGAGAGAGACTAGCTTGAGCTACACCGAGTAGGTTGACATTAAAGATTGTACTGCATAGTACTGTAGTTTCAGCTTCCAACACGGGAAACTTTCCTCTATGCATCCAGGGGATTTTGGGTGTACAAAAAGTGTAGATAGACATGATGTTGATCAAGCTCTATAGGAGGCTGAGTCTGAGCAAAATTATCTGATCCTGCTCGTCCCTTTCATTCAGGACTTGTAGATCTCTGAAAATCACGTGTGTAAATTTTTGGTATTTGTACTTTTGTTCAAATTTCCATTTTGGGTTTCCCCCTTTCAACTGTAAGCTCCCTAAGAGCAGGGACCAGATTTTCTTCTTCCTTTGTAATTTCCCAAAGTGCCCAGTCCAATAGGCCCCATTCAGAGACTGTTTCATAAATATTCTGAATTTTGAATATTTTCAGAATCTGAAATATACCCAAAATGTGAATATAGCCATCACTTAATTCTTGGCATCTATGAATGTTTTGGGATTGTTCTTTCCTATATTTGTCAATGAAAACAGTTCAGGGACAGGAACTTTTTATTGAGCATGCTCCAGGCCTAAAATAGGTACATTCCCAGGCTGAATCAGGAAATCCAGGAATTTCTAAATCCTGTCCAAAATCGTAGTTCTACTCAGAATGGGGGATGAGATGGACAAGTGCTGGTATAAATAGAGCCCCCCCCCCAAGAAAAAAGAGTAAAGGCAGTAGTAGTAAGCAGACCTAGGTTCTAATTCCAGCTCCATTACTTGTCTGCTGTGTGACCTTGGGCAAGTCACTTAACTTCTCTGTGCCTCAGTTTCCTCATCTGTAAAACAGGGATTAAATCCTACTCCCTCTTACTTAGACTGGGAGCCCTAAGTGTGACAGGGACTGTGAACAACCTGAGTATCTTGTATCTATCATAGCACTTAGTACAGTGTTTGGCACATAGCAAGCACTTAACAAGTACCTTTAATAGCACCCACTGGGTGCCACTCACTCTATTAAACTTTTGGGACTCTTCATCCCAAAGTTGTCTAATCAGTGCTATTCAAACATATTTATAGAATGCTTACTGTGTGCAGAGCACTGTAGTCAGCATTTGGGAGAACACAATATAACTGAGTTGGTAAGCATATTCCCTGTCCACAACAAGCTTACAGTCTGGAGGGGGAGACAGGCATTAATATAAATGAATAAATTACGGTTATGTACATTGGTGCTGTGGGGCTGATGGAGCTGTGATAAAAGGGAGCAAATCCAAATGCGAGGATGATGCACAAGGGAATGGGAGAACAGGTAATGAGAGCCTAGTCAGGGAAGACCTCTTGGAAGAGACGTGACTTCAGTAAGCCTTTGAAGGTGAGGAGAGTAATTGTCTGTAAGATGTGAAGAAGTAGGGCATTCTGGGCCAGAGGCAGGACATGGGCGAGTGGTCAGTGGTGAGATAGACGAGATCAACGTACAGTGAAGTAGGTTGGCATTAGAAGAGCAAATTGTGCGGGCTGGCTTGTAGTGAGAGAGCAGTGAGGTGAGGTAGGAGGGGACAAGGTGATTGAGCATTTTAAAGCCGATGGTAAGGAGTTTCAGTTTGATGTGGAGGTGGATGGGCTACCCCTGGAGGTTCTTGAGGGGTAGGAAAACATGGACTGAACCTTTTTCTAGAAAAATGATCTGGGCAGCAGAGTTAAGTATGAACTGGAGTGGGGAGAGACAAAAGGTAGGGAGGCCAGCCAGCAAGGAAGCTGATACAGTAATCAAGGTGGGATAGGATAAATGCTTGGATTAATCTGGCAGCAGTTTGGATGAAGATGAAAGTGTGGATTTTAGCAAAGATGTGAAGGTTGAACCAACAGGATTTAGTGATGGATTGAATATGTTACTGATGATGATGATAACTTGGAAAGGGAATGCCAGTCAGTATGAATTCTAGGCCATGACAGGAAAAATGACTAAGAGAACACAAGCAAGGGGATACATGGAGAAGTGTCCACCAAGATGATCCAAAGAGCTAGCTTCTGGGCTTTATCTCTAAGTAACAGAGAAGCACTCAGAGAGGGGATGCCTTCCCTGCCTGGCCCTCTCTGATCCCCCAGCCTTTTCTGGGCAATACAGAAGGGCTTTTTATGGTATTTATTAAGTGCTTACTGTGTGCTAGGCACTGTACCAAGTGCTGGGGAAGATACAGGATAATCAGGAGGGACACAGTCCCTGTCCTACATGGGGCTCACAGTCTTAATTCCCATTTTACAGATGAGGTAACTGATGCAAAGAGAAGTGAAGTCATTTGCCCCAAATCGCACAGTAGACAAGTAGTAGAGATGGCACTAGAACCCAGGTCCCCTAACTCCCAGGCCATGCTGCTTTCCAGAGGGTGGAGCAAGGAGTCAGACCAACAGGTTCCCAAAATGACATGGGCTCTTCCTCATCCTCCTCACAGATCAATGCAGCCTCCCAGCAGGCCAGGACAAAGACAGACAGGTAGGAATGTCTGTGATAGAACTCCCACTTGCAGGATCCATACAAAATGATAGATAGCTTGGTGCAGCTTTAGAGAATGTGAAACTAGCAGAAGACAAATCAAAGGAACCAGCAAATCAATCAATGGCATTTATTGAGTACTAACTGTGTGTAAAGCTCTGTACTAAGCACTTGGGGAAGTGCAATACAACTGACTCTGTAGATGCAATCCCTGTCATTCCTTCAATTGTATTTATTGAGCACTTACTGTGTGCAGATCACTGTACTAAGCGCTTGGAAAGTCCACCCAGAGTTTACAGTCTATGGGGGAGACAGATGTTAAAGTAGCTTAGGGATCAGAGAAACAGTAGAGCATAAGAATCTTTACATCCGTACGGTGGGCTGGATAACACCGGAAGGAAATCATAATGTGTGATTAATCCACCCAGGGAAGGTGCAAGCAAATTGATCTAAAGGGAAATAATCCTATGAAAAGATAGAGAAGGAGGCAAAAGAGTCATAGATTGTGAGCCCCTCGAGGAGCAGGGTCCATGTCTAATTCCCACTTGTGCGCTCTATCTCAGTGCTTAGTATAATGCTCTGCACAGAGTAAGCACTTAATAATGAAGCAGCATGGCCTAGGGGAAAGAGCACAGGCCTGAGAGTCAGAGGGCCATGGTCCTAATCATGGCTCTGCCACTTGTCTGCTGTGTGACCTTGGACAAGTCACTTAACTTCTCTGTGCCTTAGTTTCCTCAATTTTAAAAGGGGATTTAAGACTTTGAGACCCAATGTGGGGCAGGGATTGTGTCTAACCAGATTATCCTGTATCTACTCCAGAGGTTAGTACAGTGCCCGACACATAGTAAGAGCTTAACAAATACCACACTATAATAAATACCAGTAACTACTGAAAGAAAAAACAGTGCCAGGCACTGCAAACATTATACACAACAACCCAAAAAGGGACAGGTTTTTCACATGCATAATGTGGCCAGGAGTAATGAATGTCATATTGGTCTTTTCAGCCACCCCCCCCCCCCCACTCACAGGGGAACTTCACCGTCAGTGGTGTCTTCTTTTAATACAAAGAACTATGTAACATGGACAAAAAAATGCACATGCACTTCAGAGTATTTCATCCCTGCCTGGGTACTCACTCATTTCACTCTGTGCCTCACTGGGAACATGATTGACAGAGGGATAAGGGAGGGCGAGTGGTGTCGAGATAGCCACTTGCACTATCATCAATTCCTTCAAACGGGATTCTCTGTCCTCATGGGAGTCTCAATCACTACAGCGTAGTGGAGCACAAAATGCACAATCCAATCCAATCAGAGAAGCTGCCTGGCTGAGTGGATAGAGCACGGGCCTGGGAGTCAGAACAACCTGGGTTCTAATCTCCGATCCTCTGCTTGCCTGCTGTGTGAACTTGGACAAGTCACTTAATGTCTCTGTGCTTCATTAACTCATCTGTAAAATGGGGATTGACACCGCGAACTCCGTGTGGGACAGGGACTGGGTCCAACCTAGTTAGCTTGTAGCTACCCCAGCCCTTAGTACAATGCCTGACACAAAGTAAACTCTTAACAAATACCATAATAAAACCCCTCAAAATAACAAAACAAAACAAAACTTTGTCATTTTTTATACTACAACTCCTCCAAACATCTAGAAGAATCTTGGGTTTTAGGGAAAGATGACGTGTACTGATATATCCTGCAGTATTTTACATTCATGAAAGTCTGGGTTTTGGATGTGAAAAAGAGCGGGGGGGGGGCAGAGAGAGAGAGAGAGAGGACATAGAACTCAAACCACTGCTGAGTACTTAAGTCTTTTACAAGTTCTACTTGAGGAACTTGTGAATGATTACAATTCTTCCACTGCTTATTAACATTTTGTCATAAATGGGCCTAATGGTGCTATGGAGCAGAATTAAGATCCCTTTTTCTTAGACACTTGACCTCCCTGTAAAGTAAAAATGGAGGAATAGAAAGATACTCCAGAGGGCCTGTATTTTATGGTCCACTTGAGGTCCTTTTAACTCATTTGGCAATAATACAGACTGTGGGAGGGTCACAGTGTTATTTGATCCAAAATGAAACAGCAAGGGTTTAAACACAAAGGCGGGTAAAGAGGACACTGTATTCTACTGTGACCCTCGGTTCACTTGGAGTTGCTGTGGAGAGATGGACGTTCACTGGCATTAGTCTATCTTCCCTAAGCGCAGAACAAACGGGAGAGAAAGCATGACACTCTCGAATGTGTTTCTCTTCAAACAGCAGAGCAGAAGCTGCAAAATAAGAACCCCAGGTTGGCCAGAATCTACCGCAAAAGAAAGGGTGTTGCAGTGGGTCGGGAGGGTGGATTTCAAATACTGAGATGTTTTTAAAGAAATACAATTAATACAGCAGAGATTTCTGCCAGGGTTTTATAGCATTACAGGATATCTCCGCTATAAAGAAACATATTGAATCTTTAGAGCACAGCCTATTCTTCACTGCTTCAGTTGTCTCCTTTTGTTTACAAGTCCCTGCCATTCTTCTTTGTGAATTGAATGCTAAACTATCTCTGGAGAGATGTTATATTGCTTACAGAATGCTTCAACAGATGGTGTTTCCTGTTGCAACAGAAGGCTGTGATTATACCTGAACTCTTCAAGAACTCTAACAAACAGAAAAACAAGATAAATGAAAGTCTTAAAAAGTTTTATCTGTTTCCTTCTTTCCTCTCCTTTTTCCCAGTCGCCTCCCCTCTCCCATTCCACATCAGAGAGGGTGAAACAAAGTAGAATGAGGCAGTGAACTCCTTTTTGGAAATAGCTAACATCCCATCAGCAGACTTTGTTTAGGAATCACTGAGAAGGCTGCGTATCTGATGTCTGCTCACTATGCCCTCTGCTATAGTATAAACAATGACGCTAGAAGAATAGATCTTCATCAGAAAGTGTCTATAAAAGCAAATTGAAACCCTAAGATGGCCACCTGGTGCCCAAAGTCCAGCGTCAAGGAGAAGTTCAGCTCTTCACAACTTGGAGAGAAACTGTACTTTTCAACAGGCTCTTCTATATGACCTCAGCAGGATCCTCTTGAGCTGGAACGCTGAATAGTCATTGTCAGGAAATCCTGAAGACTTTATCTTTGAAGAATTTTTCTCCTTTTGTCTCCTTAAATGTCCCTCCTGCACTTCTTGGCCTGACTCATCTCATTTCCTGTCCAAACCAATGGATGCTAATTTCCAGGCCGATCTCCTCCATCTCACCTACCCACCCAGTCCCACACCCTGCTCTGCTGCCCCACAATCCAAAAGTAGGAGAAGTAGAGCTGCCTGAGCAGGCTTGTGGCAGGGGAAGATCACCCCATCCCCTCTGGGTTGGAATGCTAGTAAGGGGAGGGGGCAGGGCCCCCAAAGGCAATGGAATGGGAGGGAGTGACCTGGAGTCTTGCCTGAAGAGACCTAGTTTCAGTCATGGAGAAGCCGAGACCTCACCATGGGCTTCTGAACGTGCCCTGGTATGGCTTTGCCAGACAAGTGGAAGTACTGCCATGTATTGGAGGTAGACGACTGGACAGCCTGGTTCATCCCACATCCCGGTACTGACATGGGCACCCAGAGTGCCTGTTGGTGTCAGAGGGGAGAATAAGGCTGCTCTTCCTAATTGCTGATCTCGATACTGAAGCAATGGTGCACCTAGAAATGGCCTTTTTTCTGCTTGCCCATCACTCTCTGTTTTCATTTTAATGAAGACAGAAGGCCTCTACGTTTTCATTACCAATCCTGTGGGAAATTTGCGCCAGAGCCAGTGATAGGGATATGACAGGGATTCACCAGGAGACAGAGACACAGGGAGGGACAAAACACCCCCCCCCAAAAAAATAAATGACTTCTTCATGCATCTCAGCTAGATTCTAAAGGTTAAGTTTATAGGCCCTCTTTTCCATAGGCTACTTCTTAGTTAAGTCAATCTAGACTTGTGCATTTCCCAAATTGTCTTTTCCCTTGTTGCTCATCCCATACTGGTCTGGATAAAAAAAAAAAAAAGACAGCAGGACGCACAAGCAGCATGGCCTAGTGGAAAGAGCACGGCTCTGGGAGTCAAAGGACCTGGATTCTAATTATGGCTCTGACACTTGCCTGTTGTGTGACCTTGGGTAAGTCACTTCACCTCTCTGGGCCCCAGTTTCCTCATCTATGAAATGGGGATTCAACACCTGTTCTTCCTCCTACTTCGACTATGAGCCCCATGTAGGAGAGAAACTCTCTGACCTGATTATCCTGTATCTACCCCAGCATTCAGTAGAGCGCTGGACACATAAGTGCTTAACAAATATTATTATTATCATCATTATTATGCAGTGAATTTCAGAGAATCCTAAATATTTAGGGTGAATAAATGCAGATTTGGTAAGATATTTCTGCACTTCAATTTGACAAAAGAGTTGTGAAACAAAATTGTCATATCCCGGGCAGATAAAATATTTAATTTCCAAATGTACCTTAGTATTAGCCAGCCATAAATGCATAATATTTTGTGTTGTGAGTGGTCTGATAAAAAAAATACTTTGAAGGTCTGTTTCCCCCCTGTAAATTGTAAGTTACTTGAGAGCAGCGATCATTTCTACTAATTCTACTGTACTCTCCCAAGTGCTTAGAACAGTGTTCTGCTCACAGTAGAGGGTGGGCTCCTTTAAGGTCTTCTACCTCTACTGCACTGTGCCAAACACTTAGTACATTATAATAAATCCTATGATTGATTTTAAATATAGACATGATCTAGCAGGTATCATATCATTTAATTAAATTAGCCACATTCAACTTTTCTAACATTAGGTTGGCTCAGTGTAAACTAATGTTGTGATAAAGTATCATCAGCATCATCGTAACTATTACTGTGGCATTTGTCCAGTGTTTACTATATGCCCAGCACTGAACTGAGCATTGGGGTAGATCCAAGATAATCAGTTTGGACACAGTCCTTGTCCCTCATGAGCTCACAGTCTAAGTAGGAAAATGATCGGATATTTTATCTCCATTTTACAGATGAGGAAACTGAGGCACAGAGAAGTTAAGTGAATTTCCCTATGTTACAGGGTAAGCAAATGGCAGAGCTGGGATTAGAACGCAGGTCCTCTGAATCCCAGGCCCCTGCTCTTCCAACCGTGTCTGCGCTTTGCAGACGTGGCCTAGGCCAATGATAGTGTCACTCCTACACCTCTGAACACCAGGACCAAACTGCTACCATGCTGATTCAAGCAATTAGCATTACCTGCTTTGATTATCGCATCAGCCTCCTCGCTGACCTCCCTGCTTCCTGTCTCACCCCTCTCCAGTCAAAACTTCACTCTGCCGCCCACATCATTTCTATGAAAAACCACTTGATCCATATTTCCCCATTCCTCAAAAACCTCCACTGGTTGCCCATCCACCTTTGCATCAGATAGAAACTCCTTATCATTAGCTTTAAGGCACTCATTCAGCTCTTTCCCTTCTACCTTACCTCACTGGTGGTCTCCTACTTCAACCCAGTCCTCATACTCTGCTCCTCTAATGCCAACCTACTCACTGTCCCTCAATCTCTTTGATGGTGCCACTGACCCCTTGCCCACATCCTCCCTCGGGCCTGGAACTCCCTCCCCCTTCATAACAGTCAATCATTCTCCCCACCTTTCAAAACCCTCCTCAATTCACATCTCCTCCAGCTTTCCCTTACTAAGCCCTCATTTCCCCTACCCAACTTCCCATCTGTGTTGATTATGCACTTGGCTGTATACCCTTTAAGCACTTTGATATTCACCCCAGTTCCATAACACCTATGCATATACCCTTATATTTGACTATTTCCCCTATCTGCAGTTAAAGGGAGTGTGTCTTTTTAGTGTTGAATTGTACTCTCCCAAGTGCTTGGTACAGAGCTCAATAAATACAATTGACCGATTGAAAATGTTAATGTCTGTCTTCCCCTGTAGACTGTAAGCTCCTTGTGGGCAGGGATCACATCTACCAATCCTGTGGAATTGCACTTGCCCAACTGTTTCATACAGTACTTCTCAAAGAGTAAACATTCATTAACTACCACTGATTGATTGATTGATAGACAATGCTCTCCCTAGACCTCTTGCCCTGATCTTTCAGCATCTCTCTGAGATATGAGTCTAAGAATGGTTGAAGGGGAATGATCATTTTCCACATGGAAGAATCCTTGAGAGTTTGGCTTAGTGACTCCTGAAAGACCCTCTTCTTTCACCCAGAAAAATGGTGACACTTCCCATGCTGGGTCCCTGAAAAACAGGACATCTTTTCTATTTCTTCTCAGATTTTAACACACAAACAGGGGGCTGTCACTTTTTCAACAGAAAGAGTTATTAAATCAACATTTCAAAAGGTAGAGGAATTAAGAAAAATCAACTAAGATTCATCAACACCGCAGGCTTCAGAGCTACCCCTGGAAGGGCTAGAAATCAGTGTAGTTGAAGAATAAGCGTGGAGACACCCACAGCGGGCATGTTGACAAGACAATTATTGTAATATTTCTTTAGTGTTTACTATGTGCCAAGCACTGGGTAAATACAGGTTTATTAGCTTGGACAAAGTCCCTGTCCCCCATGGGGGTTGTAGTCTAAGCAGGAGAAGCAGCGTGGCTCAGTGGAAAGAGCACAGGCTTTGGAGTCAGAGTTCATGGGTTCGAATCCCGGCTCGGCCACTTGTCAGCTGTGTGACTTTGGGCAAGTCACTTAACTTCTCTGTGCCTCAGTTACCTCATCTGTAAAATGGGGATTAAGACTGTGAGCCCCACGTGGGACAACCTGATTCTCCTGTGTCTACCCCAGTGCTTAGAACAGTGCTCGGCACATAGTAAGCGCTTAACAAATACCAACATTATTAGGAGGGAGAAGAGGCATTAAATCAACATTTTACAGATGAGGAAACTGAGGCACAAAGAAGTGAAGCCCGAGGTCACACAGCAGGCAACTGGCAGACCTGGGACTAAAACCCTGGTCTTCTGACTCTCAGGCCCATCCTCTTTTCATGAGGCCATGGTGTCTCATCTGATCCATTCAATCCAATCATGTTTTCATCTGCCAAGGTTGTAAAATAGAAACCAAAATGACTGAAAATAGTGCCAGGTGATGCTTTGTCTTGTTGTTTTTTCTCATTCATGGAAAACCTATCCTCTGGCACTTTCAATGATCATCATTAGCAGCTGTTTCCTTAGGAAAACAATCATTCATTTAAACTTTCATAAACTACTTGGGCAGCAGACAATATTCTCTCTTACCACTGGACAAACCATTAGAGCAGTGGTTTATGCAGATAGAGCCATCAAACCACCTAAGCATTAGCCATTGAGTCTCCTCTCATTTGTGGCAATAGCCAAGCCTGAAATCAGACTCATAGAGCTGTTAAAATGTAGTCTTGTGCGATTGCATGAGCCGATTTACCTTCAAGGTTACATTCAGAATGAGATTGGAGGGGAATAAGAGAGGCTGAAAGTCTAAAAAGAGATTCTGAGGAAACTACTTAGAAGAGGGAGAGAGAGAGAGAGACGTGAATCACACCAAACTTTTAAGTGCTTTTTTTCTTGGCATTTCATTTAGTACTTTGGTGTTCGAGGCTAATCAAAAAGAGAACAGACATATTGTGATTTGAGAACATGATATACAGCCTTTCTCTACATTTTTATTTTTGGAATAGCTAAGCAATCGCCTTCTTGATGGAGACAGGAATTACACTCCCCGAATAGTGATGAACGAGACTTAAATGGTCTGGGGGCAGATGAGGCCAGAAGAAGTTCAGCTTCTTTCCTTTACCTCTAATTCCCACCTTTCAAACCAAAAAAGCAAAGCTTAGTTTGAAACATATGCTGTTCTCGAATCTACTCCTGCACAGGCCAGAAATATCACAAAGAAATTTTGCCGTGATACAGGGAAACTTAAAAATTCAAATCAAAAAGGGCCAGAAAAACAGAATTTAAATTAACCCAGTTTAGATTTAACCCATTTTTATTTAGATTAGAAGGTATATATTTGCATCCTCGGCAACTCAACTTCTCTGGGCCTCAGTTACTTCATTTGTAAAATGTAGATTAAGACTGTGAGCCCCCTGTGGGACAGGGACTGTGTCCTACCCAATTAGCTTGTATCTACCCCTGAGCTTAGTTCAGTGCCTGGCACATAGTAAGCATTTAACAAATACCACAATTATTACTATTATTGTTATTAGAGCATGAGCTCCTTGTGGGCCCAGAATGTATCACTTCTGAATTCTGTATTTCCCAAGTGCACTGCACTCCATGTACGCTCAATAAATACTACTACAGCCATCCTCTTGATATTTATATTTATGTATATCACTCAATCATATTTAATGAGCACTTACTATGTCCGGAGCTCGATACTAAGCGCTTGGGAGGGCACAATATATAGAAGATGGTAGATATGTTCCCTGACCCCAAGGAGCTTACAGCCTAAAGCGGAGACATGAATACTGATAAATAAATTATGGATATGGATATAAGTGCTGTGGGACTGAGGGAGGGGTCTATAAAATCCAAGTGCAAGGGTGATGCAGAAGAGAGCGGGGGAAGAGGAAATAAGGGCTCAGTCAGAAAAGGGTTCTTGGCGGAGATGTGCTTTTAAAAAAAGGCTTTGAAGGTGGAGACAGTGATCAAATATATCAATTTATAAATCAGTGGTATATAAATATAATATGCTACATGTTTTCACTCCTTTATTCAACTATTTCAACTTTCCACCCTCCTACTAACAGGTCTCTTGTTCCTCTTTCTGCTCCCAATATTAGCAAGCACTTTGTCTATCTCCCTCATTAGACTGTAAACGATTGAAGGCAGTGACAGTGTCTTTTGATATCATACACTGCCTTGACTACTGCATCAGCCTCCTAGCTCTCCCCACTCCAGTCCAAACTTCACTCTCCTGCCCGAATCATTTTTCTAAAAGGACATTCAGTCCATGTCCCCCGACTCTTCAAGAACCTCCAGCCCATCCACATCTGGACCAAACAGAAACTCCTTACCATTGGCTTTAAAGCAATCAATCATCTTGCCCCCTCCTATCTTACCCCAGTGATTTCCTACTCCAACCCAGCCCCCGCACTTTGCTCCTCTAATGCCAACCTACTTGCTGTGCCTCAAGCTCATCCATCTCACCACCAACCCTTGCCCACGTCCTGCCTCTGACCTGGAACATCCTTCCCCTTCATATCCGACAGATGATCACTATCTCTAACTTCAAAGCCTTATTAAAATCACATCTCCTCCAAGAAGCCTTCTCCAAATAAGCCCTCATTTACCCCACTCCTCTTTCCTGCATTGCCCTTTTACTTAGATTTGTACCCTTTAAGCATCTGCCATTCATCCCACCCTCTGCACATATCCAGAATCAATTTTAATGTCTATGTCTCCCCCTCTAGAATGTAAGTGCCTGGTGGTCAGAGAACATGTCTACCCACTTAACTTCTCTGTGCCTCAGTTACCTCATCTGTAAAATGGGGATTAAGACTGTGAGCCTCGTATCGGACAACCCGATTACCTTGTATCTACCCTAGTGCTAAGAACAGTGCTCTGCACATAGTAAGTACTTAACAAATACCAACATTATTATTATTATTACAGTGCCCTGAGCACAGTAAGTACTCAATAAATATCGACTGATTGTCTTTTCCCAAATGCCTAGTTGAGTGCACTGCGTACATTAGATGCTCAATAAATGTTATTGATTAATTTGTTAAAAATATGGGGTAACTAATCGTTTGGCAGATTACAGTTTGCTATGAATGATGCTGTCTTTGAAATAAACTGTTCTTGGCGTAATAAGGTTTAACTGCATTTCCTCCTGGAGACATCGATAGAATTGGGAAACCCAGAGGCCAGAGAGAATGAAAAATTGCAAACGTATTTTAATGTCACGGGTGTTGTGAGGGCCCCTGGCAGATTTTTCCCTGAGATTTTTCCCCTGTAGCTCTGGGCCGCTTTGGAGTGGGTTGATCTCTTCAGATGCATGTCTCCTTTCAGTTGTTTCCCTGTCAGCATGTGTCTATTTTGTTTTGGTTTTTGTATAGAAATCTCCTTGAGGGCAGGGACCTAGCTCTGTGGCATTGAGAGGGCTTGGTGCCATAAATGATGACCATTAGTATTTCTGCTGATAAGCAGACCCCAAAGGCTTCTGTTTTGTCCCATTCTAAACTCAATCAGTTTCAATTCCAAGGGGTTAAATAAGTGTTATTCCATGGACTAAGGGCCTGATTCTTGTCAAGAAGGGGAATACTTATCTGAGACAAGGACGAAATTGAACAGGCATTACACTCGGCATCTACAATGGATCTCACAGATAGAAAGACTCAGTCATGATCAATTGATGGTATTATTGAGCACCTACAGTGTGCAGAGCACTGTACTAAGCACTTAGGAGAGTAAAATACAACAGAGTTGGTATTGATCAATCAATCATATTTATTGAAGACTTACTGGGTGCAGAGCAATGTACTAAGTACTTGGGAGAGTATGATATAACAATATAATAGAGTTGGTAGAGACGTTTCCTGCCCACAACAATCTTACAGTCCAGAATTAGTAGACATGGCCCCTGTCCTCAAGGAGCTTACAATTTAACACGAGCTTACAATCTAAGAAAGTGAAGCCCAATAAATCCCATTAGTCCCCTGACCTTGAAGCTCTTGAAAAATTCAACTTTAAGCAAAATTTCCCCGTTTAAATTCATGCACGTGGGGAAAGGGGCTGAAGGAGTTAGATTGAGGAAAAACACCTTTCCCCAGACATTACATTTACAAGGAGCGCCTAAATTTTAAATTTTAAATACACAATTTAAATGTAGCTTTAAATTTGGAAAGTCATGAACGATCTAATGCATCAGCTATAGTTGTGAAGTTTAGTTGAGGTGGAATCAGAGGGAGGAAAACATAATTTGGCTACCCCAAATTGATTTTGGTTTTCCTATTGCTTCTGCCCATCAGCATTATCTTGTCCATCTAATTATCTTATATCTACTCTAGCACTTATTAATAATAATTATTATTATTATTACAGTGCTTGGTACATAGTAAACATTTAACAAACACCATGATTATTGTCATTACTCTCCCAAACTCTGCAGGCAATATGGGGCTTAAGAAATATCAGTGTTTGCTGGAGTTATTGATAACTGTACTTTAGTTCCTTTGAACTGTTAGGACAAGAACGATGGAGGAAGCCACTGAGAGTAACTCTGTCTGGGGTTAGATGCCAGGCCAATCAGGAAACAGAAAGCTCAGAGACCTTCCTCACCCAAACCCCATCCACCAACACAGCCAATAGAAAGTGGAAACTCATTAGCTCCCCTACCTAATGAGTTTTCTATATTCTGCTGTCACCCTAAGTGATCTCACACAGCATGGCCTAATGGAAATAGCATGGACCTTGGAGTCAGAGGACCTGGATTCTAATCCTGGTTTCACCACTTGCCTGCTGTGTAACCTAGAACTGAAGTCAGTTAACTTCTCTGTGCCTCAGTTTCTTCACCTGCAAAGTGGGGATCGAATCTTCCTCCCTCTGACATTGACTGTGAGCATATTGTGGGCAGGGAATGAATGTATCTACTGACTCGCTTATGCTGTACTCTCCAAAGCACTTAGTACAGGGCTCTGCACAAAGTAAGTGCTTAATAAATATGATTGATTGACTGATGGTGAGCCCCATGTGGGACAGAGACTGTGTCCAACATGATTAACTTTTATCTACCCCAGCACTTAGCACAGTGCCTGGCACATAGTAAGCACTTAACAAATACCATTAAAAAAAGGTCAAGTCCCACTGAGGGAATCAGAGGTTTCCTCCCAGGATGTAGGAAATCTTCCAAGGACACCATTACTCTAACCAGTAATGAACTGCTATTTTCAGTGCTGTCATTTTTAATGAGTTCACTTTAGTCCATTTATTTAGGATTCATTTAGACAGTCTGGGTATTTCCTAGCAGACCATTCCTGGACCAACAAGCCTTCCCCAATTCGGCCCCGTTTTTCCCAACTGCCTCTCCCTTCTGTCCCTTTGCACTTGGATCTGTACTGTTTGGACACTTGATATTCACCCCATCCTCAGCCCCACAGCACTAATGTAGATATCTGTAAAATTAATTCATATTCGCATCAGTTTCCCCTTCTAGCCTGTAACCTCCTTGTGAACAGGGACCATATCTACCAACTCCGTTATATTTCACTCTCCCAAGCCCTGAGTACAGTGCTCTGCACACAGTAAGTGCTCCATAAATACCACTGATTGATTGATATTAGCAGAGACAGGCCAGGAGAAAGGAGACCAAGGAAGAAGATTAAAGTGGGTCAGAACTGACAGGAACTTGTTTCAGGGCCTGGAGTGAGGCAGTAACATGGCTGAAGCCGAAGAGCAGAGGGAGTCTGATCCCCAGAACTGCATCACCAGCTCTGCTCTGGCTTAGGTTTCAAGTTCCAGCCATGATCAACCAATCAATCGGTGGTATTTATTGAGCATTTACTATGTGTAAAGCACTGTACCAAGTGCTTAGGAGAATGCAGTTGGGATGGTAGAAATGATTCCTGCCCTCAAGTATCTTAGAGTCTAGTTGGGGAGCCTGTCCTGGGAGTGAAGGAGATGGGCAACTGAGGAAGAAATTCTGGACTAGGCCAGAGTAAGCTGTGTTGGCAGCAAGGTCCCTCTGCCCCTGGTCAATGGTACTTCCTAGTAGGAATCCCATCCTGGAATGGGCAGATGAGGCCCTGCGCCATCCATCAATCAACCAGGGGTCTTGATTGGCACTTACTGAGTGCCAAGCACTGTATTATGCACTTGGAAGAGTCCATAAGAGGACAGGAAGGGCTTATGATCTAATGGGGGAGACAGAGAAAAAAAAATTAACCAATAGTGGAAACAAGAGGAAGAACAAGGAGATAAAAAGTGGTAGCATGAAGGTCAGGATAAAAATACTGCAGAAGTACTTTAAGTACTTAGGACAGAACACCATTCTCCCCACTTTGAAAACCTTTATTAGAATCACAACTCCACAGGTTCCACAGCAGGGCAGTGACAGAGCTAGAATGAGAATCTGGGTCCACGGGCTTCCAGAACAGTATAATTTCTGCACTGCCGCCCTACTGAGGCTCCATGCTGAAGTCATCTGTGACTCGATGAACCTAAAGAGTATTGCTAATTAATCAAGGATGATTTTCCAGAAGGGATTGGGATTTCAGGAGGGCTTTGAAGATGATGAGAGCTGGGGTCTGGCAGATTTATCTCCTCCAAGAGGCCTACCCAGACTAAGCCTCACCTTTCCTCATCTCCCACTCACTTCTGAGTCAGCCTGACTTTTTCCCTTTGCTTTTCCTGCTTCCCAGCTCCACAGCATTTATGCACATGTCTGTAATTTTATTTGTACTGATGTCTGTCTCCTCCCCTGTAGACTGTAAGATCGTTGTGGGCAGGGAATGTGTCTGTTTATTGTTGTATTGTACTCTCCCAAGCACTTAGTACAGTGCTCTGCACACAGTAAGTGCTCAATAAATACCACTGAATGAATTTGTCCAGAAGAAAGTCCCAGATAAGGAGGAAGGGCATGGTCTCTGTCCCTTCAGTTGAGAGCTAGGTCTTGACTAGATGGACAGAGAAGCAGCATGTCATAGTGGATAGAGCATGGGCCTGGCAGGCAGAAGGACATGGGTTCTAATCCCGGTTCTGCCACTTGTCTGCTGCATGACCTTGGGCAAGTCACTTATTTCCTCTGGGCCTCAGTTACCTCATCTGGAAAATGGAGATTGAGATTGTGAGCCCCACGTGGGACAAGGACTATGTCCAACCCTATTTGCTTGTATCCATCCCAGTGCTTAGTACAGTGCCTGGCGCATAGTAAGCACTAAACAAATACCACAATTACTATTATTATTATTGACTGATTATGAGCCATAGACTTGCAGGAGGAGATACTATAGTGTTGCCCAGGCTGGGAAATTCTGATCTTTCACATGGAGGAGTAATTCCATGTTTCTTCAGCAACAGAAAGTGATTTTCTGGCTGAGCAATTGCTGCAGCAGCTACAGTCCCTTCATTGAACCAGGGCTGAAATTTCAGCAGCCCAAGCCAACGTTGAGCTGATTCAAATTACCCTGGCCCAAGCATGTTTTCCGGTCATGTAGGTTATTATGGACAATGAGTAACCGTCTCTGCTGGGAGAGGCTGGATACTGAGGTAATGGCCCGAACTGTGAATTATGTGTCCTGAGTTAAAGCCAAAGGGAGAGCAATGGCAAGAAAGCCAATGATCTTTGCATAGTGGGACTAATAAAAAAAACTGTGGTATTTGTTAAGCGCTTACTATGTGCCAAGCACTGGAGTAAGAACTGGAGAAGATAGAAGATCATCAGGTCCCAAATGGGGATCCCAGTCTAAGTCAGAGGGAGAACAGGGATTGAATCCCCATTTTGCAGATGAAGGAACTGAGGCACAGAGAAGTGAGGTGAATTGCTCAAGGTCACACAGCAGATAAGTGGTGGAAGGTGGGATTAGAATGCAGGTCCCTTGACTTCCAGGCCCATGCTCTCTCCACTAGACCATGCTCCTTCAACAGCATGGGTCTGGAAGTCAGAGTACCTAACCCAGCTCCACTTAAATGACTTAATTTCTCATTGTTTTTGTTCCCTCATCTTCAAAAAGGGGATTCAATAACTGTTCTCCCTCCAATGTAGACTGTAAACTCCATGTGGGACCTGATTATCTTGTATCTACTACAGTGCTTGGGGCATAGTAAGCACTTACAAATACCACTATTATTATTATTATTATAGTGCCAGAAGTCAAAAGGGACCCACAGCTGCCTTTGCAACATGGGGTCAGAAAAAGTTCAGTTATTCTTGAGAGTTAAAATACATAGCAATTTTAAATTGTTCAATGCTGGCTGATGCAACACCATAAACCTTCAATCAATTGATAAATAGAGTCCTTAATGTGTGTAGAACCCTGTACTAGACTCTTAAGAGGGTACAATAATAATAATGGTACTTGTTAAGCGCTTACTATGTGCCAAGCACTGTTCTAAGCACTGGGGTAGTAGATACTAGTTAATCAGGTTGGACACCGTCCCTGTCCCATGAGAAGCAGCATGGCTTAGTGGCAAGAGTACGGGCTTGGGAGTCAGAGGTCATGGGTTCTAATCCTGCCTCCACCATTTGTCAGCTGTGTGACTTTGGGCACGTCACTTAACTTCTCTGGGCCTCAGTTACCTCATCTGTAAAATGGGGATTAAGACTGTGAGCTCCACGTGGGACAACCTGATTACCCTGTATCTACCCCAGTGCTTAAAACAGTGCTTGGCACATAGTAAGCACTTAACAAATACCACAATTATTATTATTATTATTATTATATGGGGCTCACTCTTTATCCTCATTTTACTGATGAGGTAACTGAGGCCCAGAGAAGTTAAGTGACTTGCCCAAGATCACAAAGCAGACATACAGCAGATCTGGAATTAGAACACATGGTCCCTCTGACTCCCAGGCCTGTGCTTTATCCACTGAGCTATGCTGCTTCTCATCACCCTCTCATACTACCCTTCCTTTCCAAAATCCTAGAACGAGTCGTCTACAATCGATGCCTAGAATTCCTTAACTCCCATTCTCTCCTAGACCCCCTCCAATCTGGCTTCCGTCCCCTCCACTCTACCGAGACTGCTCTCTCTAAGGTCACCCATGACCTCCTTCTTGCCAAATCCAATGGCTCCTACTCCATTCTGATCCTCCTTGACCTCTCTGCTGCCTTTGACACTGTCGACCATCCCCTCCTCCTCCATACCTTATCTCACCTTGGCTTCACGGACTCTGTCCTCTCCTGGTTCTCCTCTTACCTCTCTGGCCGATCATTCTCGGTCTCCTACGCTGGAGCCTCCTCCCCCTCCCATCCTTTAACTGTTGGAGTTCCTCAAGGGTCAGTTCTTGGCCCTCTTCTGTTCTCCATTTACACTCACTCCCTCGGTGAACTCATCCGCTCTCACGGCTTTGACTACCATCTCTACACAGATGACACGCAGATCTACATCTCCGCCCCTGTCCTCTCCCCCTCCCTTCAGGCTCGCATCTCCTCCTGCCTCCGGGACGTCTCCACCTGGATGTCGGCCCGCCACCTAAAACTCAACATGAGCAAGACTGAGCTCCTCATCTTCCCTCCCAAGCCCGGTCCGCTCCCAGACTTCTCCATCACCGTGGATGGCACGACCATCCTTCCTGTCCCGCAGGCCCGCAATCTCGGTGTCATCCTTGACTCGTCCCTCTCGTTCACCCCACACATCCTATCCGTTACCAAGACCTGCCGGTTTCACCTCTACAATATCGCCCAGATCCGCCCTTTCCTCTCCACCCAAACGGCTACCTTACTATTACGGGCTCTCGTTATATCCCGGCTAGACTACTGTGTCAGCCTTCTCTCTGACCTCCCTTCCTCCTCTCTCGCCCCGCTCCGGTCTATTCTTCACTCCGCTGCCCGGCTCATCTTCCTGCAGAAACGATCTGGGCATGTCACTCCCCTTCTTAAACAACTCCAGTGGTTGCCTATCGACCTCCGCTCCAAACAAAAACTCCTCACTCTAGGCTTCAAGGCTCTCCATCACCTTGCCCCTTCCTACCTCTCCTCCCTTCTCTCTTTCTACCGCCCACCCCGCACGCTCCGCTCCTCTGCCGCCCACCTCCTCACCGTCCCTCGGTCTCGCCTATCCCGCCGTCGACCCCTGGGTCACGTCCTCCCACGGTCCTGGAACGCCCTCCCTCCTCACCTCCGCCAAACTGATTCTCTTTCCCTCTTCAAAACCTTACTTAAAAATCACCTCCTCCAAGAGGCCTTCCCAGACTGAGCTCCTCTTCCCCCTCTACTCCCTCTGCCATCCCCCCTTTACCTCTCCGCAGCTAAAGCCTCATTTTCCCCTTTTCCCTCTGCTCCTCCACCTCTCCCTTCCCATCCCCACAGCACTGTACTCGTCCGCTCAACTGTATATATTTTCGTTACCCTATTTATTTTGTTAATGAATTGTACATCGCCTCGATTCTATTTAGTTGCCATTGTTTTTACGAGATGTTCTTCCCCTTGATGCTGTTTAGTGCCATTGTTCTTGTCTGTCTGTCTCCCCCGATTAGACTGTAAGCCCGTCAAACGGCAGGGACTGTCTCTATCTGTTGCCGACTTGTTCATCCCAAGCGCTTAGTACAGTGCTCTGCACATAGTAAGCGCTCAATAAATACTATTGAATGAATGAATGAATCACCCTAGAGTTGGTAGAAGTGATCCCTGCCTTCAAGCAGCTTACAGTCATGGAATGCATCAGACTACAGAAGGTAACTTTAACAGAAAATCCAATACGTCTCAGTCCAGCAAAACTTTCAAGGTTTTCTTGGTTTTGATTTAAGGTGCCATTACCTAGCAGTGGGTATTAAGCAACTGGTACAGAGAAGCTAAAGAGAAATCTCTTTTCTCACTCATTCAACAGTATTCACTGAGCCTCTTGTGCGCCAAACACTGAACTAAACATTTGGAAAGTAGTAAAAGACATGGCCCCTGTCCTCAAAGGGCTTACAATCTAAGACAAGAGATAGGCAGGCATAAATTGACTGCAAGCTCCTTGTGGGCAGGGAACATCTACCAACTCTGTTATATCAAGCGCTTAGTAATAATAATAATAATAATGATGGCATTTGTTAAGCGTTTACTATGTGCAAAGCATTATTCTAAGCGCTGACAGTGCTCTACGCACAATAAACATTCAATAATATTCATTCAATAGCATTTATTGAGCACTTACTATGTGCAGAGCACTGTACTAAGCGCTTGGAACGTACAATTCGGCAAAAGATAGAGACAATCCCTACCCAACAACGGGCTCACAGTCTAGAAGGGGGAGACAGACAGACAAAAACAAGAGAACTTAATCACGATAAATAGAATCAAGGGGATGATTGATTGATTGATTGATTGATTGATTGATTGATATAAACACTAGGAGGAGGAGGGAAACAGTCACAAATGGTAACAGCAAGCAAAAGTATGGAAAAATGAAGAAACGAATAAATGAGAGAAGTAAATAGATACTTAAGGTTGTTGTTGATAGGATACAACCCCTAGTGGTGGAAATCAAGCAAGGAAGCCCTCCTGCAGGGTGTGAATTTTCAGGAGGCCTTTGAAGATTTGAAAGAGGGAGAGAGTAACAGGCAGTAAACGGTGATGGGGCAGTCAAGAGCAAGGTTCCATAAGGAGGAGTGAAGAGTGCAAAAGAAGCAGCTTGGCCTGGGAGTCAAAGGACCTGGATTCTAATCCCGACTCTGACATTTGACTGCTCTGTGACCTCGGGCAAGTAGGTCTTGGGCACTTCTCTGTGCCTCAGTTTTCTCATCCGCAAAATGGAGATTAAAAACTTGTTCTCCCTCCTACTTAGACTGTGAACCTCTTGTGGGACAGGCCTGTGTCTAATCTGCATATACTATATCCGCCCTAGAGAAGCAGGGTGGCTTAGTGGAAAGAGCATGGGCTTGGGATTCAGAGGACAAGGGTTCTAATTCCGGCTCCACCACTTGTCTGTTGTGTGACCTTGGTAAAGCCACTTAACTTCTCTGTCCCTCAGTTACCTCAGCTGTAAAAGTGGGGATTAAGACTGTGAGCCGCACGTGGGACAATCTGATTACCTTGTATCTACTCCCGCACTTATAAGAGTGCTTGGCACATGGTAAGCACTTAAAAATACTATCATTATTATTATTATTATTACCCTAGTGATTAGTACAGCGCTTGGCACATAGTAAGCACTTAACAAATACCACAATTCTCAAATTAAAAAATGAACAAATTTGAGATATGTCAGGGACCATACATCCAAGAATATTACATCTAGGATTCATTTGGCCTGAAATAGAACCTGAAGTGGAGATAAATGTGGTGATGATACTCAAATCTATATCTCCTCCCCGTTCTCTCTCCCTCCCTCCAGGGTCTCATCTCCTCCTGCCTTCAGGACATCCCTACTTGGATGTCTTCCTGCCACCTAAAACTCAACACGTCCAAGACAGAGCTTCTCATCTTCTCTTCCAAACCGTCTTCTCTCTGACTTTCCCATCACTGTGGACGACAGTACCATCCTTCCATTTCACAAGCCCGCAACCTTGGTGTCATCATTGACTCCACTCTCTCCTTCACCCCACATATCCAATCCGTCACCAAAGCCTGCCGGTCTCATCTTCGCAACATCACCAAGATCCACCCTTTCCTTTCCATCCAAACTGCTACCACGTTAATACAATCACTCATCCTGTCTCAACTGGATTAGTGCATCAGTATCCTTTCTGACCTCCCAACCTCTTGTCTCTCCCCACTCTGCTGCCCGGATTATCTTTCTACAGCAACATTCTGGGCATGTCACCCCCCTCCTCAAAAATCTTCAGTGGTGGCCTATCAACCTCCGTATCAAGCAAAGACTCCTCACTCTTGTCTTCAAAGCTCTCCGTCACCTTGCCCCCTCCTACCACACCTCCCTTCTCTCCTACATTCCAGCCCGCACACTCCACTCCTCTGGTGCTAACCTTCTAACTGCCTCATTCTCACCTGTCCTTCCCTCGACTCCTGGCCCACATCCTAACTCTGGCCTGGAAAGTCCTCCCTTCTTAAATCCGCGAATCATATTTCCCCCCTTTAAAGCCCTACTGAAGGCTCATCTCTTCCAAGAGGCCTTCCCAAGCTGAGACTCCCTTTTCCCCACCTCCCCCTCCCCTCTCCGTCACCCCGATTTGCTCCACACACACACCCCCGCTCCACAGCATATATACACATATGTACATAGCTATAATTTTATTTATATTAATGCCTGTTTACTTGTTCTGATGTGCATATATAATGCTATTTATTTATATTGATGCTATTGATGCCTGTTTAACTTGTTTTGCTGTCTGTCTCCCTCCTTCTAGACTGTAAACTTGTTGTGGGCAGGGATTGTCTCTCTATTGCTGAATTGTACTTTCCAAGCACCTAGTACAGTGTTCTGCACATAGTAAGCACTCAATAAACACGATTGATTGAATGAATGAATATGCAAACACTGAATATCAGAGGTTTTGGGGGGGCATTTTTTGGTGTGTTGTTTTCTTCTTCCTTTTGTGCTCTGGTAGTTCACACCAAAGAAGCTCACACAATGACACCTAGTGCAAATCCACATGGAGATAACATCCTGGCAAGTTGAGACACAATGCCTTGCAAGTGTCTCTTTAATTTCAAATGAAATAAGCTCATGCAATAGTGCTGAAAGGCTGCTATTTTGCCTGAGACCCCAATTTGCATACATATTCTCATTATCATTTGAATCTATTTAAAGATGTATCATGCTTATGGACCATGATTTCCGTGCAGTTCATCTCCTTACAGTTAAGACTGCTGGATCATTAATACCCGTAATGAGTTAGAACTGCAATTAAGGGTCTCCATAAAAGATTCCCCTCCTTTGCAGAGGATTGCCCAAGCAGGGCCATTCATTTCTGAGTAATCCTTATCCTTTCTTTCCCTCCACCCCCATGTCTTAGACCCTTCATCTAAAAATTCCCTGGCCTAACTTCTCTCAGACTTCATGTATAAAGAGGTGCAGATCAGAGCCCGGTCTCCAATGACCCTTTCCTAAGTGGGGGGAGAGGGAGACAAGCCACATGGATTTTGTTCTTCAGTTCACCTTCCAAGACAAAATTAATCACCAAGGCTTCCTCTTTTGCTTTTCCTTCCATTTTCCCTTCCCTATTTACTGCATCTGCCTGTCTTCCTTGATTGCCCCTTATCCTCTCCAGCTCTTTAATCAGTCAATGGCATTTACTGAACACCTACTGTGTGCAGAGCACTTTACCAAGCACTTGGGAGAGTGCATGACAGAGTTGAGAGACACAATCCCTGCCCTCTAGGAGCTTACAATTTTCTTTTATTCTACAGGCAGTTGTATGTGTGTGTGCGGGTGTTTGTGCATGTGGTGGGGGAGGCGGGAGGGCAGAGGCAGACAGGGATATGCTTTGGGCCCCAACCAATGGGGAAGCTTCTGCCTCGACTCACCAAGAAGTCATTCATCAGGGGCCATCAATTAGGGGGAAAAGCCTACCAGAGTTCCTCTTAAACTCTGCCATGATGGTTTAAAAAACAGAATTACTGTATTGGCCAGAATTGCTGCTCTTTAACCTCCCCTCATCAGTCAAGTCACCAGCAGAGGTGATCACAGGCTTAGTTTACTGTCAAGACCAAAATAGATGTTACAATGGACAACAGTGCCCCAGGTCTAAGCAGAGTTCAACCTCGATGTAGTTTGGCCAGCTTTTGCACAAGTCGTTTTTTGAGGCATTGCTCATATAGCTCATATAGCCCCTCTCCTCAAAATCCTCCACTAGTTCCCATTTCCCTGACCATAAAGCCAAAAAATATGAGAAGATTGGCTTTGAGGCTCTCCACCAACTCTCCCCAAGCTTACAAGCCAGCCATCTTTACCTGCTACTCTCCAGTTCATTCATTTCATTCCTCCCTAGCTAAGCTTCTAGATACACCTCTCCCTCAACTCTCTCTCACCTCCATCTCCTTGCTCACACTGTTCCTCCATCCTGGAACTGCTTCTCCTCCAATCCTACAAACCCCTGTTCCCCCTTCCCCCTCACCCTCCCAAAAAAACCCTAACTCTTCCCACCTTCTAAACCCTCCTAAAATCCCACATCTTCCAGTAAGCCTTCTTTGATCAACTCCCAACATCCCAAATCACCTCACCTCATCAACCACCCTTAAACACCTACATGTTTATTTATACCTTCCCTCAACACCTAAGTATATAGGTGTGTGTGATTGACTGTACAATTTATTTCTTAGGATCACTTTATTTGTAAGCATTTTTATGTCCGTCTTCTTCGGCAGAATGTAAGCCCCTTGTGGTCAGGGAATGTGGCTCACGGTTCTGTTGAATTTTCCCAAGCGCTTAGTACAGTGCATTTTGCCCAGTGAAAACTCAATAAATATCACCACTACTACTACTTGTTCTGTAAAAGACAAAGTCGTCATCTCATCTTTTGACAGTCACCACACCTTTCACCGCCGATTAGACTGTAAGCCTGTCAAAGGGCAGGGACTGTCTCTATCTGTTACCAATTTGTACATTCCAAGCGCTTAGTACAGTGCTCTGCACATAGTAAGCACTCAATAAATACTGTTGAATGAATGAATCAATCAATCAATCGATCAACTGTATTTCTCATGATAAAAGGTGGCAAATAGTTCAGCCCTTTAAAGAACTCCGGCAAAAATTGTGCTGTAAGAGAAAATCCAGCACAGTAAACACCACCAACAAGAGCATATTCTTTAAATACAAAAAGGCAGTTACATTTTGGGGGCTTTCAATATTCCTGAGAATTATTGAAAGCATGTTAGAACAAACATGCCAAGGTATGTCTCGCATCTACAGCCTTCTCAACTTCTCAGAAGTACAATAGTCTAACACACCCTACTTTCCTAAGCTGGACAGCAAAGAAAACATTTAGGGAGCAAAACTGGCATTATGGAAATAATCGTATTACAGGAAAGCCTAGAAATGGATTAAGTAGCTATTAAAATTATAAATCAGTGTTAAAGCAATCCTTTTACCTGACTTTATCCATTTGAGAAATGCTATTTCTTTGATCTTCCCAACCACCCTGTAAAATCGGAGAGCATTAACCAGCAGTCTATTTTAATTAGGCCCCATTTTCTGAAATGTGACTTTGAATAGCTCCCATTTTCCAGATGAAGACTGGCAGCACAGACTTGTCTACCACTAAGTGAGATACGAAACTCACTGTGGAAAGAATAATAATCCATCTGATTCCTCCCTCAACCTAAAACCTGAGGTTGAACTCTCTGTTTTTCAGTTTGCAGTTTATTCTGCCTTTTCTTTCTCCCCCCCCTCCCAACCCCTTCCTACCTTTTGTCCATTTCACTGGCCATAAATACCAGCCTCAGAGATTGAGCAGGGGAAAGAATGGGAAGTAAAACTCAAATCAGTCAATTCTTCTCCTTGGTACAGCCCCAGTCAAAGGGGGAAAAGGTTGAGACTACTGACTGAAATGGGATTTGGGGGATTAACTGTGGATTTCATTTATCCCTACTAACCCTACCCCCCATCACGTGGGATAATCTAAAGTTGTCTGAATGTCAGTGCTCTATCCCTTAAATTCATTGCCTCGAGCTATACTAGAAAAAGGAAGAGGGAACACAGTCTTAATAAATGAGCCACTTGGATGTCTTCTTGATGGGGCATGGTAGGTTCACCTATGTTTGGGGTGGTTATTTGGTTTCATTCTTTCTTTTGTTATACACTGCCTCTGCAATTCAGCACCCTGACAAGGTAAATAGGAATTCCTGTGGACAGAAAAGAAACTGTCAATTGGGAGAGATTAATGATTAGACCCTTTGGGCCCAAAAAATAAGAGCCCACTCATAGTCCAGAATAAGTCCTTGCAGGGAGCTTAGCTAAAACAACAAAAAGCCCCCAGATGAGATTAAGGTTTGACTTGACTACTGTAAAGAATTTTTGAACAACTGCAAGAGAATGCTTGGACAAATCATTTGAAGACTCTGTAAAAACCCCAGTCTTGGATGACTTTACCCAGCCATTGTGATCACAGTGGCATTGGCTTTGTATAATATCCCCAATGACCCCCACAGAGACCTCTGATCTTTTGACATGTACCGCTTTTCTCAAGGCATCATACCCCATTTAGTCTCCAAGCTCACACTACCTTCCCTTGATGACCAAATTGACACCCTGAACACCACCATCTCTATTGAATTTAACTCTCCTGCTCCCCTGACCCTTCATTGATCTCATACTACCAACCCACAGAGCTGGATCACCTCTTTTGCTGCTTCCATTGTTCCTGTGCATGAGCCACAGAGCACTGCTGGTGGAAATCCAGAGATCAGGCCGACCTTGTCCTTCTCAAGTTATTCCTCCATCCTTATTGACTCCCATGCCCACTGTCCTAGCCAGCTGTTTCAGACACTTAACTCGCTCCACAAATTCCCCATCCCCCATCTCTTGCTCCTAATGTCCTGGCCAAGTACTTTATTGAGAAAATTGAAACCATCAGGCATGAAATCCCTAAAATTTTCCCTGCTCCTCTCTAGTCCCTCCCTTCTCCTGCCCCTTCTTCATCTCTCCCATCTTTCCCAGCTGTATTTCAAGAGATCTCCTGTCTCCTCTCAAAATCCACCCCCTCCACCCACACGCACCTCCAACCCCATGCCTCATCCAAACACTTGCCCCTTCTCCACTTCCTGACTGCCATCTTCAACTGTTCACTGTAGGAAAGTCAGCAAAGAGTCTGATGCAGTAATCAAGGTGAGATAGGATAAGTGCTTGGATTAACGTGGTAGAAGTTTGCATGGAGAGGAAAGGGCAGATTTTAGCAATCTTGTGAAGGTTGAACTAACAGGATTTGGTGACAGCTTGAATATGTGGATTGAATGAAAGAGATGCATCTAGGATAACACGAAGGTTACAGGGTAAGACAGGGAGGATGATGGGAAATTCAGGGGGAGGACAGGGTTTGGAGGGAATATCAGAACTTCTGTTTTGAATGTGCTTACTTTGAGGTGCCGGTGGGACATCGAAGTAGAGATGCCCTGAAAACAGGAGGAAATGCAAAAGTACAAAAAAGAAGAGAGTTCAGGGCTGGAGTAGTTGACTTAGGAATCATCGGCATAGAGATGATAGGAATCTGTCACCAAATCCTGTCAGGTCTACCTTCACAACATTGCTAAAATTCACCCTTTCCTCAACATCCAAACTGCTCCCCTGTTGACCTAAGCACTTGCCCTATCCTGCTTTGATTACTGCATCATCCTCCCTGCCTCCTGTCTCTCCCCACTTTGGTCTGTACTTAATTCTGCTTCCTGGATCATTTCTACAAAACTGTTCAGTCCATGTTTCCCCACTCCTCAAGCACCTCCAGTGGATGCCCATCCAACGCCACGTCAAACAGAAACTCCTTACCATTGGCTTTAAAGCACTCAATCACCTTGCTCCCTCCTAACATACTTTTCCAATTTCCTACCCGCACACTTCACTCCTCTAATGCCAACCTACTTATTGTACCTCAACCTCGTCTGTCTTGCCCATGCCTTGTCTCTGGCCTGGAACTCCCTCCCGCTTCATATCTGACAGGCGATCACTCTTCCCATCTTCAAAGTCTTATTAAAAGCTCATCACCTTCAAGAAGCCTTTCCCAACTAAGCTCTCGTTTCCTCTTCTCCCATTTCCTTCCGCGTTGCCCTTGCACTTGGACTTACACCCGTTATTCACCTCTCCTCAGTCCCACCATATTTATGTACAGATTGATAACTTCTAAATTTATATTAATACACTCCTCCCCCCCCAGACTGTAAGCTCATTGTGGGTAGGAAATGTGTCTACCAGCTCTGTTATATTGTACTCTCCCAAGCATTAGTACAGTGCTTTGCACATGGCAAGCCTTCAATAAAGTGAGTGCTCAAAGACTAATTGATTTGGATTAAATCATAGGGAAAGAAAGTACAGTATAAGGGAAATGCTGGGAAGATAAAGGCATTTTAAAATGCCTTTTGGTAGCAGTACTTACATGTCATATCAAGATTTCAGCAATCTCTAGACCATGAATATAAGTGAACTTTTCCTTTTTTTAATGGTATTTGTTAAGCACTCATTAAGCTCTGTACTAAACACGTGGGAAGATATAAAATAGTCAGGTTGAACACAGTCCATGTCCCACATGGGGCTCACAATCTTAATCTCCATTTTACAGATGAGGTGACCGAATCAAAGAGAAGTTAAGTGATTTTCCCAAGGTCACACAGCATACTTGATAGAACTTGATAGCAAGGCTTGAAACCAGCAAAAATCCTGTGCCCAAATAGCTCAGTAATTTATTTTCATGGGGTTGTCATGATTTCAATTTAATCCTGCCCAACCTGAGTCCAAATGCATCCAGGTTTTAGTTTTGAAGCAGATTTCATGAGAAAGGGACTGAGGGAGAGAAAGATCAGGTTTCGAATCTCCCCTGTTCTCCCTCACTCAAATTGTGAGCTCCATGTGGGGCAGGGACTGTCTGATCTGATGATACTGTATCTACCCCAGAGCTTAGCACAGTGCTTGGCACATAGTCAGCACTTAACAAATATCACTATCATCATCATCCCTATTACCATGTCTATTAAATATTTGGGGATCTGGAATTATGAACAAAGACTGTAAAGAACTTCAAGTATCTTGGTTGAAAGAAACAATGGATGTTTGTAATTTTCTAGAAGACCAAAGACCTGTGCTTCTTAGCACCCCAAAGTGGTTCAGATCATTGGAAAGTTAGCAAGCCAGAAGAATTTCTTGTTTAAAATTCCCAACCGTATGAGACTAACCTTGAAAAATTCAGTGAGCAAGCAGATTTCTGTTTCACAAAGGAGCTGGTATGAAGATTCAAGCAGAATTGAATTATCCCTCTAATTGCTTTGACCTGATGTCCGGGTAAGTAGCTGTTGGCAAGTACATCTTGCCCCCAAACCATTACAGACCAAAAGTTTAACAGTGATTTTTTTTTTAAAGTAGGCAGCTCTATATTAGGCTTATTGTAATTTCCCTTGATCAGTCGATCAATCAACAGCATTCACTGAGTGCTTACTGTGCTCACAGAACTCTACTAGGTGCTTGAGAAGGTACCTCAATAGAGTTGGTAGATAACCCTGCCCACAAGGAGATTACAGTCTACAAGGGGTGGCAGACATGGAAAAAAAATTGCACATAGGAGAAACAGTAAGGTAGAAGGATATATACAAAAATGCTGTAGGACTAGGATGACTATCAAAATGTTTTAGGAGTACACAGCCAAGTGCATAGTTGCCACAGAAATGAGAGTTTAGTCAGGAAAGGACTCTTGGAGGAAATGTGATTTTAGGATTTTTTGAAAGGAGGAGAGAGTGTTGGTCTGTCAGATATGAAGGGGGAGGGAGTTCCAGGACAGAGAGAAGACTTGAGCAAGGGTTTGCAGTGAGATAGGCAAGATCGAGATACATTGAGTAGGTTGGTGTTAGAGGAGCAATGTGTGGATTGGGTTGAATAGGAGATCAGTGTGGTAAGGTAGGAGAGAGAAAGCTGATTTTGTGCCTTAAAGTCAAAGGTAAGGAGTTTTTGTTTGATGCAGAGTTGGATGGGCACCCACTACAAGTTTTTTGAGGAATGGGGAGATATGGATTGATCTTTTTTTAGAAAAATGACCCTGGCAGCAGAGTGAAGCAAGGACTGGAAAGGGGAGAGGCGGGGGGTTCAGAAATTGATCAATAGGTATATGCTGGAAAAGGAAGAGACCAGTGGAAATTCAACTGCAAGGGATAACAGTTGTGTGGAATTGACTGGTTTGGATGTGGGGTAGGGGAATGATAAACCTGGCATTTTAATGTTGGCAGTAGGTATGTTGCCTTTACTAACTCTATTGTACTCTTCCAAGTGCTTAGTACAGTGCTCTGCACACACTAAACCATTGATTGACTTTTTTGTCCCCTCACCCTCAGGTCAACTTCAGAGGTCCTCAAATCAGTTCCCAGAGTCCAAGAAGCCTGATGGCATATAGAAGAAAACACAGGGTTATCACGAGCATCCCTGGGCAGTAGCTGTCAATCATGTAAATTCTGCAGCTGATGCAGAGCAATTCAGAAGTGGCAGGGTTTATTTGAATCAGGAAGAGGGCTGAATGGGGTGAAGTGGCTTTAGGGAGGCAGTAGAGATGAGAGACAATGAGCAGCAAATGCTGTCTCACCTTCCTAGAATAACACAAATTCCAAAAAGCCAAACTTCTGACACTTCCAACCCAGTAGTTGTTGCCAATCCCACAACAGTGAGAAGTGCTCAAAGAAGAAGCAATCTCCTGATGAAGCCAAGCTGCCGAAGCCCACCCCCGGGTTTTCCAGTGCTATTGTGTGGAATTAATGTTGGCATCTGTTAAGTGCTTACTATGTGCAGAGCACTGTTCTAAGCGCTGGGGGAGATACAGGGTCATCAGGTTGTCTTATGTGAGGCTCACAGTCTTCATCCCCATTTTACAAATGAGGTAACTGAGGCCCAGAGAAGTGAAGTGACTTGCCCACAGTCACACAGCTGACAAGTGGCAGAGCGGGGATTCGACCCATGACCTCTGACTCCGAAGCCCGGGCTCTTTTCCACTGAACCATGCCGCTTCTCTATGTGATCAAAACGACGAGTTGCCGTCTCTGAAATTCTTATGAGAAAATCCCCCTAAGATAGAAGAGGGCAGGAAGGAATGGGGTCTGAAAAGGGGAAACCCGTAATGGAGCACTAACTGTTTAATTCCCTAACATTGACTCTGATTGGCTACTTACTTGGTTGGAACTCCAACAAGCAAGACGTTGTTCAGAAGCAGGTATTTCACAGTATTCAGGGTAGATAGAAGATAATCAGATTGGACACAGTCCCTTTACACATGGGGCCCACGATTTTTCAAATACCCTTGTACTTTTCCCTACACAAAATAACCCCATGCATTACTCCAGGGCACAGCCTCTCCGTCTCAGTTTCCCTGCAGAAAAAAAAAAATGAGATTAACCTTATTCCCTCAAAACTGGAAAATTTTCTTGACTGGCCTCCACAAGGAATAAGATACAATGGAGTCAGACAGAAATTTTGTAGCTCAGTAGAAAGTGCATAATGCCACCAAAAGAAAACTCATAGTGTGTGTGCTATAAAGGGCTCAGGCTTGATTTTTTTTGTTTAATTAATGCCTTGTCTGCCCTTCATCTGATTGCCAGTTGTCACTAGTCATCTCCTGGACAGGAAGGTCAAAAATACCGAGTGGCACTGTGTTGCCAGGGGAGAACTCTTCAGTCAACCTCATACAACACTTAAAATTATCATCAGTTTCAGAGAACCCAGCATTGACAGGCGATGGGTGAATAGAAAAATGCTAGGTTTGATATAGAAAAGTATCCAAACTTTCCCAATCCTGTGGCCACAGCTCTCACTTAATGGGAAACTCATTTCCACTAAGTGGTCACTAGTACATCCAGGAAGTAGCCCCATGCCACCCAGTATTCCCCACAGCTGTACATCCCCTTAGATTGAGGATTAGCTCAGGAAAGACCAGGGCAGAGATCGTGTCTTCCTACTCTATCGCTCTATTGTTCAGTGCTCTGCACACAGTAGACTGTAAAATCCTCAAGGGCAGGGATCATGTCTACTAACTTTATTGTACTCTCCCAAGCACTTAGGAGAGTCAATCTTGAGCAGTTGCAAAACAACAATATTGTACAATATAACAATAAATGGACACATTCCCTGCCCACAACAAGCTAACATGCAGTAAACTGAAAACACCCTGAGGGCAGGGATCGGATCTACTAATTCCACTGTACTCTCCCAAGTACTTAGTACAGTGTTCTGCACACAGTAAAATTAATATTCTTCAAAGGCAGGGATTGTGCTTAACTATTATACTCTCCCAAGAACTTAGTACAATGCTCTGCACACAATTTGCATTCAATAAATATCTTTGATTGATTGACTGACTTAAGCCAATAGTCCCTGTTTGGGTGTAAAATAGACTGTTGCTCTTAATCTTTGGTTCTTATTAATTTCTTCCCCAGCTTCTACAGCCATACTATAGTATGATTGTCAGCTTCCAGGGAATATCTTGGTGCTGTGAGAGTTTTTTCCATGACATTTTTTCATGCCCTGTTTTCAATGCAGTGTTTTTGTTGTTCTAATTCATCACAGTCATGTCATTCCCCACATTAACTGTGGGCCTGTATTTTCAATTACGAGCAGCAGTCCCTTCTCTGTTGAATGTTAAGACAACATGTCAGGGAAGAAATGTAATATTCAGCTTCCAGTTGCTCAAGAATTTCTTCTTCCCCCCAAAGAGAAGCTTCAAAATTGTTTCTATTTAGTTTTCTGACAGAAAAGTTCCAAATTAATGATCTGTCACTTTCATACTCAGCACTAAACAGGACATTCTATTGATCTTTCTCTTGTGGCTAAGGTATTTTAACTGTTGCTGGCCTACTCCAAAATCTGTCTAGGCAAACCACTAAACAGAATTTCAGGACTATGGGGTACAAATGACTGTCACTGCTAAAAAGCATGTTATAATGCTTCATATGTACAATATGAGTTTAAAATGCACAGAAAATCAGCCTGGAGTACTGAAAGGAGTCCATAGTTGGGAATTAAGCTTCCTAGCCATTTACTCCAGCATTGACATCACTGGCTGTGTGATCTTCAATAAATCACTTTACTTCTCTGTGCCTCAATTCCACCACCTAGAGAATAATGAGGAAAGAATGTCTGCTTTCTCCTAACCGGATGGGATGTTTTGAGGAAAAAAATGGGATGATACAGGCAATGGATTTGAAATCCTCAGGATGAAAGGGATCCAAGGAATCATTAACTATAACATATTGGGTAAAATTCTGCTCATACTGTCTTCAGGGAGCAGGACGGACTTCAGATTGTAAGCAAAAGAGGCAGTCAGTTCAGGAAGCATTTTCAAGGGGACAGCAGCAATCACTGGTGTTTATTGGACATCTACTGTGTGCAGAGCACCGTACTCAGCACTTGGGAGAGTACAACAGAGTCAGTAGACATATTCCCTGCCCACAAGGAGCTTACAGTCTAGAGGGGGAGGCAGACATTAAAATAAATTATGGATATGTACTTAAGTGCTGTGGGGTTGAGGGTGGGATGAATATCAATTGCTTAAAGGGTACAAGTCCAAGTGCATAAGCAGCTCAGAAGGGAGAGTGAGAAGGGGAAAAAAGGGCTTAGGGAAGGCCTCTTGGAGGAGTCGTGATTTTATGAGGGTTTTGAAGGTGGGGAGAGAGACGGTATGTTTGTCATACCCCCTCCCAGCCCCTCAGCACTTATCTATCTGCAATTTATTTATTTATATTAATATCTGTCTCCCCTCCTCTAGACTATAAGCTTGCTGTGGGCAGGGAATGTGTCTATTGCTGTATTGTACTCTCCCAAGCACTTAGTACAGTGCTCTGCACAAAGTAAGCACTCAATACATACAATTGAATGAATGAATGAGTATATGAAGGGAGAGGGAATTCCAGTTCAGAGGAAGGACGTAAGTAAGGGGTTGGTGGCAAAATAGATAAGATCAAGGTAAGGTAAGTAGGTTGGTAGTAGAGTAATGAAGTGCGGGCTGGGTCATAGTAATGATAACAATGATGATGATGGTATTTGTTAAGTGCTTACTATGTGCAAAGCACTGTTCTAAGCGCTGGGGGGATACAAGGTGATCAGGCTGTACCACATGGGACTCACAGTCTTGAGAAGCAGCATGGCTCAGAGAAGCAGTATGGCTCAGTGGAAAGAGTCCGGGCTTGGGAGTCAGAGGTCATGGGTTCGAATCCCGGTTCTGCCACCTGTCAGCTGTGTGACTGTGGGCAAGTCACTTAACTTCTCTGTGCCTCAGTTACTTCATTTGTAAAAATGGGGATTAAGACTGTGAGCCTCACATGGGACAACCTGATTACCCTGTATCTACCCCAGCGCTTAGAATAATAATAATGTTGGTATTTGTTAAGCGCTTACTATGTGCAGAGCATTGTTCTAAGCGCTGGGGTAGACATAGAGGAATCAGGTTGTCCCACAGGGGGCTCACAGTCTTAATCCCCATTTTACAGATGAGGTAACTGAGGCCCAGAGAAGTTAAGCGACTTGCCCACAGTCACACAGCTGACAAGTGGCAGAGCCGGGATTCGAACCCATGACCTCTGACTCCAAAACCCGTGCTCTTTCCACTGAGCCATGCAGTGCTCTGCACATAGTAAGCACTTAACAAATACCAACATTAATCCCCATTTTACAGATGAGGTAACTGAGGCACAAAGAAGTTGAGTGACTTGCCCAAAGTCACACAGCAGACAAGCGGTGGAGCCGGGATTAGAACCCATGACCTCTGACGCCCAAGCCCATGCTCTTTCCACTGAGCCACGCTGCTTCAGTGAAATAAGATAGGAGATGCTGAGCTGATTGAGTGCTTTAAGGTCAGTGGTAGGAGTTTCTGCTTGATGCGGAGGTGGATGGACAGTCACCAGAGGTTCTTGAGGAGTTGGGAGACATGGACTGAATGACGTCTTAGAAAACTGATCCAGGCAGCAGAGTGAAGTATGGACTTGACTGGACTGGGTAGAGACAGGAGGCAGGGAGGTCAGCAAAGAGTCCGATGCAGTCAGCGGTCAAGGCAGAAAAGGATAAATTCTTGAATAAGCATAGTAGCAGTTTGGATGGAGGCGAGAGGGCAGATTTTAACAATGCAGTGAAGGTGGAAGTTACAGGATTTTGTGACATTGAATATGTGGGTTGAGTGGCAAGCTCTCCCTGTAGATTGTAAGTTCGTTGTGGGCAGAGAATGTGTCTGTTATATTGTTGTGCTGTACTCTCCTACACACTTAGTTCAGTGCTCTGCACACAGTAAGCACTCAATAAATGCAATTGATTGACAATTTGAGGACAGTGGCTAGGATACGGGCTTGTGAGACAGGGTGCATAGTAGTGTGGTCTACTTGATGGGAAAATCATGGAGCGGGCAAGGTTTGGGTGGGGACTTGAAGAGCTCTGTTTTGGATACGTTAAGTTGAATCCTATGAATAACAATAATAATAATGTTGGTATTTGTTAAGCGTTTACTATGTGCAGAGCACTGTTCTAAGCGTTGGGGTAGATACAGGGTAATCAAGTTGTCCCACGTGAGGCTCACAGTTAATCCCCATTTTATAGATGAGGTAACTGAGGCACAGAGAAGTTAAGTGACTTGCCCACAGTCACACAGCTGACAAGTGGCAGATCCGGGAATCGAACTCATGACCTCTGACTCCGAAGCCCAGGCTCTTTCCACTGAGCCACGCTGCTTCCCCATCAACACCATATCGTGTCAAGAGAGTTTACATACAGCAACGAAGCTTAGAACTATGCCACTGAGAGATATTAGCTCGTCAAGGTTACCCATAATGGAAAGGTCTAAGCCAAAGCATCAGACAAAGTTGATTGACCTGTGGTGGGCAGCAGCGGTATGGGAGAGTCAAAGGTGGATGATCAAGCAATCAAAATGTCGATCAAAGAAAATGGCAGAGACATAAGTTTTTACTGCCCCAGAGAAGGCAATGGTAAACCACTTCCGTATTTTTCACCAAGAAAACTGTATGGCTACACGTCAGAACGACGTGGAAGGGGCAGACCAGCAGCTAGATGGATGGAGACCATGAGAGCGACAGCAGAGGAGCCATTGCCTGGGCTGAGGATTATGGTAGAGGACGGAATGTTCCAGAGAAGATGTATCCGTGGAATCGCTATGAATCGGACACGACTCAACGGCTTGAGAGAGAGAGAGAGAGAGAGAGAGAAGTCTGACGTGTCAGTGGGACATCCAAGTAGAGATGTTCTGAAGGTTGGAGGATATGTGAAACAGGAGAGGAGAGAGTTCAGGGTTAGAGGGGTAGATTTGGGAATCATCCTCACAGAGATGGTAGTTGAAGCCATGGGATTGAATGAGTTCTCCAAGGGAGCGGGTGTAGATGGAGAATAAAAGGGAACCCAGAACCGAGCCTTGAGGGACTCCCACCTTCAGAGAGTGATGGCCAGCTCAGCCTTCCTATTCCTCAGCAATTTGGTAGCGGTATCCATATTCAAGGGGAACTGGGAGAGGACTGCAACGGTTCTAGAGTGGGGAGGGGGAGGCTGCCTGGGACCCTGAGTTTGAGTAAACTCAGGTGGACTTCCTTCCCATGACACTACTTCACACAGCGTGCATTGTGCAATATCCCCAGCTTCACAGGCACCCGGGTATCCGATATCTGCAACCCAGAGAGGAAGTGGCATTTTTTTTCCTGCCAAATGTCTACAGCTGGCCCTGGCAGGGTGGGCAATAGAACATTTTTGCTTCTGAATCTTAAAGGGCCCACAGACCAAAAAGCCTTTGTTTTGTTCCTCCATGGGCGAGTCCCAGCAGAATCATTCACCATGTTCGGTTCAGTGCAGTGGGCTGCTAAGCTCTTCAACTTTGGGGTGGTGCTAAAGCGAACAGCTCTGAGGCTGTGGAAGATCATTCAGATTCAGAGCGAGCAAAACACGGAGCTCCGATTTCCGCAAAGCTGCCAAGCATTCCAGATTCTTCATGCTGAATTACGCTTGAGAGCATGGAGACAGGAGCTCCTGTCATCTAAAAGCTGATCTGCAGCTGTCAAATCCTTCTCACCCAGGATCCAGGGTGAGAATCCAACTGTGGTTACATAGATGGCATTGAGCATTTTTCTTTCCAAAATGTGGGAAAGTGAGGAGTCAAATTCTAATTTAAACAAAGCAAGCAAATAAATCTGCAGCCTGGATGGAGGCAGGGGAGCAAGAGAATCCGTGCCTAGCAGATTTTACCATCTCTTTTGACTTCTGCCAATACGATCAATTCTCCGTTGTTGGAAGCTCAAGGAATCAAATAGACCTTTGATTCTCCTTCTCCTTTCCTCCCTCCAACGTGTAGCTCTTGACACCTCCACCAGAGAGGAAGAAGTGAAGGGAAGAGGAAGGGGGAGAAAACTCACACCAGGCCATCCTGAGACTCCTTAGGAACACTGACAAAAGGTTTTGTGGCAGAGGCTAGATCAGGGGCTTCGACTGTTATGTGGCAGTGGCTACACTCCAGCCTGTGGTGGATCCAGTCAGCAATCTCCATGCAGTGCACCTCTCCGGACCATAGCACGGGGGGATTGCTGAACCCATCCTCAGTGGGTTGGGAGCCAGGTTGGAGCTGCTGCAGGTGGAAGCGGCTACACTTCAACTCTCAACCCCGATGAGCGAGCAGAGAGGAGAAAGAGGAGAGAAGCGTGACTGTGCAGTCCCCCACATCATTGGAAGCACGGTCCCCCACATCCTTGGAAAGTTGGCCAGCGGCCCACACTTATGCTACTTCCTCTTATCTCCTTGTTCTTCCTCCTACTCCCGCTATTTGTAAATATTTTTTGTCTGTCCATCTCCTCCATTGGATGGTGAGCTCCTTGAGGACAGGGAACATGAGTTTTGCTTCTGTTATGGAGGTTCTCCAAAGTACAGATTTAATACCTAGACTGATTGAATAATTGTCCACTTCTGATGCATTTGCCGTTCTTTGAGCTGGCTGATAAGAGACCTGAGGCCTGTTTCCATTCTTTCTACCTCAGTTTTACCTCAGGTTCCCCACCCACCCCTGTAGAGACAGATTCTCTATGTCTCAGTTACCTCATCTGTCAAATGGGGATTCGATACCTGAACTCTCTCCCCACTGTGAGCACCGTGTGGGATAGAACTGTGTCAGACTTGATTACCTTGTATCTACCCCAGTGATCACTGTGGTGTTTGGAACATAGTGAACACTTACCAAATACCACAATCATTAGTATTTTTAGTATTATTAGCCAACTTTGACACCAGTTCAGAATTCCCCCAGATACTTCCTCTGCCCCTATTTCCTTTAAAAAGAATAAAGAAAAAAGCAAAAAAAAAAAAAAACCCAGCCATAGCTCATCCCATATCAAGACAAAAAGGTTCCTTCCCAGGTTTTCTCTCTCTCAGCTCCCTGTGCCCATCATTTGACCTGCAGGCAAATGAAGCCATTCAAATATTTGCTTATCATGTCATCTGTTCTCATCAGACCTTGCAATTCCTGTCATGCCCCACATGTCAGTTTAAAGCATAACGTCATTAATACCTCCAGTGCACTAATGGATGCTTCACACATGAACGCATTAATGAAATGTGTTATTGTTTTCCCTCACAGGACATTAACAATCTCGCTCACGCTGAGCCCCCCTGAGCCCCACAGCGCTGCTGAAAACCACGAGCTATCAAATGAACCCTCAGCTACGCCTCAGTAACTTTAAGTTCAAGTTTATCGCTGAAGCGTCACTCATGTGAGAAGAAGATACAAGCCTCTGAGGTCTTTGGGGCCCAGCTTCAATTACCATAAAGAGGAACAGGAGGCAAGCTGCAAGGGGAGGGGGATGGGCAAAGAGGAGGGGGCAGTCAAGGGGGGTTGAGGGAATAAAGCACTGGGCTAGAGAGAAGAACCCTGTCAAGATGAAACAGGAAAGATCTGGGTGTCACCAGAATGATTTCTTTCTCACCTCCCCCCTTTGTCTCTGGGCTGATGGTTTGAATAATGAAGACAGGATTGATTTTCTTCTCGGGTGGTCTGGTTTTCTGAGAGCGCAGCTGACATATTAAGAGGGATTAAAGTTTCTGTACACAGGCAATGTTTAAATTAGCTTCCTTAAGCCTAAAAGAAATCTTTCCAGCTGATTTGCAAAATGAGCCTCAGCAAGTTAGGCAGCTGTCCTGTGCAGGTTGCCTAAATGGGTCCTCCATTGTCCTTTTTGTTCTAAAAAGAGCAGGCTTTGGCAACAGAATAGAGTAGGCCATTTTCTTTCACTCCGCAGTAGAGTCTGGAGTTTTGTGTTTTTTGTTTTTCTGTAATTAAAACAGAAGGCTTTCTCCCCACAGGTTTGCAGAGGGTCTCCAGGAGAAACATATTTATCTTTCCCCGCACAATTAAGCACAAATTGCAAGGTGTGAGGCTTTGCTGAACAGGAGTAATGAATGGTCAAAGGTGTGGCGTCCCGGGCTTGGAAAAGCTTTTCTGTTCCGTTGCCTGTTATGAACTACTAATTGGTTTTCTCTTTCCACCGGGCACTAATCCCCACAGCGCTGGAAATATTCTGGGGTCAGGCACGGAAAGGTTAAGGAGACGCACAACACAGAGACGGTAAACAAAGTCATTTGTCCGGGTGCCCTCAGAGTGACAACAGGCAGGCCAATTGAGCAGCGTTAACAGCTTTTTGCCTCCATAAGCAGCCCAAAGGTTTGGTTCCCTTCCCGTCTGGCTTTAAAATACAGGCTCTAGAGCAAGCCTCTGGTGATAAATCTCAGGGAACACCCTGTAGGCATTAACATTAAGCATCTAATCAAGAACTGCCCCTGACAGGAACCCATGCTGGAGCCTGCAGCTTAACTCTTACCTGACTGCCTTTCAATTCTCACTCCTCTCCATTCCCTCGCATAATTCAAAAGCCCATGGGACAAAGCTCCATCTGAAAAGGTTACGTTTTCTTGAGGCTGCAGGGACACCTCATTTTGTTCATTCAAAGTAAAAGCAGAAGGAAAAAAAAACCAGCCAATTCACCAGTTCCTCCTGCTGATGGACAAAGAGAAGAGAAGAGCACAGTCAGTGATGGCAAAGCATTTTCTGAAGGGTACTGGGGAAACAAGACTCAAGCTCCCTTCAAATTCGGTAAGGGAAATGGTCCTGTAAGACAACTTTTAGGCATAGACAGCCCAAATCAGGTTTCAAACTCAGCTCTTCTGGGCTCAGCAATGTCCTGTTCTTATTTTTTCCACCTTGAGTAACAGCTCATTAAAGCAGTACCTCTACAGATGAAAATCGTTCCTCCGTTTCACCTCCTCCATAGCCTTACTTCCACATCTACTGCCTCATCCTCCCTTGCAACTTCTTCTTTGGATTGTTTTCTAATCAATGTCCATTAGCCTATGATGTCTTGCCCCCATCTCTACAATACATTCTTGTAACTCAATTTGATCACGTATTTAGTCTCACTTTTTATTTGCTACCTCTATTGTCTGAGTCACTCCGTTGGCCTCCATGAAATGGGAAGTCTTTGAGTTATTCCTTACGCCAACCCAAGACAGACATCCAAGGTAACTTGAATGTCTTAGGTGCTTTGGTATCCTTCTTATAGTTTCATTCATTCAAATGAGCTATCTAAAGAGCTCCCAAACATAAAAGAACTAGAAAGCAGCATGGTTTAGTGGATAGGGTACAGGCCTGGGAGTCAGAAGGGCCTGGTTTCTAGTCCTGACTCCACTACTTGTCTGTTTGTGATCTTGGGCAAGTCACTTCACTGTGCCTCAGTTACCTCATCAGTAAAATAGGGATTAAGAAGGTGAGCCCCATGCTTGACGGGGACTATGTCCAACCTGCTTACCTTGTATCTACCCCAGTGCTTAGAACAGTGCCTGGCACATAGTAAGCAATTAACAAATACCCTAAAAAAAGCCCCAAAAGTCCAATTTATTCCAACTTGTGTTGCAGGCTCATATAGGCTTCAGCTTCGACAAATATTTTTCCATTCACTTCTCTTTAGAAATAAACTCCCAGATGACTTCCATTTGATAGAAAGCAAAATTGTTCTTGAATTGAATGAGATGGATTCGAGGAGGAAAGGGAAAAGGAAAATGAAGACTTAAACCCCAGCAGTTTGAAATTATAACCCATGAGCATTAGATGACTCACAAACTCAAATCAATTGAGTTAGACAGCTAAACTCACCAATACTATTCATTCATTCATTCAATAGTATTTATTGAGCGCTTACTATGTGCAGAGCACTGTACTAAGCGCTTGGGATGAACAAGTCGGCAACAGATAGAGACAGTCCCTGCCGTTTGACGGGCTTACAGTCTAATCGGGGGAGACGGACAGACGAGAACAATGGCACTAAACAGCATCAAGGGGAAGAACATCTCGTAAAAACAATGGCAACTAAATAGAATCGAGGCGATGTACAATTCATTAACAAAATAAATAGGGTAACGAAAATATATACAGTTGAGCGGACGGGTACAGTGCTGTGGGGATGGGAAGGGAGAGGTGGAGGAGCAGAGGGAAAAGGGGAAAATGAGGCTTTAGCTGCGGAGAGGTAAAGGGGGGATGGCAGAGGGAGTAGAGGGGGAAGAGGAGCTCAGTCTGGGAAGGCCTCTTGGAGGAGGTGATTTTTAAGTAAGCTTTTGAAGAGGGAAAGAGAATCAGTTTGGCGGAGGTGAGGAGGGAGGGCGTTCCAGGACCGCGGGAGGACGTGACCCAGGGGTCGACGGCGGGATAGGCGAGACCGAGGGATGGCGAGGAGGTGGGCGGCGGAGGAGCGGAGCGTGCGGGGTGGGCGGTAGAAAGAGAGAAGGGAGGAGAGGTAGGAAGGGGCAAGGTGATGGAGAGCCTTGAAGCCTAGAGTGAGGAGTTTTTGTTTGGAGCGGAGGTCGATAGGCAACCACTGGAGTTGTTTAAGAAGGGGAGTGACATGCCCAGATCGTTTCTGCAGGAAGATGAGCCGGGCAGCGGAGTGAAGAATAGACCGGAGCGGGGCGAGAGAGGAGGAAGGGAGGTCAGAGAGAAGGCTGACACAGTAGTCTAGCCGGGATATAACGAGAGCCCGTAATAGTAAGGTAGCCGTTTGGGTGGAGAGGAAAGGGCGGATCTTGGCGATATTGTAGAGGTGAAACCGGCAGGTGTTGGTAACGGATAGGATGTGTGGGGTGAACGAGAGGGACGAGTCAAGGATGACACCGAGATCGCGGGCCTGCGGGACGGGAAGGATGGTCGTGCCATCCACGGTGATGGAGAAGTCTGGGAGCGGACCGGGCTTGGGAGGGAAGATGAGGAGCTCAGTCTTGCTCATGTTGAGTTTTAGGTAGCGGGCCGACATCCAGGTGGAGACGTCCCGGAGGCAGGAGGAGATGCGAGCCTGAAGGGAGGGGGAGAGGACAGGGGCGGAGATGTAGATCTGCGTGTCATCTGCGTAGAGATGGTAGTCAAAGCCGTGAGAGCGGATGAGTTCACCGAGGGAGTGAGTGTAAATGGAGAACAGAAGAGGGCCAAGAACTGACCCTTGAGGAACTCCAACAGTTAAAGGATGGGAGGGGGAGGAGGCTCCAGCGTAGGAGACCGAGAATGATCGGCCAGAGAGGTAAGAGGAGAACCAGGAGAGGACAGAGTCCGTGAAGCCAAGGTGAGATAAGGTATGGAGGAGGAGGGGATGGTCGACAGTGTCAAAGGCAGCAGAGAGGTCAAGGAGGATCAGAATGGAGTAGGAGCCATTGGATTTGGCAAGAAGGAGGTCATGGGTGACCTTAGAGAGAGCAGTCTCGGTAGAGTGGAGGGGACGGAAGCCAGATTGGAGGGGGTCTAGGAGAGAATGGGAGTTAAGGAATTCTAGGCATCGATTGTAGACGACTCGTTCTAAGATTTTGGAAAGGAAGGGTAGTAGGGAGATAGGACGATAACTGGAGGGGGAAGTGGGGTCAAGAGCGGGTTTTTTTAGGATGGGGGAGACGTGGGCGTGTTTGAAGGCAGAGGGGAAGGAGCCCTTGGAGATTGAGTGGTTAAAAATAGAAGTTAAGGAAGGGAGGAGGGCAGGGGCGATGGTTTTAAGAAGGTGAGAGGGAATGGGGTCCGAGGCGCAGGTGGAGGGGGTGGCACTTGCGAGGAGGGAGGAGATCTCCTCTGAGGATACTGCAGGGAAGGATGGGAAAGTAGGGGAGGGGGTTGTTGGGGGGGAGGGGAGAGGCGGAGGGGTGACTTTGGGGAGCTCAGACCTGATCGTGTTGATTTTCGTGAGGAAATAGGTGCCAGATCATTAGGGGTGAGAGATGGAGGACTACTTTTAACATTGTTATAATGCCCACTATTCAAAAGCTACAAAGCAGTTGGTATTTTTTAAGGGCTTTCAGATCATTGACTCCACAATTTAAAAGTAGGGAACATGAGATCATTCAGAGCCAAGGTTGTAATACCCCTGAGGGAATCTGGGTATGGAACCTAGTGACCTGTAGTTCACACAATCATGGTAGGGGAAGAGGAAATGGCAGCAGGTGACCTTTGACCTCTGATCTCACCCTATAAGTGGTGACACATAGGTCTCACCAAACCCCCAAAATCCTTTTCCAGCCATCACTGAAATCTGTCAAATGAATAGACTGACTCAATCCTCAGCCAAACACGAGAGAGCCATTAATGTCTGTCTTTCTCCTCTAGACTGTAAGCTCACTATGGGCAGGGAACGAGTCTACCAGCTGTTTTATTTTACTCTCCCAAGCTCTTAGTACAGTGCTCTGCACACAGTAAGTGCTCAATAAATACCATTGATGATGATGCTGAGGCCCTTGGTTCTGACACATATGTCTCTGGGAAATCTAATGTAGCTTTCCCGTATTTTTATCATGAACATATTCCATAACGTGGGGAATTTCCAATTCAGGCACCGACATATTTTAAGATGAAAGGGCACATTTGTTTTCTAACCAAATCTGTACTACAAGATTGTCATCCAACTGGGTGCCTGCAATCATGTCCTCCCAGGAACCGCAGATACTTCCATTGCTTTTTGGGAAATTGTAAAGTACAACTATGTCACTCACACAGATAAAGAGTGTGACATGCCACACAATTATCATCACTCACACACACACCACACACAAACACATAGCCTTCATATTTGAAGTGAAATTGAGGGTGAAATTCACCTATGAGAGTGGGCATGATTGTGTGTGTGTGTGTGTGTGTGTTTGTGATTGAAAAGGCCAAGGGGGAAACCCACAGTCCTGGCAACACTGTGAATACAAAAAGGCTCTCCCCTGTTGTGTTGTCATGTTTGACATTTTCAGCATCTGGTGCTGATTTCTATTTTGTCTTAGGAAGTTTTTGCTCAAAAAGTGCCACTCTTTTTTTAGATAGCAGTACCACAATAACGATGATAGTAATAACAGTAGTAGTTGTTAAAGTCTTACTATGCATTAAGCACTATAGTAAGCGCTGGGGTAGATACAAAGATAATCAGGTCTCATGAGGGGCTCACAGTCTAAGCAGGAGGGAGAAGAAGTATTGAATACACACTTTGCAGTTGAGGGAACCGAGTCACAGAGAAGTACCCCATGATGAGAGAAGCAGCGTGGTTTAGTGGAAAGAGCACGGGCTTGGGAGTCAGAGGACGTGAGTTCTAATCCCGGCTCTGCCACTTGTCTGCTGTGTGACCTTGGGCAAGCCACTTAACCTCTCTGTGCCTCAGTTACCTCATCTGTAAAATGGGGATTAAGACTGTGAGCCCCACGTGGGACAATCTGATTACCTTGTATCTACCCCAGCGCTTAGAACAGTGCTTGTCACAAAGCAAGCACTTAAACAATACCATAATCATTATTATTATTATTATCATTATTATTATTATTATCTAGCTCCCAGTTTTCAGCTGAGATGTAGCATTATCTAGACTGTAAACTCTAGATTGTAAGCTCATTATGAGCAGGGAACATGTCCTTTAATTCTGTTGTATTGTACTCTTCCAAACTATTATTACAGTGATCTGTACATAGTAAGCTCTCAATAAGACCTTCAAGACCTTCACAGCATCACTAAAATCTACCCTTTCCTCTCCATCTAAACTACTACCACGTTTCCAGGAGAAGGGGGTGGTCAGCAGTGTCCAAGACACTGTCAAGGAGGATTAGGTTGGAATAGAGGCTATTAGATTTGGCAAGGAGGAGATCACTGTTGATCTTTGACAAAGCAATTTCTGCGGAGTTAAATGAGGAGAAGCCAGATTGGAGGGACTAGAGCGGGTGAAGACAACTCTCTCAAGGATTTTGGAGAGGAACGGTAGTTGGGAGATGGGGCGATAACTGGAGGAAGCTGTGGGGTCAAGGGAGGGCTTTTTTTACAATGGGGAAATGTGAGCATGTTTGAAAGCAGTAGGGAAGAAGCCATTGCAGAGTGAACAGTTGAAGATAGCTATGAGGGAGGGAAGAAGGAAGAAGGCAAGTGCAACAAGATGGGGTCAGAGGTACAGATGGAAGGGGTGGATTTTGAGAGGAGGCCAGAGAGCTCCTGTGGAAATAACTGCTGGGCAAGATGGGAAAGTTGAAGAGGCAGGAGGGAGGGAGGGAGGGACTGGAGAGGAATCTACTCCCTCTAGACTGTAAACTCGTTGTGGGTGAGGAATGTGTCTGCTTATTGTTATATCATACTCTCCCAAGTGCTTAGTACAGTGCTCTGCACACAGTAAGTGCTCAATAAAAACAATTGAATGAATAAATGAATGAGAAGTAGGGGAGATTTTAAGGAGATCATGTCCTAATGGTTTTAATATTGTATACTACTGTAGATTATATAGTGTAGAGGGTTTTTTCACTGAATACCCATAGCCAAATCAGGTAATAGAGGAGGGGATGCACAGGAGGTGAAGAGAAACACTTCTAACACCCTCGTGTAAAAAGGGAGCAGTGACCCCAAAATCTGGCTTTGCTGGCAAGTGAAAGAAATTCCTTCAGACCTGCACAACTGCAAATAGGAAAGTCCAATAAGATGAATAGGGCTTCCCCTCTTCTTTGCCCACTCTTCATCATCACTGTCATCAATAGCATGCATTGTGCACCTACTGTGTGGATAGCACTGTACACTAAACATCAGGGAAAGGACAGAATTAGTAGACCTGGTCCTTGCCCTCAAGGAGCTTACAGTCAAAGCAGGGGAGACAGACACTGAAATGACAGAGGGGGGAGTAATAATGGCTATTCCCCTATCACTGAAGAGCAGAGCAATCTAATTCAGTTCCTCCAAGAAGCCATGACAGTTCTTCCTCTTCCTCCTCTGCCAACAATTATGAAATAGAGAGAGAGAGAGGTTGCAGGTAGATGACAGCTTTCCTTCACTGTGTTTCTGTCCTACCTCAAATTGGAAAAAGCTGGATACCCGAGAAGGTTACTGGAAGCTCTGACATCTAGAATCTTATCCCAGACCAGTCCTTACTTGCTCCTGGCTTAGATCACAGCATTTCACAAGACTTACTTTCCTATCTCCCTCATTCTAGACTGTGAGCCTGTTGTGGGCAGGGATTGTATCTCTTTGTTGCTGAATTGTACTTTCCAAGCATTTAGTACAGTGCTCTGCACACAGTAAGTGCTCAATAAATATGACTGAATGAATGAATGAATGAATCTGAAGAGAGAATATATTTGCTACCTTCCTGTCTTCCTTGGAGAATGGTTTAGAAAATGCTCATACAGCCTTATCCCAAATCACCTCAAGGTAAGGTGCTGGATCAGAAACAGGGATTATTGTTATCAAGATCTCACTTCTAAATTTGGATATGCATGTGAACTACAAGTTCACACACACACACACACACACACACACACACACACACAATTCCCTTAATCCCCACACTTCTGAAATCCTATCTTGGTTCCAAGTGTAAACAGATCGCTTGGAGTTTAGAATCGTTTTCCTCCAAAGCTCTTGGGGACTTGCTGCCTTCAGTCTCCTTCCCCAATGACTCTCAGGTGTTCAAACATGGGGCAACAGGAGGGGAGAATAGGGAGGCTTTGGTGATCCAGCACTGACAGTTTGCAGCTATCCAGTTCCTCATATCTTTACCCAAAGAAGCATCCAAGCCAACAAAATCATTGGACCCATGCCCAGATAGTGCTCCATTAATTCAGAAAACTACCTTTGCTGGAGAGCTTTAGGAATTATTACCCATGAACCCCACAGAGGGCAAATATATTTCAGAAAACAGAGCCAACTTTTTATTAGATGTGTCTTTTAGGCACAATCCCCTATAATGTCTTCCCAAATCAACGAGACAAACGAGTCCTTTTTCTGTAGTCTCAGTCACCTTAATTCAATCATACTCATTGCTTTTCCTTTGTATTTATGATATAGCTCAAATTTCACCCATAGCTGAGGGTTTTGGACTCACCAACATAGTCAGAAAGTATTGACCATGACATGCGATTTTCAAATCTGCAATCAATGCCTTACAGAACTGCAGTCAACATCAATTTGAAACTCAGTCACCCATTTGAATCTAACTGAATTGGGATATGATCATGATTAAAAAAAAAGGTTTATGGTTTGGTATAAACCCAATATTTCAGACACTTTGCAGGCTCTTCTTTGGATGCAAATACGGGTAGATTACTTGCCCTCATGGGGAAATGTTGGGGTTTTAAATGTGGTTTTCTCTGTTGCTAAATTAAGTATATTCATTACAACAAGCACAGATAACTCAACATCTTAGTAAGGTCACATTTATTTGGTTCTGGTTATCCTACCACAAGATACCACATAAATTTTAAGTAGAGATGATTGAATGGTTCACTGATACATTGTTAAGCTTACTCTTTCTTAAATCACTTCCATCAGGATAGCAGTGGATCACCCCAAAAGGACATCTGGGCATTTTTCCAGGAACTGAGGATAGGGGGGATGAAAAGCAGTTGTGACCAATGGTCCTTTAATCCCTTACCCTACTCTGTAGTCACCTGACACAAGTCACCCCCCCCACACAATTCCCAAAGGTCTCAACCTCTGGACTTGTCCCAAAATGTCTCCTACCCCTGGAATCTCAGCTCAGAAGTTAAGCATCACGGAAACTGGAGAGCCTACTGGGCAAGAGATGAGAGCTCACCTCTTCCAGGAGGCCTTCCCAGGCTGAGTCTCCCCTTTCCCTCTGCTCCTCCTCCCCTCCCCTTCCCCCCCCACCCTCTGCTCTTCCCCCTTCCCCTCCCCTCAGCACTGTGCTTATTTGTATATATTATTTATTACCCTATTTATTTTGTTAATGAAGTGTATATCTCCATGATTCTATTTATTTTGATGATGTTGTTTTGTTTTGTTCTGTTCTGTTTTGTTTTGCTGTCTGTCTCCCCCATTTAGACTGTGAGCCTGTTATTGGGCAGGGATTGTCTCTATCTGTTGCCGAATTGTAATAATAATAATGTTGGCATTTGTTAAGCGCTTACTATGTGCAGAGCACTGTTCTAAGCGCTGGGGTAGATACAGGGTAATCAGGTTGCCCCACGTGGGGCTCACAGTCTTCATCCCCATTTTACAGATGAGGTCACTGCGGCACAGAGAAGTGAAGTGACTTGCCCACAGTCACACAGCTGACAAGTGGCAGAGCCGGGATTCGAAACCATGACCTCTTACTCCCAAGCTCGGGCTCCTTCCACTGAGCCATGCTGCATTCCAAGCACTTAGTACAGTGCTCTGCACACAGTAAGCACTCAGTAAATACTATTCAATGAATGAATGAAAGAGATCAGCTGACCTATTTTTAAAAATAATTTCACACAGTAGAAGTGTACTGCAGAATGGTAGAGTGAATGGGGTTAGCCTCCCCAGATTAACCTCACAATTCCCCACCCTATTCACTCTTTCTTCTACTTTATCTCTGAACTTGAGTCTGGACCACTCAAGCACTTAGCTCTGCACACAGTAAGCACTCAATAAATATGATTGAATGAATGAATGAATTCATTACCCCACCCTCATTCCCACAGCCCTTATGGGCATATCTTTATTTTCTGTCCGCTCCCCCATCTGTAATTTAACGCATCTCCCCACCTAAATTATAAGCTCCTTGAGGCCAGGGATTGTGTCTACCAGCTCTATTGTACTGTACTGCCCCAAGTATTTAGTACAGGACTCTGCACACAATAAGCAAGCAACAAATATCACTGATTGATTGATGAGAGGGGAATGAAGATAGCCAGGAGTTTGGTCTCTAGATCTGCCTGTGGTTTCCAGTGAAAACTAAAGCAACAATATAGGAGCTTAGTGGCTAAATAATGGCAATGCTTATGGGTCTCTATATGCCCTATAGGAGCTCCTTGAGGGCAATGATTGTGTCTTCTTACTCCACTGAACTCGCCCAACGTTTAGTACAGTGCTCTGCACACAGTAAGCACTCAATAAAAGCTATTGTCAGATTGGTTGATTAGTAGGTTGAAGTGTAGCCGTTGGTCTAATTTCAGGGAGAGCAAGGTGAGGTTCATTCCTTCATTCAGTGGTACTTATTTAGTACTTACTGTGTGCAGAGCACTGTACTATGTCCTTGGGAGAGTACAATATAACAATAAACAGACATATTCCCTGCCCACAATGAGCTTACAGCACCAGGGTATCTCAAACATAGAAAATTAGATGTAAATATGCAGTGTGGTCTGGTGGAAAGAGTATAGGATTGGGACTCAGGAAACCTGGGTTGTAAACCCAGCTCCTCCGCTTGTCTGCTGTGTGACCTTGGGCAAGTCACTTCACTTCTCTGGGCCTTAGTTTCCTCATCTGTAAAATGATTATTGTTATCTGTTTGCTCCTTTAGACTGCACATACCATGTAGGAAAGAGACTGTGTCTGAACTGATTGTTTTGTATCTACCCTAGTGATTAACCCAGTGTTGGGCACATAGTAAGTGCTTAACACCCTTATCATCATTATCACTGTTATTACTATTATCACTAAAATAAATTTGTGAGGTATCATAATCATTGTTATTACTATTATTATTATCACCAAAATAAATTTGTGAGGTGAAATAATAGAAGCAGGCAATATCCCACAAGACCTCTTGAAAAATCAATCAAAATAAAAAAGATGATGTTGGCTGCAGGAATTGTTTGAGAAGAATTAACCGTAGCCATAATCGATAAGCACTCGGCAAGCCTTTCTCTGTTTGGCCTTCGGGGATATGAGAATAGCATCATGGATGTCAGAAGGCCAAACAACCCTGCTCTGCGATCTGTCAATTTTTGCCATCCAGCAGAAGTTACCATGAGCAGTGGAAAATCTAGACGAGATTCCAAAAGTGTTGGCAGGCAGGGATAAAAATACCTTTTGGACCACACCCTGGGCAATGGGAGAATCATTATATTTATTAATCACCCACTTGCACATGCTGCTGGAGACAGTGCTCTATAGAAATTGCCAACTTCCTGTCAAACAGCCAACTCCTTCCTATCTCATAGTAGTGAAGAAAGTGTAGTTTGCAATGAGAACTTTGGAAACCTCTCATCTGTCAGAGGCAGATTTGGAAACAGCACTAATATGCTTCAAGAGATCATTAATTTTCATGATGAAAATAATGCAATCTTGCCAACATTTACACATGAGGATCAAAAGGTGGACTCTAAGAGAGCATTTGAAATCAATCACGGTATTTGTTAAGGGCTTACTATGTGCTAAGCACTATTTTCAGCTCTGGGGTAGGTAAGAGATAGTCAGGTAGGTCACAAGCCCGGTCCCACATGGGGTTCACAGTCTATGTAGGAGGGAGAACAGGCATTGAATCCCCATTTTACAGTTGAGGATACTGAGGCCCAGTGAAGTTATATGACCTGCCCAAAGTCACATAGCAGGCAAGTGACTGAGCAGGGATTAGAACCCAGGTTCTCTGACTCCAGGCTACATGCTCTTTCTCCCAGGACACACTGCTTCTCTAAAGAAAATTTTAGCTTTTCTCTACCTCTAAATTTGGATTGATCAAGTTTAGAGTGAATTGGATAACTGTTGGTGAACAACAAAGTCTAGGTGGATACTCGTTACTCAGCTGTAACCCTGTTGAGGGGAGCCCAGGCATTCTGGGGGCCACCACGGACAAGGTGGGACTCAGAAAGATTCTAGAAGTCTGGCTTTGGAGTTGGAATATTCCGCTTGGGAGGTAGGTCCTTTGTCTTGCCCTGAGACCAGAAGTCCAGGCACACCAGTGCCTTGAAACTCCCCCTCTGCACCAGGCTAACTCAACTCCAGGCTAACTCAACTCACGGGCCTGGGAGTCAGAAGGACCAAAGTTCCAATCCCAGCTTTGCCATTTGTCTGTGTGACCTTGGGCAAGTCGCTTCACTTCTGTGCCTCAGTTACCTCATCTGTAAAATGAGGGTTAAGATTGTGAGCCCTATGCATCCAACCTGATTAGCTGGTATCTATCCCAGCGGTTAGTACAGATTGTAAGCACTTAAATTAAAAACAAAACAAAAAAAACTCTCATTGATCATGACAGGAGAGGTCCAACCTGGAATTCTCTGACCTGGACTCTGAGACAATGTGTAGTGAGGTTTCTTTTGAGTTTTGAATTGCTTCTCGTCCAAGTCCCAGACTTGTGCCCATGACGTCTGTCTCCCCGTCTAGACTGTAAGCTCCTTGTAGATGGGGAATGTGTCTACTGGCTCTGTTACATTGAACTTTCTCAATAATACACTTGGATCTGTGCCCTTTGAGCATCTGGTATTTGTCCCACCCTCAGCCCCACAGCATTTACGTACATATCCATAACATCTATATTAATGTCTATCTCTCCCTCTAGACTGTAAGCTTGTCATGGGCGCAGAACGTCTATCAATGTAAGCTCGTCCTCTAGACCGTAAGCTCATTGTGGTCAGGGAATGTGACTGCTTATTGTTATATTGTACTCTCCCAAGCACTTAGTACAGTGCTCTGCGGCCAGTAAGCGCTCAATGAATACGATTGAATGAATGAATGAATGAAGTCTGTTATATTGTGCTCGCCCAATCGTTTAGTGCAGTGCTCTGCAAACAGTAAGCACTAAATAAGTACCACTGATTGATTGATAAGATCATAGGACTGAAGCCCTGTCATGTAGGGACTCGCGATTCTTACGATCAGAAAGTTCTTCCTGATGTCTGAACTTCAGTGTCTGCTGAAACATCAGCTGCGATTTAATGCCTCTAAAGCAATGACTCAGTTAGGAAATCTGTGGACATTAAGGGTAATCATCTATTTATAAAAACTTCTGCAATTTTCTATTCGCCTTCCCTCTTCATGGATATTACACCCAATTCTCACATTAAGGAAAACTCATGTTTTAAAACTCACAGTATCCAACGCCTAGCACACGTGCACAAACCATTCCTTCCATCGCCATGGCTCGCGCCACTGAACAAACGTTCCCCGATTCCCAAACGTTCCAGCCAAAACGCAAAGTGAAGGCATCCGTTACGGCCGAGCTGAGAGTACTGTACCTAGTCAGCCGAACTTCCACTCTCTGCTAATTCTTTTGAGATCCAAAACTGTGGATGCTTTCTGCAGAATCGTAATGCACCACCAAAATGTAACCTTCTTGCAGAGGCTGAAAGACAAAAGGGAATCAGAGAAGAGGTCTGGAATGTAAACATCAGAGAATGCTTGATATTTCAGCCTAGGTGTGCAGACCAAGGAGCTGACAATTCAAGTCAGCTGGAAACTCCACAAGGTTAAAACTCATTCTGACATCTTTCTTTCAAAAAATGTTTTTTGGATGTTCTGTAGGTGGAGGAAGCTTGGTTTTTGCATGAGCTCTTTCTTATGAAAACTAGACTGCCTCCAGATGGGGTAAATGTAGGGCAGCGGCTGATTTTGTTAATGGCCCATCCCGTCTAGTTACAGGATAGAAAAAGGCAAGCAGGAGTGTCTCTTCTGAACTTCTCTCTTCGGTTTCTGAAACAGGTAAATCATTTCCCCAAATCCTCCCAATTGAAAACCTCTGACACTGGCAGATTTCAGCTTGACCCGACTGATCCTCAGCTCGGATTAAAACAAATTTAATGATGCTTGTTAGGACAGTGGCATTGGTCACCCTCCCCCTTAGACTGGTAGATACAAGAGAAGCAGTGTGGCATAGTGGATAGAGCACAGGCCTGGGAGTCAGAAGGACCTGCGTTCTAATCCCAGCTTTGCCACATGTCTGCTCTGCTGTGTGACCCTGAGCAAGCCACTTAACTTCTCTGGACCTCAGTTTCCTCATCTGGAAAATGGAGATTAAGACTGTGAGCCCCATGTGGGATAGGGACTGTGTCTGACTTGATTAACCTGTACCTACCCCAGCGCTTGGTATTGTGCTTGGTACATAGTAAGCACTTTACAAATATAATCATTAATTGTTAGTAAGATAAAGAAGAAGGCAATCACAAGTTTGATATAGGCTAAACTCTATAGGCTAATATCCACAATACCTTTAAGGCTTTATTGCTTAACCTATCACGTACTGAAATGAATCTATGTTCATGTGGCTATTTAACCTAATGCCACTTTTTTTAAAAAAATTGCAATAGCAACAGGTCCTCTAACCTTGTATGTCCTAAGTTCCTCCTTTAGACCGTAAGCTTGTTGTAGGCAGGGAATATGTCTATCAAATCTGTTATATTGTACTCTTCCTAGAGCTTAGTACAGTGGTTTGTTTTGTTGTCCATCTCCCCCTTCTAGACTGTGAGCCCGTTGTTGGGTAGGGATCGTCTCCATCTGTTGCCAAATTGTACTTTCCAAGCACTTATTACAGTGCTCTGCAGACAGTAAGCGCTCAATAAATACGATTGAATGAATGAATGAATGCTCTGCACATGGGAGGTGCTCCTAGAATATTCTTCTACTTGGAACATTTGCTCAGGGATATGGACCGTCTGCAAGTTTTGCCAACATGGCAACTCTACAAGGATTCCCATGGTGGGAATTTAGTCTTTCCTGTAGTTCATGGGTAATTTGATGTCAGCTTCAATGATCATCAAGATCTCAAGATTTGGATCCAGGGACAAGGGCAGATGACATCATTAAAGGCACTTCGGAGGTGAAGAAGGAGGTACATTAACCTATCACCTCTTCCAAATGAGTTTCTATTCAAACCCCTCCTGCCAATCTCAAACACATCTTATTATTAAGTAATCTCTTCCTCTCATCACAGAAGGGTCACTAGACACCTTAATGAGGCCTTACCTACACAAGATGATATTTAGGGAAGTAGATGTAGCTGATCCTAGAATAAAGAGTGTGGGAATTTGGGAAGGTGTTTTTTGTTGTTGTTTGTTTTTTTGGCAACCCTTACCTAGCCCAGCTTTGAATTCCCCTCTCTGCGCCTCGGTGTCCTGAATTTGGAAATGGACACCCGTAGGCTTTCACCCCTTCCTACTGTAAAGGTTAATGAGATTGTTAACTAGACAAACGCCATGCAAAGACCCAGCGAGCACTCATTCCATGCCACTGCCCGGCCGTCTCCATTTCCTTCCGTAAACCTGATGTGAAGGGCAGAAGGGTTCCTGCTTGTCTTTCATTGGCTAGAGGCCCCTGCCAGGTTTGTGGGGGAGGAGTTTTCTTGGAAGCCATCATCTCCAAACTTTCTCCAGCTAAGCAGTTTAATTACATCGAGCAAAATGACAACGGAGCGCGTAATTAGCTTGGAGATTAATTATTGCTGTATCAATCCAAACACCTCAGCTACCAAATTCCACACAGGTGATCAGGCAGGAAAGAGTAGGGCCATTTGAGAGCCAGCCGAAAGCAAGGTAAGAGATTCTTCATGAATATCAACCTGCCTTAGAGACTGAGCACATCACACTGCCTGAAGAGGATGCCTGGGAGCTTTCATATCTTGGCCACCCTTCAACATTTTGAAAATAATCCCCCAAATCAAAATGTTCCAAATAGGAACACAATGCACATTGAACATCATGACAGTGGGAAAAAAAAAACACTGTAGAATGTATATTTCTCCCTCTTTTACCCACTCTTCTTTCCAGTGCATTCTAGGAAATTAAGAGGTTATTCCACCTTATTGCCTTCTAAGGGGGTTAAAGTGGGTGACCTTTTCTTCTTGAAGTGAATCAAATGAATTAATTTCCCTTAGTAAAGGGCATAGCTGTTGATAATGATGTCAATCTAAGAAATGTCACACAGGGTCAGGTCCATGGTCAAGCTAGCCTAATATTTTGTCTCTGACAGGGGGGAGGCAGTGTGGCTTAGTGGGAAGAGTACAGTGCTGGGATCCAGGACACCTGGGTTCTAATTCCAGCTCTGCCCCCTACCTGCTCTATGTCTGTGGGCAAGGCACTTAACTTCTCCTCGCTTCGGTTTCTTCAATCTGTGAAATGGACCTCTTCTCCCTCCCTCTTAGATGGTGTGCCCCAACCAATCAATCAATGGCTCAGTTATCTCATCTGTAAAATGGGGATGAAGACTGTGAGTCCCACATGGGACAACCTGATTACCTTGTAACTACCCCGGTGTTTAGAACAGTACTTGGTACATAGTAAGCGCTTAACAAATACCATAATTATTATTATTATTAAGGACTTACTGCATGCAAAACCACTGTACTAAGCGCTTGGGAGGGTACTTATACACGATATAGTTATAATCTAATGGGAACCCCATGTGTGACAGGGACTATGTCCAGTACGATTTTCTCGTATCTTTCTCAGTGCTTAGCACAGTACTTAGCATTGAGTAAGCATTAAAGAAATACTATTATAATTGTTTGTCATATGGCACCAAAAGATGTTTGGAGGAACAGTGTGATGGTTAATTGTGGTATCTGTTAAGCGCTTACTATGTATCAAGCACTGTACTAAGCACTGAAGTAGATACAGGTTAATCAGGTCAAACGTTCCTGTCCCTCATGGGTTGCTCTCTTGATGTCCATCCTCTCAGTTAGGGCTGTACTATCCAACACAAGGCTGTTTACCACAAGATGGCTTTTCCCACCAACTCCTCGCAGATTGCTGCTATAACCAAATGAAGCGAAAGAACAACCGCAGAGTTACAGAGGTGCCTGTGTCACTGTTCAAATGGTCCAAAATTGCTCAGAAGATACTTTTAAATCTAAAATTTCAACAAATAGAAACTTCCCTGGACAAACAGGAAATAGTGAGAACCAGGAGTCGCTAGGAGAGATGAGGGACAGATCAATCTACCAATTAATCAATCAATGCCATTTAGTGAGCACTTCTGTGGGCAGAGCACTGAATTAAGTCATTACAACACACCAGATCTGGTAGATGTGAACAGCCATTCCAGATCTCTGAGACCTCAAAATAGATTTTTTTCACTTAAATCATTCCCTCAGGCTGACTGCGTCCTATAAAGTGGGAGTTGTGTTCTTGCAAAATCTGACGCTAAGGAAAAGTAGTACTGAATCTACTACGACACTGCCAACACATGGGCACACCGTTTCTTCCTCCAGCACGACGTATTGTACTCAAGCATGCTTGCATGTTCAAACGTTCTCTAACCGCCTAATATAGGCAACAACTTAGTGAAAACGCACATTGTGGCAGAACTAAATTAACATGCATCAAATTCCTCAGATAATTTTCAAATTTCCCCTTAACTCTGTAGGTGAAGCCCTTTCAGAATAAATGGACATCGCCGAAGAGTCTTTCTAGAGAATTCTAATCCTGCGATCATTCAATTGTACTTATTGAGCGCTTAACTCTTGGTAGAGTACAGTATAACAGACTTGGTAGACACATTCCCTGCTCACAAGTAATTACAGTCTAGAGAGGGAGACAGATGGTAAAAAATAAATTGTGGATATGTTCATAAGGGCTGTGGGGCTGAGGGTGGGGTGAATAAAGAGGACAAATCCAAGTGCGAGGATGATGCAGAATGGAGGGGGAGTAGGTGAAAAGAGGGCTTAATCAGGGAAGGCCTTCTGGAGGAGATGTGACCTTAATAAGGTTTTGAAGGTGGGGAGAGTGGTGGTCTGGTGTATATGGAGCAGGAGGGAATGTGCCCAATTGTACATTCCAAGTGCTTAGTATGAATGAATGAATGAGGGAGTTCCAGCTTAGAGGGAGGATATGGGCAAGGGGTCGGCAGGGAGACAGATGAGATCGGGGCACAGTGAGTTAGCTGGTGCTAGAGGAGCAGAGGCTACAAGAGGAGATCAGTAAGGTAAGTTAGGAGGGGAAGCAGTATTACTTAGCTGGTAGAGCAAGGGCCCGGGAGTCAGAGGACCTGGGTTCTAATCCCGGCTCCACCACACGTCTCACTTAACTTCTCTGGACCTCTGTCACTTCATCTGTAAAATGGGGATTAAGAGTGTGAGCCCCATGTGGGTCGTTGACTGTGTCCAACCTGATTCACTTGTATTTACCCCAGTGCTTAGAACAGTGCTTGGCACATAGTAAGTACTTAACAAGTATCATAATTATCATTTTGAGCTGATAGAGTATTTAAAAGTCAATGGTAGGGAGTTTCTGCTTGATTCAGAGGTGGATGTGCAACCACTGGAGGTTCTTGAGGAGTGGGGAGACTTCTTGAGGACTGGTCTAAACTGTTTTTAGAAAAATGATCTGGGCAGAAGTGTGAAGTCTGGACTGGAGTGAAGCGATACACGAAGCAGGGAGGTCAACAAGGAGGCTTATGGCAGGAGATAAGGCGGGATAGGATAAGTGCTTAAGTGTGATGAGGAAACCAATGCCAGATTTGTTCTTCTCTTAATAATCATACTAACAATCATATTTATCAAGTATTTGATATGTGCCAAGCACTGTGCTAAGTACTGGAGTAAGTATATGATAATCATATTGAGCACAATCCCCATCCCACCTCCTCCAGGAGGCTTTCCCAGACTGAGGCCTCCTTTTCCTCTTCTCCTCCTCCCTTCCCCTTCACCCCCTCCCTCCCTCTGTTCTACCTTCCTCCCGCCCAGCACTTGTATATATTTGTACATATTTATTATTCTATTTTAATAATGATGTGCATATATCTATAATTCTATTTTTCTATTTTGTTGCCTTTGATGCCTGTCTACTTGTTTTGTTGCCTGTCTCCCTCTTCTAGACTGTGAGCCCGTTGTTGGGTAGGGATTGTCTCTATCTGTTGCCGAATTGTATTTTCCAAGTGCTTAGTACAGTGCTCTGCACATAGTAAGCTCTCAATAAATACGATTGAATGAATTAATCCCACATGGGGCTCACAGTCTAGAGGGAGGAAAAGCAGATATCGAATCCCCATCTTACTGATGAGGAAACGGAGGCACAGAGAAGTTAAGTGACTTACCTAAGGTCATACAGTAGGCAAGTGGCAGAGCTAGGCCTAAGACCTAGGTTTCTTGCTCCCCAGTCCTTCCATTCGACCTTACTACTACCATTAGAGGGCTGTCTTCATTCAGGAATGGCTTTTATATTAAGAATGCATTCTCCCGGAAACATTATCTAACATCTAACCTAGAGAAGCAGTGTGGCCTAGTGGAAAGAGCATAGGTTTGGGAGTCAGAAGACCTGGGTTCTAATCCTGTCCCTGCCGGTTTCTTGCTTGTGGCCTTGTGCAAGTTAATTTCACTCTTCCTCAGTTACCTCATTTGCAAAATGTGGATTAAATCCTTTTTCCTCTGACTTAAACTGTGAGCCTTATGTGGGACAGGGAGTGTGTCCAACCTGATTATCTTGTAATAATAATAATGATGATGGTATTTGTTAAGTGTTTACTATGTGCCAAACGCTGTCCTAAACACTGGAGGAGATATAAGATTATCAGGCTGTCCCAGGTGGGATTTAGAGCCTTAATCCCCATTTAACAGATGAGGTAACTGAGGCACAGAGAAGTGAAATGACTTGCCCAAAGTCACACAGCTGACAAGTGGCGAAGCCGAGATTAGAACCCATGACCTCTGACTCCCAAGCCTGTGCTCTTCCCACTAAGCCACGCTGCTTCTTGTATCTACCCCAGTGCTTGAGAGATGTGTCCATGGAGTTGACAGCGTAAAACAACACTCCAGTGCTTAGTACAGTGCTTGACACATAGTAAGCTTTTAACAAATACCATTAAAAAAAATGGGAGGAGAATGGAGGAGGCCCACACAGTAATTCCTGGGGATCCTTCCCTTCCATTTCCTTGGAGACAAGAGGTGAAGGAGGAGGAGGAGGGGGAAGAGGACGAGGTGAATAGTTTATTGTTTATTATGTGCCAAGCACTGTTCTAAGCACTGGGGTAAATAAAAGTTAATCAGGTTGGACACAGTCCCTGTCCTACATGGGGCTCACACTCTTAATTCCCATTTTCCAGTTGAGGAAACTGAGGCCTAGAGAAGTGAAGTGACTTGAGCAAGGTCACACACAGACAAGTGGCAGAGCCGAAATTGGAACCCAGGTTCTTCTGACTCTCAGGCCCGTGCTCTATCCACTAAGCCTAGCCACTAGAGCCTCAAGCCCTGGCCTGAGGCCTGGCTGAGGTCTTTCCCTCTTCAAAACCTTACTTAAAAATCACCTCCTCCAAGAGGCCTTCCCAGACTGAGCTCCTCTTCCCCCTCTACTCCCTCTGCCATCCCCCCTTTACCTCTCCGCAGCTAAAGCCTCATTTTCCCCTTTTCCCTCTGCTCCTCCACCTCTCCCTTCCCATCCCCACAGCACTGTACTCGTCCACTCAACTGTATATATTTTCGTTACCCTATTTATTTTGTTAATGAATTGTACATCACCTTGATTCTATTTAGTTGCCATTGTTTTTACGAGATGTTCTTCCCCTTGACGCTGTTTAGTGCCATTGTTCTTGTCTGTCCGTCTCCCCCGATTAGACTGTAAGCCCGTCAAACGGCAGGGACTGTCTCTATCTGTTGCCGACTTGTTCATCCCAAGCGCTTAGTACAGTGCTCTGCACATAGTAAGCGCTCAATAAATACTATTGAATGAATGAATGAATGGCCTAGCTGTGGGGGAGAATACTAGGTTAGTAGAGAAAAGTCAGTTTCTCTGTTCCCAAGATGGATGGAGTTAACTTAGCAGCTTTCTGCACATGAAGGGAAGATAAAGGTCTACAAACAAGTACAAACATCCCCCTGCTCCTGCAGATCATCGATGCCATCTGAACCTATAAACAAAGTCATATGTAATCTTAAACAAGACAAAAACATAGGGCACCCCTCCCCAAAGCCCCGCAATGTGTGTATCTGCAATTCCCAGTACCAATGAAGAAGAAACATTTTGGAATAACAGGCCAGGTATGGCAGGTCAATCAATGGCAATGAGAAACAGAACGGCCTAGTGAAAAGAGGCTGGGCCTGGGAGTCAGGGGGTGTGGGTTCTAATTCCGGCTCTGCCACAAGTCTGCTGTGTGACCTTGGGCAAGTCACTTAAGTTCTCAGTTACGTCATCTGTAAAATGGGTATCAAGATTGTGAGCCCCTTGTGGGACAGGGACTGGGGCCAACCTGATTACATTGTATATACCCCAGCACTTAGAATAGTGCTTGGCATATAGCAAGTGCTCAACAAATACCACAGTTTTTATTATTATTCATTGAACACTTCCTGTGTGTGGAGCACTGTTGTAGAAATTTGGGAGAGAACAGTACATGCACCTTACTAAATTTGACAGTCTAAAGCCACGTCTATTCCACTAAAACTACATGTGAGTCTTCAATCACATGACTACCTTGATTGTTCTACATTCCAAATTGTGATATGGTGGAGAAAATATACTTTTCAAAGTAATACTTTCTGTTTATTTCAGTTTTCTGCCAGAGCACAAGTCATCTGCAGCTCTCCATTTGAGCTCATCAGATTACATGATCGCTTAGCACAGAGGTTCTTGTAAAGGGGCAATTGCAATTATATGGAAGATTCAAAATAGTATCATTAAGATGGAAATATTGTAGGTGGCAGAATCACAGACTTGATGTTCATACAGCGCAACTAATTATTATCTGCAAAGTCCATATTTTCCTAATTATAACTTCATGCTCAGGAAAGTTAGGTTTTTGTCAGCCGTCTGTTAGGAACTCATGGTTCGAAAGGTTTATTAATGTATGGAGGAAGGAATAGGCATCTTTCAAAGCTGATACACTAAATAAGGGAATGCTTCTGTCAAGTCTGAATGAAATGGGTGAAGTTTTTCCACTGAATTTTTTCCTCATGTAGAAGAGAAAATAAAAATGTGGATCATCCAAATCCACTCCAATTTCTGATTTCTGCATAACCGTGGAACTCAAGAAATGTTCACCCTCAAAATATTTTCATAAGCACCTAGGCAATGCCATTTCTGGTTCAGGCCAATGGTCCAGCCAGCCTAGGATTCAGTCTCCATGGCAACAGGCTGCTTGGAGGAACTGGGTGAAGGTGGCCCTCATGGCCATCTAGCCTCACGGCTAGGGATGGGCCATCTGACATCTCTAATTTTCAAATATCCCATCCACTGCATGATTCAGCCGTAGCATCCCATCGAACAAGCTCAAACTCAATTTTTAAAGAGAGATTGGATTTTCAGATCGGAATTAGATTTATTAAGTAGCTTGGTTTTAAGAACTACTCTTATTTCTCACCCTAAATACACGTTATACAAAAAACAACTATCAATCAATCAATGATGTTGAAGTGCTTGGGAGAGGACAATACGATAGAGTAGGTAGACATTATCCTTGTCCTCAAGGAGCTCACACAAATTCAGTGTGCATATTCGACATATTTTCACAGTGGAAAAAATTCTTTCCTCTACCTCACTTTCCAATCATAGTTACTACCACACCATCCTCTCCATATTTTCAAGCCTACACCTTGGCATTGTCCTTGACTCCTCTCTTTCATTCAAACTTCACATCCTCTAGACTTGAGCTTCTTGTGGACAGGGAACAGTTCTACCAACTCTGTTATAGTGTACTCTCCCAAGCACTTAGTACAGTGCTCTGCACACAATAATCACTCAATAAATATAACTGATTGACAATAACACTAACAATAATAATGATAATTGTGGTATTTGTTAACCATTCACTATGTGCCATCCACTGGAGTAGATACAAGATCATCAGATCCCACATGTGACTCACAGTTGAGTGAGAACAGGCACTGAATCCCCATTTTGCTGATGAGGGAACTGAGGCCCAGAGAAGTTAAGTGACTCACCCGAGGTCATACAGCAGACAAGTGGCAGAGCTGGGATTAGAACCCAGGTCCTCTGACTCCCAGGTCCCAGATCTTTCATTAGGCCACGCTGCTTCCCACAGCCTCAGATTGATTCAGTCTGTCTGCAAATTCAGTTGGTTCTCTTCTCCCATTCTGCCCTAGATCTCACTGTGTCCCTCTCATGCTAAACTACTTCCTGTGCCTTGTTCTCATCTCTCCCACCATAACCTCTTTCTCCAGCCCTCCTCCCTTCAAACTCAACAGACCACATCTCTCCTCATTTCCAAAGCCTTTCTGGGATTCCCATCTTCTCCAGGGGACCCACCCTGATTAATCTCTCATCTCCCCCCCTCATATCCCCCAACTGCCACTTCAACACTTCCGTTATCATCTGAGCACTTAAATTATCATAATCTCAGTAGCACTCATGCACATGTCTTACACACTCCATTACTTCCCGTTGTCTGTAATTTAAGTTTCCGTCTTCCCTCCTGCTAGACAATAAACTCCTTGAGGGCAGCTATTGACCTTTCCAAGTCCTCTATGGTCTCCCAAGGTCTTAGTACAGTGCTCTGAATAATAATAATTATGGTATTTGTTTAAGTGCTTACTATGTGCAAAGCACTATTCTAAGCGCTGGGGTAGATACAAGGTAATCAGGTTGTCCCACGCAGGGCTCACAGTCTTAATTCCCATTTTACAGATGTGGTAACTGAGGTACAGAAAAGTTAGGTGGCTTGTCCAAGGTCACAGAGCAGACAAGGGGCAGAGCCAGGATTAGAACCCACATCCTTCTGACTACCAGGCCCATGCTCTTGCCACTAAGCCACGCTGAACACAGACACTCAATAAATACTAAATTAATACTATTGATTGATTCACTGACTGAGTGAACATCCATGGTGACCATCAGCATTTTCACTCTATGTGCCTGAAAGCCTCGCCAGAGTCTTCTCTAATTTGCACATACAACGTTAGATCAATGATATTTACTGAGGGCTTACTGCGTGCAGAGAATTGCACTAAGCACTTCAGGGAATACAATACGACAAAGTCGACAGATACCTTCCCTGCCCAAAGTGAGTTTACAGCCCAGAGGATGAGTATAGAGTTAAATTTAAAAACCTTTCAATTTCACTCCCCTTGATTTGCACAGGCCAAGATGATACTTACAAATGTTAAGGGTATTTGCAAGTGGGAAATATTATCCTGAAAAGACCTGGAGCTCTGGGATTTGTCCAACTCGGCAGCTAACACCCCATCCTAGCTATTCCCATCTCTCCTACTGCTTCCCTGGAGAAATATCTAAGGTGGAAGACCAAACCGCAATCACGAAGAAAGGAGTTGTGGATGAGCACATTATCCTTAGCACCTGATTTCCCCTAAGCCCCGTGACCCTCGGACCAGTGTTTATCTTCGTGATGGCACTGATTTTCACCATTTTATACATCATCTTCCGGGAGGAATAATCACACTTTTCCTTCTGTAATACAATCATATCCCTCCCTCCTATGGGGAGGAGAAAAAGAGGGGTAAAATAGGAAATTCTAGTCACAGCTCCATCACTGGCTTTCTGAATAACCCCGGAAGAGACTCTCAGTTTTCAAAAGCCAGGTTCACCGACTGGGGCAATGACCTCCAGAAAGTTTAATTTGAAAGGACTATCCTTTCTGAGGCCACCAAGCAGCTGTCAAAACACCCCAGCTCCTATCTCCAGGATCAACAGCACTGGGTGATCTAAAACCCCTCCACGGCCACCAGTTTCACAGCCAGGCTCGAACCTGAAAGCGGCCGGTACTGGGAATCCTTTCATAAGAAACAAAACCCTGGTTCAGACACACCATTCCAATCCTAAATGTTGATCTTGGAGATGCTTGGCAGCCTCAGTAGGCCTCTGAAGTGATGTTACCTGACCCACTCGTGGCCTAGTGGATAAAGCATGGACCTGGGAATCAGAGGGTCACGGGTTCTAATCCCAGATCTGCCATTTGCCTGCTGTGTGACCTTGGGCAAGTCATTTCACTTTGCTGTGCCTCAGTTGCCTCATCTGTAAAATGGGGATTAAGATTGTGAGCTCTATATGGGATAGGGACTGTGTCCAACCTAATTGCCTTGTTATCTACTCCAGTGTTTAGACCAGTGCTTGGCAAACAGTAAATGCTTAACAAATACCATCATTATTATAATTATTATGGGGAAAACAGATACTGGCAGAATCTTCAGAAGCAAAATTGTGTGAACCCCAGGATTCATCGACCTGATTGTTGAACTTGGCTTATGAAGATTGAGGGACCAGTGATGGAGCCATGACAGGAATCTGAGGTGCCCCGCAGCTCTGCCTTTAGCTGCTTTCCCCTTCTGGAGCAGGGGAGTAACACCATCTCAGAGGGCTACTGGGAGAAACAAGATCAGCCAGTGTTTAGATAAGGCCTACAATATTAACAGAAAGAGCCTCTGTATTTTTTATGGTATCTATTAAGCACTTACTATGTGTCAGGCACTGTACTAAGTACTGGGGTAGATAGAAGATACTATGGTTGGACATATTACTACAAATAATAATAATGGTAATAATAATTGTAGTATTTGTTAAGTGCTTACAATGTTCCAGGCACCGTACTAAGCGCTGGGATGGATCCAAGCAAATCAGGCTGGGCACAGTCCCTGTCCCCCATGGGAATCACAGTCTTAATCCCCATTTTACAGAAGCAGTTACTGAGTCACAGGGAAGTGAAGGGCCCTGTCCAAGGTCACGCAGCAGACAAGTGGCAGAGCCCAGATTAGAACCTAGGTCTTCCGACTCTCAAGCCCCTGCTCTTTCCACTAAGCCATGCTGCTTCTCGGGTGTTGATGACATTTTCTTAGCTCTGCTATAACATGTCTTTCATTATACAATTTGCATATGACACAATGGAAGAACTGGGGAGCATTTTCACACAACACAGGTCTGTTTTGGTGCAACATGATCCATAAATCGGAACAAGTCGATTCGATTAAAGAAGAAACAGTTGCATGTTTGTGTGCTGTGTCTGTCAAGGTATGATGCAGCCACATTTCCCAGCTTCGGCTTCAATGTATTCTATTGCACAGTATGCTGGGTTTCTTTGTTCCTAGAGCTTTAATATGGTAAAATAAAAATAAGCAGCAGTGGTGTAAAGCTATTCATTCATTCAATTAATTCAATAGTATTTATTGAGCACTTACTATGTGCAGAGCACTGTACTAAGCGCTTGGAATGAACAAGTCGGCAACAGATAGAGACAGTCCCTGCCGTTTGACGGGCTTACAGTCTAATCGGGGGAGACAGACAGACAAGACAATGGCAATAAATAGAGTCGAGTACTAACGAGTATATCAATGATATAGGAATTTGTATTAAAAATTGTCGGTCAAGGCGATATTTTCAAACCATCTATCCCCTCAACCACTCATTTCCATTAAATCGGTGGTTATTAAAATGAGATTTTCCCCTAACAAGAGGTTCTTAAAGAACACAACTGCCATGTTTTAGCAGAAATGACTGTACATAGAGAGCACCTATAATCTAGCAACTCAACAGTTTCCATTTATCCATCAATTTAAAGGATGGCATTCCCTCTGGCATCAGTGATGTTTGTGATTAGGAATCTCAAGGAAAATTTAACCCAAAACTCAAAATAGGAGCTGAACTGTTTTGAACTGGAATAAAAAATGTTCAATGTCTACAATTTTAAGGACCACATGACATAATGGTACACAGTATCCATGTGTATGTTGGGGTTGGGCATGGAGGAGGGGAGACTGTGGGGGGACGGTCAACAAGATGGGTGGCCAGAAAGAGCTGGCCCACGGTAGCTTGATAGAGGAGAGGAGACTAGACAGATGATTTAGTCATTGGGTGATTTGCTCTCCTCAGAGGTAGCAACAGAATGATTGTTGACTGATTGAAAATTATTCCCCCTCCGTGAGCAGGAATTTCAGAAAGTCACCTGGAACCCTTCAGCATAAGCAGAATTGTGTTATTTGTTAAGTACTTACTATGTACTTACTTACCTGGGTTCTAATCCTGGCATCGCCACTTGTCTGCTGGGTGACCTTGAGCAAGTCACTTAACTTCTCTGTTCCTCAGTTACCTCACCTGTAAACTGGGGATTAGAGCGGTGAGCCCCATGTGGGACATGGACTTTGTGCAGCCTGATTAACATCTATCTACCCCAGCTCTTAGTACAGTGTTTGCCACATAGTAAGCACTTAAATACCATAAAAATAGTACTGGAGGAGATAGAAGATAATCAGATGGGACCCAGTCCCTGCCCCACATGGAGCTCTCAGTCTAATGGGGGAAGGAGAGCAGGTATTGCAGGTATTGAGCAGGAGAGCAGAGAAGTTAAAGGACTTGCTCAAGGTCACCCAGCAGGCAAGGGATAGAGCTGGGATTATAACTCAAGTTTGGGCTCTTTCCATTAGGCTAGATCGCCTGCTCTAGAGGCCACTGACCAGTTTAGTGGATCCCAGAAAGCAATTTATCATGGAGCCTTCCACGACATCTGGTAAATCTGTGCAGATTCCCCAGACATTACTTAAGGTTCTCTATTGACCTAGTGGTACTTATTGAGCCCTGAACTAAGCACCTAGGAGAGTAAAATATAATGGTAGACATGATCCCTGCCCTCAACGAGTTTCCAACTTTGCCCACAGAGCATTCCTCTGACTGCTTGCTGAACATTTCAACTCTTCCACTTTGAATTTTCTGGCACAGTTGGACCCTCCACAGCCCAGGTAGTGTCAGATGAGATGAATCCTGGCACCTGGAGAGATTCTAGGAGACAGAGAAGCTATGTGGCCTAGTGGAAATAGCCCAGGCCTCAAAGTCAGAGGATTTAGGTTCTAATCCCCCTCCGCCACTAGTCTGCTGTGTGACCCCGGGTAAGTCACTTCACATCTGTGTGCCTCCATTCCATCATCTGAAAAACAGGAATTCAATACCTCTTCTCCCTCCTACTACGACTGTGAGCCCCGTGTGGAATCTGATTATCTTGTGTCTAGCCCAGCGCTTGGCATACAGTAAGTGCTTAACAAATGCCACACTTTTTATTAGTATTATCATCATTATTATCATTATCTTTGTCTTTTAGGTTGCTTTTATTGTATTTTTATTATTTCACCTTTCCTCATGTGTGTATCACCAGCTAGCCACTCTCTCACCCTTATTCATTCCCCGCAGGGGGGCCACAGACCATATTTAATTCTCATTCTTGTAGGGTTTTTCCCCCCCGAACTTAATAGTGCTTTGCGGACAGGAGTGTTTCATAAATATTCTTACTATTACTTTCCCCTCTTAACCTCTGGTGTCTGCGCAATGCTCAGGCCAAACAGCAAGGAGCCAGAAGAGCTACACTATGTATTTCCTTGGAAAAAGGGTATAACTGTGAAAATGAGCTTCTCTCAAAGACACTCATACACATGGATTCATTCATTCATTCAATCATATTAATTGAGCACTTCCTGTGGGCAAAGCACTGTACTAAGTGCTTGGAAAGTACAATTCGGCAACAAATAGAGACAATCCCTACCCAACAATGGATTCACGGTCTAGAAGGGGGGGAGACAGACAACAAAACAAAACAAGTAAACAGACATCAATAGCATCAATATAAATAAATAAAATTATAGCTATATACATACAATCTCAACATCAGCAGCAAGAAGCCACGTGGCCTAGCGGAAAGAGCACCGTCCTGGGAGTCAGAAGACCTGGGTTCTAATCACAGCTCTGCTTCATACCTGCTGTGTGACTTTGGGCAAGTCACATAACTTCTCTGTGACTCAATTCTCTTATCTGCAAAATGGGGATCTATTATCTGATTTCCCTCCTACTTCAACTGGCACTTGATTATCCTGTATCTACCTCAGGATTTAGTAAGGTGCTTGGCACATAGTAAACACATAAATACAACTATTATTATTATTAGTGTCTTCTTCTTTGAATCAAAGGTCAACTCTACTCCACATGCAAGCTCTGCTGAGGTAACAAAGATGGAATGTCCCAAGAGATATAGTATGTGTTCTCTCTGCTACACTTGCATTTTTTATGGTACTTGTTAAATGCTAACTATGTGGCAGGTGCTATACTAAGCCCTGGAATAGAACCAAGATAATCAGATTGGACACAGTCTCTGTCTCACATGGGACTCACAGTCTAAATCGGTGGGAGTAGGAATTAATCCCCATTTTATAGATGAGGAAACTGAGGCTCTGAGAAGTGAAGGGACTTGCCCAAAGTCACACAGCAGACAAATGACAGAACTGGGATTAGAACCTAGGTCCTCTGACTCCCAGGCCTTACTTTTTCCACTAGGCCACGCTGTTTCTCAATGCAGTATGTACTGTATTGTTTTGGGACAGACTCTGAGAAAAGCACTGTATTAGTATCCGTTTGAAATTACAAAAAATGGGGAAGGAGGAGGGGCAATAAAGTTTTTTTCCCACTTCGGGGTAGCTAAATGTTGTTATACTGTACTCTCCCAAGCATTTAGTACAGTGCTCTGCACAAAGTAAGCACTCACATACAATTGACTGACTAAAACAGCATAGCCTAGTGGGAAAAGTATGGATCTGGGAGTCAGAGGAACCTGGGTTCTAATCCTGGCTCCGCCACTTACCTGCTGTGTGGCCTTGGGCAAATCACTTGACTTCTCTGTGCCTCAGTTCCCTCATCAGCAAAATGGGGATTCAATACCTGTGCTCTCTCCTACTTAGACTGTGAGCCCCGTGTGGGACCTAATTATCTTATATCTACTCCAGTGCTTAGTACAGTGCATGAAACATAGTAAGCCCTTAACGAATACCACTATTGTCATTATTATCATTATGTAAAGAAAGAAGTCAATTCTTTGAAACCTACCAGGCCATGGAGTTGTAAACTAAATGTGAATGGGCTGACAGACTCTCATCCCCGTAGTTCATATGGAGGAAGAGATTCTCGGCCATCTTTTCGTTAGGTGGCCAGGATTGGTCATCCGGACTGCTAACAGCTCTGGCACGGATTCAGTCTGTGACCCTGGCCAAGTCACTTAACCTCTCCAAGCCCTTGTTTTTCCATCTGTAAACTAAAGACACAGTAACGACAGCTACTTCCCTCACGGGGCCTTTACCATGTTTATGTAATGTATTACCTATGCATAAACCCAAGGTTTTGCAGAATGGCAATCTTGTACGAATGATGAAGATGCGTTTTAAAACTCTTCACCTGGAAAATCCAACTTAAACCCATACTACTTGAAAGACACAAAATCTCCCAGCGATTTCACTAGTTGCACCTATTTGGAATTCACAACTTTCTGTGGCCTTTCTTTGAAGCTCTGACCAGAAAGAATATGAGCTTATCCACGCATTCTTCCTATCAGACATTAATGAATAGGGGAGAAAGGATTCCATACCATTTTATAAACAGAGGTTAACATATATTTAACGCTTTGTAAAGGTTATTGGACTTTTTCTCCTCTGCATTGAAGTGGAATTCTCAACTGTTAGTTCAGAGATTTCATTTGGGATACTAATAAAGTAAAATTGCCTTATTTGAACCCAGAGTAATATTTCCTGTATAGCCCACCATACTATCGGGTGTTGCAAAAGTAATATGGAGTCATATAATTTACGACATCCTATATGTTAAAGCTTAATTAGCCCCTCAAGTCAAACTGATTATGTCATTTAAAAATGTTTGCTCTCTATTTGCTATAAATATTCATTTAAATACATAAAATATACTAAGCAGCATTTTGTCTGAATCCTATCAAACAAAGTCACTGAAGCATGTAGCTATATAAGCAGTGGAGTGGAAGACCATGCTATTACATAGATAAATGCTCTAGAGTTACTGAAGCAACACAAAAACAATCGGAGGAACACGGCTTTGTGAAGCCTCTGAAGTGACTGATTTTGAAAAAAAAAATATGCTAAAATTTTATGTAGTTGATTTTGTTAGTTTAAGATGAATGTTTCCATCTCTATAGGCAAAACTGTTAAGTAATTGGAAAACCAAAGCCATTTAACAGAAATATTTTTTTCAACCCAACAAAGGTCAAACAAGGGCTCTTGACTTGCTTCACTAAAAATGAAAAAAATCATTTTTGTGTCAGGTGAAAGCTAAGTCATACATCCTTTGGTACATTCATTTGGACCCTGCATGATGAATGTTCACTCCCCAAAGCATATCTGAGATGAAGGATTTTGTCAGCAAAAAAATGAGAAAACATCTACATTTTTAGTACCAGATTTTAGCCACAGTAATCCCCACGCTTAACCAGTGGCCTTAAGCTTTCTCCCACATCCGTGAGGCAGACTTGGTAGCATCCCTCTAGGCAACCCTAACCTGCTTTATCCTTTACTTGTATTATTCAGCCAATGAATTCTGTCCTAGGCATTTTAGTACAATGCTCAGACTGTTCTAGGATTAATCAAAGAACACTTTCGCTTAATCATTCAAAAATAGAAGAAAACAACCCGGGGACATGACCAAATTATGTCCCTGCTAAACAGCTCTCTCCAGGGACAGATCCCTATTTCTCAAAGCTTCTTGCTCGGAACACAGTAACGATGAGATCTTCCAACTGGGCCAAAGGACGGAAACGGCTGCAAGGCACCCTATTACATCTGGGGAGTTTTAGAGCCGTGCTGAGGGGTCTTGAACGATACAAACCAGTACCCTATTCACTCCTTTGCCCTCGTACTTTAAAAGTAGCCCAAACCACTGAAACCAAAGAAAGGGTTGAAGCAATTCTACTTCGGGTTTAGCCTGTAGCAAGTTTCCAGAGCCGGATGATAAACCCCACAGAAGCAATGGCAGTACTGGCCGACCTTCAATCCCAGCAGGGCGAATGTGCCGCTGGAATAACCTACTTCTTTCGATGACATCTATTTTTTAATGATTTCTCCTCTCTTCCAGCCCAACCTGTACTAACCCAAGCAAGGATTCTGCGAGGAATGTTAGCGTGGACACTGCTGCCATCTAGAGGAGAGACTGAGGAACCAACCCCATGGCAAGCCCTCACCGGCCACTCGAAGAGCATCGTCCCTTGTTCTTTTGGAAACTTTTACCTTTCAGAAGTTCTGAGGTAATAGACGTGGGGAACCGAAAAGAATCCCTCAGATGAATGGCTAGATGCCGTGTCCTGGGTCCGTTCCATGAGCATAAAACACGAGAGCCTAAAATACATTTTTCACTGCTCTCTGCTACTTCCCCAAACTGACACTAAATAGAGATAAACTACAAAGCATTGTTCAGAAGAAAAAAATTAGTCTTGCAGGAGCTCCTCAGAGAGACATAAGTATTATATTCTCTCTGCACAGTTCTTTTCATTACAAAGGTTAAGTTTGATTTTCAGCTTGAGTTGCAATGACAGAAAATCACTGGAATTGATTGTTGTAAAAGGCTGAGCAGCTCCACATGGTGCGAGCCTTGATTTGATTGGAAAAAATAAAACTTGTCTGAAATTATTCCATTTCTTCCTAGAACATTACAGATAGATGAGGTACTAGGACAGACGGGGGGAAAGGAAAGACAAACTGATGAATGGATTGCTGTTCTGCAAAAGGCAAAATGTGACAGGATGGAATGGTAATTATTATACCTGATTTGATGGGAAACCAGGAACAAAAGTGTCTTTCATGACAAGTACTCTGTCTGACTTCCAGTAAAGGCCAAGTTATTCATTAATGAAAAAGGATTCGACCCATAAGGCCCTAAAGGAGTGGGCATTACAGGAAATCATTTCAAAACCCTCACTAAATAGAAAATATAAGTAGGGTGAAAATAATTAAAAAGGTAATTAAAAATAATTGAAAAGGTAATGATCCATCTAACACTGAAAGAATAAAAGATAGGCGGAATTTCTAAGAAAAATACCAGGGCTTGAGAATTTTAACTCACTACTTTTGCATGAAAAAGCAGATCATTTCAGTCCAAGTGCACTTCTTTCCTCCAAGTAGTATAGGCATACATGATATGATGGGTTTATCATCCTGGAAAATGTGGTTCTTTTGAAAATGGATCCTAACCTCACTCTTTCGCAGTCTCCTCCGCCTCTTACTGTGGGAGTTCTTCATGGCTCAGTTCTGGGTCCCTTTCAATTCTCCATCTACACCCACTCCCTTGGAGAACTCATTCCCTTCCATAGCTTCAACTACCATCTCTATGCAGATGATTCCTAAATCTACATCTCCAGACCAGATCTTTCTCCTCTGCAGGCTGGTATTTCCTCCTGCCTTCAGGACATCTCTACTTGGATGTCCTGCCGGAATCTCAAACTAAACATGCCCAAGATAGAACTCATCTTCCCACCCAAACCTGTCCTCCAAATTTTTCCATCACTGTAGACAGCACCACTATCCTCCCTGTTTTACAAGCCTGTAACCTTAGCATTATCCATGGCTCATCTGTCTCATTCAACCCAATCTCTCTCCTAGAAGTGCAGCTTTGGGCAAGTTGAGCTTGGCATGATGGCAGAGCATCCAGGTAGAGAGGTCCTGAAGGCAGGAGGAAATGTGAGACTGCAGAGAGGGAGAGAGGCCAGGGCCTGGTGAGTTTCATTTGGGAATCATCCATGTAGAGATGGTAATTGAAGCTGTAAGAACAGACGAGTTCCCCAAGGGAGTGAGTGTAGATGGAGAATAGAAGAGGACCCACAACTGAACCTTAAGGTGTCCCCACAGTTAGTGGGTGGGAAGCAAAGGAGAAGGCCAAAGGGAGTAGGCAGAGTCTTAGAAGGGGGATGGAGGAGAAGAAGTAGAGGTAGCGAGAGTAAACAACTCACTCAAGGATTTTGGACAGAAATGGTAGGAGGGAGATAGGGAGAAAGCCAAAATGGGTAGTGGGATCAAGGGAGAGGGTTTTTTTTTTTTAAGGATAGGGGAGCCTTGGGCACATTTGAAAGCAGAAGGGAAGGAGCCATTAGAGAGTGTATGGTTAAAAGATAGCAGTGCCAGAGGGAAGAAAGGTGGGTGCAAATGTCTGAATAGGGTGCAAAGAGGTGCAGGTGGAAGGGTTAGATTTTGAAAGGAGATGGGAGATCTCTTGGGAGATGGCTGGGAAGGATAAGAGACTGGATGTGGATGTCATCTTCTTTGGAGATAAGAGGTAAATTGCCATGGGATTATGTGTCTTTTCAGGAGGCTGCAGAAGTAGAAGCCTGTTCAGCTGATTGTAGTCACAACTTTAGTGAAGAATTTGTTCAACTGAGCTGGAACAGCAGACTTCCTCTATTTTTTTGCGGTACCTGTTAAGCACTTACTGTGTGCCAGATACCGTTCTAAGCCCTGGGGTAAATACAGGATAATCAGGTTGGACACAGTCCCTGTCCCATATGGGGCTCACACTCTTAATTCCCATTTTATAGATGAGGTAAATGAATCACAGAGAAGTGGTCATAATAGTAATTATAATAATAATGGTATTTGTTAAGCACTTACTATGTGCCAGGCACTCTGTACTAAGCGCTGGGGTGGATACAAGCAAATTAGGTTGGATACAGTCCCTGTCCCAAGTGGGACTCACAGTCTCGCTCCCCATTTTACAGATGAGGTAACTGAGGCACAGAGAAGTGAAGTGACTTGCCCAAGGTCACACAGAAGACAAATGGAGGAACCGGGTTTAGATCCCAGGTTCTTCTGACTCCCAAGCCCATGCTGTATCCTCTAAACCACACTGCTTCTTCTTTAGGTAACGTAGCTCCTTCTGAACCTCTCTTAGCCCCTTTGAACCTCTTGCCAAGCATACTGCTCAGGATGTGCTTTCCGAAAAAGGCCATTAGTCTCGGCCTCCACCTTCCCCTCCCCGTCCTCCCCTGCTCCAAGTAGCTTTCCTGTCTCTGACTCCACCTCCCTCCCTATACTCCCTTTTTTGTGAACTGCACTGCATACTAGAGCATTTTAGTTCTTTAATTCACCTTTCATTCTAATCTTCGCTGCAGCCACTACCTTCCCTGAACCCACTGCTTCAGCTTCCCTGCCTTGCAACCCAGTTTGCCCTACACCCTTTGGTCAGTGGAGCCCTCCCACACCACCGCCACTCCTGTTACCCACCCCCCTTGCTTCTGTCATGAAAGTTTTGACCGGGGCAGGAAAACGGAGCTTCAAGACTGTGAAAGGAAAATAGTAGGGAAGGGCAGGATGAGAATGGTCAGTGTCATGGTGGCTGCTAAGGTTAGAATTAGAGGTGAAAGAACCAAAACCCTGTCTACCATAGAACACATTTCAATGCATAGGGAGTGTGTGAGAGGAGAAATTGACTTATTGGCAGCAATTGGATGTAGTGTCAGGAGTGGAGCTCACAAATACTGGGGTAAGTCAGCAAATGGTGTATGATCTATCTCTGGGTCATATCTAACATTGGATGGTCATAATCTAGGGGTACACCTGTATAAACCCAATCTGTGATAAATTCTACGTAGCAATAGTACTCTGGTCATTGTAGCTGGGAACAATTTTTCTACTAGGCACAAAAAGAAGATGAAAAAGAAAGCCTCAAGGCCTGAAAGAGATTGACCTTACAGGTCTAGAATTCTATTTCATGCCAAAGTATCAAACAAAAATCAAAGCACACTATTATCCTCCACTGAATGGGGTCACTGGGTTTAAACTCAATCAATGGCATTTATCATATACTTACTGTGTGCAGAGCGCTCTACTAAGCCCCTAAAGAGCAATATCCCTCTGAACTATAACGGCACCAGCAGCATCCTGTAGGGATAACTCAGAAAGATGAATTGCCACTACCTCTTTATAATGATAACCATGGTATTTGTTAAGAGCTCATTATTTCTTAAGCACTGCACTGAACACTGGGGAAGATAGAAGATAATCAGGTCAGACATAGTACCTGGATCACATGGGACTCACAGTCTACGCAGGAGGTAGAACAGGTTTTTAATCCCCATTTTACAGATGAAGAAACCGAGGCCCAGAGAAGTTATGTGACTTGCTCAAGGTCACATAGTAGACAAGTAGAAGAGCTAGAATTAGAACCCATGCCCTCCGACTCCCAGGCCCCTGCTCTTTCCACTATACCACACTGCTTTTCATGCTGCTACTTGTAGAGTTAGGACCACATATAGTTTAGGTAAAAAGAGGCAATATGGAAAAGGGGTAAAGCTAGCAGAGAGCCTTGAAATCACTGGTAAGAAGTTTTTGCTTAATGTATAGGGATATGGGTCACCATTGGAGGTATTTTGAAGAGCAAAGAGACATGTTCTAAACTACATTTCAGGAAGGTGAACCAGTCAGCAGCTTGGATTGTGGACAGAAATGGACAGAATCTGGAGGCTAGGAGACCAGTGAGGAGACTGACCAATAGTCTGATGATGATATAATGAAAGTTAAATCAGGATGGTAGATGATTGGGTGGAGAGGAAGGGAAGAATTTGGAAACCATTGTGGAGGAAGAATCAGCAGGATGTAGCACTTGATTGGCGAGTGATGAAAAGCAGAGAGGAGCTTAGGGTAACACCAGTGTTGAAGGCTTCAGTGTCAGGGGGATCGGGGTACCATCAACAGAGATAGGAAAGTAGGAAGGAACAGTGCATTTAGGAGAAAAGATGCGAATTTCAATTTGAGTTATGTTGAGCTTAAGGTGTCTGTGGATCATCCGAGTTAGAGATGCCCAGGAGGCAAGAAGAAATGAGAAACTGAATAGCAAGAAAGAGGTTAAGGCTGAGAAGGGAGATTTGGGAAAAACTCCTCACTGTCAGCTTTAAGGCACTCAATCAGCTCTATCTCCCGCTACCTATCCTAGCTCTTCTCCCACTACAGCCCAGCCCGCACACTTCATCTTTCTGCCCTCACCAACACACCCTGCCTCACTCTGGCCTCTTGTTGTTGTCCTCTTGCTCACGCCTTCTCTCCTTCCTGGACTTTTCTCCCCCTTTACACCGGATAGACAACTGCTTTCCCCATCTTCTAAGCCCTACTAAAATTACATCTCCTGTGATTTGCTGTGTGATCTTGGCAAGTCACTTAACTTCTCTGTGCCTCAGTTACTTCATCTGTAAAATGGGGATTAAATCCTCTTCCCTCTAATTTAGACCATGAGCCCCATGTAGTACAGGGATTGTGCCCAACTTGATAATCTTCTATCTATCCCAGCACTTGGAATACTGCTTGACCCATAAAAAGCACTTAAATACCATAACAAACCCTCCTCCTCTGGGAAGGCTGCCCTGATGAACTTCTCATCTCCCCACTCTAGTCTCCCTCTCTACTGCTTCATCTATGCACTTGAGTCCACATCCCCTAAGCACTTAGGTATTATCCCAGCCCCTCACCTCTTATGTATGTTTCCTTACACTCAGTTGCTTCCCCTATCTGTAATTTATTTCAGTGTCAGTCTCCCCTGTTAGACTGCAAGCTCCTTTAGGAAGGGATTGTGTCTACTTACTCTAGTGTACTCTCCCAAATGCTTGGTACAGTGCTCTACACACAGTAAGTGCTCAATAAATACCATTGATGATGATGACAAAATGAAGTGTTTCCAGAACCTCTACATCTCCACTCCAGCTTTCTTCCACTGGAGGTATTCATTTTGGCCATCTTGCTGAACAGTAAGAGTAATCAGTCTGATCTGACCCACAGAACTGGGCAGGTTGGCATTTGGGTCAAGCTAGTTGGGAGCCATCTTGTTCACCATGGGAACTCCTCCAATGGCAGTACTGCATTCCCTACTGGAATCATCTTCATGAAAGAGATCTGGCCAATGACAAGCAACTAGTCAGAAAATGCCACAAGATGGCCTGTCTCATTAGAAACCCTGCAAGGGTGAAGTGGAAGGAAGAGGATGGTAAGGAGTAGGAAAAATCGGGATTTTTTTCAAATGAGGACTCCATTGCAAGAAGGATTTTCTACCCTTGAAAAGTCAAAGGCATTTTCCATATGAACTTCAAACAGAAACCCAAACTTCATGCAGTTGTTCTTTTAGATTTCCAGGCTATTGAGAAATCCCTTCAATTTGACTAGAAGATAAATAAGCATCAATAGACCCAAACATTTAACAGGTGGACTTTCTGTTTCCAAAACATACATTTCCAAAATGAGTATCCTCTGCGAATATCCTTAATCTATAGTTCTGGGTGACCACCCTGCTGGGATTTTGGAGCCATAGAAACTTTCCCTCTTTAGGTTGTTAAAGCCAGGTTCATTAATAAACTGATTTGCTAGTATTAGATTATTGTAGACCATCCAGTTTTGTTTTAATGGTGTTTAAGTGCTTACTGTGTTCTAAACACTGGGGTAGAAACAAACTAATAGGGTTGGGCAGAGTTCATGCCCTACATGGGGCTCACATCTTAATCCCCACCCTACAGATGAATTGAGGTACAGAGAAGTTAAGTGATTTACCCAAGGTCACACAGCAGACATTAGCAGAGGCAGAATTAGAACTCTGGTCCTTCTGACTCCCAGGCCTGTGCTCTATCCACTAGGTCATGCTGCAGTTCTCAATGACCGAAGAAAATGGGCAAGGGGATCCAAAAACAAGCCAAAAAACTATGTATTACTAGTTTCAATTTCTTCCTTTGGCCAAGTCTTTACCCAGGCAATTAACAGTTAATGAAGGGATTGATTTAAGTCTCACCTCCTCTCCCTTTACCTCTAGACCAGCTGTAGGAGGTGTTAATGAGCAAGGAAATGGCAGCAGATGAGGAGGATAAGGAGCAAGGGATATGCATATTCAAGAGAAAGATAATCAGCCCCTGAATGATCCTGAGTTCGGCTACTTGAAACCTCAGCCAGGACCACCTCTCTGGGGCTTTGATATTTCAGCCAATGGGCTAGGTGGCCATCTTTTCCTTCACGAAAAGTGGCCCTGAAAATTGTGTTTCTCTCTTTCCCTCCCCCACCCCTGAGATGTTAACTTTATGGAGTCACCTTACAGAAAAATAGAAAAGAAAAAAACAACTGCAGAGTAGATCGTGTCCTTCTAAGATGTCTGTTAATTTGTAAACTGCTCCTTTGATATCTCCTTTACTTCAGATGCTTTGAAGGATTTATGCTTTTCCATTTTTTTTAAGTGTTCCCATTTGGCTTTTTGAATCCCCTGCAGAAACACTTTCAAACCTGGTACCATCTGTCCTGGCAGAGCCAGTTTAGCAGAGGTTTGCTGTGTAAGACAGTTGGCAGAAGACTCTTCTTCGAGAGGGGTGGTCGGCTTGAGGGGGGTGGGGGGTGCACGGAGGTCATGACAGTGAAAGCTAAACTTCCACCAAGCCCACAAATTCTCAACTTGCATTGCCCGAGGAGAAGCAGTTTGTTTAGAATATTGCTTCCTTTGACATTTCCCATTAACTTTTAAAACATGATTTTTGGTGAGAATATAGTAGATAGGAAATGGGGCAGGCAAGCTAGGTAGTATGAAAAGGTGGAATCTTATCCCTGAATCCTGTTTGTAAATCAATCTATTAGTCCATTCATTCATTCAATCGTATTTATTGAACCCTTACTCTGTGCAGAGCACTGTAATAAGCGCTTGGAAAGTACAATTCGGCAACAGATAGAGACAATCCCTACCCAACAACGGGCTCACGGTCTAGAAGGGGGAGACAGACAAAAAAACAAAACTCCCTGGGGCCTCAGATCTGCTCACCATTTGAAACATGGTTATAGTTTTCCTCCAATTCCAAACGGGACCCTAAAGAGGGAGGCAGTCAATCAATCCTATTTATTGAGCAGTTACTGTGTGCAAAGCACAGTACGAAGTGCTTGGAAGAGTCCAATGATAAACAGACACATTCGCTGCCCAAAACAAGCTTACAGTCTAGAGGGGGAGGCAGACATCAATATAAATAAATTACAGATTTGTAGATAAGTGCTGTGGGGCCCGGGGGGCAGAGGATGAATAAAGGGAGCAAGTCAGGGTGATGCATAACGAAGTGGGAGAAGAGACAAGGAGGGCTTAGTCAGGGAAGACCTCTTGGAGGAGATATGCCTTCATTAAGGCTTTCAAGGTGGGGAAAGTCGTTGTTTGTCAGTTCCAGGCCAGAGGCAGGACGTGGGTCAATCACTGTCCCAATCTCTAATATTTTGATAGCTTTACCTCCCCCGAGATTTCACCCAGAGATCACCAGCCTTTGAATTTTCAATGTGCACCTGATCCCAGACAGGCTGCTCTGAAGGGAATCCATCAATAGTATTTATTGAGCGCTCTGTACAGTACACTATGGTAAGCACATGGGAGAGGACAGTAGAATTAGGAACTCCTAACCACTGCCTTTAAGCTCTCTTCTACCTACCTAACCTTGCTAATCTCCAGCTTCGACCCAGCCCACACACTTCGCTCCTCCAATGCCAATGCCGACTCACTGTATCTCTGTCTAGTCTATCTCTCTGCCAACCCTTTATCCACATCCTCCTTCTGGCCTGAAACTCACTCCCCCTACACATCTAACAGACCACCACTATCCCCATCTTCAAAGCCCAAGAGGCCTTCTCTAACACTTCATTTCCCTAACTATTCATCCTCCCTTCTGCATCACCCCCACACTTGGTCTGTACCCCATAAGCACTTTTTGATACTCATCCCACCTCAGCCCCACAGCACTTACGTATGTACGTTTTATTTATTTTAATGTCTGTTTCCAGCACAAGACTGCAGGGTCCTTGAGGGTAGGAATCATGCCTACCAACTCTGTGTTATACTCTCCCAAGCGCTTAGTACAGTGCTCTGCACCCAATAAGCATTCGATAAATGCCATTGATTGATAGTTGACATTATCCCCACCCTCAAGGAGCTCACAGTCTACTGAGTGGAGAAAACTGTAGTAGGCACTTGGGAGAATAAAATAGAACAAATAGTCATGATCCCTTCCCTCAAGGAGTTTACAGACGCTGTGCAAAATGCTTGGTGGAGTCCATTAGACTTAGGAGACATAATCCCTGCCCTCAAGAAATTTATAATCTTGCCAGGGAGACAGACACAAAAATAAATACAGGTAGGTGAAAGAACTGAGTTTAGAGGTAAGAAGTAATAATAATAATAATGATGGTATTTGTTAAGCCCTCACTATGCACCAAGCACTGTTTTAAGCGCTGGGGTAGATACAGGGTAATCAGGTTGTCCCACATGGGGCTCACACTTTTAATCCCCATTTTACAGATGAGGTAACTGAGGAACAGAGAAGTTAAGTGACTTGCCAAGGTCACACAGCAGACAAGTGGAAGAGGCAGGATTAGAACCCACATCTTCTGACTCCCAAGCCAGCGGGCTTTCCACTAAGCCATGCTGCTTCTCTAATGTAATGTGGCCTATTAGAAAGAGCACAGACTTGGGAGTCTGAGCACCTGGGTTTTAATTCCAGTTCTGTCTCTTGTCTGCTGTGAGACCTTGGGCAAGTCACTTAACTTCTCTGTACTTCAGTTTTCTCATCTGTAAAATGGGGATTCAATATCTGATCGCCCTCTGTCTTAGACTGTGAGTCCCACGTGGGACAGGGACTGAATATCTTGTATCTAATTATGATACCTGTTAAGTGCTTACTATTTGCCAAGTACTGTTCTAAGCACTGGGGTAGATACAAGTTAATTGGGTTGGATGCAGTCCTTGTCCCACAGGGGGCTCAAACTCTTAATTCCCAATTTACAGATGAGGGAACTGTGGCCCAGAGAAGTGAAGTGACTTGCCCAAGGTCATGCAGCAGAAACGGTTTGGCACATCAAAAGTACTTCATAAATACCACAATTATTACTATTTCACAAGTAAGGGATGCAATGCAATAAGAGGAAATCCACTCAGGCTATGTTTCAGGTTTGCTGACAGGCCTAACATTGAAGAGAAATAGTTGCTTCTACTGATTTCCTAAATTTGAACACTTCATATAACACCATGATGATACTATTAAATTCAAACTCAAATCTCGCCTCCCAGATCCAATGTTTAATGTTCCATTATGAAGTTACTATTCTCTCTGTACTGATTTTAATGATCACATTTACTACATGTATACATAGCGAAAAAGAACTGTTCTCATGCTTTAAGGCACTCAATCAGCTCACCCCCTCCTACCTTACCTTACTAGTTTCCTTCTACAAACCAGCTTCCCACTTCACTCTTCTAACACCAACCTGCTCTATCTAGATCTCATCTATCTTGCTGCTGACCCCTTGCCCACATTCCCCATCTGGCCTGGAACTCCCTCCCACTTCATATCTGACAGTCCACCACTCTCCCCACGTTCAAAACCCTCCTCATTCATTCGTTCAATCATATTTATAAAGCACTTACTGTGTACAGAACACCATACTAAGCACTTGGGAAAGTACAACACAACAATAGTGAAAATCCCTGCCCACAATGAGCTCACCTCCCCAAATCACATCTCCTCCAAGAGCACTGTACTACATCGGGGGGAGAGAATAAACAAGGGAAATTAGACCCGATACCTATCCCTTGAGAGTTTTACAATCCAATACAGGTTTGGAGGAGGAGAGGACAGTGATTTGGTGATGCAGAATCGGGGAGGACACTTTTAGACCCTGCACTTGCCCCTTTCCGTACTTGATTTTAATGTTTGTGACCCCTCTAGATTGTAAACTCCTTGTGGATAGGCATTGTGTCACCAAGTCTATTGTATTGATTTATATTATAATGTATTGACATCAACATTGATTGATGTTTGCAGATAGGGTTGCCGAAGGTGAAATCGCATCCATGAGTGTGACCGTCTCGGAAAAACAATCTCTTTCTAGGAAGAGTGACATTCACTACTCGGGCAAGTAACTCATACCTAACTCTTCCTGCTAATTTGATTCTCTCTCTAATGTTTGAGGCACCACCATTATATGTGTCAATAACTGATGTGCACATAACTGAGCATCTTTGCTTGAGAAAGCGTTATTTTTGAAAAGCTACAAATGTACATCCTGCAATCGAGAGGAATCCCCTCTGTGCTGCTGTCATTGTTCCAAAGCTGTGGGAAGGCGAGTCCCACAAACCCTGACTAAAGATGGAAGGGGGAGGACAAGGAAAGGTGTAATTCCCTTCAGGGAACCAGCTCTAGGCTTCTTCTCAAGGGATGTGATTCTGCAGAGAATTGTGGGTTCCCACCTCTCCCCCAAACTCAACTTGGGAGACTCAAGCCAGATCCCTGGGGTCAGAGAACCCACCCCACCTCCAGGATAGGAATATCCCAGATTGAGAAAGCGGTGTGGCCTAATGGAAAGAGCACAGGCGTCAGAGTCAGAGAACCTGGGTCATAATCCCGGTTTTGACACTTGACTGCTGTCTGACTTCTGACTTCTGACTTCTCTGTGTCTCGGTTTCCTCATCTGTAAAATGAGGATTCAGTGCCTGTTCTCCTTCCTACTTAGACTGTAAGCCCCACGTGGGACAGGGTTTCTGTCTGATCTGATTCTTGTTTCGACTCCAGAGTTTAATATAGTGTCTGAAACTTAGTGAGCACTTAAATACTACAATATTACGGCAGGACAGGGGAGTCTACTTCTTCACCAGAGAACACCCCTGAGGAACAGCTTGATTTAGATGTGCCCTGACATGATATTAACTCCTCACTGGTGTTTCAGGAAACACGCAACAGTGAAGAAAAGCAGATCTCTGTCTTTTTCCAAGATTTATTTTGCCTCTTACTGGTCCATCTCCCCATTTCAAAAAGAGAGACAGAGTTATCAAACATGGGGACACATTAAATGGCTGGGCCATGAATACTAACAATACTAATGATGCACACAAATTTCCCTACAGAAACAACTAGCAGGTCCTAAAATGCACGATTCTAACCCTCTTAATCCTCTCCATCATCATTTCCTCCAACACAAATCTCTTTTCTTTCATCACTCCCTCCCTCCATACCTGCTCATACTCTCCACTCTGGCCAGGACCAACTCAATAACCAATGCACTCATCAGTGAACCACTGTTCCCAACATACTCTCCTCTCACCTCTTCAGCCACTTCACCCCCCACTTCAGAACACCACAAATGGCCCATTTCTTTCACATGACCTTCCCAGGTGAATCTCATCTGACTGAGCATGCTAATCACTCCACCTCCCCTCTCCTCCCTCAGCTCCATTTTACCACTGAAATACACTTCTGTAGGTTTCTCTGCTTGAATTTATACTCTTCTACCTTTGCCACTTATTTTTGCCTACTTTCATGCTGCACTCGTGTAAATCTGCCTCCATTCCAAATTTGCAAAATCCTAAAGTAAGGGCTGGGTCTTACCTTCTCTTATTAACCATAGTACCCATGATCAAAGGCACAGTGAGTAGGTTGCCTTGAGAAGAGTGACCTGTGTGATCTGGGGGGTAGTGAGAGAGGAATGAGAATAAGTCGGAAAGTGAGTTTAGTGGCTGCTTTAGTGAGAACTTCTGCTTAACATGGACTGAAATGGCCAACCACTGGAGATTACTGCAGACTACAAGCCCCTCCTGTAGCCTGTAAACTACTTGTGACAGGGATTATACCTTACCCACTCTAGCCACCAACCTCTTGTTCATACCCTCCCTCGTGCCTAGAACTTCCTTTCACTTCCAGCAACCCACTGCTCTCCCCCATCTTCAAAGCCCTTCTGAGATCACCTCTTCGAGGGTACCTTCCCCAACTAATCTCTCATCTCTGCACTCCCCAACACCTTCAACTCCCAATTCAACACTTCTTCAACACCTATGCATCGGAGTCTTCATCAGCTAAGCATTTAGGTAATTACCACGACCACTTCCCCCTACAGAACCTATGTACCTATCATTAAATTCTGTTGCTTCCCCATTTGTAATTTATTTGGTAGCTCTCTCCCAAGTGCTCCAGAGTGCTGGGCACACAGTAAGTGTTCAGATATCATTGCTTGACTGATTGACTGTTCCAGGAATCCATCCACATGATTTAAGGCTGATTGAAGAAATGATAAGGAAGAGGACTGACCCATGAAATATCAATGGGGATCACTCAACGGGAGTTGGTGACAGACTGAATGTAGAAGGAAATGTTAGATTTGTTAAATGGTTCATCACTAACCATGAAAACAAACATTACTTGTTTCCTCAAAGTTGCTGCTGTTGGAACCATTGGTCTAACCCTGTAATGGCAGTGCATGTGTTGTTTTTTCATTGTTTTGGGTTTTTTATGGTTTTTGTTAAGCACTCACTATGTGTCAAGTATCGTTCTAAGCATTGGAGTAGATGCAAGTTTATCAAGTCGGACACAGTCCCTATCCCCCAAGGGGCTTGCAGTCAGTTGGAGAGAGAACAGGTATTGAACAGACTAGGCAACTAAGGCACTAAGAAGTTAAGTGACTTCCTCAAAGTCACGCAGCAGGAAAGCGGTTGAGCCGGGATTAGAATCCAGGTCCTCTGACTCCCAGACCCGTGCAGCTTCTATTGAGCCACACTTTTTCCCCTATGTTCCTTATAGAAGGAATGGTGTAGGTACTTTGGGGTGGCTGGATCAAGAAAATGATTTTTTTAAGTATGGAGAAAATCGGAGTTTAAAGGCAGAAGGGAAAGAGCGAGGAGAATGAGGCCCCAAGAGAGTTCCCTACACACAGTGGGTGTTCCATAAAAAACGACAGTAGTGCCGATGATGACATTATTGCAGAGTAATACCTGATCTTCACCTCCCACTGCTACCAAAATTGATCTCAAGTGCTCTCAGGAGATGTGCTAATGCAGACACAGCCTGGTATTAAAAGAATATTAGTGGAGTTGAAGGCCAAGCCAAGATGACATTCCACAGGCCAATTAAAGCACACTTTATTGAATTTACAATGAAGACAAGATTCCTGGTTCCTTTGACATCTGAACCGGTACAAAAAAGCAGTGGATTGAAGAGAACTACATCGCTCAAACAACAACAACAACAACAACGACAACAACGACAAAACATTCCACTCTATGAAATGTGTAGAACAAATAAATCAAAATTGCGTAAACAATTTGCTTTGTAAGTTCTACCTCCTTTGAACATATAAAGCTTCTCCTATGCATCTACAGTAAAAGCCTAAAACAATTATTTTGAAGCAGATCACTGTACGAAGAGGAAATAAATCTTTACATTAAAGGCTTTAATTTTGAGTAATGCACACTACGTTTACTATCAAATGCACACTACGTTTACTATCAAATGGCAAACTTCATATAAAGCAATTAGTGGAAAAGCAATTAAATGCACCTGGGGCTAAAAGTGGTGTGAAGCTTGTCTCGTATAAGCTATTTTCCTCCCGAAATGACAACATTGTCAAAAGTGCCAGAATTCATTAGGAAGGAATGAGATGTACTGGTGGCCTCGTGAGATTTAAGCTGAATATGGTCAGATCTATTATTTGCCTGGGACTCTTAGGGAATAAGTGAGAAGCTGCTCGTCAGCTCAGTTTGAAGTCTGGGATATGAAAAGTATTAAATATTGTACTGTGGCCTGGTATGGGAGGGAAATGGGCTTTTTTAAAATATTTTTTCAGCCATTTCTGGTTGAGTGAACTGGCATTATTAATCTCACATGAAGGCATTTTGAATGCATGGCCAAGAGTTTTTTTCTGTGCACGCGTGCACGCGTGTGTGTGTGTGTGTGTGTGTGTGGTGGGATGGGAGGGGGTGGTTCAATTATCAAGCAAAAACGCAGATCCACTGTGATCTACAAGAGATCAGAATTAAAAATTTATCCAAAATGATTAATTTCTGTTAGCCAAACTGCACTAAAGACTCCATCCAGAGTAATAAGCTCTCTTGGCCCTCTTAAATGGATCATTTCCTCTTCTAATAATGGAGTCAGAAAACAAAATATTTGTGCCAAATACATAAAAATCACCATATTTGCAGATTGTTGGGCAAATAAGGAGATAGGGAGGAATCAATGCCCCAAGGTAGCACTTGCAGCTCCAAGCCTAACTTTGAATTAATTCTACCAACAGCTTCATATATTGAGATGAACCACTGAGAAGCGAACATACAAGTTTGTCACTTTCACATAAACGATACCTTAACGATTATTACTGCTACTGACTTCAAAACATCAAACATCAAAAGCCCCTAGTTGATCTAGCATCCTACAGCAGAACAACAGCAAAACTTCAGCTTCACTAAGACATTAGGAATCCTTATTATGTCTATGACCAACAGTACAGACAAGCTCTCTTTCTTTGCCGTATATGCTCTCTTGTGCGGAAAACCAAAATGGGCTGTTTTCAGACTGTCTAAATGTTCACTTAAAGCCTCCAATATCGACTGACAAAACAGTAGAGGTATTGTATCTAGACAAGAGACTTGTTGTCAAAAAAAAAAAACAACAAAAAACTATCATAGCGGGACAGAGTGCATATTTTTAATGTGTTACTATTTCCGTTTCAAGAGTTTTGTCATCTAGGAATTGAAACTCTGTCAATAAAAAATTTTCTGTATGAATAACCTATTACAAAAAGATCTCCTTGGGATTTTATTTTGAGCAAACAGAGAGCTAGTTTTAGCTTATATAAATAGTAAATAAATTAACTCAATAAATATGGAGTACTCAAAGTTTATTTTTAAATTAAAGCAAAAGTGTTATGGGTATTAAATAGATATGATCATCCACTAGCTTTGAGAGTTTCTGCTTCTTATGTGACAGAAAGAAAAAAAATCACTCAAAACCATTTTCAGTATAAAATCATTTTCCTTTGAAAGGTTCCCTGCCTTACTGAATTCAATATACATTTTTTAAGACTAAGAACCTCTAAAAATGAAAATTCAAAAGGTACATCTGATTTACATTATTGGGAAACTGAATCACCATTTTATTACACTAATCCCTCAAACTCTGACCTGTTATTGACAAACTTTGTTACTGGAGAATAAAAGAAAAAGTTTCCTTTTCAATTTCTTCAGCCTGGTACCTTGAGCCTGAATTTACACAAGCCGAGATATGTAAAACATCTTATTGTGAGCCAACTGCCAGGCTCACAATCTGGTCGATTTCCTTTTCAGGTATGCCAGGTATTCTCATATCAGACTACAAAGGCCGCGTGTTTCATAGGCAGAAATACCTTCCTCTTGCCACACCCTCTGACCACCAGGGTTTCTTGCACTCTGCCTCGTGGGCTACAGGATCGAGCACGTCATCGGCCAGTTCTCAGTTCACATATGGGGTTGTAGCCGGGTACTAACCCTCTGCTCCCCACCTACTCCCCTGACCCCATTCAAACTGGAGGAACCAGCCAGCCATTAAAATACACTGCTAACAAGGGTGGCCGTTTGTTCCCTGGAACATATCTGGAGGAACAGTGATGATGATTATTCGCTACCTTTAAATGCCAAGGTTTCATCTACCTTTCATGCTGATAAACCGTTTTTCAAGAACTGTCTGTTAGTGAAAGACAAGCCTGTTCCTGAGTTGCTTATGTTTTATGGGATTATCGGGCACGTGCAGAACAGGCACCGCCATTTCATTTGCTGTTTCCCAACTACCTTTTAGAGAGTGTAAAGATTCTCTCTGTGGATTCCCTAGTGAAATTTTCTTACTGGTCTGGGATGTAAGATTAAATAACCTCCAAACAAATCCCATTTAAAAGAACGTTAAAAGTGAATGCTGTAATATGAAAAAGTTATACAATGTTAAAATGTAGCAAAGAAAAGCAACAAATACAGTTAGAAGTTCTGTCAGGTTTCCATTAGGGGCAAACTAGGCTACTAAATTGGTCAGTTTCCAAAATAAGCCATACAGAACTAAGTTGCAGCTGGGGGACAAGCTACTAAATGTACACTAAAATACTCTTAACCAAACTCAAAATAGTTTCAAAGTGCAGAACAATAATGTTCCAACAAATGAAACTTCTGGAATATTTTCTGCTTTTGACTACCTTACACCTTCAAGAGACCACTGAAGTTTCTTCACCTAAGCCACATATTTAGCATACTCTATCACAGGCTTCCTTTCCACACACACAAGCAGTTTGGGAGCCAATCTGTTATACAGAAGAAAAATATCACTCAGTTCTCAAACTCACTGATGAAGCTGCTTGGTAACAAGAGATACAGCAATGGTTTTCTTTCTTTCAACAAGCAGTCTCATTTTAAAGAACGAGTGAATCAGTACTCCCCCTTTGTACCTAAAACAACACCTCCAATAGTCAAGAACTAAGTTTTTCATTTAACTGTCCTTGCAGTACTTCAAGAACATACCATTGGGGGTTACAGAAAAGTTTACCGTCATCAGTTGAGTCCATCTACTCTGTGTGAATTTCCTTCTTAATTGTGATTCAAGCTTAAGCCAAAATTTTTAGTGTTATCTGATATCATTACTCTACTCAAACCCCACCAGGAAATGACTACAGCCCAAGAATGATGGCAAAAGATGAAATATATGCATACACCTCTCTCTCTCTCTACTTCCCTAAAGCCAAAGTAAAGTTGGGGAGCGGGGGAGGGAATTTGGCTACTTGCTATAGTGCACAAGCTCTAAAATTCCCAGATTCTGCAGCGTTTCACATTCTGGTTGCCACTGACACACATCACACCTTTTAAAATTACTCCACAAATACAACTGGTTGGCAAAGGAAAATTCCATAGGCTGAATGAAGGATATGACATTTAACCATTACAACAATTTTTCATCTGGGTTGACTTTTTGGAACTTGTCCCAGCCAGGTTGGTAACTGACTTAGTGTCATCATCCGTTCTTTTTCTCACTTCACTGGAAAGAAAAAGAAAAAGAAACAAAAAAGAAATCAAACAGTGAATTAGAAAGTCAAAATCTTGTACCGCAGAAAGGAAGAAATGACTGCCCAACCCCTCAATGTCACCCATTTTTCAAAGCCTCCAGAAAAGCCACAGGAACCATGTTTGATCTGGTTACCTGGTCTCAAACCCAAGACTTGGCACATAGTAAGCATTTAATAAATACCATCACTATTACCAAGCTTGGTTGATTGTATGCTGTAGTAGAAGAGACAGTTGGAAAGGCATGGGAATGTTTTAGTAAGCTCGCGACCACTTCTTGTAACTTTGTCATGCATGTGTGTGTATGTGTGCGCGCGCACACACACATACACATATAACCAAAGAGTGAGGCAGGATCAGGGTATCCAATCACCAGGAGGGGGGGAATTCCAGGAGCATTTTACAGCTTTCCCCCCTCCAGCTAATCTATTCTCTCAAGAGCTTAGTACAGAGCTCTGCACATAGCAGGTGTGCAATAAATGTCATGAATTGATTGAATGGAGCGAGTAGCAATGCCCACACTTGAAAATCTAAATCTTTTAAGAATTTAAGAGAATCCTCTAGACAGTGAGCCCACTGTGGGCAGGGACTCTCTCTCTTTGTTGCCGAATTGTACTTTCCAAGCGCTTAGTAGAGTGCTCTGCACACAGGAAGCGCTCAATAAATACAATTGAATGAAAAAGGTCACTGGGTAGCATGAAATTGCGAAGCTCAACAGCAATAGACTACTTCTGCTGATTGAATGAGCCAAACGCCACCTTCCACTCGCCAAACAACCGAGAAACACTGTAGATGCAGCCACAAGGAGATGTTATTGTTAGATTGTGGAAGCATTCAGGATGTTTTTCCAGGGTCATGCTCAAGTGTTGTGGAAGTACTGAAATGGCATTTGGGGGCATACAGTGGGGAGATGAATTTCTAAATAGGAAAAACCTCCTGGATCACAGAAGGGCTCTGAGGATGGGGAGAGCTGTGGTTTGCTGTATGTGAAGGGGAAAGGAGTTCCAGATAGGTGGGAAAGTGAGCAAGAAGTCAGCAGTGGGAGAGACAAGAATGTGGCACAGTGAGGAGGTGAACATGAGAGGAACAAAGAGGGAGAGCTGAGGTAGAGTGGGAGAAGAGAGGGAATGAGACAGGAGAGAGTCGAGTGCTTTAAAATCTATCGTCGGTGGTTTCCGCTTGAGGCATTGTGATGCTCTAGGACCCAGATAGGACTGAGGCTTACAGAAAACTCTGCTGTGACAAGCATATCAAGTTAAGGCACGATGGGGGGGGGGGGCGGGGGGGAAGCTCAAACCCAAGAGATTCTGGCCAATGCAGACTGCCACAAAACTCGACATCAGCCAGTCAGGCAATCGATGCCACTTATTGAGCATGTACTGGGTGATGAGCATTGTACTAAGAGCTGGGGAGAGTTGGTAGACACATTCCCTGCCCACAAGGAGTTTACAATCTACATATCATTCAAGAAATCATAAGACATTGTTCAGGCACGTCAGGAGTGAGGCTTCATCACAGAAAAGGAGGGAATCCTAAAAGGGATGGAAACACTTTAACATCCTCTACTTTGACTATGGAAGACGTGGCTCTTGAAAACACAGAAAATCATCCAACATGCAAGGACAAGGCACTTGTCCCAATTATCATGCAAGTCATCTCAGCAGTGACAGCCATGAAAGATGCCTAAAGCGCCTGAACCAATGGCATTCCCGTTGACATCTACAAGCACATAGGAGACAGACACCCTGCTGAAAGCACACATGCTCTTCTTCAACATATGGATATGGACTACTGAGGAAACGTCAAAGGCTCTCAAAGATGCCACCATCATCACTATCTTCAAGAAGAAAAGTGAAAGGTCAGATTACAACTATTAGACACATCTTATTATTCTCCATTGCCAGCAAGATCCAAGCTGGAGTATTCCCGTATCGACAACCGAGGAATATCGTTGACCAAACGCTCCTGGCATCACAATGTTGTTTCAGATCACGGTATGGCATAGCAGGCATGATCTTTGCAGGAGTGTCAGATAGAGGGAAAGTGCAAGGAGCAGCACCGAGACCTCAGTGTGGTGTTTATAGGCCTTATGAAAGCATGTGACATTAGTAGCCTCCTCCCCCACGCCACCCTCTGCTCTTCCCCCTTCCCCTCACCTCAGCACTGTGCTCATTTGTATATATTATTTGTATATATTATTTATTACCCTATTTATTTTGTTAATGAGATGTATATCCCCTTGATTCTATTTATCTTGATGATGTTGTCTTGTTTTTGTTTTGTTCTGTTTTGCTTTGCTTTGCTGTCTCCCCCATTTAGACTGTGAGCCCATCATTGGGCAGGGATTGTCTCTAACTGTTGCCGAATTGTACATTCCAAGCACTTAGTACAGTGCTCTGCACATACTAAGTGCTCAATAAATGCTATTGAATAAATGAATGAATATTGGGAGATCTGGACTCTGGAAATGGGTCAGTAAATTTGGCTGCTTTGAATAAAAGTGAATTACATTTCCAAATACTTTATGATGGCACGGCTGGCTGGGTCAGAGCTAGGTGTGCCTTGCCTAATCTATTCTCTATCACCAAGAGGGTAAAGACGGAATGGGTAGTGGACTTGATCCTGGTCAATTAATTCAATGTAGCCATACTGATGGATGCCACAGGAGAACTGGATTCAGGTGCTAGCATATGCTTCTAGTCCTCTGGGAAAAATCCAACTCAACAGACTTCAAGCATCACCCAATGTCGGAGTGAGAGTACTTCAAGAACCGCTGTCTGTGGACGACTGCATCCTAGAGACACGCGTGCACACACAACCCCCTACAAATAAGTGATTGTAGTCTGCTTCCTCAAACCAACCAGGCATTCTGGACTGAGAGGTCTATAAAAAACTGAGGTGATGCATCAGCCTGAACCAGAGAAGCCATTTGGCCAACCAAAAATCTTTACTGGCAACACAGAGCTTTCCCAGAAAGTCGTCAAGGAATTCTGTTACAGAGGCAGTTTACTGAGCAACGATGTAAAGGCCAGTCTAGACAGTTGGCTCTCCTTTAGACTGTAAGCTCCTTGGGGGTCAGGGACTAGAAGCATATGCTAGCACCCGAATCCAGTTTTCCTGTTGCATCCACCAGTATGGCTCCATTGAATTAACTGGTCAGATCACCCTAAATGTTTACAGAGCAGTAGTGCTGTCCACCCTTCTCTATGGTCATGAGACCTGGACCCCCAATAAAACAGGACATCCAACTCCTTGCGCCTATCTGAATTGGGGCTTTGTAGGAGCAGAGGGATTCCTCTGCCGCCACCTCCGCTGCCACTGTGGACGTGGGCTGGCGGGAGAACAGGCACCAGGCTGGCGTCAGATTGTGCCTTATGACTGGCAAGGGGGAGGCAGCGCCATGTTGGAACGTAGTTCAACCGCTTCACCACAGGACTGGTAGAACTGATAAGATACCCAAGCAAATTCATAAGCCAACCAAACATCTTCCTCATCACAGACCCACTGAAGGTATTCCTGACAACACAGCTGGGAAGGGTGGCAAATGGGAGGAGAATGGACAAGAGCAGGATATCCAAGCAACTGCTGAATAAGCATAATTGAGAAAGCAAAAGCAAGTAGGGCCAAGAAAACGTTTTAAGGATACAGTAAAACAAAGCCATAATCAATGCCACATCCCAGCCAAAAATAAGGAGTCGACTTCAGAGGGCAGACTGGCATGGTGCACTGTAGTCAGGAAAGGAGTGGCTCTCCTCAAGCATGAGTTTCATAAGAAACGAGAGTCCATTAAGCAAAAGTGAAAGCTATAGACATCAAACACAATAGCACAAGGGACAGGCGTTTCAAGTGCACAATACGGCCAGGACAGAGGTTTCCTCACAGGCCTTTTCAGGCAGGCATCCATCCATACAGAGGTGAACTTTACCATTACTTGCGTCTTCGAGTACTAAGGATAGTCAGATAACATATAAATCAATAAAATACTTGAATATGGCTTACCAAATTTCAATTTCCCAAAGTGTTCAACAGTGCCCAACATCTGACAAATGGGCAAAGTTTGATATGTGCTAAGAGCCATGGAAAATGGGAATACCACTTATTGATTGATAATGATTCCATTAAAGGAATTCAAACTTTTCCTTTGCTAATGGTAACAAATACAATCTTGCTTTAGCCTAAATCACAAAATGTCACTTAAAAGCCGATGTACTATTGGCACCACTTTGGTTAGCGGGGTGATAATAATAATAATGGTATTTGTCAAAGTGCTTTATATGTGCCAAGCACTGTACTAAGCTCTGGGGTAGATAAAAGATAATTAAGTCCCACTTGGGGCTCAGAGTCTAAGCAGACTGGAGAACAGGTTTTGAATCCCCATATTGCAGATGAGGACCTGTTGCCGACTTGTTCATCCCAAGCGCTTAGTACAGTGCTCTGCACATAGTAAGCACTCAATAAATACTATTGAATGAATGAATGAAAGATGAGGGAACTGAGGCTGAGAGAATTACTTGTCCAAGGTTGCACAGCAGACAAGTGGCAGAGCTGGAATTAGAACCCAGGTCCTCTGACTCCCAGACCCAGGCTCTTTCTACTAATAATCAACTCTCTAATCATTTAAGCCAGGCTGGGCAATTTATACATTGCTTTTTTTTTTCCTAACAGAAAGTCTAATGTCATAATAGTCTGGTGTAGTCACAATGGTCTGCTGTATTCAGAGTTGACTTCCTGGAAGTGAGTCATATAAGTCACCAATTAACCTTGTAGTGACACTTCTAGAGAAATGTCAACTATACCCCAGATGCACCTGTTTTGTTTGGCACTAGAGGTATTTTGCAATGTGTATGGCAATTAAGCAGTGTTACCTGTTTTCAAGAAATACAATGTTTACTGCTCCCACGATTAGGCTAGAAAATCTTCTCAAATACAGCTTATGTTTGAGTGTTTAGGTGAAGAATTTTTGACATAAGCCTCACCTACAAAACATGAGTCAATGCGGCATTTGTTTATCTGAACAGCAGTAAAACATTACCGAGCAAGGTGGAGAACAGCTTCCACTATGTTCGAACCATCTTTGGCGCTTGTTTCACAGAACAATGCATTATAGGCCTGTGGAGAAGACATAAATCCATTCAGCCATCAGGTAAAGCTTTACATTATTTTTCTCAGGTGTGGCGTGCTCTTTCCTTTCCTTCCCGCTAACCAATAAACAACAACAGAATTGTATCTGGTACATTGACACAACTCCTTTTCCACTTGGAAGGTGTCCACATTTACCTGTAACCAAAACTGAACTCTTCCAGGGAATTATTTTACCGTGAATGAGCAGGTGATTTGGCCTAGAAGGGATTGAAACTGTAGCCAATATCAACATCTGGTCTCCTGCCTCTGTAGCCTCTGAGCCCCATGTGGGACAAGGACTGTGCCCAATCTAATGATCTTGCATCTACCCCAGTGCTTAGTACAGTGCTTGGCACATAGAAAGCCCTTCACAGAACAATTACTCTTAGCCAAATGTTTCCTATTTCAAACCAGAACTAACAGACTCTATCTGTTTCAGAGTACAAAGACCTGATCAAGCACCCATCGCAGCTAATACTATACTTCAATAACAAATTATGGCTTTTCCCGAGCTTTGTTTTTATCTAGAAAAAGTTCTCTTTTTCAAGAGCCCAGTAATTTTGTCCCCCCCCTCCAAAACTAAGTTTTACCAAGTGATAAGAGTTAAAGATGGGTGGATTTGATAAGAGGAATCAAGCTGCCTTGTCTTTGTAGATTTGGGATAAGCTTTAGGAAAATTTGATATTACTGAAACATCTTGCATATTTTAGCCTCAATTTCATATTTCTATCATGTTCCAGATCACGTGTCTGCAATCAAGATTTTGAGCAGATCAAAATTCAAGTCTAAACTGATGTGCCCCTGAATTTGGCCCAACTAAGTGCAATACAAGTTATGGGAAAATGAGCTGAGTTTGCAGTGGTTGAGAAATCAGAAGGACCTGCATACCAGACAGAGGCTCACAGTCGCTCATCCTCTCCCACTGCCCAACAGCAGGGTAGCTGCAATAACCGTATCCATCGAGATCAAAATTCTCTCCAGAAATGCATACCACTGGCACAACTGAGAGGACAATTTCTCCACCTATTTTCCCAGTAAAATGTGGTTCATCTTCTTGCCCCTAGGTGCACCACAGGGTGGAGGCCAAAGGGAGTTTGGTTTCTCAAAAGATGAACTCCCAGGTCTGGTCAACCAATTTGCCCTCCCTCAGGTCACCCGTGGGTGAAGCACAGGGGTGGGACAGGGTGGGAGGGATGTCAAGACTTCATGGACCTTCTCTCCCCTTCTTCCCCCTGGCCGTCGCCCCACAACTCACCATCGCCAGTTTCTCTCCACAGTTTATGGGCACATGTTTTGGCTCCTGTGTGGAAGTTGCCTCACGAAGGTCTGCCTTGTTCCCCACAATCATAATGGGAATGCTCTCATGGGTTGCATCCTACCATCCAAAAGAAGAACACAGATTTGGGGTAAGGGTTATGAAATTCGCAACCAAAGTGAAAAGCAATAGCGGCCATCATTTTTTACAGCTGAATATTGTTTTTGCCCCCGCCCCTCAGAAAACTGTGAACTAACTTTAACCTGAAACTTCTGTACTAACTGATTACAGGAGGCTGCGAGGCATGCAGTAACTAGCTTCCTGGTACCCAACCTGGAACAATAGTAATTACAAAGACCATGCCCCCCTCCCCAAACACAATACCCAGGTAGGGGTTCAATTACCTTGTGACATCAATGGAATTTTGGACAGTTCTGCTACTAAAAAAAAAAAATCAATCTAGTTTAAAGCCCAAACACGATGCAAATGATGACCCTGTGGGTTTCAATTCAGGGAACTGGATTGGTGTGCGAATGCCAAACCTCTGCTCAGTCACAGCGACAAATCTGACACAGCACGTGTTATAATTTCCATTTAAGCTGCTAGCTAAGTGACTTCCGTATGCCAGGGTTGAAACCAGGCCGGTGCAGCCCAGCAGCCTGCCAGGCCATTAATAATAATAATAATTGTGGTATTTGTTAAATGCTTACTATGGGCCAGACACTGAGAAGCAGCATAGCTTACTGGAGAGAGCACGGCCCTGGGAGTCAGAAGGTCATGGGTTCTAATCCCGGCTCCGTCACTTGTCTGATGCTTGGGCAAGTCATTACCTCATCTGTAAAATGGGGTTTGAGTCTCTGAACCCCATGTGGGACAACGGACTGTGTCCAACCTGATTTCCTTGTATCAGCCCCAGCACTTAGTACAGTGCCTGGCATAGAGTAAACGCTTAACAAATACCATAATTATTATTATTTATTATTACAAGCAAGTCAGTTTGGATGCAATCCCTGTCCCACATGAGGCTCACGGTCTTAAACCCCCATTTAACAAATGAGGTAACTGAGGCCCAGAGAAGTCAAGTGACTTGCCTTAGGTCACACAAAAGACCAGTGGCAGAGCAGGGATTAGTACCCAGGACCTTCGGATTCCAAGGCCCATGCTCTAACCACTACGCCAAGCTGTTTACTTGCTAGGGTTAATGCTCCATCCAAGTAAGGAAGAAGAGACAGAGAGAAAATCAGCGGGAGGTTTCAGGGGTCTGCACTAGTGAGATGAGAATCAGAAGTGATGTCTTAGAGTTTGAGCTCTACTACACTCTGCTGTCCCGCTCTTGGTCCAGTGGAAAGATCCAAGCTCTGGGTATCAGGAGAAGGTTTCTGACCGAAGAACCATTTAGGGAGCTCTGCGAGGAGAACAGGCCCAGCAGAAATCCTGATCATCAGCTGGCAAATATGGGCAGTGAAGACGGTGCTGGTTACCAAGGAAACTCCCTGCTGGGTTCAATGGTACTTATTGAGCACTTACTGTGTGCACAGCACTGAACTAAGCACTTGGGAGAGTTCAATACAACACAGCTGGTAGAAACATTTTCCCTGTCCACAACAGGCTTATGAAGTAGAGGGGGAGACAGACATTAATATAAATAAATTACAGATTTAATCAATAAGTTACCAATATGGGTTGCGGTGGGATCACCCAGCATCAGAGCATGCTAAGGTTACTCTGGCCTTGCTATGGTTACTTTAGACTGTAAGCTTGTTGTGGGCAGGGAATGTATCTGCTTACAGTTATTTTACACTCTCCCAAGAGCTTAGTACAGTGTTCTGTACACAGTAAGTGCTCAATAAATATGATTGAATGAATAGGGACCATGCACATAAAAATAACGGAAGAAACATTTGCAAGATTGCTGATCATGGCAGAAGACAGGACGTTCTGGAGAAAATATATCCACAGAGTCGCTATGAATCAGAAACAACTCCTGGGATGTAATAAGCGCTTAACAAATACCATTTAAGAAAAAAAAAAAGAGCAAGCAATTCTTTGCCAGCCAACTGGCAGAGTTAGGCCCAGGAAGGCACCCATGATTAGTTCTCCAATGCATGTGAACAGAGGCCACCTATGGGCAAGTAGAAAACACTCCCTGAAATCTGCCCGAGTCTAGGCGGTGCTAAGGAGAGCTGATTAGACTGTGAGCCCATCATGGGGCAGCGATTGTCTCTGTTGCCGAATTGTATATTCCAAGCACTTAGTACAGTGCTCTGCACATAGTAAGCGCTCAATAAATACTATTGAATGAATGAATGAATGATTCGTCAGTTGGCTAACATGGGGGGGGGGGGGTGTCTGAGTTTTTTGGCCTGAGTTCAGCATGGCAGGGCTGAAGAGAGGAAGTGAGGTACAGATGGGGTGCTTGGCCAGGAGAACTCTGTCTCCTGTGGGTCACCGGAGAGGCCCCTCGAGGATCCCAGTTCAGATATACATAAGGGCACACTAAGCCCTAGCCTAGGACTGTAGTTTACGGCGTCTAGCCTATTACTACTACTGTTATTACCACCTTAGGGCTAGGGCTACTAGGCTATAAGCTTGTTGTGGGCAGGTAATGTGTCTGGTATACTGTACTCTACCAAGTGCTTAATACAGTGCTGGGCACACAGTAGGCAGCGTGGCTCAGTGGAAAGAGCACGGGCTTTGGAGTCAGGGCTCATGAGTTCGAATCCCAGCTCTGCCACTTGTCGGCTATGTGACTGTGGGCAAGTCACTTAACTTCTCTGTGCCTCAGTTCCCTCATCTGTAAAATGGGGATTAAGATTGTGAGCCCCACGTGGGACAACCTGATTCCCCTATGTCTACCCCAGCGCTTAGAACAGTGCTCGGCACATAGTAAGCGCTTAACAAATACCAACATTATTATATATTGTTGACTAGGACATCAGGTTTGGGAGATGGGGCAGGAAGCTGCGGGACTGTCCACACCTCCCTGGCCTGCAACTCTCCTGTATGTAGTTGCCCTGGCCCGTACCGACAACCTCCAGTTCACCCCACCGTGTGCGAACAGAGTCTAAAGCTTCAGGACAGGTGGTGGAGTCCTGAGGCCTGGTGCTTATGCTCCCCTTCTCGCTGGCCACTGGACAGCAACTTTGATATTCAATGCCTGGATGCTGGTGTCCCCGTCCTCCCTTGCCCCATCCACGCCAGCCTCGCTGGACGGCGGGGACTAGCCTGAGCCACCTCATCGTGACGGTGGGGGGATGGAGGGTTGGGGCTGAGCAGCGGAAAACCCCATAATGCTCTCTGTCAAGCAGGCCAATGTGCTGATGTGGAGATGCAGATGCGAAACCAGCAGTGCCTGGCTCTAAGAACTTTGGTTTCTGTTGGCAAGGCACCATCCAAGTGAATATTAGGGCAGCAGTGCAGTGTGAGTTTGCCTTGTGCACACTAGAACCAAGAAACAAGAGTTGTTTCCAGGAAGGGTCTCATAAAAAATAAAAAAAAGCAGACACAGTCAATGCAGACATGTCCTGCCTCTGGCCTGGAACACTCTCCCTCTTCATATCCAACATACAATTACTCACCCCCCTTCAAAGCCTTAATGAATGCATGTCTCCTCCACAAAGCCTTCCCTGACTAAGCCCTCCTTTCCTCTTTTCCCACTCCCTCCTGCACTGCCCTGACTTGCTCCCTTTATTCATACCCCTCCCTGCCCCACAGCACTTCTGTACATATCTGTAATTTTATTTATTTCTATAAATGTCTGTATCCCCCTCCAGACTGTAGCTTGTTTGAGGCAGGGAATGAGTCTGTTATATTATACTCTCCCAAGCACTTAGGACAGTGCTCTGCACACAGTAAGTGCTCAATAAATATGACTGACTGACTGAAATCATACAGCTGGGGCACGATCATTCAAGGCATCTGAGGCAAAGCTGAGACCAGAATCTGTATCTCTTAACTTCCCTTTCATTCATTCATTCAATAGTATTTATTGAGCGCTTACTATGTGCAGAGCACTGTACTAAGCGCTTGGGATGAACAAGTCGGCAACAGATAGAGACAGTCCCTGCCGTTTGACGGGCTTACAGTCTAATCGGGGGAGACGGACAGACAAGAACAATGGCACTAAACAGCGTCAAGGGGAAGAACATCTCGTAAAAACAATGGCAACTAAATAGAATCAAGGCGATGTACAATTCATTAGCAAAATAAATAGGGTAACGAAAATATATACAGTTGAGCGGACGGGTACAGTGCTGTGGGGATGGGAAGGGAGAGGTGGAGGAGCAGAGGGAAAAGGGGAAAATGAGGCTTTAGCTGCGGAGAGGTAAAGGGGGGATGGCAGAGGGAGTAGAGGGGGAAGAGGAGCTCAGTCTGGGAAGGCCTCTTGGAGGAGGTGATTTTTAAGTAAGGTTTTGAAGAGGGAAAGAGAATCAGTTTGGCGGAGGTGAGGAGGGAGGGCGTTCCAGGACCGCGGGAGGACGTGACCCAGGGGTCGACGGCGGGATAGGCGAGACCGAGGGACGGCGAGGAGGTGGGCGGCAGAGGAGCGGAGCGTGCGGGGTGGGCGGTAGAAAGAGAGAAGGGAGGAGAGGTAGGAAGGGGCAAGGTGATGGAGAGCCTTGAAGCCTAGAGTGAGGAGTTTTTGTTTGGAGCGGAGATCGATAGGCAACCACTGGAGTTGTTTAAGAAGGGGAGTGACATGCCCAGATCGTTTCTGCAGGAAGATGAGCCGGGCAGCGGAGTGAAGAATAGACCGGAGCGGGGCGAGAGAGGAGGAAGGGAGGTCAGAGAGAAGGCTGACACAGTAGTCTAGCCGGGATATAACGAGAGCCCGTAATAGTAAGGTAGCCGTTTGGGTGGAGAGGAAAGGGCGGATCTTGGCGATATTGTAGAGGTGAAACCGGCAGGTCTTGGTAACGGATAGGATGTGTGGGGTGAACGAGAGGGACGAGTCAAGGATGACACCGAGATTGCGGGCCTGCGGGACGGGAAGGATGGTCGTGCCATCCACGGTGATGGAGAAGTCTGGGAGCGGACCGGGCTTGGGAGGGAAGATGAGGAGCTCAGTCTTGCTCATGTTGAGTTTTAGGTGGCGGGCCGACATCCAGGTGGAGACGTCCCGGAGGCAGGAGGAGATGCGAGCCTGAAGGGAGGGGGAGAGGACAGGGGCGGAGATGTAGATCTGCGTGTCATCTGCGTAGAGATGGTAGTCAAAGCCGTGAGAGCGAATGAGTTCACCGAGGGAGTGAGTGTAAATGGAGAACAGAAGAGGGCCAAGAACTGACCCTTGAGGAACTCCAACAGTTAAAGGATGGGAGGGGGAGGAGGCTCCAGCGTAGGAGACCGAGAATGATCGGCCAGAGAGGTAAGAGGAGAACCAGGAGAGGACAGAGTCCGTGAAGCCAAGGTGAGATAAGGTACGGAGGAGGAGGGGATGGTCGACAGTGTGTTCCATACTGGGCTGAGTGTATCAATAATCGGGCCATGGGCCACAAGGTTTCTCCCCACTTCTCTTTCTCCTCTTCCAAGTCTCTGGGACCCTCTCTGCCTTCACCACTTCTGGAGTGGCGGGAGAGAGAAATAACTAGAATGTGGCATGAAAATTGAGCCCTGGGCTGGGAGTGAAGATAACCAACTCTCAAACCCAGACCAATTTGGAAATGACTGCAAGATGACAGTGACTCAGTGCACCTCCCTGAGCTCCTCTTTTTAGGGTATTTGTCGAGCACTTATTACATATTAAGTGCTAGAGCAGATATAGGATGATCAAGTCAGATCCAGTCCCTGCCCCACAGGGAGTTCACAATCTGAGAGGGAGGGAGAGCAAGTAGTTTATCTCCATTTTGCAGGTGAGGAAGGTGAGGCCTAGAGAGGTTAAGTGACTTGCCCAAGTTCCCCTAGCAGGCCTGTGGTAGTGTGGGAATTAGAGATACAAGATAGACTCCACGCTCTTTCTATTAGGCCACACTGCCAACCTTGCTGCATGGAAGAGGTTGCCACTGGGCAGGAGGGGGAAGGTTTGGCTTACTTACCGTCAGTCTATCAAGAGAAGCAGCGTGGCTTGGTGGAAAGAACATGGACCTGGGAGTAAGGGACCTTGGTTCTAGTCTCCATGCTGCCACTTGCCTGCTGGGTGACCTTGGGCAAGTCACTTAACTTCTCTGTGTCTCAGTTCCCTTATCTGCAAAATGGGGATTCAATACCTGTTCTCCCTCTGACAGACTGTAAGCCCCATATGGGATCAGATGATCTTGTATCTACCCCCCTGCTTAATACAGAATTTGGAATACAGTAAGCACTTAAACACATAATAATCAATGGTATTTATTGAGCACTTACTGTGTGCCGAGCCCTGTACTAAGCACTTGGGAGAATACAATACAAAAGAGCTGGTAGATGCCCACAACAAGTTTACATTCTAAAGGGGGAAACGGACATCTGTAATTTCATTTACTTGCATTGATGGTCTCCCCATCTACACTGTAAGCTGGTTGTGGGCAGGGAATGTGTGCTATATTGTACCCTCCCAAGCGCTTAGTACAGTGCTCTGCACACAGCACTTAATAAAAACAACTAAGAAAAAAAAACATTGTGACATCCAAGTTGAACCATTCCTTGTGCCGGGATGATGCGTTAACCTCAATGGGGAAATGAGACTCACTGACCCCCACAACGGTGGTGTCTGACCCACGCTCATCATCCAGGCCAAGCCACTCCGCTACCTTGGCTACCTTCCCACCCAAGCAGAGTCCTCCGTCTCCTGACCCAGCTGTGAGCCCCTGCCCCCGTTTTCTCTCCACATTTGGGTTCTTACCTCAATCATCTCCACCCATTCTCGCACATGGAGGAAACTTTTCTCGCAGGTGACATCATAAAGCAGCAACACACCATCCGCTCTTCTGAAGTAGGACTTGGCAATGCTTCGGAATCTCGAGAAAGAGAAATCAATCAATCGATTGTATTTATTGAGCGCTTACTGTGTGCAGAGCACCGTACTAAACACCTGGGAGAGTATTATATAACAGAGTTGTTAGACATGCTCCCTGCCCACAGTGAGCTGACAGTCTCGTCACACTAATCCAAAATTACCTTACTATGCATGTACTTTACTGACCCGAATCCATTTAGCCACTTTCCTAAGGAAAGCAGAGAAAGAGTGCCCATATTGCAAAAATCTCTCTGGATTCCGTACTGAAGGACTGAAGAGCAAAGAAACGGGACCAAGGCACTCCAAACATGCTATTTTTGAGGATTTCATTTGTGCTACATTTGTTGGGAAGACCTCAATGTGAAGTTTAGAAGGCTTTGCATGCTGTAGAGGTGATGAATACATTGAACTCCCCTCATTCCCAAAAAGTCTGACCAGATAAATCTAGTGCCAGAGAAACAACGTGGCCTAGAGGAAAGTGTCCGGGCCTGGGGAGTCAGAAGATCTTGGTTCTAATCTCAGCTCTGCCACTTGCCTGTGTGACCTTGGACAAGTCACTTAACTTCTCTGTGCCTCAGTCTCCTTCCTCTGTAAAATGGGAATTCAATACCTGTTCTTCCTTCTACTTAGATTGTGAGTCCCATGTGGGAGAGGGACTGTGTCTGATATGGTTTTCTCATAACTACTCCAGTGCTTGTTACAGTGCTTTGCTTGACTTATAGTAAGTACTTTTAATGATGTGTATATATCTATAATTCTACTTATTTATAATGATGCTACTGATACCTGTTCACTTGTTTTGATGTCTATCTCTCCCCTTATAGACTGTGAGCCCATTGTGGGCGGGGACTGTCTCTATTTGTTTACTGAATTGTACTTTCCAAGCGCTTAGTACAGTGCTCTGCACACATAAGCACTCAATAAATATGATTGAATTGAATATAATAATGATAATATTATTGTTAGGATCACCAGCATAAGCATCTCGGGCCAGTCCTCCTTTGGCAATGAATGTCCGTTAAGTACAGTGCTTGTTTCATAGTAAGCAAAGTCCCCAATATTATCATCATTATTATTATTATTACTATTATTAGCACGATGACCAGGATAAGCTCCTCAGGCCATTCCTCCAATGGCAATGAATGCCCATTAAGCTTGTGGCACTGGATTCTAGTCTACGCTGGCAAGTACTTCGACTGTTATGCACAAACTAATTGGCAGGTTCATTTTCTTCAGAGATAAGTCCTGGAAGATGCATCTTTCTTCATCTACATCAGCTAAGAAGCCCCCAGCCCTACGCTTTCATTAGGAAAATTCACCCTCTAGACTAAGTTCTTGGTGGACAGGGAATGTTTCTGTTTATTGTTGTACTCTCCCAAGCGCTTAGTACAGTGCTCTTCACACAGTAAGTGCTCAATAAATATGAGTGACTGACTTCAGTTAAGTTTTCCTTTTAATTATGAAGCTGCTTCTTGAAACTAAATTAGCAACAGATATGCTCAGGAATATGAAGAAAGAATGGAAATGAGACCTAGGGACAGCTGGAGTGGACTAAAAGGATGAGAAAGGGAGGCTGGAAAGGAAGATCAAGGTGCGGAGAAAAATTATCTGTAGTGAAAAATCATAAAATCAGGATGAATCAATCAGTAGTATTCATTGAGGCTTTCTCTGGGGAGAACCCTGTTCTACGCGCGGAGACACGATCTCTGCCCTCAAGGAGCTCACCATCTAGCTGAGGAGACAGACATTAAAAAAATTCCAGGGAGAAGGAAACAAAAGGGTATAAAAACAATAATAAGGGTGTACTAGTACTCCAGTGTTTAGGTGACCTGGAAGCACTTACATAAAAGTTAGGGGAAAAGGGTGGAGGAAAAGGGTGGGGAAATGAGAAAATAATCAAGGACAGCCTCCTTGACTGACTGAAATCATACATACAGTCAGGGAGGAAATGCGATTTCAGAAGGGCTTTAATGAGGAGGAGAGTACTGGTCTGCTGGATATGAAGGGGGAGGCGTTCCAGTCGAAAGGGAGGGTGTGAACGAGAGGTCGGTGGCAAGAGAACGGGAACGAAAAATGGTGACATGAGAATGAAAGGAGTGAACTGGAGTGTTGGGGAGAAGAGTGAAGAAAATTGGGGATGAGGGTGAAAGGGAAGCTGATTAATTACCTTAAAGCCTCTGGTCTGACGTTTGCTGAGGAGAAGACTAGACAGCCACGGAGGTTTTCGAGGAGCGAGCAGACGTGCGCAAAACCAAGTTTTAGAAAAAGAATACGAGCAACAAAATATCGACCGGAGAGGAAGAAGCTGGAGGCAGAGGGTTCTGAGAAGAGACTGATGTAGTAGTCAAAGCATAAAATTTACTTACCTTTCCTGACCAGCCGTGTCCCAGAGCTGTAGCACGGTAGGTTCTCCATCCACAACCAGAGTCTTAATTTGAAAGTCAACACCTTTACAAGAAACATAAAGAACCGGAAGAGCCAGTCCCTATTACTCTAAGATCAGTTTTTAAACTCCACGTCAACGAGATTTCCTACAAACAACAGTGTTCTCCTGGCCCTCCTCAGGCTCGGGCTCAGTGGCAGAGAGTTGAGTCTAGAGCGGCTTCTACCATGGGGACTCAGGGTGCCGTGATGTTCCCTCCCACCCCCCACCAACTCCTTCCCCTCCCCGGCCCAAACCGTGGCCTGCGTTGAGCTCTGCAGTGCGGGGAGATTCCAGCCACGCCAAGGTGGGCCCCGCCGTGCAGATGAGGGGGCTCTGACCTGCTTACGCCAACCCTCCCCCTATAGCATCCCCTCTTGCCTGTAGTGCATGCCGAAGGCCTGAGTTGCCACCACTTCTGACAACCTCCGCGGTGTTAAGCAGAGTTCTCCTTGCCCATCGCAGAGGCCCCTACCCCTTATTCGTCCTAGGGCCCGACTCCATCCTCCAACTCCTCGCCCTATCACAGCTCAGGATTGACCTTAACACTCCAGGTTTCCCCTACGTCTGGGTATCTTGGAGGTGCCCCCTGCTCCCCCACCCCCAGGCCAAGTGTTTCCAAAATGGCAGATGAGGCCTTGACGTGGAGTTCAACAGACCATTGGAGGAGGGACTAAGAGCGATGAAGGGATACCACTGGAGATTGAGGGAGGCCAACTTCCTGCTCAACCTTCAACGAGAAACCACGGAACCTGACTGACAGCACAGGGACTGAGGGCTCATTTCCATGGGCATCTTGGGGAGGAAGGGCCAAGGGTAGCTGACTGTGTCAGCTAGGGGTGGGCTTATGCAAATGAGAGGATGTGTTGAAACTGCCCCCCCCCCCCCCCGGGATGTAAAAAGCCTGTGCTCACTATGTGGATTGGCTGGTGGCCATGTGCTGAGCCCTCCTGGGAAGGAGTGAAATTAAAGATGCCTGACTGGGAGCGAGCTGTGGTCTCTATGTTCTCTAACCTACATCTTATTATAATAATAATGATGGTATTTGTTAAGCGCTTACTATGTTCCAAGCACTGTTCTAAGCACCAAGGTAGATACAAGGTCATCAGGTTGTCCCACGTGGGGCTCACAGTCTTAATCCCCATTTTACAGATGAGGTAACTGAGGCCCAGAGAAGTTAAGTGACTTGCCCAAAGTCACTCAGCTGACAAGTGGCGGAGCCAGGATTAGAACCCAAGACCTCTGACTCCCAAGCCCCTGCTCTTTCCACTAAGCCACGCTGCTTCACTACATCTCTCGGTGAATGGCAGCAAAAGGTGGCAACGTCACCACAAGACAAAACAGGCCAAGGACCAATTTATCCAGCTCAATCATGAGTTCGATTATAAGGGGCTTTAGGCATAGAGGCCAGGGAATAGAGGAAAAGAAAGAAAAGGGAACCTACATATTTCCCATCATCCCAACTAATACCTGAAATAAGATTTCATGTTATTATTTATAATTATAATTATAATAATAATAATGAAATAAGATTTCAGTACATGTGCTTTTGCTAATCAATGAAAAATAAGTAGAGCGACTACTGGGGAAAAAACATGGAGTGACAAATAGATAACCCTAAGTGACTGAGCTCTCGACTGTAATCTCCTTGTGGGCATGGAACCTGTCTAGCAACTCTGTTGTATTGTACACTCCTGAGTGTTTAGTACAGTTCTCTGCACACAATAACCATTCAATAAATGACTAATTGATGAAGATTTTATTATGGTGCCGATGATCTATCATGTTCACACCACTTCTAACGAAACAGATTTGCCAGATGGAGAATGAGGGAAAGAAGATAGTTTCACCATCTTTCTTCAGTACGTCAATGGTGAAACAAAAACACCTGGTCCACGGTTGTCCAAATTCTCCCAGCTCTATTCCAATAAATTTGCATAGGTTTTCCCTTGAAGACCAAGCCCCAGAGGTGGGCACTGTCAGCATTGCTCTATTTCTCGGACAAAACCTACCTGGGGTACAGACTAGACTGTAAACTCCTTGTGGGCAGGGATGGCGTCTACCATTTCTATTGGGCTGTGCTTTCCCAAGTCCTTAGTCCACTGTTCTGAACACAGTAAGCGCTCAATAAATACCACTGATTGACTGAAACATACCGAGGGTGGCGCTGGTGTTCCCTCGAAATTCATTCTTACAAAGTCTCATGAGAAAACTGGATTTTCCAACTGCAGCATCTCCAGCAAGAACAATCTTGAACGTCTTCTCTGAGCTAGGATATTTTGGGGGGCCATCCTCTGGATCTGACTATAAAAACACCCCACCCCAAACAAAATCAGATGAAATTTGTTCCTTCAAATCTAGTAACCTATAAGAAACAGTAATAGAGCAGATAAACATATTCAAAATGCATACTACCTGGGAAGAGAGTGCTGAGATGGGCTTCCTGGTTGAAGATCCGAAGCATCCTTTGGGTTTCCAGTCTAACAGAGTTGTAGGAGAGTTCGGATTCTGGATAACGGTATTATTGGAACCATAAGCCTCTTCATCTCTTATCTCTGGAACCTACCAACAAAAAGAAACACCATTTTTAACTTCTCATATTGCACTTGTTCTTACAGAAAATTCCATGGTTGAAAGGAAGAATGTCAAGAATAACAGTGATACTGTGTGGTCTAGCAGAAAGAGAACAGGCATGCGTGTCAGAGGACCTGGGTTCTAATCCTGGCTGTGCCACTTGCCTGCTACATGACCTTCGGAAAGTCACTTAACTTCTCTGTGCCTGTTTCCTCATCTATGAATTGATGACACAATACCTATTTTCCCTCCAATTTAGACTGTGAGCCCCACGTGGCACCTGCTTATCTTGTATCTACCCCAGGGTTTAGTATAGTGCTTGGCACACAGTAATCATTTAATAGATCCCATTATTTTTATCATTATTATTACTACTAATAATAATATTATTTTAACTGTGGCATTTCTTGTGTCTTTACTATGTGCCAACCACTGTACTAAGTGCTGAGATAGGTACAAGATAATCAGGTCCTACATGGGGTTCACAGATAAGAAGGAAGGACAACAGGTTTGAATCCCCATTTTACAGTTGAGGAAACGGAGGCACAAAGAAGTGAAGTTGCCCGCCCAAGGTCACACAGCAGGCAAGGGTATGATCCAACTGAAACCACACTGGAAGCTGGGTCAACACTGCACAATAAGAGCAGAAGGACCATCTCTAAGTGTCAATAGTTTCCTGACCCATAAGGACACACCATTCTGATAATCTAACCTCACACCCTCCTGAGCAGCTTGGTGCCTCACCAATTTACCCCAAAACTTGGGAGAAAGAGTTTGCTTAACTTGTCCCGGTTTATCAACCATCATTTTATTCTTTCCCAATCATACCTTTAGCGTTAAAGCTGTGCCAAATGCAGACTTATCAATCAATTGTATTTATTGAGCATACCACTGTACAGCGTGTTTGGGAGACTCCAACACAACAGGACTGGTAGACGTTCCCTGCCCGCGAGGAGCTTTCAGTCTAGAGAGGAAGATAGACATTAATATAAGTTGTGGATGTGCACGTAAGTGCTGTGGGGCTCAGGGTGGGGTGAATAAAGGGGACAAATCCATATCAAGTTAGTATTCTACAAAACTTAAAAACACTCTCCTCCACCCACTTCATAGAAAAAGTCATTTAAAAATCATGTCTTCAACTCATATAAAAGTATAAGTTAACTCTAATTGGAAGCTAGACTTAATATGATAGCTCATAGCACTTTTGCTTCCACATTTACTTGAAAATATAAGCAAATTTCAAAAGGATTTGGGCAAACTCATGATAAGCCAGTCAGGATAGGTTACCACAGGAAATAGGCAAGTTGGATGGGTCATCCCAAGCCATGAGGATGGATGTCCAGGACAGCACTATCACCCGGTTCCTAGGAACATCCTTTTGCCATGGGGACAAAACCCTGGGCTGGATGGACCACAGTTTGACCTAGAAATAGCACTGGGTATGTTCTTGTCTTCTTAATGCTTTCACATCAGTGTTCATTGGTAGAAATGGATCTTTCTGGGCCTCTAATACAGGGAACCATTGATTTTTCAAGATCCCCTTTTCCCTGAGGCTATCTGCAGTTTGACTATTCCTCTGACCACCAATTTCTCAACCATTCCACCAAAAGAGATGAGCAAGAAATAGAAATGCTTGGAAATGGAAATTGGGGGAGCATGGCCCAGTGGAAAAAGCACAGGCCCGAGAGTCGGAAGATGTGGGCTCTGAACTCAACTCCACCACTTGCCTGCTGTGTGACCTTGGGCAAGTCACTTTACTTCTCTGTGCCTCAGTTTCCTCAACTGTAAAACGGGTTCTGTTCTCCCTTTTCCTTAGACTGTAAGCCCCATGAGAGACAGGAACTGTGTCTGACCTGATAACTTATATCTATCCTAGTGCTTAATACAATGCTTAATACATAGGAAGTTTCTAACATATACAATTAAAAAAAAAAATTCAAACCCAACAGCTTTATTAGGGAGGGGAGGAAAACCACTGGTGAAAATAAAGTTTTGGATTATTCAGGGATTTCACTGATCCATTCCAGACCCTCCCCATCATTTGGACAGGATCAAGTTAGTTGCTGCCTAACAGCTCACCGCTGTGATATTTACATCAATAATCCTCAATATAGACGAAGAGGGTTTCTCAACAATGAAGTGTTGGTTTTTCCACCTTATTCTTTCTTAAGAGACATTTTTCATGTCTATTCATTATGTTTAACACTTCCGATCCCAATATACTCTGAACTCCTGTCCAAGACCAGTTTCAAGCAGGAAAACTAGACCATAAGTTCGCCGTGGGCAGGAAACATGTCTACCGACTCTGTTGAATTGTTCTCTCCCAGGTGCTTAGTACAACGCTCTGTACATATTAAGCGCTCAATAAACATGATTGAAAACAGATTTCTAATAATAATAATAATTATGGTATTTGTTAAGAGCTTACTACATGTGAGGCACTATTCTAAGTGCTAGGGTGGAAACAAGTAAATCGGGTTGGACACAGTCCCACATGGGGCTCACAGTCTCAATTCCCAGTTTACAGATGAGGTAACTGAGACCCAGAGAAGTGAAGTGACTTGCCCAAGGTCACACAGCAGACAAGTGGCAAAGCCAGGATTAGAACCCATGAACGTCTGAGTCCCAGGCCCGTGCTCTACCCACTATGCCACGCTGCTTCTCCAAGCAATGCCATCTCTCTCTCTTTCTCTCATAAAATCAGCAAGTGCTGGCACTTACATCTGTATCAGACGCATCTCCGGTCACACTCTGTTGAGCACTCTGGGGTGGCTGGAAAATCTTTGGGGGCTTGCATTCAATCTCAGAGTCATATTCGTTGGAATCTCTGAAAGTAGATAGGCCACTGTCAAAGCAGCTTTCAGGCAGACTATCCACCTCACAGTTAATCCGTTGCATGGGATCACACAGAGCCAAAGAATCACAATCCTCATCCATATAAGATGACCGTGACAACCTGAAGAGAAAAGGGGTTCAGGGGGAAGACACAAAACACTTTAGAGGAGGGTTCTGAGAATCACCCAAATTCCAGGATAATGACTGCTCTGCCCAGCCTGTGAAGGAGTCTGCTGCCTGCTTTATGACCTTGGGCAAGCCACTTAATTTATCTGAGCCTCAGTTCCCTCATCTGTAAAATGGGGATTATGACTGTGAGCCCTATGTGGGACAGGGACCGTGTCCAACCCGATTATCTTGTATCTACTCCAGCGCTTAGAACAGTGCCTGGCACATAGTAAGCACTTCATAAATACCAACATTATTATTATAATTATAATCAGTCTGGCCTAGCAGAAAGAACAGGGATCTGGGAGTCGGGGACCTGGGTTCTAATCCCTGCTCCATCACGTGTCTGCTGTGTGACCTTGGGCAAGTCACTTCACTGGGCCTCAGTTTTCTCATCTGTAAAATGGGGATTAAATCCTATTCCCTTCGATTTGACTCTGAGCCCAGGTGGGCCAGGGACACAGTCCAACCTGACTGTCTTGTGTCTACCCCAGAGTTTAGCACAGTGCTTGTTCATAGTAAGGGCTAAATAAATACCATAATCATAATTATCAGATTTCAACACTGTGTCCCACAGCAACCTATTGCTCCACAGACACCCAAATGAATGTAAAGTCAAGTTTTTAAAAAGCCATGTTCATATAAAAAATGGCATCTCAACTAAATCTTCAGTCTAACCATGAAAATAAGTACCAGCCCATGTGCCCAAGACTCAAGTGAAATTAAGGTTGGCCTTGATGAGAACCATAATCTGCCTCTCCTTTCTTTCCCTTTCTGTTCGGTTTGTCCTAGAATCTGTGCCTGGTAGAGGAATGGGGGAGTGACTCCAGAGGCAAATTTAGAAGGTGGGGTAAGGCCAATGCTAATTATGAGGCCAATAATTGTAAATAAAATCACCACCAAAAAGAATGTGATTTGCAATTCTGATTTAATCTCTAAACACTATTTCCCAATAATTAATATTCCTGACAGGATACAGTAAAGTGAAACCAAGGGGTTAGCATCCCACGTTTTCAGCTCATCACTAATTTGCCTCCAAAGAGATGCCCTCCACTTTCGAGGGGCCAACCACCCCACACCCCCTCCACCAACTGGGATCCTAAACTCGTTGGGGGCAGGGAACGTATCTGCTGACTCTGTTGTATCAAACTTTCCCAAGCGCTTAGTCCAGTGCTTTGCACACAGTAAGTGCTCAATAAATACCATTGATGGAGATGATCCCGAGACCGTGCCAAAGAGGCAGGACACTGACCTGAACCTGGGAATGCACTGAGGAGAAAGGACAAACAAGACTGCACATCAACGAGTAAACATTAGAGCTCATCCATTCCCTCTGGGGATCCCCTGGGCTGGGAGCTGATAAGCCCCCACCCACTAGAGAAGCCTGGGTTGGTCGCTGGTGCTCCAGATCAGCCGCTTCAGCTCCAGACTTTCTTTTGGAAACACCCTGCACCCCTCCGCCCCCAGTGTCCTTTCAGTCCCCTCCCTCTGGTTGCCCCACCCCGGCCCTCCCCACATTCAGCATGCCCCCCTCCTCTCCATCCCCACAGTCCATCCCTCCCACCCCATCCCCACAATCCAGCCCCCCTCAGCTCACTCCCATCCAACCCCTCCCCACCCTGCATACATCCCACCATTTTCAATTTTCAACACTTCCACAAACCATTCAAACATACATCAAGCCTACTATTTAAGTCGGGTGGTACACATTCTCGATGTACCCTTTCTATTGCCAAGAATTTCTTCCAAAAACTTCCAGTTGTTTGCCTCCAAATAAACAAGAATTATCAGGGAATCATCATCACCAGTATTTGTGCCTGTGATAATCATCACAGTGTCTTAAAAACAACCATTATCACATTAAGAACTCATTTGTGCTTTACAGTTTCTTCAGCAGGTAGGTAAGGTAAATGTCCATTATACTGCTCCGTTTGATCTAACTGAATGTTTGTTTGCCACTCTGCCATTTGATCTCATGCTCCTCCAAGACAGGGACTTATCCTATAAAGCTCTTGTGAATTCTCGAATCTACTGGAGGGTGTAACTCAAAATATGTCAAATAAATGCAGAAGATGACAATGATTCAGACCGGCGATACACTTGGAGATAGCATGTAACTAGATGGCATGCCACCCACTCCTTTTCGGGAGTATCTGAAACCTCCCTACTACTGTTAACATTATAGTACTATCTACTGAATGACTAGTTGGTGCAATGCACTATACCAGGGTCGTGGGAAGTACAGAATAAGGAAGTGACACATTCCCTGCCCACGAGGGGCTTCCCCTCTAATGCAGGGAGCTAAACATAAAATATTTATGGAGAAATTAGTCAAAATAAATTAATGTATAAACATAAATATAAGGGGGCTGAGGAAGACCTGATTATCTAGTACCTTCCCCCAGCACTTACAAGAATGCTTGACACACAATGCTTAACAAATACCACAATTACTATGGGTATAAATACATTCCTAAGTGCTAAAGTTGGCTGATGAGATTACAAGACATTGTAGCCTAGGGCCACCTTGCTTTCATCTGAATTTCACAGTCACCATTCAGGCACTGATTCTTTACAGGCATTTTCTTCTGCCGCGGTAATGTGATCATGAGGGGTTCCCACTAGGAAAAATACCCGGGATTCTAGTTCAGGTAGTTAGCACCAAACAGCAGTGAGATTAAAGACAAACAAAACTGTAATCACAGTATTACCGGGTCGCTAGCCCTCCAGTCTAAACCATTACACTTGCACGGAGCCGAAGGAGCTGTTCAGTTACTTGGGCAAATTAATGGGGCATCTGCCAGTGCCGGGAAATGGCATAAATCTTTCCACTTCTTTATTTCTCCCATTGAAATGACACACCGGCCATCTCTTCTCCTTTCCTCATGCTTCAAACATCGGTCCGAACATAATCCGATCCCTTCATTTCCTACCTCCTGATGACCCACAAAGAAAAATACATTTAAGTGGTAATCATCAACATCCCGCCTGGAACACTGCTGAAGAAAAACCCACCTCAATCGCTCAATCTTATCTCTTGAGCGGCTACTGTGTGCAGGGAACTATACTAGGCACCTGGGAGAGTAGACTAGAGGTACTGGACGTGACACCTCCCCTCAAAGAATTTACAACCTAGCAGGGGAAAGAGCCACTAAAGAATGGTATGGATAGGACCAGCCAAAGCCAAGACAGATGGGGATATTTTTAGGTCTCCGCAAGCTGGCTCCCTCAATTAGGCTGGCTGGTAATCCCAGAGAAAAACCCAAATTCCAACTACTCCATCGCCAGACAGAAAAGCCTGCTTTGGAAAGGCAGAGGGAAGCCTGCTCACGGCACCTAAGCAGGAGAACTCAGCAAAGGGAGAGACATGAATCCACCGGTCCTGAAGCCATAGCCAAGACAGATGGGATAATTCTCAGCCTTGCCAAAATCCCTTGCAGAGTTGAATATGGAAACTGTGAGCATGCCGAATGTTACACCTACAGTAGTGCCGTGCACACAGTAGGTGCTCAGTAAATTGTAGGGGTTGATGTTCTCATGTTGCTCTCTCGTGTTCTGCAAATGAGAGCCTCATGAATGTTTCAAAGAACAAAAAGAACTCACAAAACTTTCTGCTTCATGGGACAAGAGCCCTATTACAAACTGATCCACCTTACTAAATTCTCCTTCCTTCTGGAACTTTTGGGGGGAGAGACAGAAGACAGCTCATTCCTTAACTCCATTATTATTCCAGCTTTCTATTTCTTAGGTGAAGTAGTTTGCTTCTCGAATACAAGTGGACTACGATTCAAGAACCACTACATCAGAAGCTCCTTGAGGGGAGGGATCGTGTCTACCTACTTTAATGCACCCTAAGTGCTTAGAACAGTGCTCTGCACACGGTAGTCTGGAAGCTCCTTGAGAGCAGACAGCATGGTTATCTCCTCTACTGTACTCTCCCGAGTGCTCAGTGCAGTGCCCTGCAATACACTAAACACTCTGCACACAATGAGTGCTCAATAAATACAAAGGATTGAAGCATAAAGACCATGGGAACCTACCTGTCAGACTGTAGAGTTTGAGGGGATTGGCCACCGTGCAGTTTGGGACTGTTTCTTGCAATCACGCTCACCGGAGATACACTGCTCGCACGCTGGAATATAAACATACAAGCCTGTAATTACCTGTCACAGTTGGTCTACTGTTGATTGAAAAAGCATAATTCAGTGAGATTCCACAACTTCAAAGGAAACTCTGAGTACTCTAAACCATGGCCTAGTGGATAGAGCACGGGCCTGGGAGTTAGAAAGATCTGGTTCTAAACCGGACTCTGCCACCTCTTCTCTGTATGACCTTGGGCAAATCACTTCACTTCTCCGTGCTTCAGTTACCTCATCCGTAAAATGGGAATGAAGACAGTGAGCTCCATGTGGGACAAGGACTGTGTCCAACCCAATTTGTTTGTATCCACCCCAACACTTAGAACAGTGCCTGACACATAGTAATATTAATAATCATAATAATTACAGAATGTGTTAAGGGCTTACTATGTTCCAGGCACTCTACTAAGTGTTGGAGTGGATACAAGCAAATCGGATTGGACACAGTCCCTGTCCTGCATGGAGCTCACAGTCCTAATCCTCACTTTACAGATGAGGTAACAGGTAGAGAAAAGTTAAGTGACTTACCCAAGGCCACACAGCATAGTGTCAGAGCCAGGACTAGAACCCAAGAACCTCTGACTCCAAGGCCTGTGCTCTATCCACTATGCCATGCTGCTTCTTAACAAATGTCAAAATTATTATTATTATTATTAAGGACCTGTTAACATCCAGGTGTGTTTGGAAATCCGCTCAAAAAAAAAATGTTAGGAGTTCTCTTCCTCTTGATACATGCACTTATACTTCTAGTCAGGTAAATCCCATAGACCAACAGCAGACTGTATATGAATAAGAAACGAAACTATATTGCATACCAGGCTTCGGTTTTGCTTGCTGAAACTGTTTTCCAGGGCAGTTCTTAGACCATCATTGCTGTCATGAAGTTTTCTGTTAGCTGTTCTGGAGTTCAAAGATGTGGAGGAGGAGAAGAGAATTACAGGTTTTAGTTGATTTTTCAAAGCTAGGAAAAGTGTGAATTGCTTATTACGGTTACGGCAGCTATCACAACAAGAAAGAATCCCTCAAAACTGGTATTTCATCTTCACAAGTTCTCCCTGGTATTTGGATGAACCCTGGTCAAGAGGCCTGGCTAGCTTAAGGGTGGATGGGGGAGTGGGCAGAATGGAAGCAATCTGAGGCCCTTATTAAGGTCAGAGAAAGACATGGAGGCATCCATCCATTGGGCTGAAGAGAGTAGTCCTGGAGGGGAGAGATGAGGTGTGGGGAAATGGGGATTATCTTGAAACAATTCCCCAGACACCTCTGAATTCAGCATAGCCTAATCAAAAAAGCATGGGCCTGCAAGTCAGGGGACCTGGCTCTGTCACTTGCCTGCTGGGTGACATCGGGCAAGTCACTTCACTTCTCTGTGCCTCAGTTTCTTCAGCTGTACAATAGGGATTCCAAATCTGTTCTCCTTCCTACTTTAGACTGTGAGCCCCACGTGAGATAGGGACCAGGTCCAACCTGATTAACTTGTATCTACCCCAGTGCTTAGAATAGTGCCTGGTACATAAGAAGTACTTAAATATCAAAATTATAATCCGTACTAGCTACTGCAGGAAATCCCTCTCCTTCTACCAGGCCACAACAAAGAAATAGCTAAAGTATCATGTGTCCATGAAATGATCTTGGCAGAATCATACTCAATTTCCATATTAAAATTCAGGTCTTTCTCGAAGAGAAGTGATGGTCCCGGGCAAAGAGAACAACATATGAAGAGCCAATCCCAACCCATAGGATACATATTAAAGTTTAGGTAGCTGCACAAACCATATTTTGTCAATAAGAACAATGAAAACTAAACACAAGGAAAACTGTGCTTAGGAACTTACTGAAGCATTTCGATTTGCCTTTCCAGACTATCTCTGTCTTCGTTGTATTCCCGTATTATTTCCAGATCCCTGTAAATTTATCAGGTATATCATTTACACGGCAATTTAGAGCACTCATTTCAGTTCCAGACCTCAGTTCATTCCCTCAGTTTTCCATGGGGTGTCCAGGAGGTCACTCTCCTCTCACTGTTGCTCTAAACGACTCATTACCATTCATTCATTCAATCGTAATTTATTGAGAGCTTACTGTGTGCAGAACACTACTAAGTGCTTGGGAGAGTACAATACAACAATAAACAGCTACATTCCCTGCCCTTACCACCACTCAGACAAAATACTGGGCTGGATGGATGGACAGATAATTGCTCTCCCTCACTTCAAAACTTACTGAAGGTATATCTCCTCCAAGAAGCCTTCCCTGACCAAGCCCTCCTCTCCTCTTCTCCCATTCCCTTCTGTGCCACTCTTAGTTGCTCCTTCATTCATCCTCCCTCCCATCCCCACAACACCTATGTATATATCTGTAATTTGCTTATTTGATTAATTTATATTAATGCCTGTCTCCCCTTCTAGACTGTGAGCTTGTCGTGGGCAGGAATGTGTTTGTTGTTATAGTGTATGCTCCCAAGCACTTAGTACAGTGCTTTGCACACAGTAAGCACTCAGTAAATAAGACTGAAGAATCAACTGCTGAGTTTATGTATTCAGTACTATTTGAGTGACTAATGTGTGCCAAACACTACATTACGCATCAGGGAAGAGTGTGATAAAGGACAGATGAAACGCCCTGGCTCGTGCTATGAGAATTGGGACCAGGATGCAAATTTGGAAAAGTCCGTTAGGCTAGATGTTGTTAACCCTCTTTCCCTTTACAAATGACCTAAACTGAAGTTCAGGTTCGTACAGCACCTTTATCTGAGGAGTTCAAAGGGCTGTAGCAGTGTATTAGATGGAATCCAGTGATTGATAACTCCATCTTGCAGCATAGGAAACTGAGACAGGGCACCACTAAGTGGCTTACCTAAGTCAGAGGCAGTGCACACATTACCCTAAAAAGGTCAACGTAAAATATTACGGTGCTCCCATGCTATGGAGTATCTATGTACACCTCTATTTATACTTTTATCTCCTCCTATGTCTCATTTATTTCAGTGTCTGTCTTCCTCGCTAGACTGCTAGCTTCATGAGTGCAGGGATCGTGTCTACCATTTTATTTATACTTCCCAAGTGCTCAGTACAATTCAATAGTATTTATTGAGCACTTACTATGTACAGAGCACTGTACTAAGCACTTGGAATGGACAAATCGGTAACAGAGACAGTCCCTGCCCTTTGACGGGCTTACACTCTAATCGATGTTACAATGTTCTGCTCGTAGTAGGTATTCGATACTACTGACTGATTCCAGGTGTCCTCGTCTCCCATATAAATCTGGGTAGAAGTCCAATTCTCTCTAGCAACCAGATCCTCTACCGCCTTGTTATTTTGGGGAATTTTCTCATTTGGTCCTGGTTCCTGATCCTGAGTCAGAAGTGGCTGCAGTAGAACCTTTCTCCAAGGTTGAAGGCGCGCGGGGGGGGGGGGGGGGGGGGTACGTACACGCACATAGAGGTTTAAGTGCCATCATATATGACAGATTTAACTGTCCTTCATTTTTCAAAGATGACTCCACTGATAGGAGATCCTCTCCATGCCCAAGGCTGTGGTTATCACGACCAGTGTGCAATCAACAGTCCCCTCCACATGGCGCGCTTAAACATAATAAAAATAGTCCCTGCTGCATTGCTGCCATTGCCACCTGCAGGGCCCGCTTCTGTTTTCCAAGCTGTTTCTGGGACTCCCAGCCTCTACATTTCTAATTTCCTCACGAGGGGCTGCTCTGCCTGCCGCGCCACCCGAGTTGTTGAAAGTGTGCTCTACTGGGCCTCCGAAATATCTGTTCCACTCTCTCGGCTTGAGGCAAGCAAGCAGCAAGTCACGGTAATGCAGAAGGGAGTGGGAGATGGGGAAAAGTGGGGCTTAGTCTGGGAAGGCCTCTTGGAGGAGATGTGCCTCAATAAGGCTTTGAAGAGGGGGAGAGTAATTGTCCGTCGGATTTGAGGAGGGAGCACATTCCAAGCCTGAGGCAGGACGTGGGCTAGGGGTCAGCGGTGAGACCAGCAAGATGGAGGCACAGTGAGAAGGTAGGTGGCACTAGAGGAATGAAATGTGAGGGGTGGGTGGTAGAAGGAGAGAAGTGAGGTGAGGTAGGAGGAGGCAAAGTGATGGAGTACTTTAAAGCCAATGGTGAGGAGTTTATGTTTGATATGGAGGTGGATGGGCAACCACTGGAGTTTTCTGAGGAGCAGGGTGACATGTCCTGAACGTTTCTGTAGAAAAATGATACGGGCAGCAGAGTGACGTATGGAATGGAGTGGGGAGAGACAGGAGGCTGGGAGGACAGCAAGGAGACTGATGCAGTAATCCAGGCAGGATAAGAGGAGTGATTATATTAACGTGGTAGCAGTTTGGATTGAGAGGAAAGGACGTATTTTAGTGATACGGCAGAATTTAGTGACAGATTGAATTCGTGGGTTGAATGAGAGAGAGGAGCCAAGGATAACACCAAGGTTATGGGCTTGTGAGACAGGGAAGACGGCAGCACTGTCTAGTGATGGGAAAGTCAGGGGGAGGACAGGGCTTGGGTGGGAAGATAAGGAGCGCTGTTTTGGACATGTTAAAGTTTGAGGTGATGGGAGGACATCCAAGTGTTGATGTCTTGAAGGCAGGAGGAGATGCGACACTTGAGAGAGGGAGAGAGATCAGGACTGGAGATGTAGATTTGGGAATCATCCACACAGAGGTGGCAGTTGAAGCCATGGGAGTGAATGAGCTCTCCAAGGGAGTGGGTGTAGATGGAGAATAGAAGGGGATCCAGAACTGAACCTTGAGGGACCCTCAGTGTTAGGGCAGTGGTGGGGGAGAGTCCCTAATTTATCCTTTATTCCCTTTTGTCCCACCTAGAGAAGTCAAGTTACATTGAGCTATGCCTCGGTGCCGATGAGCCCAATGTGTTCCAGGACTCTTTGTGGGTCGTCTTGTCCTGCTTTTGATATTGTATAAGGCTCACCAGGGATCACCAATGAAACTTCTTGAGAAGCTAAATCTAGTCTCCCAGCTATGATGATCAAGAAGGGAACTCATAGTTTCAGCCTAAATGGGAGGAACATCTTGAGTGACGCCTTGAGCAAAAGGTCTTAAGGATGCATCCAGTTTCCACAATGTTTCCACAAGATGAAGTGTAAAACATTCATTCATTCAATAGTATTTATTGAGCGCTTACTATGTGCAGAGCACTGTACTAAGCGCTTGGAATGTACAATTCGGCAACAGAGAGACAAAATCCCTGCCCAATGACGGGCTCACAGTCTAAACGGGGGAGACGGATAGCAAAGCAAAACAGAGCAAAACACTACAGATGCCCCAATAGACTTTAGCATTAGAGTTGATGGTGTCACATTCCAGCCTCTAGGGACTATTCCTTACAAAATTCCCTTAGGTAGAATGTGTGGCTCTAAGTGCAGCTCTTCTAGGGGCTTAAATGTGGAGAGCAATAATAATTGTAATAATAATCTTTTGCGTTTACTATGTGTCAAGCATTGTACTAAGTTTGCTTCTTACCTTTCTGAACTCAGGCTCTGATCAGCATAATCACTTTTCAAGGCATCTAGTTCACTCTGAAGAAAGGCTATATTCGTCTGTGCCTCTAAAAGATCCTTTCTCACTTTCTGGTTCTCCTACAGGAAATAAGTAAATATGTTTCTAGTTTCATAAATGGTTTCCTCCCTCCTCCTCCCTCCATTCCCCCACCCCTTGGACTGCAAAGAATCCCCTCCAAAAAGCAAAACTACTATTTAGACAAAACCAACTCAAAAAACAAAGCCTGACAGTGAAAAGTATCCCAACTCAAAACCCCTGAAATTGCTTTCTCTCTGATATCTGAAATCCAAAGTCAAGTAGCTAAAGATGGACCATTAGGTTCACTTGAAACGAAGACTCCAGGCAAATGAACTATGCCAGGCCCCCTTAAGTAAGAAGATTCCAGTTGCTACAGATACCATTCTTACACAACAGAATGTCCAATTCTTGGTGTCAGGAGGCGTAGGGGGGGGGGGGGGCCGGAGGGGAGAGGGGGGCACGGAGAGAGAGAAGAACAGCCGGGGGAGAAGAGGACGTAATATACGTTTTAGAGAGCAGGTCATTTTTAAAAAGTCTGCTCAAAAGATGAGTACTTTAGCAGCAACAGGATTGAGTGTCTGTGCCAGAGCACTGTAGTAGGTACTATTATTACTAAAAATAACTTCTAATATCATGATGAAGTTCTTCTACCTTCATAAATATCACCCTGAGTGTTAGAGAAAGGTAAAACACATCATCTTTGCTCACCGACATTTCAGAGTGTTTTCAATGACACAAAATAGATTTCCTTTTGAGCTTTGATTTCTACAAGATAGGGGTTATACTTCTGGTCTATTTATTAAAGAGCTTACCAAAAAATCTATTTCCTTAAATGAAGAGGCAATTCTTACCATGGATAAGTCATGAATTTTCTTTTTTAATGCAGCCATGTCTTCTTTCTGGCTTATGTTTTTGGATTGTTCTTCCAGCTGTAAAAGCAAAGACAAAATGTGCTTACAAACCCATTCCTGATGGGTCTATTTACTCAACAAGTAACTCTCACATAATACTGATAGCATTTATTAAGGGCTCATTATGTGCCAAACACTGTCTGAAGGGCTCACCTCCTCCAGGAGGCCTTCCCAGACTGAGCTCCCCTTTCCCTCTGCTCCCCCTCCCCTCCCCCCCAACCTCTGCTCTTCCCCCTTCCCCTACCCTCAGCACCGTGCTCATTTATATATATTACCCTATTTATTTTGTTAATAAGCTGCATATCTCCTTGATTCTATTTATCTTGATAATGTTGTCTTGCTTTTGTTTCGTTCTGTTTTGCTTTGCTGTCTGTCTCCCCTGTTTAGACTGTGAGCCCGTCATTGGGCAGGGATTGTCTCTATTCCCAAATTGTACATTCCAAGCGCTTAGTACAGTGCTTTGCACATAGTAAACACTCAATAAATATTATTGAATGAATGGAGTAGATACAAGATAGTCCCTAGGCCATGCTGGAATGATTAATGATAATTACGACACTTGTTAAGCATTTACTATGTGCCAGGTACTGTTCTAAGAGCTGGGAAAGATACAAGTTAATCAAGTTAGACATTGTCCCTGTCCCACATGGAGTTCACAGGCTAAGTAGGAGTTGGATTTACTCCCTATTTTACAAATGAGGTAACAACACGGAGAAGTTTAGGGGACCATTCAGAGGACAGTGTAATGTAACACTGAGGGACAGTTCAGTGGAAGGTATGGATTGTTAAATCCCATAGAAAATAAAACTATGAAGGTTAAAAATTGCAATTTCATACATTACATCTTAAATGCCTTTATGTGATCAGTCAAAACACCACGAAATGAATTTCATCCACATCATTTAATCAACAGCAACCTAAACCCAACTCCCCTTGCCCTTCTTGCTGAATCCAACAGCTTCTACTCCATCCTAATCCTCCACGATTTCTCAGTTGCCTTTGACACTGTCAACCATCCCCTTCTCCTGGAAACATGATCCAATCTCAGCTTCGTTAACACTGTCCTCTCCTGGTTCTCCTCCTATTTCGCTGGCCACTCATCAGTCTCTTTCGCGGGCTCCTCTTCTGCCTCCCACTCCCTAGCTGTGGGAGCACTTCAAGGTTCAGTTCTGGGTCCCCTTCTATTCTCCATCTACACCCACCCCCTTGGAGAACTCATTCGCTCCCATGACTTCAACTACCACCTCTATGAGGATGATTCCCAAATCTACATCTCCAGCCCTGATCTCTCTCTCTCTCTCTGCAGTCTCGCATTTCCTCCTACCTTCAAGATATCTCCATTCATTCATTCATTCAATAGTATTTATTGAGCGCTTACTATGTGCAGAGCACTGTACTAAGCACTTGGAATGTACTTGGATGTCCTGCCATCACCTCAAACTCCGTATCTTCCCACCCAAACCCTGTCCTCCCCCTGACTTTCCATCACTACAAGACAGCACCAACATCCTTCCTGTCTCACAAGCTAATAACCTTGGCATTATCCTTGACTCCTCTCTTTCAACCCACATATTCAATCTACTAAATTCTGTTGGTTCAACCTTCACAACATCGCTAAAATCTGCCCTTTACTTTCCATCCAAACTGCTACCACATTAAACTAAAGCATTTATCCTATCCAGCCTCAATTACTGTATCAGCCTCCTCGCTGACCTCACTGCCTCCTGCCTCTTCCCACTCCAGCCCATACTTCATTCTGCTGCCTGGATCATTTTTCTACAAAAATGCTCGGTCCTCACTCCTCAAAAACCTTCAGTGGTTGTCACTCCACCTCTGCATCAAACAGAAACTCCTCATCATTGGCTTTAAAGTACTCAATCACCTTGCCCCCTCCTACCTCACCTGGCTCCTCTCTTATTCCACCCCAGCCCACATACTTCGCTCTTCTAATGCCAACCTACTCGCTGTACCTCGATCTCGTATATCTCATGGCTGATCTTTCACCTACATCCTGCTTCTGGCCTGGAAGATCCTCTCTCTTCATTCATTCATTCATATTTATTGAGCGCTTATTGTGTGCAGAGCACTGTACTAAGTGCTTGGAAAGGACAAGTCATATCCAAAAGACAATTACTCTCCTCCACCTCCTTTCAAAGCCTTATTGAACACACATCTCCTCCAAGATGCCTGACCTGATTAAGTCCTCATTTCTTCTTTTTCCCTCTCCCTTCTACATCACCCTGACTTGTTCCCTTTACTCACTACCCCTCATCCCAGCCCCACTGCACTTATGGTCATATCTGTAATTTATTTATTTATATTATTGTCCGTCTTTCCCTCTAGACTGTAAGCTCATGGTAGGCAGGGACTGTGTCCATCATATTGTTGTGGTGTACTCTCCCAAGTGCTTAGAACAATGCCCTGCACATACTAAGTGCTAAATAAATACATTCAATTAAATGATTACCTGGTATGCCCAGTTATCTATTTATGAAGAACAGGGGTGGGGGAAAGGCTTGAGTATACAAGTTTTCTCCTAAATATATCTTACTCATCTCTCACTTTTAACATAACTCCATAAGGCTGGTTCATCTTCATGTGTGCCATCTTCATGTTCTGAAAAGCCCCTCTCCATAAAAACTCTCTGTGCTTCAGTTACCTCATCTGTAAAATGGGGATTAAGACTGTGAGCCCCATGTGGGACAACCTGATTACCTTGTATCTACCTCAGTGCTTAGAACAGTGCTTGGCACATAGTAAATACTTAACAAATACCATCATCATTATTATTATTATTGATAATGAAGCCATGAACATAAGCATAGGCCAAAAATCCACTGTTCAAAAAAAAAAAAGTCAGGCCAAATAAGAATCAAGTAATGTGTGTAATATGAAATATATTCTGCCTCTTCTCCATTTGCTTTGGCTTTGAGCAAATTTGGAGCCTATTGGCTGCACAGAACTCTTTCTCTTTTGCCTTCTCCTCTAAGAGAACATAAAGAGGAAGGACGAATGGCCAGGAGGAGGTAGGGATGACACGATTTATTGGGAGAGGGCCCAATGCAGATGTTGGGATCCAAATAGAATTTATTTCAAGATGGGTCTTGAAAACTATTTTCAAGACTGATAGTCATTTTCCAAGCACTTGGTTATCAAGCAATGGTATTCACCGAGTGTTTACTATGAACAGAGCACTCTATTAAGCGCTTGGCAGAGTACAATACAGCAGAATTACTGAATCAGTTTCCTGCCCATAATGAACTTACAGTCTAGAGTTTAAATTGTATTAAGACTTGTAATATCACTTTTAATGCTGGGTGTGGCAAGCTTGTGGTGGACAGGGACTGTGTCTGTTTATTGTTATTTTGAACTCTTCCAAGTGCTTAGTAAGTGCTCTGCACACAGTAAGTGCTCAATAAATACAACTGAATGAATGAAAGTGTATGTCACATTTTCTCATCTCTCCAGTGGTAACACAATGAACCCAACTGAGGTCAAGGTCATAGGATTGAGAGGTGCAAAATCTAGAATCCGTTAGTGATTTGACAGACTTCCCTATACAAATTAGCAGAGCAGTATTTACCTGCCCGTCAGAGGAAGGTACTAGGTACTAGGAAATCACTGTCTTTTCCAATGGCTACAGGAGGTTTCCAGCTCAGCAAAGTCTACTGATATTCCAAACCCAAAGTCAAACATTATCATGACTAGTCGTGGCCCAGGCCCTGAAAACTCCTCTATTCACTCATTCAATCATATTTATTGAGCCCTTACTGGGTGCAGAACACTGCACTAAACTCTTGGGAGAGGTAAACAGACACATTCCCTGCCCACAACAAACTTAGTCTAGCTTACTCTAGGTCCCAGGCCTGTGCTTGAACCACTAGGCCAACGATGAGTGAGGAGAGCCATGGATGAGAGTCTAGAGGATAAGGAGACCCTTTCAGTGGGCTTCAGGGGCCCTCAAGGGAGGGGCTTCCAACTTCTAACACCCACAGGATGCCGACAGCAGTCAGATGCCCAATTCTGTCCTCCACTGTCATGCATACCTTTTTGAGTTTCTTGATGGTCATCTGCAGATCTCCCACTTCTGCCTCATACTGTCGCTTGAGATCATTGAGTGCCTCTTCAGCTTTCCGCTTTTCCTAGAACGCAAAATACAAAGAATCATCAAGATGGTTTCACAGATCTCTGATAGGATCCACGGAATCACCACTTATTCGTCCCAGACAGCAGCTATCAATCAAGGGTATTTACTGAGTACTTACCGTGGGCAGGGCACTGTACTAAGCACTTGGGAGAGTACACTGCAATAGAGTTGGAAGACACATTCCCTGCCCACAAGGAGCTTACAGTCTAAATGACACACTAACTGGAAAGTTCCCAAGCATTTAGTACAGTGCTCTGCACAAGGTAAGTGCTCAATAAATACTACTGATTGATTCCCACAAAGGAGAGCTAAAGAATGAATGACTTCAACACTCACCTTTTCCAGTGGACTGTGCTGGAAGACAAAACCTTCCCCTTCAAACCATTATGGTAATGATGATGTGAATCTTTCCCACAACAAAACTCTGCCACGGGAGACGTGTGACAAAACACAAATGTTTCGGCTAGAACTTTATAAGACTGTCTCTCCTGAATCAGAGAAAACAATCTGTTCATAGTTTCTATTCAGCCTATTCCAGAATGAAGAACAGTGCTCTCGGATAAAAGCTGATAATTGCAGAGATACACATAAAATCAATGAATGACAAGACACCAAATACATACACCATAATTGTTTTGGATTTTATGGCAAAGGTAAATTTTATGGTTAGTTTCTTCTGTAATTAGCATTCACTCATGGTTGAGGCTACATCCACTTGGACCCACTGTATTTCTTTCTTAGTTCATATAAAGCTCTACCCCAGGGATGCCAACTCCAGAGAGGCAAAGGGAGCTCTGATATCCATGGGATTACACTTTGCCTTCATAATTTAATGAGCTCCCCACCCAACTCATCTCAGGGGGCTCTGTCTTGACTACTGCCTCTGCCTCCTGCCTCTCCCCACTCCAGTCCATCCTTCACACTTGCCCAGAACATTTTTCTAAAAAAGCTTTCAATCCATATCTCCACTTTCCTCAAGAACCTCCAGGGGTTGCCCATCCACCTCTACATCAAACAGAAACTCCTTACCATTGGCTCTAAAGCCCTCAATCACCATGCCCCTCTTGCCTTACCTCACTTATCTCCTACTACAGCCCAAACCCCAGACTTTGCTCTTCTAGCACCAGTTTACTCACTATACCCTGATCTCATTTATCATGCCACTGACCCCCTTTCCCACATCCTCCCTCTGGCCTGGAACTGCCTCCTCCTCCTCCATATATGCTAGACCACCACAATCCTCACCTTCAAAGCCTCATTAAGGTCAAACCTCCAGGGGGCCTTCCCCAATTATGCCCTCTTTCCCCCAACTCCCTCTCTCTTTTGCGTTGTCTATGCACTGGGATCTGTACCCTTTGGACACATGGTACCTGCCCCTCCCTCTTCCCCACAGCATTTAAATACATACCCATAATTTATTCATATTAATGTCTGCCTCCCTCCCTCTAAGACTGTAAGCTTGTTGTGGCAGGGAACATGTCTATTAACTCTGTTGTATCTCCGAAGCACTTGGTACAGTACTCTGTATACAGTAAGTGCTCAGTAAATACCAAACCCTAACTGCTTTCCCTGTGCGTACTCTTAGCTCCTTGTGGTTCTTGCTGTCACCTTCCTCACCCGATATCTTTGTCTATGCCTACATCTACCTAACTTTGTGTGTCCATGTGTATATATGTGTGCATATCTGTTTGGCCACTTCCAGAAACCCTTGTTTGTGGATGTGTACACCTCCCTGACCCTGGGTGTGTCTATGTGGAAACTGCCCTCATGGGGGGGAGGAGGAGATTGGGGGGGGGGGAGGGGTGTGTGTGTGTGTGTTGCCCTTTATCTCAGGGAACATGAATGTCAATAAGTTTCTCCCCAGCACAATGCATGCAGCTCTACCACTGCCAACACCTGGGAAAACAGAGTCTGGAGCCATGAGGGGGAATAATGTCTGCAGTCATGGGAAGTAGGATCCAGTGGATGTGGAAAGACACCAGAAAGCTGATGGCCCAGGCATTTTCTGGTGATACTTCTAGAAGACCAAAAGGGACCCCACTGACCTCTCTGAGGGGCATCCCCTCCACCCCTCACCACAGAGAAGCACCATGACCTAGCAGAAAGAGCAGAGCGCTGGGAGTCAGGGGACCTGGGTTCTAATCCTAGGGCCGCCACTTGCCTCCTGTCTGTCCTTGGCTAGGTCCCTTAACTTCTCTGTGGCTCAGTTTCCTCCTCTTTAAAAAAAAAAATGGGAATATAATACCAGGTCTCCCTCCTTCTTAGACTGGGATCCTCATGTGGGACATTAAGGACAGGGGCCACAGTACAAAGAGCTTCCATCGTATGAGTCAGGACTTCGTCAGAAATTGTTTCCAAAGTTTGGATGACACACTTTAGGACAATCCCATTAAGTAAATATTGCTATAGGTTCCAATTGCTTTAGGGGTGTTTCTTGTTGAGGGGACACACACACACACACACACAAAAAAAAAAGACACTCACCTAGGCTGACTAGTGAACATTTTATCAAACCGGGAATGTAGTAAATTAATATCTGGGGAATTCTGTTGCTAACCTCATCCTTAACAGGGCTGCCTCAAGCCTATGCTCCAATCGGCAAGGCCTAGTAGACGGAGCACAGGACCAGGAATCAGGAGACTGGGGTTCTAGTCCCGCTGTGTGACCTCGGGCAAGTCACATAACTTCTTTAAGCCTCAGTTTCCTCATCTGTAAAATGTAGATAAGATCTCTGTTCTCCCTCCCCCAGACTGTAAGCCCCCTGTGGAACAAAAACTGTGTTCAACTGATTATGTCATATCTACCTCTATGCTTAGTACAGTGCTTGGCATTTAGCAAGTGTCGAATAATAATAATAATAATAATAATAATAATAATGATGGTATTTGTTACACTTACTAAGTAATAGCTCTTACTATTTGCAAAGTACTGTTCTAAGCGCTGGGGGGATACAAGGTGATCAGGTTGCCCCACGTGGGGCTCACAGTCTTAATCCCCATTTTACAGATGAGGTAAGAGAGGGACAGAGAAGTCATACAGCTAGCAAGCAGAGCCGGGATTAGAACCCATGACCTCCAACTCCCAAGCCCGTGCTCTTTCCCCTGAGTCACGCTGCTTCCCATGAATAAATACCATTATTACTATAGTCAGCACCGATGCCCATCAGGCCTCTGACAAATGCCCAAAATTAACAAACACTACAGGGAGAAGAGACGACTTCAATTCACGATTATCCTACATCCGATGGACCTACCACAGTCAAGACCACTACAAACCACCCCAAAATTTGCTACACTCCCATAATTCAAATCACTGCAATCCTATCAGATCATCAATTTCTCCCTGTTACTCTTTTACGGGACAAGAATCCATCTGTAAAAGAGATCTGAGTGATAATACTGGGTATTCATGATAGTGATGGTGTGTAATTCTAAGATACCCTTCTTGGTTTCCTCCTAGTTGATGAAGGGGCAGAAACTGCTTTTGCCATAAAGATGTAAGAATTGCCAATCCTAGATCAGACCAATGGTCCATCCGGTCCAGAATTTTGCCTCTGACAGTGGCTCAACCACCACATGAAAGAAGCAGTGGATGGTATCCATCCATGACAACTGCCCTAATATTTGGGGATGACTGAACCTCATCCCCACCTTCTTGAACCTACTGACATTATCAGCCTGTACAACAACTTCCTGCAGTAATGTTTGTGTAATCGTATTTATTGAGTGCTTACTGAGTGCAGAGTATTGTACTAAGTGCTTGGGAGAGTACCATATAATAGTATTGGTAGACATGGTCTCTGGCCCCAACAAACACAGTGTAGAGGGGGAAACAGACATTAATATAAATAAATTATGGACATGTACATAAGTGCTGTGGGGATGAGGGAAAAGTAAATAAAGGGAACAAATCCAAATGCAAGGGTGACACAAAATGGAGTGGGAGAAGAAGAAATGAGGGCCTAGTTAGGGAAGACCTCTTGAGAAGCAGCATGGCCTAGTGGCAAGAGCACGGGCTTTGGGAGTCAGAGGTAATGCATTCTAATCTCGTCTCTGTCACTTATCTGATGTGTGACCTTGGGCAAGCCACTTAACTCCTCTGGGCCTCAGTTACCTCATCTGTAAAATGGGGACTGAGCCTGTGAGTCCCATGTGGGACAGGCACTGTGTCCAACCTTGTATCTACCCCACTGCTTAGAACAGTGCTTGGCACATAGTAAGTGCTTAACAAGTACCATAAAAAAAAAGATGTGCCTTCAATAAGACTTTGAAGGATGAGGAGAGTAATAGTCTGTTAGATATGAGGAGGGAGGACATTCCAGTCTAGAGGCAGGACGTGGGCAAGAGGTCGGCAATGAGACAGATGAGAACAAGGTACAATCAGTAGGTCATCATTACAGGATCAAAGTGTGAGGGTTGGGTTGTAGCAGGAGAGTAGCAAGGAGAAGTAGGAGGGGGAAAGGTGATTGAGTTCTTTAAAACTGATGGTAAGGAGTATCTGTTTGATGCAGAGACAGATTGGCAACCACTGGAGATTCTTGAGGAGTGGGGAAAACATGGACTGATGTTTTTTTTGTAGAAAAATGATCCGGACAGCAGAGTGAAATGTGGACTGGAGTGGGGAGAGACAGGAGGCAGGGAGATGAGCAAGGAAGGTGATGCAGTAGTGAAGGCATGATAGCATAAGTGCTTGGATTAACACAGTAGCAGTTTGGAGAGGAAAGGGAGGATTTTAATGACGTTGTGAAGGTTGAACTGACAGGACTTTGGTGACATTGAATATGTGCATTGAAAAAGAGAGATGAGTTGATACACACCAACGGCTTGTGAGACAGGAAGGATGGTGCTGCTGTCTACGGTGACAGGAAAGTCAGGGGGAGGAAAAAGTTTGGGTGGAAAGATAAGGAGTTCTGTTTTGGACACGTTAGGTTTAATGGGTTGTGGAGGTAGAGGGCAGGGTGGAGAAGCATCTAAGTAGAGATGTCCCGAAAGCAGTTGGAAATGCAAGACTGCAGAGAGAGAGAGATCAGGGCTGGAGACATTGATTTGGGAATCATTTGCCTAGAGATGGTATTTCCCAGGTAGTCAAAGAGTAAATAGATGAATCATCAGAAAATGCAGAGTCATAAAAACCCAGTTAGTCTCATCTTCCCTAATGGATACTTTAGAGAGAACGTTGTTGGGGAAGTAGGGAGCATTCTTTCAACAAAATGCAACTATCTCAACAGAAGGCAATAATGCCGGAAGAACTGGGGCAGTGACAATCTAGGTGAGCATCCTGGGAAGTGAATGTCTTCAAGAATATTTAACCTCCTGTATTATTGGGGAACTGACTGAATTCCATTTTTCTCCCAAAATACACATTTTTTTTTTGCAATGGGATGGGAAGGTAGGCCACGGAATAGAGAGCTGATGATCTACTTTGAAGATTTCCTGATGGAAATCTTAGTTTGTGGTTTTCAATCTTTGAATTTACTTTCTTGAATTTTTTTCAATTGTCTTTGCAATTAAATGTGGTTAGACGAGGTTAATCAGAGGATGTTCTGATATGCACATTTTTAGGAGATGGGTCAGGTCATCTTCTGAACCGACATTCAGTAAGGACACAAATTTGAGAAACTCACTTCTTTTTTAGTCTTGTTTTCTGCAGCTTGAATCCTTTGATCCATCTCCTCTTCCAGCTCACTCAACTGCATGGCTGCTTTGTCTTGTGCCCTGAAATTGAGAAGACCAAGCACGCTAATGAGACACGTTAGTAAAAGGTAACACTTAAGAAAAGCACTGTGGGCAAAAGTTGCCATTTCTCGATCTTACCTCTACCTTCTTTCATGTGCAATACAGAATTATAGGTATAAAAGAAGGGAATGGCTTCAGCCAGAGGTTCCAATCTTCCCTTTCCAAAAACAGTTTGGCTTTCTCACCCTTAACAATGGGACTAGCCCTGCAATTGAGTGGGGAAGAGGAAGAAGCAGGAAGGAGGGGAAGAGGAGAAAGCCAGGCTAGGCAGGTAGAATGGCACTTGCTTCCCCAAGTTTTTATTAAACAGGAAATAAAATTACATTTCAGCAAAATGTAGATTTTTATCAAATTCCTGATAAGGCTAATGAGAAAACTAACTCAAAATATGAAAACTTTGAGTAGAGAAAACTGGTATGGGTTGGGTTGTAAGCTTTCATTAGCCAACTGAAAATTCACTTACCCCGCAGAAAAATAGCCCAGAATCTCAAGAACTACAATCCACTTTTGAAGGGACTGAAAGAACTAGGGGATATGACATAGGAAGGAAGCTTCCAGGTTAACTGAGAGGGACTAGAACTATGAAAATTATAAGCATGAAAGAGAAGAGACAATTACTTAAGGAACTAAAGAAAGTTAACTGGGAAAACTACATTAAAAGCAATCAAGCATGGTAAATTCTCTCCCCAGTCCTTTTCTAAGTAGCAGAAACCATCTCTCTCAGCTTTACACTGACCATTCATCTGCTTTCACACTGGACAGTCTGGATTTCAGCTCATCTGTACCCAGCTCCAGTACCAATATGGCACTGTATGACTTTATGCCCGGTACATTGAACATGCATGTTCTGGAATCCTCTAAGGGAAGCAAGGGAGGGGGATCAGGGCTCCAGCCAGGGATATACTCGGCTTTTAGATAGGCTCTGCAAACTTCCTCAAAGAACATTTTCACTTGTGTCCTTATGTCACCTACACTTACATAACAAGTCACATTACAGGATCGGCAAAGTGGTGGCTTGCGGAATTTCTTACTGTCGTCGGTGGCCATCCTTCTTGGGCATGAAACTAGTGGCCAATCAGGCCCTATTTGGCTCAAAGGCTGGACTGGAGCCAGCTCAGAGAAAACTTTATTTGTAAAAGTGAGGAATGAATCATTCAGACTTGCTGTTAGTTGGAAATAGTAATAGTGGGGCTTGGGAAAGGAGAGGATTTCTAATTCCTAATATGCTGGCTCAGTGGAGAGTGCAGGGCCTGGGAATCAGAGGACATGGATTCTAATCCCAGCTTCACCACTTCCTTGTTGTGTGACCTTGGGCAAGTCACTTGACTCTCTGCGCCTCAGCTTCCTCATCTGTAAAATGGGGATTCATTGCCTTTCCTTTTTCCTTATTAGACCATGAGTCCTCTGTGGGATAGGGACTGTGTCCCACCTGATGATCTTGTATCTACCCCAATGTTTAGTACAGTGCTTCGCACATAGTAAGGACTGAACAAATCCAGCAATCATTACCTTTATCATTATATTTGTCTGCATGAGAAGGTACTGCAGCAGCCAACAGGAGGCAAGAGGTAGAAGAGTTGTGTACTTCCTTTTCATTCAATAGTATTTATTGAGCGCTTACTATGTGCAGAGCACTGTACTAAGCGCTTGGGATGAACAAGTCGGCAACAGATAGAGACAGTCCCTGCCGTTTGACGGGCTTACAGTCTAATCGGGGGAGACGGACAGACAAGAACAATGGCAATAAACAGCGTCAAGGGGTAGAACATCTCGTAAAAACAATGGCAACTAAATAGAATTGAGGTGATGTACAATTCATTAACAAAATAAATAGGGTAACGAAAATATATACAGTTGAGCGGACGAGTACAGTGCTGTGGGGATGGGAAGGGAGAGGTGGAGGAGCAGAGGGAAAAGGGGAAAATGAGGCTTTAGCTGCAGAGAGGTAAAGGGGGGATGGCAGAGGGAGTAGAGGGGGAAGAGGAGCTCAGTCTGGGAACGCCTCTTGGAGGAGGTGATTTTTAAGTAAGGTTTTGAAGAGGGAAAGAGAATCAGTTTGGCGGAGGTGAGGAGGGAGGGCGTTCCGGGACCGCGGGAGGACGTGACCCGGGGGTCGACGGCGGGATAGGCGAGACCGAGGGACGGTGAGGAGGTGGGCGGCAGAGGAGCGGAGCGTGCGGGGTGGGCGGTAGAAAGAGAGAAGGGAGGAGAGGTAGGAAGGGGCAAGGTGATGGAGAGCCTTGAAGCCTAGAGTGAGGAGTTCCTGCAGATGCTCAGCATAACTGAGGGGGATCTTAAGCTTTATAGACGATGTGTCCACCACACAGGTAGAGCCATGGTCTCCAGGACTGTATTGTTTAAAACCCTTGGGCTTGCTGCAGAGTCATTGGCTTTTATTTTAAGACAGGACTCAGGCCTCCAAATATCTGGCTACCTTATTAGGATCGGGCCAGGCCAGGCTACAAGATTACGGCACGGAAGCACTAGTAATTGCAGGGCCTTTTGGAGATCCCTTCTGCAAAGTCCCACATCCAGTGGTGTGGCAGAATGTTGCCTATCACTTCTTGTATGTTTCCTTACCATCCCCTTTGGAGCTAATGCTAGAAGGGAAGAGTTAAAAATATGAGTGGCTGAGGTGTGCCCTTCTAAAAGCAGCCGCTTTCTTCCGCGATCCTCTAGACTGTGAGCATGTGGTGGGCAGTCAGTCAGTCAATCGTGTTTATTGAGGGCTTACTATGTGCAGAGCACTGTACTAAGCGCTTGGGAGAGTACAATGGAACAATTCGTTCAATGGTATTTATTTGTATCGATGTCTGTCTCCCCCACTTCGAGACTGTAAACCTGTTGTGGGCAGAGAATGTCACTGTTTTTTGTTGTGGTTTACTCTGTGTGTTGTACTTTCCCAAGCACTTAGCACAGTGTTCTGCACACAGTAAATGCTCAATAAATACAACTGAATGAATTAATTTATTGAACACTTACTATGTGAAAAGCACTGTACTAAGAATTTTGAAAGAGTAAACATGACATTGAACAGACACATCCCCTGCTCATAATGAGCTTGTATCTACCAACTCTGTTACAGTTTACTCTCCTAAACTCTTAGTACAGTGCTCTGCACAGTAAGTGCTCAATAAATACCACTGATTGATTGACCCCACTTTTTTATGGTATTTGTTAAATGCTATGTGTCAGCCACTATACTAAGTGCTGGGGTAGATACAAGCTAATCAGGTTGGACACAGTGCACATTCCACATGGGGCTCACAGTCTTAATCCCCATTTGACAGATGAGGTCACTGAGGTGTAGAGAATAAGTGACTTGCCCAAGGTCACACAGCAGACTAGTGGCAGAGCCAGGATTAGCATCCAGGTCCTTCTGACTCCCAAGCCTGTGTTCTATCTATCTACCAGGCCACGCACTTGGACAGTTGGATCGGATTGGGTGAAGGGGAAAGCCAGCTCCCCAGACTATACCTGGCTGGTCCATTGCTCCTTCTACTGTGGCGGTTCTAGGTGGTCACCACACCACATCAGCTCTCCTCTCACCCCGGCCACCCAATGCATCCCCAAAACCTGCATATGCCTGGCATGACCCCTTTCCCCTCTCCCCACTCCCACCTAACACACACACACACACAAGGTGTAGTGTTTGGCAAACTCCTTAGTGGTGGAGTTATTCTTAAGACTGGGGTGGAGAAAGAGTGGGTAAGAGAGAGGGAGAAAGAAGAAGAGAATACAGTCCTGATTTCGCTGAAGCTCCCAGGCCCAGGGCTTAACTATACAAAGACACAGCCATGGACTACAAAGTCTAAACATCAAGTGTTGTGTTTTCGAAAACCACTCCATAAATGTCTTTAAATACCTTTTAACTGCAATAGCAAGGTTCTCCATCTCCGTGCTTTGAAGCTTGATCTCCCGGATGAAGTTCCTGATAACATGCTCATAAGGTTGAATTAATCTTGGCTCAAAGAGGCTGATGTTCTGATAGAGAACACTGACCTGTTCTTTTCTGCAAAATTGAAAGAGTCAGCATTGGACATTCGCATAGCACTTGACCACCCAAAGCAGTTCGCCTACAGTGCAGGAGGTCAAAGCGAGTCGATCATTTCTGGATTAAAGGGCAAGCCAACAGCCAAGCCATTTCGGGGAATCTTTGGGGGAATCTTTTTGGTCATCGCACAGATAAGCTAAGCCCCAGCCCTCTCCTCCGATCATTTACAACCAAGGGGAAAGAAGAATCGTATGTGACTAGGAGTATGAGAACATCTGGAGAGGACACTTGTTGATTCTGTCCAAATGTGCATTTGCTTCCACTGGTGGCATTATGCCATTTTGCTGCAGATCTTTCATTCAATCGTACTTATTGAGCACTTACGGTGTGCTGAACACTGTTACTAAGTGCCTGGGAAAGTACAATTTAACAATTGTTTAGTGTAAGAGTTGATTTAAGTTTGGGTTTGGCCAGCCTTCTAGAGCTCCCTATGGGCTGGATCTGTGTTAGTCCAAGCCCTGTGGCCTTGTTAAAACTTGGGACCCCGCCTGCCCAACACCAGAATCTTTTCTGAAGAGGTCATTGCGGCTGGGGCAGCATGGCTAACTTCAGTCTTCATACAAAACCGGGACCTGCAAATGTATGCAACCATCAGTCTACTGGCTCTTTCCTCATCCCCCACCACACATACACACACACACACACACTTTTTGACTGGAGCAAGCCTCTAAGCACCACCATTTTAAAGAATTGTTCACTCAACCTAAGCATGAGTGTTTTGTCTATCCAAGTTCTTCCTGTCTACCTCTCCCTGTACAATCAAGCCCCTGAGCTCTTCAGTCTTAATCCCTCCCCCTCCATATATGCCACACTACCACTCCCTCCACTTTCAAAGCCTTATTAAGGTCACATCTCCTCCAAGAGGCCTTCCCCAATTAAGCCCCTCTTTACTCTGACTCCCTCTCCCTTCTGCACCATCTATGCATTTGGATCTGTGACCTTTGGGTATTTGATATTCGCCCCACCCTCAGCCCCACAGCACTTATGTACATATCTATAAATTATATATTATAAATGATTCATTTACATTAGTGTCTGTCTCCCCCTCTAGACTGTAAGCACGTTGTGAGCTGGGAATGTCTCTTCCAACTCTCTTTTATTGCCCTCTCCCAGGCACTTAGAACAGTGCTCTGCACACAGTAAGCACTCAATTAATACCATTATTAAATCAACTGCTTCTCCATCAGACTAGTAGCACCAAGGCTCTTTCTTCCTCTGAAACGTTCTCAGTGCCTAGTAAAGCACTGAAATCTTGCCCTCGATTAATACTTTTGATGGATTCTGGCAACAGTTCCCTTTCAGATCAGTCTTAACCATTATACTCAGCCCTCTTCCTCCCTTCTTCCACATGAACCAGATAGTCGATGAGAAAGGAAAGTATGATCCACTGATGTCTAAACCACACTGAAGCCTAGAGAAATCCCAGATAGAGTTGAGTGAGTTCAGATAGAAACATTAAATGTCCAGGGGCTATGAAATTACAAAGGAGAAGGACAGCAAGAGACAGAGAAAACACCATCTCTGTACTGATTACAGACAACCGGAAACAGCAGATAAGGGGAAACCCACTATGACAAGAGTTTATTCCTTAGTTAACATCTGTCAGCAACATTTATTGAGCGCTGAACATGGGCTAAAGGGGTTATAAAAGAACAAGATACTTTCCCTACCCTCTAGGACCTTACAATCTAGAGGGAGCCCATGTAATAAATACATAGAGACTCAGGCAAACTTAAATAATTGTAGCATTCGCCAGAAATGTACCTACCCAAAAATGGCAGATGAAAACAAAAAGACAGCGATGCATCAACGTCTAGCATAGCACTAAATGCTGAGGCTTACTGAGTAATTAGTGATTTCAGAGCCAGCTGGGAAGCCTTCATGTATCTGAGGAATTCCTCAACACCTCTAAAGGCAAGAAAGAAGCAATTTCAACACTGCCACACCAGAGGGCCTTTCTAAATCAGGGATGATTTTTGGAGAACAAACACTTCCTTTTTTCAGACAGAAAAAAAGGTCCTAGACTATAAGAATATCAAAATATGAGTTCTCTAGAAATTTAAAAGAGATTAAATACAAATGAGATAAAAATTCCCTTCAGAATGCCACATAGCTTCAGTAAATCTAATTTCTTACACTCTGTCTGCATGTTGAGAAGCAGCGTGGCCTACTGGAAGGAGCTCGGGCCTGGAAGTGAGAGAACCTGGGTACTAATTCCAGCTCTGCTGCTTGTCTGCTGTGTGATCTTGGGCAAGTCGATTCACTTCTCTGTGCTTCAGTTACCTCATCTGTAAAATGGGGATTTAATACCTGTTCTCCCTCCTAGACTGTGAACCCCATGTAGGACCTGATTATCTTGTATGTACCCAAGTGCTTAGAACAGTGTTTCACATATAGTAAGCGCTTAATACCACAATTTTTACTATCATTATTATTACATAAGTGATTTCTTGCTCATTGAGGAAATAATTCTTATTTTCAATGGCAAGCATTCCTGTGGTTTTCCAATCACTGTCTTTAGGAAGGGAATTTTCATTGGTCATGTCACTTAGCATTTTCTAGTCAGAACCCAGAATCATTAGTCTAATAATAATAATCATAAAAATAAAATAATAATATTAATAAGTGAAAGCCTGTCAGGTGCTTTGCGAGGCTCCAGAAATTTAAAAACCACACCTACCTGCTAGATGGTTAAGCAAGTTAAATTCTCCACTTTATGCTGGCTAAGTTCAAACTGGTTTTAGAAAAATTCCCTCCCCATCATTTAAAATGCTTTCCAGAACTCACCCTCTAGCTAGCCACCCAGCCGGTTTTTGTCCACCTAAGCTGGCTGTTGTGCAAACAGTGGTTGGCCATGCTCTCTTTAAATCTTCATTCTGAATTGCTTCTCATTGCCAGATTCTCCCAGAATGAGAGCAACTGCACATGCATTTGATACGTTTTAAAATGACATTTACCGCGACGGGGAACCAATACAGCTTTTCCCGCCTCTCTTTGGAAGCAGAGCAAAAAAAGATTACACTTCCGCAGTCAAGAAAAGGGTGTGCCCAGACCAGGCTGGGCTGGGCTGGGATGGGAGAGAGCCAAGAGCCGTCAATGAGGCTGGGCCAGACGTCAAAATGCGAGATGCGCTGCCCAGCTGGGGAACGGCCGCAAACTTTTGACGGTGTGCTGAGATTCCTAACGGTCAATTGTGTACTGCTCAAATTTTTCATTTAATCGTATTTATTGAGCGCTCACTATGTGCAAAGCACTGTACTAAGCGCCTGGGAGAGTACAATAAAACAAGAGACACGTTCCTGCCCACAACGAGCTCGTTATTCATTGAGGCTGACAACCATTAGACTGTAAGCCTGTCAAAGGACAGGGACTGTCTCTGTTACCGATCTGTACATTCTAAGCGCTTAGTACAGTGTTCTGCACATAGTAAGCGCTCAATAAATACTATTGAATGAATGAACGTATTTGGGTCCTCTGCAAAACACAGAAGGCTATGGTTGCCTCCCCGAGGGCTGATTGCCAAGTCAAGGCTAGGAAAATTATTTAATAGCTAACACTTAGGCCCTTAATGAATCACATCAAAAGTACTCTCTCGGAATGTTTTCTTACTACCAACAACTTGCTTAGGCACTCGAAAAGCAGCACGATGGTGGCGAGGAGAGGAGGAGGAGGATGGGATTTGCTAAACTGTGCTACCGGGAGTAGTAAAGCAAGTTCCCACCTCCCAGAAGCTAACCCTAACCTCACACGGGAAGCTGCCAGGACCTCAAATCCAGCAACCAAAATGAAAAAATGACGTCTCTGGGAAACACACCGTATTAGAGAGTCAGGTGGTCCCAGACTGAGCAACAATCCCTAATGATGCTAATGGAAATAAGTAAAAATGGGCACATTGCAAGGCAGATCATAGGGGAAGCAGCATGGCATAGTGGATAGAGCACAGGCCTGGAACTCAAAAGGTAATGGGTTCTAATCCCAGCTCTGCCACTTGTCTGCTGTGTGATCTTGGGCAAGTCACTTCACTTCTCTGGGCCTTTGTTCCCTCATCCGTAAAATGGAGATTGAGACTGTGAGCCCCTCATGAGACAGGGACTGGGTCCAATCCAATTTACTTGTATCCACCCCAGTGCTTAGTACAGTATCTGGAACATAGTAAGCAACTTAATACCACAATTATTTATTTATTATTATTAAGTCACAATGGTACAGACATTGGATTCACTGTTTGGCATCTTCCTTCTAAAGAAGCAAAACACTGTCACATTTGGAGAAACTGAGTCCAGAGGGATGAAGTTGCCCAGACACCCCCAAGAAAGTCAGTGGCAGAGTTGGCTCTTGAGCCCAAGTCTCCTTATGACTTATTCAGTGCACCCAGTCCAAGACAAGAGGTCCATCTTCTACTAGATCTGCTTGGTCTTTAAGAATTACCTCAAAACTCAACAGAATACATGCAGCCACCCTAAGCCTTGGGAAGGAGAGCTTGCCACAATTTTAACCCAAACCAGTGGTGTGAGATTTCTTAGCTTTTCCCCATTCTTGTCTTGGTTTTCACTTCTTCCTGGGGATTTAAGTCTGTTCTAGTATGACATGACACCAGGGGAGAAGTGATTAAAAGTAGCTATTACAACATTCGTGCTCAGCAGGATTCCAACCTTCCACTGTGACTCATACAAAGTCATGTGTTCAAGAAGGTAGTGATGGGGGTGGGGGGGTGAAGGCAGTTCTTCCAAACAAGAAAAATGGTAAACCTATCGAAATTGAGAAGCACAATCAGCCCTTCACCAGGTGTTTCTTTAACTGTATGAGCACTCAACTGAACAACCAAGTCTAGTTCTAACCCTGACTTCAAGTATAAACTGCAGTATCTGTCAGTCCCCATCTCCCCATCTATGAATGAGAATAACATTTACGGATCTCATCAAGTCACTGTGTGAACTGGCCATTTAATGTTTGAGAAGCTCTCTGCATCCCTTCAAAGTACTTCACAATTATAGAGTCAGAATGCTACTACTTGCAATGAATAGTTGAGCATGAGGAGAGAAAATTGAGAGCTAGCTATGTGATATTTTAAAGCATCTTCCGGACTTCGATGGATTCTGAACTACTAAACTTCCTTTATAATAGCGTTCAAGTAGCATATGCTGCTTCAAAAAAATGCACAAGGCATAAAGGATTTGAATTGTTTTTGAGAAAATCATATAAATTGGCAAAGCAGAAACTATAGGAAAACTTGGAAGCCTAATGTTAATCCAGTAAACCAAGAGAAGCCACATGGCCTCATAGAAAGAGTACAGGACAGCGAGTCAGGAGACCTGGGTTCTATTTCCACCTCTGTCACTTGACTGCTATGTGAAGCTGGAAAAATCATTTAATAATAATAACAATAATAATATTTTATGGTATTTGTTAAACATCTACTACATATCAGGCACTTTATTAAGCACTGGGGTAGGTACAGGCTAATCAGGTTGGGCAAGTCCATGTCCCACATAGGGCTCACAGTATTAATCCCCAATTTACAGATGAGGTAAGAGGCACAGAGAAGGTAAGTGACTTGCCCAAGGTCACACCGCATTTGTAACCAGTTTTGTTAAGCGCTTATTATGTGCCAAGCACTGTACCAAGCACTGGGGTAGTTACAAGGTGATCAGTCCCACATGGGACTTGCCGTCTAAATCGGAGGGAGAACAAGTATTGACTCTCCATTTTGCAGATAACGGAACTGAGGCACAGAGAAGTTAAATGACTTGCCCAAGGGCATTCAACAGACAAATGACAGAGCCACAATTAGATCCCAGGTTCTGTGACTCCCAGGCCCATGCCCTTTCCATTAGGCCATGCTGCTTCTCTGTGACTCAGTTTCCTCTTCTCTAAGAGGGGGATTAAAATACCCATTCTCCCTCCCCCTTCGACCGTGAATCTTGTGTGGAACACAAATTGTGCCAGATCTGGTTATAATGTATCTCTGAAATATTTCAGATTTATGAAGCACTATGTGCAGTGCACTGAGCTAAGCACTCGCGAAAGTACAATATAACAGAGTTGGTAGACACAGTCCCTGCCATCAACAAGCCCCCAGTGTTTAGTACAGTGTTTCTTTAGGGTTGTTGATAAATATTTACTATGTGCCAGGAACTGTACTAAGTGCTGGAGTAGATACGAGATAATCAGGTTGGACACGGTCCTTGTCCCATATGGGGTTCACAGTCTAAGTTGGAGGGAGGAGGATTTAATCTCCATTCTACAGATGAGCATAGAGAAGGTAGTTATAATAAAACAGAGTTAATAGACTTGGGAGAGTACAACACATTCGGTAGACACATTCCCTCCCCACAAGGAGCTTACAGTCCCAAGGGCAAAATACAGTGCTCTGCATATGGTGCTGAATAAATACCACTGATTGACTGATTCACTCATTCTATTCCCAGGCCCAGATGAAGAAGGGAAAATTCTTGCATGTACCACCATACCTGAGAAACTCACCAGACCCCTTAACCTGAGGACCAAGCTAAGATTTCACTTCCAGGGGCATAGTCATCCGCCCCAAGCTAGCAAGCACAGGGCCATCAGGGTCTGTCATACCCGGCTCCGATCAAATCAATGGGATTTTAAGCAGCACCTTCGCCGTGCTTGGGAGAATGCAACAGCATAAGTAAACGTCATCCCTGCCCTCAAAGATAGAAATCCTGCTGCACGGCACAATCTCCATAACATTAAATTAACCTTGGGTGCATTTGGGGGAAATTCCTGTGAAAAGAAAAACAAAACCCAAAACACCACCAAAATAAGGAACACCTACCTAGCCCTGGCAGACATAGCTGCCAGGATTACTTCACCCTGGGCTAATGTTCAAACAGGTTATTTCCTTCTTCTGGAACCTGGCTCAGATACTGCCCGCCCATTCCTTCTGGGTAGTCTTTATTTCACCAGCACTACTTGAGGCTCACTTTGTTTGTCTTGAATCATATGTTAAACAAATTGAGTCTGTCCTGTTAACTCTCAGAATGCCAGGGAATGTGTCAAGTGCTGTAGTGCTTGGGAGAACTGTGTGTACATGACACTAAATATATACACCCACAAACACTTAGGGAGCTTTACTTACACACACATATGCGCGGGCACACACACACACATCCCACCCCCTCATAAACTGCTTCCAAAAATCAGGATCCTGTTTTTGTATTCATGAGAATATTTACAGTAAGGGGCTATCAGGAACTCTGCAGTCACTCAGGGCAATTGGCACTATCTGGAGGTGATAGCACTCTTAGGGCTTCTCTGAAAATTTTTACTCTAGCAGGTCCCTCACTCGGTCTCTTCCCAGCCTGGGCTTTAGCTCTGGTCCAATTTACCCCTTCTGGAAACTTGGCATCTTTCTGCAAATGCCTAAAGAGCACAAGCTTGAGAGTCAGAGGGCCTGTGTTCTAATCCCGGCTCTGTCACATACCTGCTGTTTGACCCCGAGCAAGACAGTTAACTTCTCTGGGCCTCAGTTCCCTCATCTGCAAAATACGGATTCAATATCCATTTTCCCTCCTATGTAGATTATTAGCCCCAGGTGGAACCTGATTACCTTGTATCCACCCCAGCGCTTAGTACAGTGCTTGGCACATAGTGTTTAACAAATGCCATCATCATTATTGTTATTAATATTATATTCATTTTGGAAAGTGATCTAGGAAAATTGGGGGAACGCTTATTCTATTTTCTTTCATATAAGAGTAATTTCCCAAGATGGTAGGAGAGGAAAAATAAAGCGAGACCATTTCCTCTTTCCACTTGTATTTTGGGACATTCAACAATTATACTGTAAAATGGTATTGATAAAATGGAGAAAGATAAGGAATAATTCTCCTGTACAGAGGCTGCAGTAACTGGAGTCAGAAAAGAGGAAATGAAAGTTTTGCCACGGTAAAGCTTTGGAAGTGGATTCGTTATTACCCTATTTATTTTGTTAATGAGGTGTACATCCCCTTGATTCTATTTATCGTGATTATGTTGTCTTGTTTTTGTCCGTCTCCCCCAATTAGACTGTGAGCCCAGCCTTGGGCAGGGATTGTCTCTATCTGTTGCTGAATTGTATATTCCAAGCGCTTAGTACAGTGCTCTGCACATAGTAAGCGCTCAATAAATACTATTGAATGAATTCATTTTAAAATACCCAACATTTTTTTTCCTCATTGACTCAAAATGATCAAGATGGTACTTTTTTTTTCCATTTTCGTTTAAGAAGTTACAACTCACAGCATTGGTACTGTTCTCTAGTATGTTCTATTTTTCACATCATCTGGGGGTGGGGTGGGGGTGGGAGTATGTGTGTCTGCAAGTAGAGAGCTCCTATTAGTATTTTTCTAGCAACTGAGTACTTCTTTTCCTCACTGTTTTTCTACAGGGTATGACTCTCTCCTCCAAATAGGATGTTTCTGTCCACTGTTAACAGTCTTGAACGTCAGCCGTACCTCAAGTTGGAAGAGATCCATCCCCATCTTCATTCTAACAATGGCATTCGCTCATTCACAATGGTGTGCCTTCATTCATTAACCCGTATCCAGTTTCACCTTCCAGAATAAAAAGGAACATACTACTCTCTTTGTTTTGTCCCAGTCAGGAGGTGTATTCTAGTGGAAATAGCATTGAATGGGAGGCAAGAGGCCTGGGTGGGTGACATCGGCCAAGTCATTTACCCTCTCTGTACCTCATCGGTTGCCTCATTTATGCATGAATGAAAGCCCGTGGCCCTCCCTTCTTCCTTCCCTCCCTTGCCAGCTGGCTGGGTGGAGCAGCAACTTAAGGAAAGCACTCCTTGAGGTCAGAGATCTCTTCTACCACATCTATTGTACTGTACTCGCCCAAGCTCTTAGCCCAGGGCTCTGCACATAGTAAGCAGCATGGTCTAGTGGAAAGAGTACGAGCCTGGGAATCAGAGGACCTGGGTTCTAACCCTGGCTCTGACAACTGCTTGCTGAGTGACCTTGGGCAATTCACTTAACTTCTCTGTGCCTCAGTTCTCCTGTTCGCCCTCCTACTTAAACTGTGAGCCCCATGTGGGACAGGGACTCTGCCCAACCGAATTAACTTGTACCTACCCTGCTGCTTAGAAGTGTTTGACACAGAGTAAGTGCTTAATACCATAAAAATTAAATACCACTTATTGACTGATGGATCAATGCAAGGGATCATTACCAGAGGGAAGGAGGTCATTTTTTTTTTCCCCTCAGAGTCAAGTTGAAAACTATGCCTGGAAAGTTAGACATTGACTTTGACAAACTATCTTCAATGAAATTGGAATCTTGCTTGTTCTTTTACTGCTGTAACATCTGTTTATTCTTTGGCAGTTGATTGACCAAATAATTCGATTGGCATGAGATAACTTCACTTTGAACCCAGAGTCTATCTTCTCTGACAATTTTCCTGTAAAAACTGACCTGCCTATTTTGGATTTCATGGGTAGATGCAGGGAGCTTCAAGAATAACTCTTCTTAAAGCCATGAGGAGAAACCATCGAGATAAATTAATTCTTCAAGGTAGCCAAGAACTGACTCAAACTGCTTCAGGGAACACATTTCCATCACTCATTAATCAATGAGTATTTACTGAGTGCTTAGTGTGTGCAGGGCACTGTACTAAGCACTTGGAGCTTACTGAGGGAACTCTTGATTCCTCAGTTCCCTCCGATCTCTGCCAGCTCCACCAATTCCTATATTTTAAGTTCCAAAGTGTATGTGCATAAAAGATAAAACTAATTTTTAACTGCACTGTGTAACCTAAACTCTGAAATCTGCCCAATCCTAACCACCAGATAGGAGCAAAACTTCCCATTAAGTCTGTCCCAGAGTTCCATTTAGGAGACAGCTCAGCTGTTCTTGGTGTAGAGAAAAACGCCACAGCTTTCTTCCATTCAGAAATGGTCAAAAATTAAAGTAGATTATGCAAATAGCACACAGTCTTTCAAAATAATATACTCAAAAAAGCCCAGTCGCTTGTCTTTAAAGAAAAAGATTTCTAGGCTTACACCACCAACTGCCTAAAATCCATCATCAGTACTTGCAGAGTCACTGATGCCCTTTTAGTTTAATTACTTTTAACATTTAATTGCCCACAGCCTTAAATAGGATCTGATTAAATTTTTTAAAAAGTGAACAGAAAAAAAAATCCGATAAAAATCGGATTTCGCACATTATCCATGGGTCGCCAGGTTTGAAAAACTTGTCTTTTTTTTTGCTTTTGCTTCTGGCTCAATAACTCAGTGAGGAAACAAAAAGGCTAAAAGGTAAACAATTCCCCGCTTCCCAAACTCAACTCCTGGGAGACTTGGGGAAAGAAAAATCTCTCTCTTTGAAAAGGGATAGCAATTCATTCCTTGTAGTTCACTTCCAGCAACCACGAAGACAATACAATATTTGTTTTTCAAAATATTCAGAAGCTATTTTGACAGTCAATTAAGCAGTTTGCCTTATAATCAATGGTATTTACTGAGTTCTTACTGTGTGCAGAGCACTGTATTAAAAGTGCTTGAGAGACTACAATAAAACAGAGTTAGCGGGGGCATTCCCAGCCTACAAGGAGCTTAGAGTCTAGAGGGGGAGAAAAATATTAAAATAAATTATGTATATGTTCATAAGTATCATGGGACTGAGGGTGGAGTGAATATCTAGTCCTTAAAGTGTACAAATCCAAGGGCAAGTGTGATGCAGAAGGGAGAGGGAAAAGGAGAAATATGGGCTTAGTCAGGGAAGGCCTCTTGGAGGAGATGTGATTTTAATAAGGCTTTGAACGTGAGGAGAGTGGTCATCTGTCAAACACGGAGGGGGAGGGTGTTTCAAGCCAGAAGCATGGGTGAGGGGTGGTGGTAAGATGGACGAAATCAAGGTACAGTGAGTAGGCTGGAGTTAGGGGAGCAAAATGAGCATGTTGGGTTGTAGTAGGAAATTAGTGAAGATTGAAGGGGTCAACGTGGTTGAGTGTTTTAAAAGAAACATTAAGGAGCTTATGTTTGATAATCAGGTCAAAACTGTATGTAAAATAAGACACATCATAAAAATTCCAAAAAAAATACAGTAATATCAGAGGAATAACAGAGTAGCTAGGAAATACACCAGGTGTTGGAATAGCTGACAACTGTGGATACCAAAGAGCAAATATCCCACTGAGAAGCCTTATTTCCAATACCAAATGCATTCGTGGTTTATATTTTTTACCTTAAAACATTGTATTTCACAGAAAAATAATAAATCAAGTGCAGAATGGACTTGGGAGATGTGATTAGATGGTTATCCTGCATGGTAAAGTGGTTAAGAGTTGAACATTTCAGAGTTCAGATTAAAGGGTGCTAACTAGGAAATAAATTATACAGAGCAGAGTTGTGGCCCAGGCATTTTCTCTAGGCCAAATTCCTCATTGTTTCACTACTGAATTTGTATCACCCATTTCAAACTTTCAATAGCTTCCAAATATTTCATTAGCTATTTGCTTAGGAGTAGTTTGACAGTTTTGAAGTTTGACCTGGCTATCCTATGAGTATTTGTGATATTATTAATAATCATATTTAGTAAGCACTTACTGTGTGCAAAGCACTGTACTAAGGGCTTGGGAGAGTACAATATAAAACATCATATTGACTGCACACTACAAGCTCAGGTAGAGGGGGCTATGTTCTTATGTTTCTACAGCATGCCTACTCCCCCAAAAAGTGTTTTCCCCAGTTTGTGGAATCTCTCTGCAACTAATACTAATAATAATAATAATTGTATTTGTTTATTACTTACTATGTGCCAAGCACTGTTCTAAGTACTGGGGTAGATACAAGGTAATCAGGTTGGACACGGTCCATGTTCCACATGGGGCTCATAGTCTTAATCCCCATTTTACAGATGAGGGAACCGAGGCCCAGAGAAGTCATTTGCCCAAAGTCACACAGCAGACAAGTGGCAGAACCGGAATTAGAACTCATGTCCTCTGACTCCCAAGCCCAGGCTCTATCCACTAGACCATGCTGCTGTGATAGTGCTTCTTGGGGTTCAAAAATCATTACACTTGCTTGGTTCTCAAGGACATTTCACTCCACCCTCTCCCCACTGACGGCATTTTGGCACTGTCCAGGAAACAACAACAAAAACAACTCTCAGCAAGTGCTGGATGAGAACTGCAATCAAAATTACACACACACACAAACACACACACACACTGACAGGATCATACTCTGAACCATGAATCCTCATGGCTATGAGAAACATTACTGCTAAGACACTGCATAGTGCAGGCTGGGCTCACAAAAAGTTTAAGGATTCAAAAACATGTTTGCAGACTAGGGAATATTTTTTGTAAAGTTGAGCTAGATGCTACCCTGATTAGTCTTCTCCCCACTATCCCCCATCTCAGGCCTTAAAAAAACCACTATCTGCCCCACACTGGATACCTGGTTACATGTTCACAGTAATTATCTTTAGTATTCAGAGATAATCGATTAATAATCATCATCATAATAGTATTTGTTAAGTGTTTATTATGTGTTTTAAGCACTAGGGAAGATACAAGATAATCAGGTCAGTCACAGTTCCTGTCCCACACAAGTCTCAAAATCAAAGTAGGAGGGAGAACAGGTACTGAATCCCCATTTTACAGATGAGGTAACTGAGGCACAGAAAAGACAAGTGGCAGAGCCGGAATTAGAACCCAGGTCCTCTGACTTGCAGGCCAATGCTCTTTCCACTAGGGCACGCTGCTTCTAAGAACAAAGAACACACTGTGTGATCAGCCATCCTCCCACAAACATAATGAAGACCACTGGGCCCAAACTTCCTTCCTCATACAGATATGATGGCTTTAGTTTGCAGTTGTAACTGCCACTTTCAGTGCTTGGGATTGGTTTCAACACACTGTTTAAGCCTCATTTGCTTCCTTCAACATTTTAAGAGGGTGCCCTACAAATTCTCCAAGGAGCAAGGTACCAATAGACTCTTCCTAAGCAAAAACTTCAGAAACTGAATTTTAGCTCCTACTTAAAAATATCCTGATTCCTCCTTCCCCACCCTAGGGAGTTCTGGCTCCAAATATAGACCGTAACTCAATTCTTAGGGTGCAAGAACAAGTCAACGTGTTTATTTGAGGAATGTGTCATGTGATTAGTAATGCTTGAACGTCTAAGTTGATTTTAAAATGCCTAGGCAACAAGAGGAAAATATAAACAAAGCAAGACAATGTAAAAGAACTTCACTAAAAGATTCACTAAGTTTGGGATCAGGTTTTTCAAATATGGATTTGATATTTTCACCACTGTGGGTATTTTCACACACTCTATGGGCCCGCCCTACTTGGGTGAATTGTGACTTGGCAAATATTCAGACCTCAACTCCATAATATTTTCTTAAGCATGCCAAAGACAGCATTTTAACATAAAATAATCTGAGCACCATCATAATATTATGAATTATATCTATCAATCGTTAAAGTGACCAAGTTTGAAACGGAACAGCTTAAACTCAAAGAGAAATCTCAAATGAGAACAATGACTCTTTATTCTTGCTCACTCAGAGATAAATTTGAACAGACATACCTAAAAATACAGAGTTAGAGACCAAGAGACAGAGACGAGAAGAAACAACCCAAAGACAAACAAAGACAGAGAGGTGGGAAGTGAAATGGAGACAGAAGTAAAATAACTGACACCGACAGAAGTATATCAATCTAGAGACAGTCATATCACACATCCAGTTAAAAGCTTGTCTTTTGATTAGTCTCATCCTAATTAATTTGTGTACACGAGTCTAAGAGTTTGTTAAGGAGGTGAAACATGTCTTGCAGTATAGTTGAATAGTCTCCAGCCATTGTGATATCCCCAACTTGGCAATTCCCTGACCTCAGTAATAGAACTAGTCCATTCTATTAGATATCTTACTGGTGCATCAGAATGACAGCATGGTTCTTTATAGATTATGGGAGGAGGGTTGGAGGTAGAAGAAGTAGGGGAGGAAAGAACATAGATGATGTATCTGTTTACTGGACTGAGGAGACAGAACACCATACTGTTCTGACCACTCCTGCAAAGCAGCACTTGTGCAAATGTTGGTGTTTGTTTCTTTTAAATTTTAGTGGTTGGTTGTTTCTAGTGAGGGCAAGAGGGCTGTCTTCAATTCAGTTTTCTTTGCATATCCCCAAGTGCAAGGACAATGTAACACTCAATAGCTGATGATGGGCCAAGTTGGAAAACTTTCTGATTTGCCAATCTGTCTTTTTCCCCCAGCCTATTTGGCTACTCGGGGAGATTCCTTCATGATCACAAAACTTAGGGGTGCAAAATAAGCTTGCTATCCAAGAGCTTCAACCATGACCACTCTGCTTAACCAATGTCCCTGCCAGTGCAGGAATGAAAAGAGCATCACTGATCTTTAGCCCTGGGTCAAGGGGTGGCTACAAAAATGAGCTTTTGTTCCCAAAAAGGGAGTGATGAGGTTTTAAAAAGATGAGGAGATGAAGATATATTTAAGGATGTATCTTTGGAACTTTGATTTCACCTAAAAGATGCTAAGATGAACAGGCCAGAATAGAAGAGACAGTAAAAGCCTGTTGGTGTAGCTGGGAATATTAAATGGCTCAGGCAAAGGTGACAAATTTACCCAAGCTGTTCACATGGAAGGTAACATCCAACATGAAAATTTCTGTTTGGGCAAGACATTGTTTAAAAATTATAGTGCAGAAAAATACAGGCAGGCCTCGGGCTTAAGCCACGATTGGTTACTGCCAACTGCATCTTAGGGGAAATGTTGGCGGTCAGAGCCAATCTTCTCATAGGGATAATGTTACAAATGGGAGACTGGCTCTAGAACCGAGGATGGACATCATCTTTTTAATCAAACTTACCCATGTTCCCAAAGATCATTACTATTACGGTATTTGTTAAGCGCTTACTATGTGCCAGACACTGGATAGACACAAATTAAGCAGGTTGGACACAGTCCCGGGCTCACAGTCTAATAGAAAGGGAGCACAGGCATTGAACCTCCATTTTAAAGATGAAGGAAACCGAGGGCCAGAGAAGTGAAGTGACTTGCCCAAGATCACAGCAGGCAAGAGGCAGAGCGGGCAATAGAACCCAGGTCCTGACTGCCAGACCTGTGCTCTCTCCACTAGGCAGTGCTGCTTCTCTCTTATGGATAATATAGTTACATTAAATTTACATTGAGGCAGAAAGGTACAACAACAGGATAACCAACTTTGCCTTCATTGGACATGTCAACCAATTGACATCTAGTTTGATATTGGACAGTCCAGTTTTCAACTGGTCTGTTCCCTGCCTTGCACTCCTATGCCACCAGACATCTTTCTTCCCAGTATTTTTATTCTCAGGGTCCCTCTGCCTTGGCTCTTGCCACCCGGTTCCACAGCTCAGAAGCAATGACTGTATTCCCGGGGTTCTGGGAATGGTTCTGGAGCAAAGGGTGCAGGGTTCTTTTTGCCCACCACCCCCCAAGAAAGCTTCTGGGGAAGCATTGTGTAGATTTGGGGGTACTCTGGCAAAGTACCGCATGCAACATCACATGCATCTGGGTGTCCACTATACACCCTAGTGTCGACCTTTCCTGGTGAGTCTCCCTAGCCATCTGGTAACCCAAACCCCCACCCTCTTTAAACTTTCCCTCCCGGCCTTTCCCCTCACCCCCAACATTGCAGCTTTTAAAATAGTTTCTCCATAGTTTCTCCTGGCCAAATCCATCCCTGTACCCTTAAGACCACCAGCCCAACATTCCCTGGTCTCTCCCCTTTCCTCCCCTGCCAGGCAATGCTTTGAGGGTTGTTTTTGTTTTGTTTATTAAAATAGAGAATATACATGTCTCACAGCCAGATTGGTCCCTTCCCAAGGTACAGCCCCCCACCCCCATCCCACTCCCCTGCAGGGACTGACTGCCTCAGCCACAGGGATTGGGCAGAACTGACCTGAGCAGGGGAGAAGACCGGGAAGACGACCATCACCGCCCTCCCTCTTCCCCATCCCGTTCCGACCCAAGGCTGTGTTGTTTCCGGGGCTGCAAGCAGAGAGGGTGGAAAGGGGTGGGTGGAGAGGTGGGTGGCAGTGGTCATTCTTCTCTCAGGCCTCCTCCCCTGGCCTGTCTGGCTTGGCCCTTTCCTCGTTGCTGTGGTGATCCTGGCAGGGAGTGGGCATGGGGAGAGGAAGGAGGGGGCTGCAGTGAGGGAAGGAGCCAACCCAGTCACTTGAAAAAAACCAAACAAAAAAAACCCACCCTACCCACCAGTGCCGGGCAGGGGGAAAGCTTATGGAGGAGCAGAGGGGAGTGCAGGGTTACCTGGTCGCCAGGTGGAGTCACCAGGGAGGGTCGACACATCCATCTTACCTCAGATGAAGTACTGTCCCGTAGGTGGTAAACGGAGCTAGTGCCATAAGGGAGGCTAGTGTTGATAAGTCGAAACCGACGTGTTGTAAAGCTGAAATGGTGTAAATTTAGAAATGCCGTAAGTGCCGTTTATCGTAACTCGAAACATTTTAAGCCGAGGACTGCCTGTACATAATTACATGTTTGTCACCCTTGATTTTTCACTCATAGATGAATGAATGAGTGCCTCTGTTGAGCTCTGTACAGAGCAGTGTGCATACGTCTAGATGTACTTCAGAGAAGCAGCGTGGCTCAGTGGAAAGAGCACGGGCTTTGGAGTCAGGGCTCATGAGTTCGAATCCCAGCTCTGCCACTTGTCGGCTGTGTGACTGTGGGCAAGTCACTTAACTTCTCTGTGCCTCAGTTCCCTCATCTGTAAAATGGGGATTAAGACTGTGAGCCCCATGTGGGACAACCTGATTCCCCTATGTCTACCCCAGCGCTTAGAACAGTGCTCGGCACATAGTAAGCGCTTAGCAAATACCAACATTATGTACTTAACACACAGAGGATTGGATATGTTTTCTTGGCTTGTAATAGATTTAGAGAGCCTTCATATTTCCCACAAACCACGTATGGGTTGAAATAGGGAAGAATCTATACGTGGCCCCATGGACAATATATGAAGACTTTCATATAACTGTAACAGGCAGTCAGGGTTTGCAAGTCATAAGTCTCTTTGTATCAGTGTGTATGTATATATATATATGTATATACACATACACACACACACACACTCTTGAACCCCAAGAATTCAATACTGCTTTTACAGACCTTCCCAAAGCATTCAACTTCCCTGAGAATTTTCCAAGATCCTAAAGTTATTCCACGGTGCTATAGCCAGTCCAGAACTGAATACACACACACACACACACACATATACATATACATAAACACACGCACACCAAATACAGTCATACCTGAGCTACCTCTTTTAGGAATTTATTTTTAGGAATTTATTCACTTTACAGTTTGCATCTTGTCTAACAAAACTGGAGATAAAAATCACATCCATGCCAGACCATCCAAGCTTGCTCCTTCCTACCATCAGTCTGGCCCAATCCCCACACTGCAACCCACTCAAGTGCCACTCTAAATGTGGTAAGTGACACATGAAGGAGGAAAAATGTGTTTGTCTAATGCTGAGAGGCCATCCGACGCCAAATCACAGCACATTAAGAAACTCTTTTTTTGCCCTCACTCAAGATCTGCTGCATTTTCTGTTGACTGACAATTGAGAAGTAACAAGAACTTACTGAGTGCCCACAAGGGTCATAGCACTTCTCTCTTTTGGTGCTTCATGGTCACAAAATCATTTGCATTTTTATCAGTTATGTGTCACCACAACCTGGCAGAGAGGCCTGGGTTATTATTTCCATTATACATTTGGAGAAGCACTTACATGACAACAAAACTAGGCAGACTTTGATTTATAAATCCCTTCAGAGTGGCCAAATGAACTAGAATTCTTGTACATGTCAGACTAAATTATTCCATGTTTTATCACTATGAGAAAACTTTCTCCAAATGATGCCAAATTGAAGAGAGGGTTCATTTATCCTCAATGTGCACAGCTACAATTCCTATTTGAAGTTGACCCCTGTGATACTTAGGCCAGTGAGTTATGAGATTTCATGTTTCTACAGCAACGAACCCCTCTTACACCTGACCTGCCTTAAATTAAGTCACAGGCATCTCTTCCACTTCAGGGTTTGAATGGTGGAGAACTGGAGGAAGAGGGAGCTCATGGCTACCAAGAGAAGGATCTGAGGGGGGGGGGTTTCCCCCCCATTTAAACAACGAGCTAACATAGGAGTTTAGGAAAAAAAATATTTCCCCGGATTAGACTGTGAGCCTGTCACTGGGGCAGGGGTTGTCTGTATCTGTTGCTGAATTGTCCATTCCAAGCACTTAGTACAGTGCTCTGCACATAGTAAGCGCTCAATAAATACTATTGAATGAAATATTTGGCTGATTTGTCTCCTATCAGAACACAAACTTGGGAGAAGGGCGGCATATCTGTTAAAGTCTAGTCTGGGGACATTTGGAGAGGTAAAATACTGCATTTTATAATCTCCTGAAAATAGTCTGAAACCACATCTGGTAATACGGCATTTTGTAACATCCCCAACATCAATAACGATCACTTACGAATGAGGTGTAACAGCTATGAAATTGTTACCCTCTCTACACTCCAACTATTAATAGTCATTTTCTCATCTCTGATCTTGAGGGAGATTTTTTAAGTGCTTTCCACATATGATGCGGATGTACCTCGCCGGATTTAATAGCTAGGAGAAGTCTGGTTCTACCAAAAAAAAAAAAAGTAAAGGTGAGCTCCCCCACACTATAAGCTCCTGGTGGTCAGAGAACGTGCTTACCAACTCTCTTGTATTGGACTCTCCCAAGCGCTTAGTACAGTGCTCTGCGCACAGTAAGCGCTCAATAAATACCATCGATTGAATGAAAGGAGGAGCAGAGTTGAGCCTCTAGTAAGGTAGGAAACAGAGGGGGCCGCTACGTGGACATGGCAGTTTCCACAAATTAGGATTACGTGCGAATGGGACGGATTCAGAAGGAAAACACTAACTCCGAGTCAACTTTTAGTTGTCTGAGATCGACCAAGCTTCCTGATATTTATACTGCTTCATACTTACGCTTCGTCAGGCTTTCCGTCTCTGCAGAGGGTTTTTGTTTGCGCTCTCTCTCAGACTTAACTCACTGGGGCAGGGATCACAACTGCTAACTCTACTGTAACTCTCCCAAGGGTAAGGGATTCCGCACCCGCTAAGTGCTCCGTAAATATTACCGATTGTCTACTAATTGGAGAGGAAGGGAGATTTCCAGTAAGTTAGGGTTGGGCGGAAGAGCCCCGGAAAGCCGGCAGGACGGCTTGAATTAAGCACACCTGCGCGGCTTCCTTGTAATGGCATTCCCTTCCCCAGGTCTTTCGGTTTCACTTATTGCATCAGGCATCCACCCCCCGCCGGGAAAGTGTTCTCAAAGACAGAAACGCTGAAGTTTCGGAAGCTGCCTGGAAAGGCAACTCTTTCTCTTGCAAAGCAGCCGGGGCGATGGCACGAGGTGGGCAGGGCTCAAGACATCAAAAGCGGTTCTGCGCTCAGACCCTTGTGGGTTGAGCACTTTGAACCTAAGGGAGATCGGGGCGGCAGAGAGACTCTTCCGAAGAAACGCGGAGGAAGAGAGAGGGAGAGAGACAGAAGAGGAGGGAGAGAGGCAGGGGTCCTGCACCCCTTTGGACGCCCCCCGAACACGTGTCAGAGTTGCGGACGGATGCAGCGTGACTTCCCGGGACGAACCCCCGTGGCCGGGAAAGAGCGGGGAGGATCTCTGGCCAAGGTGGGGAGAAGAGCGGGGGGAAGAAGGTGTCCCCCTTAAACGGGCCAACTGGCGCGCACTCTCGAGTCTTGGACTCTTCGCTCAGTTCCCCGGGGACGCAAACTCTGCGCTCCTGGCAGATGCGCGGGGAACGGAGAAACTTTGGGAGTGGGAAGGTTGGGACAGGGGGTGGGGGAGCGGGACGGGGAGGGGGAAGACTCGTCTCCCCCTCCCCCTCCCTTTCCTTACCTGGGGATGTACTTGGCTTCCTCTCCGAGCCGGGCCTGGAAGTCCTGCCACGCCTGCCCGAGGCCCTCCGGGCCCCCCGAGGCCTCCCCAGCCGTCGCCTCCTTCTCCTCCTCTTCGTAATAGCCCTCCGCTTCTTCCTCCCTGTCCTCCTCCTCGTCGCCCAGCTGCGGGCCGCCGACGATTCCCAGCCCGCGTTCTAGCACCCCGCGCCGCAGCTCAAGCCGCCGCCGCAGGTCAAGCCGCCGCCCGCGGTTGGCGCCGCGGAAGCCCCGGACGAACTCTTGGAAGGTGATGGCCCCGTCCCGGTCCGCGTCGAGCCGCTGGAAGATCGTCTCCGCATCGGCCGGCTGCACCTGCAGCTCGGCGCACAGCGAGCCGAACTCCTCGCGCTCCAGCCGGCCCGACCGGTTGGCGTCGCAAGCGGCGAAGAGGGAGCGGAGCCGGGCCAGCTCCTCCCGCTCCGCGTCCGCCTCCATCCCTGACCGGCCGAGGAGAAGGAGGAGGAGGAGGAAACGGCTTTGCCCCGGTGGCGGAGGAGGAGGAGGAGGAGGAGGAGACGGCTTTGCCCCGGTGGCGGAGGAGGAAATGCCTCCCGCAACTTAGGAAGAGTTAGGGCAAAGAGGCGACGGCGCCTAGTTGGGGAGATTTCGCTGTTGGTTGCTGCGGGCTGCAGCTCGGGCCGGTCCGACAAGAGGCACCTGTGCCTCCTGCGGTTCGGACTCCGAAACTCCTCCCGCCGGCGGAGCCTCCGCTTTTCTTGTCTGCTCGGCTCGCCCCGCCTCCACCTGTCGCGCCCCTGGCTCCGCCCCTCCCCGGGGGAGGTGTGCGGGGGCGGTCAGGAGTTGAGCCCCACTTTGCGGGCTCCGGACGGAGCCGCCTCCCTGTTTCGCGGCGTTGAGCTTGAGCGCAGCGCTCAGTGCGCACGGTCCTTCGCCGGGATCGCGCTGCCCTGGCGAAGGCAACGAGAAAAGACAAATCCACACCAGCATCGGCGCTTCCTGGGACTGATACTAGTCCCCCGTCCCCGTCCCCCCACCTGTAAAACGAGGAACACACTAGGATTTTGTGGATTGCCCTCCGCCCTAGTCGTTCCCGAATCCTGGACTGTGGTTTCCTATCCCCCTCTCTCACCCGCCACACCTCGCACCTAGTTTTTTCCAGGCCCGGGACGCTTCTGCGACTTGCCCCAACCCCGTTTCCGTCCCGCATTTTACTTATGCTCTCATCACCGGGAGGAGGGAGGGGGGTTCCGAACGAATGCAAGGAAACTTTCACCGGGAGAGTGGTGCAGAAGTCGTGACCACTATAAATCGTGCAGGCTGAAAACATCAGTAGGTGCCGGGGGGTTGGAAAAATCATGGCTAAGTGATCCAGAAGGGGTAACTGGAGGGAAAGTGAGGTAGGAAGACCGGGAATGTGTCTACCAACTCTCGGCATACGGTGCTTAATACAGGGCTTGGAGCAGTGTAAGCGCTTAACAAATAGCACTATTTCCATCATTGCCAGATATCCAAATAACGGCTGTACGGGGAGGGCTGGACGCGGTCCGACAGAGCCTCGGTTAATGTTGCAACCCGGCTGCAGACTGGGAGTCGGTTGCAGAGAGACCGGCACGACGCACCGCTATTAAGAAAAGAGTGGCTCTCGTTGATCAAAAGTTTCTTGAAGAACGAGAGGCAAGGAGGAAAAAGCGAAAACAGCACCAGGCTCTACAAATGTTAAACGTAACGACACAACAAGGGACGGCCTTTCTGTGGACACAATGTGATCGAGATCGAGGGTCTCACATTGGCCTTTTCAGCCACACGCTCGCTCGTAGGTGAATTTCACCCTCAGCGCTGTATTCTTTGACTAAGGACAACACTATATTGTTCTCTCAGGAGACTCAATTTCCAACCACTCTGATTTCTTTCATGCTAAAATTACGTAGGAGTATGAGCTGGCAAATTGTCCTTGAAGTTGTATCTTCAAAGGTGTAAGGTTCCATCCAAACATTTGAATAAATCGTATTTCTTTGAATTTACCCAGTTGGTGTGAGAGCCTTCGACAATGACAATGTTCACGGTATAATTGCTATTGATAATTTCCATGCATAAATTTGGCAGGAAAAGTACAAGAGCTTTTTCATTGGAGGATTCTGCAGTGTTCTCTACAGCCATCCAGCATTTTAATTACTAAGTGAAAGTAGCTCTTTAAACCTGGATAAATGATAGTGCATTGAAAATTAATTTCCTAGTTAACGCGATTTAAATTGCTTAATCATTAATTGTCTAAATAAGTGTTGGGGGTGCATATTCTCTGGTCATTTTAGAAACAGATTTAATTTTTCTTTATAATTCATGAAGTGGTTAATGTGGAATCTCTTTTTTAGTCAGACGATACACACATGCCACCAAATCTGTGAGCACTGCCATAAATAACATTGTCTCTACTGCAATGGAAATGACCAGTGGGTATTTACTTTTGTCATAACACATAATAGTAGTAGTTTGTGCTAGGTGCTTACTGTGTGCAAAGCACTGTACTAAGCATTGGAACACGAGTACAAGATTAATCCTCCTAAACGTGTGTGTGTGTGTGTGTGTGTGTGTGTGATTGTTGCAGGGCCAAAAATTCTTCCTCCACCTTGCTTCTTCCAGAGAATGGACTGGGGCTAGTCTGCTCATCTGAACTGAGCAGTTTAAGCCCTTCATCTCCTTCAGAGCCTTTATTAATTACCCACTTGCTCTTTATCAGTCTCCTGTTTCACTCCGACCCGACTGCCCCTTCTTCTGGGTGCTTGGGTTGTAAGTGCGTGTTCCAACAAAGGCCATTAGGGTTCTTAATGGCTTTACATCCCAGCCTCTCCTGGCATGTTATGGAGCCAGAAAGCCGACAACCTTTAAAATGGGGAAAAACCAAACTCGTTGTATAAAACAGCGAATAACAAAATTCACTGTATTCTGAGGCAACACTGCTCCTATACTCCCCTCTGTCTGCTCCCCTCTGTCTGCTAAGACACATTTGCCTTTTCAAAGGGCTGAGCCAACAGGGTGTCAGAACAGTCAAAGAAATAGCCGGGATTTGGGCCCCGGGGAATAACATATTAGAAGATGAAGCAGTGTGGCCGACTGGTAAGAGCACTGGCCTGGGAGTCAGTCAGAAGACCTGGTTTCTAGCTCTGGTTCTGCCACTTGTTTGCTGTGTGACCCTGGGCAAGTCACTTCAGTTCTCTGTAGCTCAGTTTCCTCATCTGTAAAATGAGGCCTAAATCCTCCTCCCTCCAACTTAGACTGTGAACCCCATGTCGGAGAGGGTCTGTGTGCAACCTGATTAACTTGCATCTATCCCGGTGCTTAGAACAGTGCTCGGCACATATTAATGCTTAATAAATGCCATTGAGAAAAAATAGAATCAACCAGTTTAGCTATTACCAGCTGGGGATTTCCTGGCCAACCTCCTTTTAAAGTGAAGGGGTGGGTTAATGGGAAGCTTCCCTCTTGCAGGTTATGTATATATTGCCTTTCTCTTCCTGATCTGAGACCCAAGAAGAAGAACTCCTGGCACCAGGAATGCCTTTCCATACTGCTAAAAGCAGAGCAACCATGAAGTCAGTAGTGGGTTAATGGGAAGCTTTCCTCTTGCAGGTTATGTATATATTGCCTTTCTCTTCCTGATCTGAGACCCAAGAAGAAGAACTCCTGGCACCAGGAATGTCTTTCCATACTGCTAAAAGCAGAGCAACCATGAAGTCAGTAGTGCAAAGTTCCAGCCCTTGGCCACCATTTTTCCAATTCCAGAGACAGAGGAAGGAAGTGGAAGAAAGGAGGCAGTACAGCCTACTGGAAAGACCAGTCAATAGTATTTATTGATCACTTACTTTGTGCAGGGCAGTATACTTAGCACTGGGGAGAGTACAACAGAGTGGGTAGACACACTCCTTGCCCTCTACCTTACAATGTAGTGGGGAGATAGACATTAAAATTAATTATAGATAAAGGACATGGCAGGGTATAAGGATGTGGACATAAGTGCTGGGGTTGATGGCAAGGTGTTCAAGGGCTATGGACCCAGTTGCCTAGATGAAACAGAAGGGAGGGAGTATAAGGTTAGTGGAGGAGATATGATTTTAGGAGGGCTTTGAAGGTGACGAGAGTCACTCAATCAATTGATCATATTTATTGAGTGCTTACTGTGTGCAGCTCTCCTATGAATCGACGCCTTATTGTGGCAGGAGAGTTTGCACCCGCTGATGAAGCTTAGAGCTATACCATATAGAGTTACCCATAATGGAAAGGTCTAACCCAAAGCGTCAGACAAAGTTGATTCCCCTGTGCTGGGCAGCAGCGGCATGGGAACAAGTCAAAGGTGGATGATCAAGTGAATAAAATGCAAATCAAAGACAACGGCAGAGACTCCAGTTTTTAACTGCACAGACACTAACCATTTCCATATCTTTACCAAGAAAACACATAACCAGAATGCGACTTTATGGCAGAAGGTGGGATCTTCTGGAGAGGGTGTGTCCACGGCGTCACTATGGATCAGAAAAGATCTGACGGCTTTTGAAGAAGCACTGTAATGATAATAATGTTGGTATTTGTTAAGCACTTACTATGTGCAGAGCACTGTTCTAAGCGTTGGGGTAGATACAGGGTAATCAGGCTGTCCCACGTGAGGCTCATAGTCTTAATCCCCATTTTACAGATGAAGTAACTGAGGCACAGAGAAGTTAAGTGACTTGCCCACAGTCACACAGCTGCCAAGTGGCAGAGCTGGGTTTCGAACCCATGACCTCTGACTCCCAAGCCCGTGCTCTTTCCACTGAGCCACGCTGCTTCTCATACTGTGCGGAGCACTGTACTAAGTGCTTGGGAGAGTACAACATAACACTATATCTGAGTCGGTAGACACATTCCCTTCCCACAACACACTTAGTCTAGAGTGGGATATGGACATTAATATAAATAAATACAGATTTCAGCCACCTTCAGCCACCTTTGGGTGAAACAAAAGTGCTGTTGGGCTGAGGGAAGGGTGAATGAAGGGAGTAAGTTAGGGTGACGCAGAAGGGAGAGGGAGTGGGTAATGAGGGAAGGCCTCTTGGAAGAGATGTGCCTTCAATAGGCTTTGAAGATGGGGAGAGTCATTGTCTGTCAGATATGAAGAGGGAAGGTGTTCCAGGCCAGAGGCCGGACATGGACGAGAGGTTGGCAGCAAGATAGATGAGATCAAGGTACAGTGAGTAGGTAGGCATTAGAGGAATGAAGTGTGTGGGCTGGGTTGGAGTAGGGGAGTAGCAAGGTGAGGTAGGAGGGGTCAAGATGATTGAATGCTTTAAAGCCAGTGATAAGGAGCTTCTATTTGATGCAGAGGTTCTTGAGGAGCGGGGTGACATGTCCTGAACATTTTTGTAGAAAAATGATCCGGGCAGCAGTTTGGACTGGAGTAGGAAGAGACAGGAGGAAGGGAGGTCAGCAAGGAGGCTGCTACAGTAATCAAGGTGGGATCAATCAATCGATCAATAGTATTTATTGAGTACTTACTATGTGCAGAGCACTGAACTAGGAGAAGTGCTTGGATTAACATGGGAGCAGTTTGGATGGAGAGGAAATGGTGGATTTTAGGGATGTTGTGAAGGTCGAACCAACAGAATTTAGCAATAGATTGAATATGTGGGTTGAATGAGAGAGATGAGTTGAAGACAACACTGAGTTTATAAGCTTGTGAGACAAAAAGGATGGTGGTGCTGTCTTCAGTGATGAGGAAATCAGGGGGTGGACAGGGTATGGGTGGGAAGACAAAGAGTTCTGTTTTGAACACGTTAAGTTTGAGCTATCAGCAGGACATCCAAGTAGAGATGTCTTGAAGATAAGAGGAAATGTGAGACTGCAGAGAGGGAGAGAGATCAAGGCTGCAGGTGTGGATTTGAGAATCATCCACATAGAGGTGGTAGTTGAAGCCATGTGAGCGAATGTGTTCTCCAAGGGAGTGGGTGTAGATGGAGAATAGAAGGGGACCCTGAATGTAACCTTGAGAGTGGTGTTCAGTTGGAAACAAAGCAATGAAAGGAGCGGGAGTTCCATTTTGGTAGGAGGATATGAGCAAGAGGTCAATGGTGAGAGAAATGAGATCAAGGCACAGTGATTGGTTTGGTGCTAGAGAAACAAAGTGTGTGGGCTGGGTTGCATTGTGAGAGGATTGAGGCTAGGTAGGATGGGGGGAACTGATCGAGTGCGTTAAAGCCAAGGGTGAGGTGTTTTTGTTTGATGCGGAGATCGATGGGCAACCACTGGATGTTTCTGAAGTGTAGGGAGACATGAAATTGAGAGTCCAGAAGGCCTAGGTTCTGATCCTAGTTCTACCACTGGCCTTCTGTGTAATCTTGGACATGTCATTTAACTTCTCTGTCTCAGTTTCCCAATCTGTAAAATGGGGTTAAAATACCTGCTCTCCAATCAGTGATATTTATTGAGCTTTTACTGTGTACAGAACACTGTACTGAGCACTTGGGAGAGTACGATTCAATAGAGTTGATAGACACGATCCGTCTCCTTCCCTCCCCCTTAGACTGTGAGCCTTCCATGAGCTCCGCATCTGTGGAACTGAGACAGCTGATTGTGTTAATAATAATTCATGCTTAGAATTCCTTAACTCCCATTCTCTCCTAGACCCCCTCCAATCTGGTTTCCGTCCCCTCCACTCTACCGAGACTGCTCTCTCTAAGGTAACCCATGACCTCCTTCTTGCCAAATCCAATGGCTCCTACTCCATTCTAATCCTCCTTGACCTCTCTGCTGCCTTTGACACTGTCGACCATCCCCACCTCCTCCATACCTTATCTCACCTTGGCTTCACGGACTCCGTCCTCTCCCGGTTCTCCTCTTACCTCTCTGGCCGGTCATTCTCGGTCTCCTTCGCCGGCGCCTCCTCCCCCTCCCATCCTTTAACTGTTGGAGTTCCTCAAGGGTCAGTTCTTGGCCCTCTTCTGTTCTCCATTTACACTCACTCCCTCGGTGAACTCATTCGCTCTCACGGCTTTGACTACCATCTCTACGCAGATGACACGCAGATCTACATCTCCGCCCCTGTCCTCTCCCCCTCCCTTCGGGCTCGCATCTCCTCCCGCCTCCGGGACGTCTCCACCTGGATGTCGGCCCGCCACCTAAAACTCAACATGAGCAAGACTGAGCTCCTCGTCTTCCCTCCCAAGCCCGGTCCTCTCCCAGACTTCTCTATCACCGTGGATGGCACGACCATCCTTCCCGTCTCTCGGGCCTGCGATCTCGGTGTCATCCTTGACTCGTCTCTCTCGTTCACCCTACGCATCCTATCCGTTACCGAGACTTGCCGGTTTCACCTTTACAATATCGCCCAGATCCGCCCTTTCCTCTCCACCCAAACGGCTACCTTACTGCTACGGGCTCTCGTCATATCCCGGCTAGACTACTGTGTCAGCCTTCTCTCTGACCTCCCTTCCTCCTCTCTCGCCCCACTCCAGTCTATTCTTCACTCCGCCGCCCGGCTCATCTTCCCGCAGAAATGATCTGGGCATGTCACTCCCCTTCTTAAACAACTCCAGTGGTTGCCTATCAACCTCCGCTCCAAACAAAAACTCCTCACTCTAGGCTTCAAGGCTCTCCATCACCTTGCCCCTTCCTACCTCTCCTCCCTTCTCTCTTTCTACCGCCCACCCCGCACGCTCCGCTTCTCTGCTGCCCATCTCCTCACCGTCCCTCAGTCTCGCCCATCCCGCCATCGACCCCCGGGCCGCGTCCTCCCGCGGTCCCGGAACGCTCTCCCTCCTCACCTCCGCCAAACTGATTCTCTTCCCCTCTTCGAAACCCTACTTAAAACTCACCTCCTCCAAGAGGCCTTCCCAGACTGAGCTCCTCTTCTCCCTCTACTCCCTCTACCACCCCCCTTCACCTCTCCGCAGCTAAACCCTCTTTTCCCCCTTTCCCTCTGCTCCTCCCCCCTCCCTTCCCATCCCCTCAGCACTGTACTCGTCCGCTCAACTGTATATATTTCCATTACCCTATTTATTTTGTTAATGAAATGTACATCGCCTTGATTCTATTTAGTTGCCATTGTTTTTATGAGATGTTCTTCCCCTTGACTCTATTTATCGCCATTGTTCTCGTCTGTCCGTCTGCCTCGATTAGACTGTAAGCCTGTCAAACGGCAGGGACTGTCTCTATCTGTTGCCGACCTGTTCATTCCAAGCGCTTAGTACAGTGCTCTGCACATAGTAAGCGCTCAATAAATACTATTGAATGAATGAATAATAATTGTGTTTGTTAAGCACTTCCTTTGTGCCAGGCACTATACTAAACACTGGGGTGGATACAAGCAAATTGAGTTGAATACAGTCCCTGTCCCACATGGGGCATCCAGCCTCAATCCCCATTTTACAGATGAGGGAACTGAGGCACAGAGAAGTGAAGTGACTTGACCAAGGTCACACAGTAGACAAGTGGCAGAACTGGGATTAGAACCCATGACCTTTTGACTCCCAGGTCAGAGCTGCATCCATTATGCCATGCTGCTTCCCTATTATGTAGTAATTGGTACATCAATCCATGGTATTTGAGTGCTTACTGTATGCTGAGTACTGTACTAAGCGCTTGGGCGAGTATGATACAACAGATTTAGTGGACCGGATCCCTGCCCATAATAAGCTTACAGTCTAGAGGGGGAGACAAATATTAATATAAGTAATTTCTAATATATAATTTAAAGATATGAACAGCATGGCTTAGTAGTGTATAGAGCCCGGGCCTGGGAATCAGAAGGTCATGGGTTCTAATCCTGGCTCCACCCCACATCTGCTGTGTAACCTTGGGGAAGGCACTTCACTTCTCTGGGCCTCAGTTCCCTCATCTGTAAAATGGGGATTAAGAGTACGGGCCCTAAGTGGGACAGGGACTGTGTCCAACCTGACTACCTTGTATCTACCCTAGCATTTAGTACAGTGTTTGGCACATAGTTAGCACTTAATAAATACCATAAGTGTTGTGGGGGATGTATGTGGGGGGGGTGAATATCAAATGTCCAAAGGTCACAGAAGCCAGTGCATAATGGTAAGTACATAGCATGTAATAAGTACTTCATAAATACTATTTCAACTTGTTGAAAGCCTGGGGCATCTGTGGGGCAGGATCTCAACCCTAGGTCCCTAGGTAGGTTCGAATCCTGCCAGGGCTCTGCAGCAAAGGAATTCATCCTTTGCCCTTAGACCCCAGCATCCTACACCAAGATGCAGCGTGAGAAGCAAGATGAGAAGCAGCATGGCCTAGTGGAAAAAGCCCAAGCCCGGGAGCCAGAAGGACCTGTGTTCTAAGCCCTACTCCACCACTTGTTTGCTGTGTGGCCTTGGGCAAGTCATGTGCAGGGAACGATATCCACCAACTTTATTATACCGCACTCTCCCAAAAGGTTAGTATAGTGCTCTGCACACCGTAAATGCTCAATAAATATGATTGACTGACTTCATTTCTCTGTGTCTCAGTCACCTCATCTGAAAATAGAGATTGAGACTGTAAACCCCATGTGGGACATGGACTGTGTCCTACCTGATTAGCTTGCATCTACCCCAGGCTTGGTACAGAGTAAGCGCATAACAGATACTATAAAAAATTTCATTTGAAAGATGGACAGATACAGGAAGTCAACAATTGATGTCATTTCTAGTTACGGCAAACAGCACTTACACTGTTGAAAAATTTCAGCTCTCGTACAAATTGGTTCCGATGTTACAGCACTAAGCTCATTTTTGGTACTAGCTTGTGGGGTCACAGGGTGTCCCTGTCGATCCCACTGCCCTCTCTAGCCATCACCCCCTCTCCCTCCTACCGTTCCTATCCAAATTCTTGAACTGGGTTGTACCCACCCACTTCCTTCCTTTCCTTTCCACCAACTCTTTTTGGCCTGCTTCAATCAGGTTTTCGACCCCATCATTCCACTGAAACTGCACTATCCCAACACCAATATCAAACAACCTCTAGACTGTAAGCTTGTTGTGGGCAGGGAATGTGTCTGTTATTCAGTCATTCATTCAGTCATATTTATTGAGCACTTACTGTTTGCAGAGCACTATGCTAATCACTGGGGAGAGTACAATACAACAGTAAACAGACACGGGGGCAGGGGAGGGGGAGACAGACATTAATATAAATAAATTACATAAATTACAGATATGTACATAAATGTTATAAGGCCGGGAGAGGGGAAGAACAAAGGGAGTAAGTCAGGGTGACGTAGAAGGGAGTAGGAGAAGAGGAAAAGGGGGCTTAGTCAGGGAAGACCTCTTGGAAATGCCTTCAATAAGGCTTTGAAGAGGGGGAGAGTAATTGTCGGATTTGAGGAGGGAGGGTGTTCCAGGGCAGAGGCAGGACGTAGCCCAGGAATGGGCGGTGAGTCAGGCGAGATCGAGGCACAGTGAGAAGGTTAGCACTAGAGGAGCAAAGTGTGAAGGCTGGGTTGTAGTAGGAGAGTAGTGAGGTGAGGTAGGAGGGGGCAAGGTGATGGACTGCTTTAAAGCCAATGGTGAGGAGTTTTTGTTTGATGCAGAGGTGGATGGGCAACCACTGACGTTTCTTGAGGAGTGGGGACACAAGCTCAGAACATTTTTGAAGGAAAAAGATCCAGGCAGCAGAGCGGTGTGTGGACTGGAGTGGGGAGAGACAGGACACAGGGAGGTCAGCAAGGAGACTGATGCAGTAATAATAATTGTGCTATTTGTTAAGCACTTACTATGTGCCAGCCACTGTACTAAGTGCTGGGGTGGATACAAGCAAATCGGGTTGGACACAGTCTCAATCCTCATTTTACAGATGAGGTAACTGAGGCCCAGAGAAGTGAAGTGACTTGCCCAAGGTCACACAGCAGACACGTGGCCAAGCCAGGATGAGAATCCATGACCTTCTGACTCCCAGGCCCGTGCTCTATCCACTACGCAACACTGCCTCTATCTAGGCGGAATAGAATGAGTGATTGTAGTAACATGGAAGCAATTTGGATGGCAAGGAAAGGGCAGATTTTAGCAATCTTGTGAAGGTGGGACTGATAGGATTTAGTGATGGATTGAATATGTGGGTTGAACGATAGAGGTGACTCGAGGATAATACCAAAGTTATGGGCTGTGAGGCAGGAAGGATGGTGGTGCTATCTACAATGATGGGAAATTCAGGGGGAGGACAGGGTTTGGGTGGGAAGATAAGGAGCTCTATTTGGACATGTTAAGTTTGAGGTGACAGGAGGACATCCAAGTAGAGATGTCTTGAAGGCAGGAAGTAATGTGAAACTGTGCTGGGAGAGATAATTAGGGTTATAGTTATAATGTACTCTCCCAAGTACTTAATAAGGTACTCTGCAAACAGAATGCACTCAATAAATACAACTGTCTGACAAATGACATTCATTGAGCACTTACCATGTGCAGAACACTGAAATAATAATAATAATTGTGATATCTGTTAAGCACTTACTATGTGCCAGGCACTATCTAAGAGCTGGGGTAGATACAAGGTAATCAGGTTGGACATAGTCCCCGTCCTGCGTGAGGCCCACAGTCTTAATCCCCATTTTACAGATGAGGTAACTGAGGCCCAGAGAAGCTAAGTGACCTGCCCAAGGTTATACAGCAGACAAGTGGTGGAACAGAACTAAAACCCAGGACCTTCTGACTCCCATGCTTTATCCACTAGGCCATGCTGCTTCTCTATTTATTTTTTTTAATGGTATCTGTTAAGCTTTTACTATGTGCCAGGTACGCTTCTAAGCGATGAGGTAGATATAAGATGATCAGCACTGTACTCAGCACTTGGAAAGTATAAAACAACAGAGTTGACAAACACGTTCCCCACCCATAGCGAGTTTAGTTTCTCCAAAGACACCGTTGTCTTCCTCGTGGCCAAGTCCAGTGGGTTCTAGACCATTCTAATCCACCTTGACCTCTCAGCCACCTTTGATCACTGTGGACCACTCCCTCAATCAATCAGCCAGTGGTATTTATTGAGAGCTTATTGCGTGCAGATCACCACACCTAGCCTCCTCAGAAACACTACCAGGCCTCGGTTTTATTGACACGGTATTAACCTCGTTCTCTGTCGACCTCTCTGACTGCTTCTTCTCGATCTCATTAACTGGCTCCTCTTCTGCTTTGTGGACCATAACAGGGGTCTGTTCTGGGTCTCCCGCTCTTCTCTCCATACACCCACTCTCTCTCGGGGAGCTCATTTGCTCACATGGCTTCAGCTACCACCTCTTTGTGGATGACTCATAAATCTACCTCTCCAGCCCTGACCTCTAATTTAGCCTGTAGTTCCACATCACCTCTTGTCTCTAGGAACATCTCCACTTAGCTGTCACATCAGCAATTCTAATTTAACATGTCCCAAACCAAACTTCTCATCTTCTCACCTAAACCTCTTCTTCCTCCCAACTTTTCCACAATCCTCCTGGTACCGGAAGTCCACAGCCTTGGCGTTACCCTTGACCATCTTTCAACTCTCACATCCTGGCCAGTTTTCACTACACAACATTTCTCATATTCTCCCATTCCTCTCCACCCAGACCGCGACCATCTTGGCCCAAGCACTTGTTATATTACAGTCAAACAATTGTAATAGCCTCCTTGCTGTACTCCTTGCCTCCAACCTCTTGCCATTTCAAGCAATGAATCAATGGAATGTTTTGGGCTCTTTACTGTGTGCAGAACACTGTACTAAGCACTTGGCAGAGTTGGTAAGTGTGATTCCAGCCCACACAGAGCTCACAGTCTGTGGAGGGAGACAGACTTAAAATAGATTATGGATAGGGGAAACAGAGTGTAAGACTGTTTATGTAAGTATTGAGGGGCTGTAGTTAAGGGGTACACAACCAAGCTCATAGTCCATCTAAGGGGAGACAGATAGGGGAAATAAAAGGCTTATTCTGGGAAGGCCAATCTGTATTATATAGCACTGCATGGATTGTCTTCTTGAATTTTTCCTCACGTCACATCACCCATCTCCTCAAAACTCCCCTGGCTGCTCATTTCCCCTGCATGTAGCTTAAACTCCTCACAGTAATAATAATAATGTTCGTATTTGTTAAGCGCTTACTATGTGCAGAGCACTGTTCTAAGCGCTGGGGTAAACACAGGGGAATCAGGTTGTCCCACGTGGGGCTCACAGTCTTAATCCCCATTTTATAGATGAGGGAACTGAGGCACAGAGAAGTTAAGTGACTTGCCCACAGTCACACAGCTGACAAGTGGCAGAGCTGGAATTCGAACTCATGAGCCCTGACTCCAAAGCCCGTGCTCTTTCCACTGCGCCACGCTGCTTCTCCAACAGTCAGATTCAAGGCTTTCCACCAACTCTTCCTGGCTTGCACATCAGCTCTCTTCGCGCACTACTCTTCGGTAGTCATTCCTCTCGAGCCAACCTTCTAGCTCTACCTCGCTCTTTACTCTCCCACCTCCATCCCCATGTTGACCCTTTTCCACCAGCCTGGAACTCCCTATCCCCGCCAATCCAACAAACCTCTTCAAAGCCCTTCTAAAATCCCACCTCTTCCAACAAACTTTCCCTGATGAACACCTTAAGTTCATCAACCCATCAGTAGTGACGATTTTCATTAAGTGCTTATTGTGTGCAGGACACTATACCGGGCACTGGAAAAAATACACACGGGTGGAAATCGGACACAGTACCTGGCCCTCAGGGTGCTTATGACCTAAGAATATAAGTGGGGGGAGGGGGAACTGGTGAAAGATATAATGAGGGATGAAACAATCAAACATCCAAATGGCATAAAAGGCAAAGACAAACACACAAAATAACAAAATTCAGCAGAGTGTTGTGGCTTGTCTTGCCTTGTGCTGTCGAGTCGTCTCCAACCCATAGCGACTTCATAGACACATCTTTCCCAGAATGCCCCACCTCCATCTACAATTGTTCTGGTAGTGGATCCATAGAGTTTTCTTGGTAAAAATCCTTCTGCGCGGTAAACTTGTCACCACCCTGGACTCTCTCTCGTGCCGCTGCTACCCAACACAGGTGAGTTGACTAGTAGCAGATTGCCTTCCACTCGCTAGCCACTGCCCAAGATAGGAATGGAACAGTTGTGCCTCTGCTTGACTCTCCCTCCTGTAGCCACTCCTCTGGTGCTAACCTTCTCACTGTGCCTCATTCTCGCCTGTCTCGCCATTGACCCCTGGCCCACGTCCTACCTCTGGCCTGGAATGCCCTCCCTCCTAACATCCGCCAAACCATCACTCTTCCCCCCTTCAAAGCCCTACTGAAAGCTCACCTCCTCCAGGAGGCCTTCCCAGACTGAGACCCCCTTTTCTTCTGCTCCTCCTCCCCTCCCCATGTACATATTTATTATTCTTTTTATTTTATTAATAGTGTATATATATTTAAATTATATTTATATATATTGATGCTATTGATGCCTGTTTACTTGTCTTGATGTCTGTCTTTCCCCTTCTAAACTGTGAGCCCATTGTTGGGTAGGGATTGTCTCTGTTGCTAAAGTGTACTTTCCAAGCACTTAGTAAAGTGCTCTGCACACAGTAAGCACTCATTAAATACGATTGAATGAATGAATGAATGAGACTGGTAGAGTACTGGGAACTCTCCAGAAGCCATCCTGAGAGGGAGTGTTGATGATAATGGCATTTGTTAAGTGCTTACTATGTGCAAAGCACTGTTCTAAGCCCTGGGATAGATACAAGGTAATCAGGTTGTCCTACGTGGGGCTCACAGTCTTAATCCCCATTTTACAGATGAGGTAGCTGAGGCACAGAAAAGTTAAGTGGCTTTCCCAAGGTCACACAGCAGACTGTAAGCCCGTCAAACGGCAGGGACTGTCTCTATCTGTTGCCGACTTGTTCATCCCAAGCGCTTAGTACAGTGCTCTGCACATAGTAAGCGCTCAATAAATACTATTGAATGAATGAATGAATGAACAAGTGGTGGCACTGGAATTAGAACCCACATCCTCTGACTCCCAAGCCCGTACTGTTTCCACTAAGTCATGCTGCTTCACTGGGGGTGTAGGGAGGGAATCCCTGTTCCTTTGCTTAGCCAAGGAGGAGAGGAACTGAGAATGCATAGTGAGGAGAGGCAAGATAGTAGTCACCGGTTGGTTCTCTTTCACTTACACATTTCTCTATACCCACCCTCAGCACTTAGGTATTTTTGTATGATCGATTACGGTTCTAATTTCCTCCTTTTAAAATAATTTTATGTCTGTCTCCCCCACTAGAATGTTATTTCATTGTAGACAGGGAACATGTCTCGGGCTTCTGTTGTAATTTTCCAAACACTTAGCACAGTGCATAAAAAATTATGGTATTTGTTAAGCGTTTACTATGAGCCAAGCACTGTTCTAAGCGCTGGGGTAAATACAAGGTAATCAGGTTGACCCACGTGGGGCTCACAGTCTCAATCCCCATTTTACAGATGAGGGAACTGAGGCACAGAGAAGTTAAGTGGCTTGCCCAAGGTCACACAGCAGACAAGTGGCAGAGCCGGGATTACAACCTGACTCCCAAGCCATGCTCTTGCCACTAGGCCATACTGCTTGCTTAATGAATACCTCTGCTACTCTGGGAGCTGTGGGGAGATGGGAAAACAATTTTAAAAGCCACAGTGATAGGGGAAAGTTGGAAAGAGGCAGGGAGGTATTGGATATAGACAGCAAATGGCAAAAAGGAAAATTAACTTTCTTATGAACTGATTTTAGGTAATAAATAAATAGGAAGAGACCAGGTTTTTAAATTTATTTTCCTTTTAGTCAAGCAATTAATAATATGTATTGAGAGCTTACTGTGTACAGAATGCTGTACTTTGATACACTAATGAAAATAAACATTAATGTATCATTAAGTATAATAATAATGATATTTATTATGTGCTTTGTATAAGTCAAACACTGGAGAAAATGCAAGGTAATCAGATTGGACACAGCCTCTGGCCCACATGAGGCTCACAGTCTAAGAAGGAGAGAGAACAGACATTTTATCCCCATTTTACAGAAGAGGAAACTGAGGCTCCAACTAAACTTTGTATAGTTTTCATTTTTCTGTTTGTCTTCCCCATTAGCGTGTAAGCGGCTTGTGGACAGGGAATGTATCACATCATTATTCTCTACTTGATTCTATTTAGTTGCCATTGTTTTTATGAGATGTTCTTCCCCTTGACTCTATTTATTGCCATTGTTCTTGTCTGTCTGTCTCCCCCCATTAGACTGTAAGCCCGTCAGACGGCAGGGACTGTCTCTATCTGTTGCCGACTTGTTCATTCCAAGCGCTTAGTACAGTGCTCTGCACATAGGAAGCGCTCAATAAATACTACTATAAATACTATTGAATGAATACTTCCCAAATGCCTAGTACAGTGCACTGCACCAACTGAGTGCTCAGTAAATTGCTACTACCACTGTTCTAGAAACAGACAATATGTATAAAGTGCAGTATTTAAATCATCATTATCATCATCATCAAAGGAAGTTATTCCAGGCCTATGGAGGGCATAGCACTGTATTTCCCTTCAGGAACTTATAATCTAATGGAGCGGACAGAGATAAACGACTTAATGTGCATCAAACAGAACTTCCTTACCTCTGGCTTTAAAGCACCCCTCCAGCTCACTCTCCCCCTTACCTATCCACTCTTTTCCCTTTTCACCCCAGCTCACACTCTCTGCTCCTCCCAAACCCACATTCTGTCACTCGTTTCTGCCTCTCCCATGTCCAAACTCCAGCTCTTGCCCTTCCTCTGACCTGGAACCACTTCTATGAGGATGACTCCCGATCTTCCTCACTAGCCCTGACCTCACTCTTCCTCTGCAATCTAGTATTTCCTTCTGCTTCCAGCACAGTTCTACATGGATGTTCTGCTTCCAGTTCAAGCTTAATATGCCGAAAACTGAACTCGTCCTCTTCCCTCCCAAATCCAGAGCTGGGATTAGAATCCAGGTCCTTCTAACTTTCAGGCCCCTGCTCTATTCACTGCTCTATTCTCTATCCACTAGTCCACACTGCTTCTCAAGCACTGAAAGCCATGTGGCCCACTGGAAAGAGCGCGGGGCTGGGAGTCAGAGGATCTGGGTTCTAATACTGGCTTTACAACTTGAGGTCTGCTGTGGGACCTCAGGCAAGTCATTTCACTTCTCTGTGCCTCCGTTACCTCCGTTATAAAGTGAAGATTAAATCATCTTCCCTCCGACTTAGACTGAGAGCCCCATGTGGGACAGGGACTAAAAGTGCTTAGTACAGCGCTCTGCACATGGTAAGCACTCAATAAATGCGATTGAATGAATGAATGTCCAACTGATTATCTTGTAACTACTCCAGCAGTTAGTACAATGTCTGGCACATGTGCTCTACAAGTACCATTACAAAAGGGCAAAGCTTATCTTCACCAAAGCAGTATTCTCTCAGAGGCATTTTCCCCATGAGCAGAGCTCCACCTTCTCCACAAACATCAACAGCAACTGGTGGCAGAGAGGTCATGCAACACGTTTACTGTTTTATAAATGTCTTTCAGCAGTCTCAAGTCAGGAGCAGCAAAATGGCAGCCATAAAGATGCAGCATTTTGAGTCTACAGGAAAGACCACAGAAAATGTGAAAAGTTGAATGAGAACTAGGTTTTGAGACAGGTGATCAACTCATAAATCAATCAGTGGTATTTACTGGCTTTCTGCGTACCAAGCACTGTACTAAGCACTTAGGAGAGTACTGGGCAACCGAGTTGGTAGATACATTTCAAGGAGCACTGTGACCAAGGGGATAGAGCTTGGGCCTGGGAGTCAGAAGGACTTGGGTTGTAATCCCAACTCCACCACATGTCTGCTGTGTGACTTGGGCAAGTCACTTCACTTCTCTGGGCCTCAGTTACCTCATCTGTAAAATGGGGGTTAAAAATATAAGCCCCATATGGGACAGGGTCCATACCTGCGATTAGAACAGTGATTGGCACATAGTAAGCACTTCACTAGTATGGTAATGATCAATATTATTACTGTCCATAAGAAGCTTACAGTCTAAACGGGGAGACAGATGTGAAAATAAGTTATGGATATGTACATAAGTGCTATGGGGCTGAGGGTGGGGTGACTATGAAGAATTTAAAGGGTAAAGATCCAAGGGCATAGGCGGAACAGAAAGGAGAGGATAGTAAGAGAAATGAGGGCTTAGTCGGGAAAGGCCTCTGCCTGCCTGTCGTGTAGTTACTAGTTGCTCGTTGCTTGTCACTATTTCTGCCCTCAAGTAACTTATAGTCTAGTGGGGGTGGCAGATGTTGAATTAAAATACTTCTCAAGCCGTCATTACAATGCACTGCAGGCAGTAGGTGTTTGATCAATTTCATTGCTTCTATTCTGGCCAATGAAACTCTAAAGTTTTGCAAGAGAGTAAAGCTGTTTGTGTTTCTACAAAGCAGGAGGAAAGAGAAGGTGCTTTTCTTGTGAGAGGACATTTCTAGTGAAGGAACTGGCCCTTCTCCCAGCAAAGTAAGAAGAGAAAAGCCAAAACTGAGGCAGAAACCAATCAATCAATCCATCAGTTGCATTTATTGAGCGCTTACTATGAGCAGAGGACTGTACTAGGCGCTTGTGAGAATACCACAGAATCAGCAGATACGCTCCCTGCCTACAACGAGCTTACGGCCCAGAGGGGAGACAGACATTAATATGAAGGGACTGACCCCGCCACAGAACTGTAAGCTCGTTGTGGGCAGGGAACGTACCTGTTCTATTGTACTTTCCCAAGCGCTTAGTACAGTGCTCTGCATACAGTAAGCGCTCAATAAATACGAAATGAATGAATGAATGAATGAAGTCTGACAATAAATCCAACTGTTTGAGTGAATGACAGGGGAAGGACGTCGGTCTGGTGCTATTTCATTCATTCATTCATTCATTCATTCAATAGTATTTATTGAGCGCTTACTATGTGCAGAGCACTGTACTAAGCGCTTGGGATGAACAAGTCGGCAACAGATAGAGACAGTCCCTGCCGTTTGACGGGCTTACAGTCTAATCGGGGGAGACGGACAGACGAGAACAATGGCAATAAACAGCGTCGAGGGAAAGAACATCTCGTAAAAACCGATGGCGACTAAATAGAATCGAGGCGATGTACAATTCATTAACAAAATAAATAGGGTAACGAAAATATATACAGTTGAGCGGACGAGTACAGTGCCGTGGGGATGGGAAGGGAGAGGTGGAGGAGCAGAGGGAAAAGGGGAAAATGAGGCTTTAGCTGCGGAGAGGTAAAGGGGGGATGGCAGAGGGAGTAGAGGGGGAAGAGGAGCTCAGTCTGGGAACGCCTCTTGGAGGAGGTGATTTTTAAGTAGGGTTTCGAAGAGGGAAAGAGAATCAGTCTGGCGGAGGTGAGGAGGGAGGGCGTTCCGGGACCGCGGGAGGACGTGACCCGGGGGTCGACGGCGGGATAGGCGAGACCGAGGGACGGCGAGGAGGTGGGCGGCAGAGGAGCGGAGCGTGCGGGGTGGGCGGTAGAAAGAGAGAAGGGAGGAGAGGTAGGAAGGGGCGAGGTGATGGAGAGCCTCGAAGCCTAGAGTGAGGAGTTTTTGTTTGGAGCGGAGGTCGATAGGCAACCACTGGAGTTGTTTAAGAAGGGGAGTGACATGCCCAGATCGTTTCTGCAGGAAGATGAGCCGGGCAGCGGAGTGAAGAATAGACCGGAGCGGGGCGAGAAAGGAGGAAGGGAGGTCAGAGAGAAGGCTGACACAGTAGTCTAGCCGGGATATAACGAGAGCCCGTAATACCGTCCTTAGACGGCCAGCAGGGGGCGCGGGATCCCATCCTCCCTAAGCGCCTGAGAGAGGCTTGGATGGGAAGATTCATTCAATCATTCAATCGCATTTATTGAGCGCTTACTGTGTGCAGAGCACTGTACCGCAGAGATGCACTGGGTGCACAGATAGGAGGGAGGCGGAAGGGAAGGAGATCTGCAACCCGCAGTTGCCCATTATCCTCCGCACGAAACAAAAACTTCTCACTCTGGGCTTCGAGGCTCTCCATCCCCTTGCCCCCTCCTACCTCACCTCCCTTATCTCTTTCTACTGCCCACCCCGCACGCTCCGCTCCTCTGCCGCCCACCTCTCGCCGTCCCCCGTTCACGCCTATCCCGCTGTCGACCTCTGGCCCACGTCCTACCGTTGTCCCGGAATGCCCTCCCTCCTCACCTCCGCCAAACTAACTCTCTTCCCCACTTCAAAGCCCTACTGAGAGCTCACCTCCTCCAAGAGGCCTTCCCAGACTGAGCTTCCCCTTTTCCCTCTGCTCCCCCTCCGCCCTCTGCTCCCTCCCCCTTCCCCCCTTCACCTCCCCTCAGCTAAGCCCCCTTTCCCTCTGCTCCACCCCCTTTCCCTTCCCCTCCCCTCAGCACCGTGCTCCTTTTGATATGTTTTTATTACCCTATTTATTTTGTTAATGAGGTGTACATCCCCTTAATTCTGTTTATCGTGATTATGTTGTCTTGTTTTTGTCCGTCTGTCTCTCCGATTAGACTGTAAATCCATCATTGGGCAGGGATTGTCTATCTGTTGCCGAATTGTATATTCCAAGCGCTTAGTCCAGTGCGCTGCACATAGTAAGCGCTCAATAAATACGAATGAATGAATGAATGAATGAGTGAGTGAGTGAATGAATGCAACCGAACATCTATGGATATCCACAGAAACTTCGTAGATCTGTTCGGATCATTAATATTAGGATGCGGTTGCAGAGAAGGGCTGGGGAGTGGGTAATCCTTGCCATGTTTCTGAGTGCATCTGTCGCCTCTCCCCACCCTCATTTTCAGATTGTGGAGGCCAGGGATCATGTTTGGTTTATCCTCTGTTTTGGGGGATGGTATTTGTTAAGCACTTACTGTATGTCAAGCACTGTACTGAAAGCTCACCTCCTCCAGGAGGCCTTCCCAGACTAAGCCCCCCTTTTCCTCTGCTCCCCCTTCCCTTCCCATCGCCCCTACTCGCTCCCTTTGCTCTACCCACCTCCCCGCTCCATAGCCCTTGTATATATATGAACATATTTATAATTATAATTCTATTTATTTTTATTAATGATGCTCATATATCTATAATTCTTTTTATTTATAATGATGCCACTGATGCTTGTTTACTTGCTTTGATGTTTGTCTCCCCCCTTATAGACTGTGAGCCCTTCATGGGCAGGGATTGTCTCTATTTGTTGCTGAACTGCACTTCCCAAGCACCTAGTACAGTGCTCTGCACACAATAAGTGCTCAATAAATACGATTGAATGAATGAGTGAAGCGCTGGAGTAGATAGGAGATGAGCAGATGGCACTGGGTCCCTCTCTCACATGTGGCTCACAGTCTAAGTGGGAGGGAGAATGGGTATTGAATCCCTATTTTACAGAGGAGGAAACTGAGGCATGGAGAAGTTAGGTGACTTGCCCAAGGTCACACAGCAGGCGAGTGGCAGAGGCGGAATAAGAATCCGGGTCCTCTGACTCTGAGGAGCACACTGCTTCCCTCTATTGCATTCTTCCCCAGTGCTTCCTGCAATGCTCTGCACACATGAATGAATGGATAGATGGATGGATGGATGGATGGTCTATCCCTAGCCAAAGGATGTATGTTGAGGAGGACATGTATTTTATTAATGTATTTTATTATGTATTTATATAATTTTATTTATTTATGTTAATGTCTCTCTCTCCATCTAGATGGTAAACTCGCTGAGGGCCGGGAATATGTCTGTCATATTGTTATATTGTACTCTCCCAAGTGCTTAGTTAGGATTCTGCACACAGTAAGAGCTCATTAAATACAATTGACTGACTGACAACCATCACATGGTTCCTTCCACCATCCTGTTACCTATGTCAGAGACAGGATAGTGGGCTAGATGAACCACTGGCTTGATCCATACAATCAATCAATCAAGCAAGCAAGCAACCAGTTCCCCCTTCCAGACTGTAAGCCCCGTGTGGGCAGGAATTGTCCCTCTGTATTGCTGAATTGTACTTTCCAAGCCCTTAGTACAGTGCTCTGCACACAGTAAGTGCTCAATAAATAAGACTGGATGAACGAGCGAATGAATACATGGCATTTCTTTAGCTCTTCCTGTGAGCAGAGCAGTATGGCCTAGGGGATAGAGCACGGGCCTGGGAGTCAGAAGGTCATGAGTTCAAATCCTGGCTCCACCACTTGTCTGCTATGTGACCTTGGGCAAGGCATTTCACTTCCCTGGGCCTCAGTTCCCTCATCTGTACAATGGAGATTGACTGTGCACCCCATGTGTGATGGGGACTGTGTCCAACTCGATTACTTTGTATCTACCCCAGCACTTAGAAGAGTGCTTTTGGCTTCAAAGCTCTCCATCACCTCTCCCGTCCTACCTCATCTCCCTCCTCTCTTTCTACTGTCCACCCCGTACACTCCGCTCCTCTGCCGCTCACCTCCTCACTGTCCCCCGTTCACGCCTATCCCGCCGTCCACCCCTGGCCCACGTCCTACCGCTGTCCTGGAATGTCCTTCTTCCTCACCTCCGCCAAACTAACTCTCTTCCCCTCTTCAAAGCCCTACTGAGAGCTCACTTCCTCCAGGAGGTCTTCCCAGGCTTAGCCCCCCCTTTCCCTCTGCTCTCTCCCTCCTCTCCCCCCCATCCTCTGCTCTTCCCCCTTCCCCTTCCCTTAGCACTGTGCTCATTTGTATATATTATTTATTACCCTATTTATTTTGCTAATGAGGTGTACATCCCCTTGATTCTATTTATCTTGATGATGTTGTCTTGATTTTGTTTTGTTCTGTTTTGCTTTGCTTTCCCTCTCCCCCGTTTAGACTGTGAGCCCACCACTGGACAGAGATTGTCTCTATCTGTTGCCAAATTGTCCATTCCAAGCGCTTAGTACAGTGCTCTGCACATAGTAAGTGCTCAATAAATACTATTGAATGAATCAATGAAAGAGTGTCTGGTACATAGTAAGCGCTTAACAAATACCATAATTATTACTATTTTTATTACTAAGCCATGACCCAATTTATGGCACCTCCTACATTTTCCAGAGCTTGTGCATCAATTCTTTCTCTTTGCAGTCACCAACTTAATTCACCCTCTTCCAACTCTATCAGCTCTATTTGTTTTGAGCATCTCTATGACAACATAGGTGCTATTGTGTAGATGAGAGACCATACATAATTTCTGTCTTCCTCAGCCTCTGCCACAGAATAAACAGCACGATGGAATCCAACTGTGGTGGCTGTGGCAGCAGCAGCAACAGCAAACATCGTGTCAGGAACTTGTGGGTAGAGAACTACTAAGTGCCTGAATGTTTTGGAGTATTTACTGGAAGAGCATAGTGCTCAGAATGGATTTGATCATGTAATGTTCCAGGTCTGTACCTTTCCAATTGGCCCATCTAGCCCCATTTTCCTGAAAAATCTTTCAAAAAGGAACTTCGACACCGGAAGCTCAAAATGATGGTAGAGAAGCTCAAAAACCATGGTAGAGAAGCAGCATGGCATAGCGGGTAGAGGACGGGCCTGGGAGTCAGGAGGTCATGGGTTCTAATCCGCGTTCGACTACTTGTCGGCTTATGTCTCGGGCAAGTAAGTCACTTCAGTTCTCCGGGCCTCAGTTCCCTCATCTGTAAAATGGGGATTGAGAATGTGAGCCCCACATGGGACAGGGACTGTGAGAAACCCAATTTGCTTGTATCCACTCCAGCGTTTAGTACAGTGCCCAGGGCATAGTAAGCACTTAACAGATACCACAGTTATTAAAACCAATCAATCTTTCTCTAGACTCTAGACTGTAAGCTTATCTCTAGACTATAAACTCGTTACGGGCAGGGAACATATTGTTCTATTATTATACTGTACTCTCCCAAGCTCTTACTACAGTGCTCTGCACACAGTAAGTGCTCAATAAATGCAAATGATTGATTGATTGACTGTAAGCTCTTTGCGGGCAAGGAACCTGTCTACCAACTATGTTGTATGGTACTCTCCCTAGCACTTAGTATAGTGTTCCGTACACAGTAAGTTGCTCAATAAATACCATTGATTGATTTTTTTCAAAGAAGAATATGCCAGCGTTGACCCAAACACTTTTTGGAAAGGTTATCTTTTCTTTAAAATTGCAGAAGTACAATAGATGTTTGCCTTTTGCTTCTCAAAAATCCTGGGCAAACTTGTTTGGATGTATTTGGAAGTTCTGTGATGTACACATTAACCGTATGGCTGGGTGTTTTACATGGCATATTCATGCACAAACTCCTGAGCATCAGCTATTAGGTGCTCAGTCAGTTCTCTGCCCCCTACCTATCCTCAATCCTCTCCCATTATATTCCTGCCCACACTCTTTGCTTCTCTATTACCAACCTTGTGCATCGTTCTCATCCCTCCCACCTCTAACCCCGTTGCTCATTCCCTCCCCACTACCTGGGACTCCCTCCCGCTTCAAATTCAACAGATCACCACTCACCCCATCTTCAAAGGCCTACTGAAATCACACCTCCTCCAGGAAGGCTTTCCTGCCTGATCTCTCATCTCTCCACCCTTTACCTCCTCACTGCAACCGCTACGCACTTGAGTCCATAACCCTACAGCCACTAGATTGTAAACTCCCGAAGAGTAGGGATTGTGTCTACCAACCCTATTTTACTGGACTCTCCAAGAGCTTAGAACAGTGCTCTGCATATGGTAAGCACTTAAGAAATACCATTGATTGATTGATTGATTGATTGGAAAAGTTGGAAAACACATCAGAAACCTACTAATCAGTACCCAGCAAGTTATAGACACCCTAACCCTAAGTCTCACCAACTGAAGAGTGGCACGTGCAGTAGCACGGAAAGTGTTGGAGAGAGCATAGACCTGGGAGTCAGAAGGACCTAATCCCAGCTCCGCCACCTCTCTGCCACGTGACCTTGGACAAGTCACTTCACTTCTCTTTTCCTCAGTTATGTGATTTTTTTTAAACCTGAGGGGAGGGCAAAGAGGTGGGAAAAGCTGAGTCCTCTTACCGTGTGCCATTTTTGCAAAGCTTCCTGACTGCGTCCAGGGTGACTTCCTTGCAGAAACTGAGTTTCACGCATTCCAAGGTGGAAGAGCAGTAGCTAGCCAACAAGCCGACTCTGGTGCAGATGAGAAGAACATAGACGGGCAGAGACAATGCAAGGTTAGTTTGGAGAGTCACAGTTTCCTTGCCAACAGCACACCTAATAGTGCTTCCTTCTACCCCTCCTAGCTGCAACCACCATCAATCCAAAGCCTCCTATCCCGAAGCTAAAAGACCCCAAACATCCACCTTCGCCCTGCTTCCACGCCCTAAGTGAGCAGAAGCCATACATGAGAGCAGAGCTGGACTAGAAATAATAACAATAATAATGATAATAATAATAATTATGATATTCTTTGAGTGCTTACTATGTGCCGAGCATCGTACCAAGCACTAGGTAAGATACAAGATGTTCAGGTCCCACATGGGGCTCACAGTCTAAGTAACAGGGAGGAGGATTCAATTCCCATTTTGCAGATGAGGGAACCGAGGTACAGAGAAGTTAAATGACTTGCCCAAGGTCCCACAGCAGGCAAGTGGCAGAGCCGGCATTAGAACCCAGGTCATCTCTCTCCCAGGCCCGGGCTCTTTCTACCAGGCCAGGCTGCTTCTCTAGAAAGTCGGGCTATAGCCGGGGTCCTTTTTCCTCAAGACTTGAATTTTAGCCATTGTAAAAAAACACAAATACCAACCTGTATGAAAGCCAAATGAGATAATGATGAGAGAATAATGATAATAATAATAATGATAATAATTATGGTATTTGTTAAGTGCTGACCTTGTGTCAAGCACTATACTAAGCGCTGGGGTAGATACAAAGTAATCAGGTTCTCCCATGTGGGGCTCACAGTCTTAATCCCCATTTTTACAGATGAGGTAACTGAGGCACAGAGAAGTGAAGTGGCTTGAGAAGGTAACTGAGGCACATAGAAGTTAAGTGGTTTGCCCAAGGTCGCACAGCAGACAAGAGGTGGAGCCAGAATTAAAACTCACGTCCTCTGACTCCCAAGCCCTTGCTCTTGCCACTAGGCCATGCTGCTTTTCTGAAGTGAAGTAGAAAAGAGAGGCAGAGTAAGTTAAATGGATTTGAGGCTGCTTACCTTGATTTTTCTTAGGCCCCTGGTGGACACTACCATTTTTATTTCCATCTGTTTATGTGTATCTGTGGGTGGCTGTATTTTCCTGGTATACTGACGTAGACCAGATGGCCCAGGATAAAGAGAATCCATCCAGTTGTTTCCTTTCTAGGTTGTCAGGTACATCATGAAACACTGACCCTTACTGAATGGCAGTCACAACACAAGTGAATGCTAATCACAAGAATACCCAAACAAATGGATTCTCACCAACTGGTCTACACTAGTTTGAATGGATACTCACTGCTTCGTTGTGGTTGGCAAACTACAACTCTGATACAAAAATCCCATCTCTTTGATTCAGGCCTGCCTGAATATCTGTACTGGGTGCTTGGGAGAGTGCAATGCATCAATAAACAGACATGTTCCCTGCTCGCACAAGCTTACAGTCTAGAGGGTTTATCCCCACCCTACTTGGATATGTTTATCCCCCTCCCACAATTTTCAGTGGTACCAAATTCACCTCTAGTGGTAAGGTATTCCGCATCTGTCTCACATGTTTTGAGCCTCCCACCTCAAGCTTCAACAGATGCCTCTTCATCCAGCAATTCTACCACTCACTCTCCAATGGCTTTTTCCCCTCTGCCTTCAAACATGCCCATGTCTCCCCCATCCTAAAAAAACCCTCTCTCGACCCCACTTCCCCTTCCAGTTATCGCCCTAGCTCCCTACTACCCTTCCTTTCCAAACTCCTAGAACAAGTCATATACACTCGCTGCCTTGAATTCCTCAACTCCAACTCTCTCCTGGAGCCCCTCCAGTCTGGCTTCCATCCCCTCCACTCTATCTAGACTGCTCTCTCAAAGGTCACCCGTGACCTCCTTCTTGCCAAATCCAATGGCTCCTACTCTACCCTAATCCTCCTCGACCTCTCAGCTGCCTTTGACACTGTCGACCATCCCCTTCTCCTCCACACCTTATCTCACCTTGCTTCACGGACTCCATCCTCTCCTGGTTCTCCTCTTATTTCTCTGGCCGTTCATTCTCGGTCTACTTCATGAGCTCCTCTTCCCTCTCCCATCCTCTAACTGTAGGGGTTCCTCAAGGGTCAGTTCTTGGCCCTCTTCTGATCTCCATCTACACTCACTCCCTCGGTGAACTCATTCGCTCCCACGGCTTCAACTATCATCTCTATGCAGATGACACACAGATGTACATCTCCTCCTCTGTTCTCTCCCTCTCCCTTCAGACTCGTGTCTTCTCCTGCCTCCAGGACATCTCCACCTGGATGTCTGCCCGCCACCTAAAACTCAACATGTCCAAAACTGAGCTCCTCATCTTCCCTCCCAAGCCCTGTCCTCTTCCTGACTTGCCTGTCACTGTGGGCGGTACGACCATCCTTCCCATCTCTCAAGCCTGCAACCTTGGTGTCATCCTTGACTCTGCTCTCTCATTCACCCCACACATCCAATCCGTCACCAAGGCCTGCCGGTCTCTCCTTTACAGTATCACCAAGATCTGCCCTTTCCTCTCCATCCAAACGGCTATCGTGCTGGTACAAGCTCTCATAATATCCTGGCTGGATTATTGTGTCAGCCTTCTCTCTGATTTCCGTTCCTCCTGTCTCTCCCCACTCTAGTCTATTCTTCATTCTGAGGCCCGGATCATCTTTCTGCAGAAACGCTCTGGGCATGTCACTCCCTCCTTAAAAACCTCCAGTGGTTGCCTATCAACCTCTGCATGAAACAAAAACTTCTCACTCTGGGCTTCAAGGGTCTCCATCACCTTGCCCCCTCCTACCTCAACTCCCTTCTCTCTTTCTACCGCCCACCCCACATGCTCCGGTCCTCTGCCGCTCACCTCCTCACCGTCCCCCGTTCGCGCCTGTCCCGCCGTCGATCCCTGGCCCACGTCTTCCCACTGTCCTGGAATGCCCTCCTTCCTCACCTCTGCCAAACTAACTCTCTTCCCCTCTTCAAAGCCCTACAGAGAGCTCACCTCCTCCAAGAGGTCTTCCTAGACTGAGCTTCCCCTTTTCCCTCTGCTCCCTCTACTCCCTCTCTGCTCCCCCTCCGCCCTCTGCCTTCCCCCCTTCACCTCCCCTCAGCTAAGCCCCCTTTCCCTCTGCTCCTCCCCCTCTCCTTTTCCCTCCCCTCAGCACTGTGCTCATTTTATTGATTTTTATTACCCTATTTATTTTGTTAATGAGGTGTACATACCCTTGATTCTATTTATCGTGATTATGTTGTCTTGTTTTTGTTCGTCTGTGTCCCCCGATTAGACTGTGAGCCCGTCATTGGGCAGGGATTGTCTCTATCTGTTGCCCAACTGTACATTCCAAGCGCTTAGTACAATGCTCTGCACATAGTAAGCGCTCAATAAATACTATTGAATGAATGAATCTATGGATATTACCCAGGGCTCGTGGTTTGGCTCCTGCTTGATGATTCTTGTTTGGAGTCCACATTTTTCTTACGTGAGGGAAGCAAGGTGGTCTAGTGGAAAGAGCAAGCGCCTGTGAGTCAGAGGACCTAGACGCTAATCCCGGCTCCACCACTGGTCTGCTGTGTGGTCTTGGGCAAGTCACTTCACTTTTCTGTGCCTCAATTCCCTCATCTGCAAAATGGGGACCCATTATCTGTTCTCCCTTCTACTTAAACTCTGAGCCCAACGTGGGACCCGATTATCTTATATCTACCCTAGCGCTTAGTATAGTGCTTGGCATATAGTAAGCTCTTAACAAATACCATTATTATCATTCTATTATTTTGACATTCCAATAAAAGAGAAAGGGGAAAAGCAAGGGATCGGGGCAGATGGTACCTCTGATAAACTTGAACTGACCAGCCTAGAGAACCCCCGTTCAGTTGTAAGTTCCTTGAGGGTAGGGATCATGTCTATCGACTGAATTGTACTCTCTCAAGCGCTCAGTACAGTGCTCTGCACCCAATAGGCTGGAAGCTCCTTGAGGGCAGAGATCGTTCCACCAGTTCTATTGGGCTCTCAAGAGGTCAGCACAGTACTCTGCACAGGATGGACCTTAAGCTCCTTGAGGGCAGGGATTGTGCCTACCAACTAAATTGGAGTCTCCCAAGCACTCAATACAGTGCCTGCTCTGCACATGGTAATCGCTCAATCTGTGCCATTAATCAGTTGGTCGGGAGCTTCATAAGGAAGTCAAAAATTTCAGTTGACCCACGGAATCGAGGCACTCCTATGTTAGCCTGGTGGACCGGTGTTGATTAAGAGATCAGTCAGGTCATGTTTTTAAAGACAGAATTGTCCGTAAAAAGCGGAGGCCACATCTCGGATGGAAGTGATGTGCGTCAAAGGCTCGGGGGCTCCATGATAACAGAGGGGTTGTCAGCAGGCGGCAGAAGGACGCACTCCTTTCATCCCGGCTCTTCCTTTCAGAGGCTAAGAGCCCCCTGCTAATTAAACGAGAGCAAGGAGAATGGGCCAAGACTTAAGAGCTTATTTTGCTACATTTTCCATTTCTAATTCTGAACTGTAGCACATCCAGATTGGATTTTCAGAGTAGCTATAGCAACATCTATGTTCCGTTAGCTCTCGTGTTCCTAGATATGGGCCTCTAATGTGAGATTATCTAGTTAGTGTCTGCCCAGTATTTTCCATTTCCATTTGACTCTCCTGCCATCATCACAATAATGATAATACTAATAAACCTGAATTTGTCTAGTAGTTAAAAAACATACTTTTCTTTAAGTACTTTCACATCAATGATCTCATTTTTCCCACACAATATTTTCATGAGGTCTGAAGAGGCAACTATATTCTTACCAATTTCCTGTTGAGGATACTGAGACACAGAGAAGTTAAGTGACTTCCCTGAAGTACACTTAACTTCTGAGAAGCAGCGTGGCTCAATGGAAAGAACTCGGACTTGGGAGTCAGAGGTCATGGGTTCTAATCCCGGCTCCTCCGCTTGTCAGCGGGGTAACTTTGGGCAAGTCACTTAACTTCTCTATGCCTCAGTTACCTCATCTGTAAAATGAGGATTAAGACTGTGAGCCCCATGTGGGACAACCTGATCACTTTGTGTCCTCCCCAATGTTTAGAACAGCGCTTTGCACATAGTACATGCTTAACAAATGCCATCATCATCATCATCATCATTGTCAGCTATGTGACCTTGGGCAAGTCACTTAACTTCTCTGTGCCTCAGTTATCTCATCTGTAAAACAGGGATGAAGACCGTGAGCCCTATGTGGGACATGGACGGTGTCCAAAGCAATTTGCTTGATACACCCCAGCCCCTAGTACGGTGCCTGGCACATGGTAAGCGTTTAACAGATACCACATTATTATTATCATTATCGTTATCAGTAAGACAAGATCACGAACAAGAACAATGAAGTTCTGGAATGTAATCATTCCCCTAGCATCGAAGCTCTGCTCACCTTAATACAGCTATGCTGAATGGGACACGTGAGAAGAATGAAGAAAACCCAAACAGCTGCCGAATGGGGAGCTGAAATGGGAAACTGAAAGCAAGGAGAGTCTTGTCTTATGCTGTCTAGTCGTTTCCAACCCATTCGACTCTGTGGACGCATCTCTCCCAGAACGCCCCACCTCCATCTGCATTGGTTCAGATAGTGGATCCCTAGAGTTTTCTTGGTAAAAATCCGGAAGTGGCTGACCAGTGCCTTCTTCCGCACAGTCAACTTGAGTTCTGCCTTCGATTCTCTCTCATAGTGCTGCTGCCCAGCACAGGTGAGTTTTGACTTGCAGCATATCACCTTCCACTTGCTATTGTCAGGTCCCAAAAAAATCAAGTCGCAGCAACATAACACAAGGGGTTTTTTTTATTGATATATGTATCACTGATCTGTATGGGTGAGAAAAGGCAGAGTCCGTTGCCCTAAGAGTGGGGTCATCCAAGGAGGGTAGAAGAAGGATTTTAAAGGACACGGTCAAACGACACCTCGGACACACCTGCAAACACATCTAGAAGAGAGTGGCTCTCTTTGCTTCGTGAAGAATGAGACAAAGAGGTGAAAGAGAAAACAGCGCTAGGTACTGCAAACTTTAAGCATAACAACGCAACAAGTGATGGGTTTTTTGTACCCCCCGTGTGGCCAGGACTGTGGATTCCACATTGGCATTTTCATCCACACACACACACACACACACACACACACACATACATCATGAATCTCACCATCAATCGTGTCTTATTTGAAACCAAAGATCGATTCTGTGTGTGTGTGGTTTTCGTATATGCATCATTGAATGATATATATATGAATAAAAATATATAAATATATATTTGTGTAAATACACACACACACACACATATATACACAGATACTTGCACCCACTTGTGATTCACAGATGTGCAATGTTGGAAAAACATACCCTAATTCTTTAATAGTGTTCTATTCAAATTGAGGAATGAAAACACAGGGTATTGGAGAACTGACTGCACTTCGGCAATTTAATTTCCTGGGACTCCAATATAAATAATTGCAGTAATTTTCAGATCGACGTGCCTCTTCATTTTAAGAGAGGTGCCTGCAGCAGCGACATTAATCAACCAGATCCACCAAGTACACCCACAGCCTTAAGAGTAGCAATGGTATTTATTGACTATTCCCTGGGAGAGTAGAACAGAATTATGAGACACATCTTCTCCCCCAATGAGCTTCCACTTGGAGTGGGGAGACGTTACCTAACTCCAGATTAGTTAGAGCGCTTACTTGCACTGTCTTGTCTCTTCAATTGTGTCCCCACTATAATAATAATGTTGGTATTTGTTAAGCGCTTACTATGTGCAGAGCACTGTTCTAAGCGCTGGGGTAAACACAGGGGAATCAGGTTGTCCCACGTGGGGCTCACAGTCTTAATCCCCATTTTACAGATGAGGGAACTGAGGCACAGAGAAGTTAAGTGACTTGCCCACAGTCACACAGCTGACAAGTGGCAGAGCTGGGATTCGAACTCATGAGCCCTGACTCCAAAGCCCGTGCTCTTTCCACTGTGCCACGCTGCTTCACTATGGCACCAGCAAGTGTATGAATAATGTTAATAATAATAATAATAATGGTGGTGCTGGTTAAGCACTTACTCTGTGCCAAGCCCTGTTCTACCCAACTCACCTCACTGATCTTCTACTCCAGCCCAGCCCACACACTCCACTCCTCTAGCTCCAGCCGACCCCCGTCTCCTCCATATATGTCAGGCTATGACTTTTCCCCACTTGGAAGTCTTATTCAAGTCACGTCTCCTCCAAGAGGCCTTCCCCAATTAAACCCTCTTTTCCCCAGCTCCCTCTTCCTTCTATGTCATCTGTACACTTGGATCTTTGACCTTTGGGCATTGGATATTCGCCCACCCTCACCCCACAGCACTTGTGTACATATCTATAAAGTATACAGTACAAATTATTCATTTAGACTGTAAGCCCATCAAAGGGCAGGGACTGTCTCTATCTGTTACCGATTTGTACATTCCAAGAGCTTAGTACAGTGCTCTGCACATAGTAAGCGCTCAATTAACACTATTGAATGAATGAATGAATGATGCCTGTCGCCCCCTCTAGGATGGAAGTTTGCCGTGGGCAGGAAACGTGCCTACCAACTCTGTTATATCGTGCTCTCCTAAGCGCTTAGTACCATGCTCTGCACACAGTAAGCACTCAATAAATACCATTGATGATGATGATAATGGGGAAGCAGTATGATCTAGTGGAAGGACCATAAACAGGGGAGTCAGGAGACAGAGTTCTAATCCCAGCTCTGCCACTTTTTTTTTTTTAATGGCATTTATTAAGCGCTTACTATGTGTCAAGCACTGCTTTACGTGCTGGGGTAGATACAAGTTAATCAGGTTGGACACAGTCCTTGTCCCGCATGAGGCTCACAGTCTAAGAAGGAGGGAGAGTATTATACTCTCCCAAGTGCTTAGTCCAGTGCTCAGCACACAGTAAGCGCTCAATAAATACAATTGAATGAATGAATGAACCAGTATTGAATCCTCATTTTGCAGATGAGGGAACTGAGGCACAGAGAAGTTAAATGACTTGACCAAGGTCGCTCAGCAGACAAGTGGCAGAGATGGAATTAGAACTCAGGTCCTCTGACTTCAAGGCCCATGCTCTTTCCACTAAGGGCAAGCTGCTTCCCGATTAGTGATTTATTTATCTTCCAATCATCTCCTTGGACAAGCCACTTACCTGTTGTGTGACCTGGGGCAAGTCAGAAGAGAAGCAGCATGGTCTAGTGGATAGAGCACTGACCTGAGAGTTAGAAGGACCTAGGTTCTTATCCCAGCTCCACCACTGGTTTCCTGTGTGATCTTGGAGAAGCAGCGTGGTTTAGTGGAAAGAGCACGGGCTTGGGAATCAGAGGACATGGGTTCTAACCCCGGCTCTGCCACTTGTCTGCTGTGTGACCTTAAGCAAGCCACTAAACTTCTCTGTGCCTCAGTTACCTCATCTGTAAAATAAGGATTAAGATTGTGAGCCCCATGTGTGACAACCTAATTACCTTGTATCTACCCCAGTGCTTAGAACAGTGCTTGGCAGGTAGTAAGCGCTTAACAAATACCATCGTCATCATTATCACCCTAGGCAAGTCACTCAACTTCTCTGTGCCTCAGTTTCCTCATCTGGAAAATGGGGATTAAGACTGTGAGTCCCATGTAGGACATGGACTGTGTCCTACCTAATTAGCTTGTATCTACCTCAGCGCTTAGTTCAGTGCCTGGCAACTAGTAAGTGCTTAGTAAATACCATTTTTAAAAAAGTCACAACTTTTCTGTCCCTCAGATTCTTCACCTATAAAATCGGGATTCAATACCTGTTCTCCCTCCTGAAGACAGTAAGCCCAATGTAGGACAGGGACTGTGTCTGGCTCAATTATTTTGTATCTACCACAGCACTTAGTATAGTGCTTGATGCATAGTAAGAGCTTAATGCATACCACAATTATTATCAATTACTAATTATTATTAATGCTTCAGTGCTCTTAAATGGCAGCTCAAGTGTTCAGCCATTAATGAAACCTTCCATAGGGATTGAGGGGCTGGGAATAACTGTCCAGTGCTGAATTTGGTTTAATGCATACCTCGTCCAAATGCAACCCTGTTTGCTGTGTATTCCTTAGATTTAGTGAGAATCCGTAAGAGACAAGGTGGCAATTTGTAGCAGAGATCCCAGACACAGTTTTAAAGTTGAGATTTGTGTTGTGTTTTGGAACAGAATTAACTTGCCCGATAGGTTTACAATTAACATGTTTCTCAAAGCCTGAAACTCACACACCTCTAGATAGGACCAGATGAAGGTGTGTTTATTGATGTATTGTCCTCTCCCAAGCACTTAGTAACAGTGCTCCGCACAAAGTAAGTGCTCAGTAAATACGATTGACCAAAAAGGAGAGTTTCCCCCTTTCTTCTCAGGGATTATGTGAAAGATCAGGAAACAAAATGGGACAGAATTCAATCCTTTTCTTGCTGCCAGCAATGAATTGGAGCCTTTGCTTTCAACTTGCCAACTTCACTAAAGTTCACAGAATCCATGGGAGTGTCAGAAACTTAGATCCTTAAAGAGACAGAGGCTGGGCCAGATTTGAGCTTTGGTGTCCCAGGGAAGGGAAAGGCTGGTGAGATTCCAAGGGCAAATTTGGCCACTCCTGTCCAACTCAAAAACCCTGTACACCCACCTGCATAATAATCATCATCACCATGGTATTTATTAAGCACTTAGTAGGTGCCAAGCACTGTTCTAAGTGCTGTGGAAGCTCCATTTTTTATGGTATTTGTTAAGCACTTACTATGTGCCAAGCACTGCATGAAGCACTGGGGTAAATACAAGCTAATCAGGTTGGACACAGTCCCTGTCCCACATGGGGCTCACGGTCTGAATCCCCATTTTACAGAGGAGGTAACTGAGGCACAGAGAAATTAAATGACTTTCCCAAGTTCACACAGCAGACAAGTGGCAGAGCCAGGATTAGAGCCCAGGTCCTCTGACTCCCAGACCTGAGCTCTATCCACTAGGCCATGTTGCTTCCCACATAACTACATAGTGGGAAGAGCAAAGGTCTGGGATCAGCCAACGTGGGTTCTAATCCCAGCTCCACCACTGGCATGCTGTGTGATCTTGAGCAAAATCTCTTTGCTGCTCTGTGCTTCAGTTTCCTCATCTGTCAAATGGGGATTCAATACTGCTCTTCCTCCCCCCTTGAACTGTGGAACCCCCCATGGGACAGGGACTGTGTCTAATTTGATTATCTTCTTTGATGACTGTGTTATTTGTTAAGCACTTATTATGTACCCAGCACTTGTATTAAGTGCTGGAGCAGATACAAGATAATCAGGTTCCACATGGGTTTCACAGTCTCAGTAGGAGGAAGCATAGGTATTGAATCTCCATTTTGCAGATGAGGTAACTGAGGCACAGAGAAGTGAAGTGACTTGCCCAAGGTCATGCTGCAGGTAAATGACGGAGCCAGGATTAGAACCCAGGTCCTCCGACTCCCAGGCCCATGCTCTTTCTACCCTAGCACTCAGTATAGTACTTGGCACACAGAAGCCACTTAATAAATATAATAATAATAATGATTCATTTTAATACTCTTTACTCAACTTCTTGCTGCTCCTGCCTTCTTCCAGTTGCTAAAAGCTCAAGATGCATTTTAAAGTGAGGTTTTCAGGTTACCCCTATGATATCATGAACTAGCAGGTATCAATTAGCATAATATTATCATTATTAATAATAATTATGGTATTTGTTAAGCACTTACTATGTGCCAAACACTGTATTAAATAACAATAATGATAATATTTGCTATTCACTTACTACATGCCAAGCATCGTACTAAGCACTAAGGGAGATACAGTGCAATCAGATCAGACACAGTCCCTGTCCCACACAGGGCTTGGAGTCTACGGGGCAGGGAAAACCGGGATTTAATCCCCATTATATAGATGAGGAAACTGAGGCATGGAGAAGTTAAGTGACTTGCCCGAGGTCACCAAAAAGGGAAATGTCTGAGCTGAAAGTCTTCCTTTTCTTTTTTAAAATGGCTCCCACCACCTTGGGATTTCTCTGACATAAAATCCCTATCTGATATCATTAGTTTGCAAAATGAAGAAGATTTAGACAATGACTGGTTGATGCCATGAAGACAGAGCAAAGCATAAATTTCCCAAAAGGGTGAATTCTTAACTAGTCCTTTTCCAGAACAGGGCAGAATTGCTCCTGGCTGGGGCCTGAGAGTCATAGGACCCAGGCACTAATCCTGGTTTCTCCACTTGTCTGCTGTGTGACCTTGGGCAAGTCATTTCACTTCTCTGTGCCTCCGTTTCCTCATCTGTAAATGGGGATTAAGACTGTGAGCTGAGCCCAATGTGGAACTGGGACTGTGTCCATACCAATTATCTAGTATCTACATGAGAGCTTAGTACAGTGCTTGGCACGTAATGCTTTACAAATACCACAGTTATTATTATTATAATCCTTTCGGGGCCTCCTATCTAGGTCATGAGGAGAGATTCTAGTTAGTAAGTCTATGGTTTTCAGTTTCCGTCACCTCTAATTTTGGCCTCAGACAAGAAGAGCAGGTAATAATTCCTCTTCAGGGTTCACGGCACTGATCTACTACAACTCAGCCCACACACTTTACTCCTCTTACACCATTCTACTCACTGCATCTCGATCGCATCTATCTCACCACCGATCTCTTGCCTACATCCCCTCTCTAGCCTAGAACTCCCTCCTCTTCAAATACGACAATCGCTCTCCCAACATTCAAAGTCTTACTAAAATCCCATCTCCTCCAAGAGGCCTTCCCTTACTCAGCCCTCATTTCTCCTACTCCTTCTCCTTTATGAGTCGCCCTTGGACTTGGATTTGGACCCTTGAAGAACTTGATATTCACCCCACCTTCAGCCCCACAGCACTTATGTACATAGCCATAATTTATTTAAATATCTTTTTCCCCATCTAGACTCTAAGTTCCTTGTGGGCTGGGAATGCCCCAGCAACTCTGTGGTAGTCTCCCAAGTGCTCTGCACACAGTAAGTGCTGAGTAAATATCGTTGATTGAAATGTGAACTAAGATCAATTGATTGAAATGTGAGCTAAGAATTTCAGTAATTTTTGAGAGACTAGTTTCTTTTGTTAGCTTTTATGAGTAAGCCACCCCAGCAACAAAGGTTGCCAATGACTGAGAAATCCTTGCAACCCAAGGATAACCCAATCTTGAAATAAACAGCCATCCAATTCTGCAGTGTGTGGGAGGTTAACAAAAGCTTTTCTGGCTTTCTCAGAATTGTTTCGTTGGGATCAAATGCTCAGCTTAATTCATTTGTACACTGCCATCCTATAGGATTTGAACATGTGAAAATGAAGTTTGCTGATTGTATTAATTATCGCCTCTGAATCAAATTACAGACAATAGGCAGTGCTGCAGGAACTGTGTGCCTGCCCAGCATGGTGAGGATCGTGATTTTAATCCCTGGAATTGATATGGCACGTTTCATTTTCAGAAAAACACGAGGCACAGCTTTGCCACTAGATGAAACCAGGCTATGTCAGTACCTTTTTTATGGTCTCTGTTAATAATTATGGTATTTGTTAAGCTCTTACTAAGGGCCAGGCACTGTACTAAGCGCTGGGGTGGATGCAAGCAAATTGGGTTGGGCACAATCCCAGTCCCACATGGGGCTCACAGTCTTAATCTCCATTTTACAGATGAGATAACTGAGGCAAAGAGAAGTTAAGTGACTTGCCCAAGGCCACAGAGCAGACAGATGGCAGGACTGGGGTTAGAACCCATGACCTCTGACTCCCAGGCCTGTGCTCTATCCACTAAGCCACATGGCTTCTCTATATGGCTCTGGTCACTGTGTTTTAGGAAGGGCAGAATAGTTCTAGAGAAAGCAGAAAGAAGGGCAACCAAGATGATCAGTGGGATGGAGAAGCTTTTCCTCATGGCAGGAGCCTGAATTAGGACTGTTCAGTCTGAAAAGATACAGGTTGAGGCAGGGGGCAAGATTGAAGTTTACAAAATCATGGCACCCTAGAAATGGCATTTCAAATGATTTGCATTTACATCCTTTACAGTCCCCTCCCTGTCCTGCTTTAGAAGGAGAGGGGAAGAAGGAGGGAAGCAGAGAAGCAATTTAACACCCTCTACCCTGAGGGAAATGGGTAGTTGTGCTGGGCCACAGGCATTCAACGGGGATTCGACACCTGTGAGCCCCATGGGGGAAAGGGACTGTGTCCGACCTGATGAACTTGTAACTATTCATTCATTCAATAGTATTTATTGAGCGCTTACTATGTGCAGAGCACTGTACTAAGCGCTTGGGATGAACAAGTCGGCAACAGATAGAGACAGTCCCTGCCGTTTGACGGGCTTACAGTCTAATCGGGGGAGACGGACAGACAAGAACAATGGCAATAAACAGCGTCAAGGGGAAGAACATCTCGTAAAAACAATGGCAACTAAATAGAATCAAGGCGATGTACAATTCATTAACAAAATAAATAGGGTAACGAAAATATATACAGTTGAGAACTATCCCAGCTCTTAAAAAATAAAGTCATAATAATAATGATGACAGACAAACAGCAAGCCAATGGCAAGGTTTCAGAAAGCTCATGGAGTGAGGAAAGAGTCGAGGACACCTTGCTGTGACTCCTCTCCAGTTGACCCAAAGAGGGGCCTAAGGTCAGGGTTAGAATTTCATGAGAGCTTGCAGTGTGTGGAGCACTATACTAAGTCCTTGGAAGAGTACAACAGAGTTAGTAGACAGGATCCCTGCCCTTCAGGATCTTACAGTCCCCACCTCAACAAAACAGGGAATTGGGAAAGAATTCTCATACAAGGAGAAGCATGGGCTTTGGAATAAAGAGACCTGAATCTGCTGTGTGACCTTGTGCAAGTTACTTCACTTCTCTGTGCCTGGGTTTCCTCACCTGAAAAATGGGGATTAGATACCTGCTCTCTCTCCCACTTAGAATGTGAGTCTTCTGTGAGACAGGGACTGTGCTCGACCTGACCATCCTGTAGCTACCCTAGCGCTTAGTATTGTGTTTGGCACATAGTAAGCACTTAACCAATATACCCAGCATTATTAGTAGTAGCAATAATAGTAACATCCTTCCTGTTCTGGATGGATGTCAAAGACACTCACATGTCCACTGTGTGACATTTGGCAAGTCACTTCACTTTTCTGGGCCTCAGTTACCTCATCTGTAAAATGGGGATGAAGACTTGAATCCCACATGGGACAGGGACAGGGACCGCCACCTAAAACTCAACATGAGCAAGATTGAGCTCCTCATCTTCCCTCCCAAGCCCGGTCCTCTCCCAGACTTCCCTATCACCGTGGATGGTACGACCATCCTTCCCGTCTCTCAGGCCCACAATCTCGGTGTCATCTTTGACTCGTGTCTCTCGTTCACCCTACACATCCTATCCGTTACCAAGAACTGCTGGTTTCACCTTTACAATATCGCCTAGATCTGCCCTTTCCTCTCCACCCAAACGGCTACCTTACTGCTAGAGGCTCTTGTTATATCCCGGCTAGACTACTGTGTCAGCCTTCTCTCTGATCTCCCTTCCTCCTCTCTCGCCCCGCTCCGGTCTATTCTTCACTCCGCTGCCCGGTTCATCTTCCTGCAGAAACGATCTGGGCGTGTCACTCCCCTTCTTAAACACCTCCAGTGGTTGCCTATCAACCTCCGCTCCAAACAAAAACGCCTCACTCTAGGCTTCAAGGCTCTCCATCACCTTGCCCCTTCCTACCTCTCCTCCCTTCTCTCTTTCTACCGCCCACCTCCTCACCGTCCCTCGGTCTCGCCTATCCCACCATTGACCCCTGGACCACGTCCTCCCGCGGTCCTGGAATGCCCTTCCTCCTCACCTCAAACAATCTAATTCTCTTCCCCTCTTCAAATCCCTACTTAAAACTCACCTCCTCCAAGAGGCCTTCCCAGACTGAGCTCCTCCCTTTTTTCCCTCTGCTCCCTCTATCCCCCCTTCACCTCTCCGCAGCTAAACCCTCTTCTCCCCCCTTTCCCTCTCCTCCTCCCCCTCTCCCATCCCACCCCCTCAGCACTGTACTTGTCCGCTCGACTGTATATATCTTATCACCCTATTTATTTTATTTTGTTTAATGAGATGTACATCACCTTGATTCTATTTAGTTGCCATTGTTTTTATGAGATGTTCTTCCTCTTGACTCTATTTATTGCCATTGTTCTTGTCTGCCCGTCTCCCCCAATTAGACTGCAAGCCCGTCAAACGGCAGGGACTGTCTCTATCTGTTGCCGACTTGTACATTCCAAGTGTTTAGTACAGTGCTCTGCACATAGTAAGCGCTCAATAAATTGAAAATTGAATGAATGAATGACAGGGCAATTATGTGGTGGAGGCAATTATGCCAGTAAATATGGTAATGAGGGAGAAGAATAAATTCTAAAATACTGTTACCCATGGGTCACCCCCAACACACACAGCTCTCTGATGGTGTATCCTGAGGTGACTGGCTCACACACTTTCCCTCTAGAGCTGTTCCTGCCCAGACTCCTTACCCCAAGGCTATCCCAACCTCCAGTTGCAGCATGGCTCAGTGGAAAGAGCCTGGGCTTTGGAGTCAGAGGTCATGGGTTCGTATCCCAGCTCCGCCACTTGTCAGCTGTGTGACTGTGGGCAAGTCACTTCACTTCTCTGTGCCTCAGTTACCTCATCTGTAAAATGGGGATTAAGACTGTGAGCCCCATGTGGGACAACCTGATTCCCTTGTGTCTACCCCAGCGCTTAGAACAGTGCTCTGCACATAGTAAGCACTTAACAAATACCAACATTATTACTACTTCAAGGGTTCCACATGAAGGACTCAGGGGAAATTTCCCCCTGACTGATTTTAGGAAAGGACTGGAGTTTATGATTTAATGGTTATGAAGAGCAGACACAAATTTAATAAACAGTAATTAAAGAGCAGGAGAATAGATTCAGATAATGTTTTTACTCACATAATGGCCTCACTTTTAGTGAACTTTTTTTACCATTAAAACAGGAGTGGGCTATTACACGGGTCATATAAAACTCTAAACTGTAAACGTTTCTTGTAGATTGCAAGCTCCTTGTGGGCAGGGAATAGGTCTACCAACTCATTGTATTGTACTCTCCCAAAGCTTAGTACAGTGCTCTGCACATAGTCAGTACTCAATAACTATCACTGATTGAATCAAGCCTAGTAATAAAGGAGCATAAGAAAAGAGAGGAGAAAAAAAAATCCAGAGGAAAAGCAGGGAGAAGACAGAGAATGATAAAAAGGTCACTTGAGACTGCATCTCTTACTTCTAATGCACTCTGCCAAGTTCTGCGTACAATAGGCACTCAATTAATTAAATCCCCTTCCCTTCTGTGTTTTGCCATTTTTCACCCTTCTGCTCCTCTTCTTCCCCCAACACTTGAGGCTACCGCTGCTTCCAATTATGTTTTAGACAAAATAATCTTCTTTTTTCCCCTACTCAAAAATCAGGGCCAATTGATAGGATTTATTGAGCTCTTACTGTGTGCAGACCACTGTAGTGAATGCTTGGGAGACTACAGTAGAGTTAATAGACACAACCCCTACCCTCAAGGAGCTTACATCCTAGTAGGGGCAATTATAATAATAATAATTATTATTATGGTATTTGTTAAGCGCTTACTATGTGCCAGGCACTGTACTAAGAGCTAGGGTGGATACAAGCAAATTGTGTTGGACACAGTCCCTCCCTCACGTGGGGCTCACAGTCTCAATCCCCATTTTACAGATGAGGTAACTGAAGCCCAGAGAAGTGAAGTGATTTGCCCAAGGTCACCTAGCAGACAAGTGACGGAGCCGGGATTAGAATCCATAAACTTTCGACTCCCAGGCCCTGGCTCTTTCCACTACGCCATACTGTTTGTGCAGTGGAGGCAATTATGCCTGTAAACATGGTAATGAAGGAGAGGAACAACAATACACAAATCTATGATTACCTAAGAAGGGGTAGAGAGGATGAGAGAGCAGGAAAGCTGGGGAGGTTGATAAGGGAAAGCTTTCTGGAGGAGGTGGCTGTTTAGCAGGGCTCTAAAGGAGGGGAGGGGCATAGTCCGGTGAAGCTGATGGGGAGAAGCATTCCTGATGAGGGGCAAAGAATTAATAGAGGGTTTCACCCCATTTTTTCCACAGTGGGAAGAAAATGTAGGTTTTGGGCCTTTTTCAAATCTCAGGTAACAAATGAATGTTGCAGTAGATGGTGAAGAAACTTTCCTTGGTGCTAACTTAAAGCCAAGGAAGCTAGCCTAGGAATAATTTCCTACTGAAACTGCAGGAAAATCCAAAGTGGAACGGAGAACATTTCACGCAGCAGCATTTTCACGTAGTGGGATCACCAAATCTTTCTATTTAACGCCTATGCGCACTTCCAAGATGGCAGCACCTTAGCTGGGTGCACAGCACCCCTTCTAGCGTGGAGACCCCCACTGGCTACCCAAGCCCCTTTCTCGGCCACTCTTCCCCGGGGGGACCCATTTCTAAGGATCACAGAGGGTGTAGGGACAGAGATGCCGGTCTCCAGAGCTCTATCATGGATGTTCCACCCCCTGCACCCCAAATTCAGCTCCATCCCCTGGTCCCATTTTCAGTGGCGACGCCCCTGCGGACTGTCATACGGACAGACCGCAAGAGCGTTTCTCTTCTGGGAATCTGAGCTTCCCAATTCCAGGATCTAGGATAATAGTCTTCTTTTAAAGAAGGACAAATTGCTAAGAGAACATTATACATATATTTCCAGGAAAGTAATAAGGCATCCAGGAAACCCAAGCAAGTTGTATTTCCCCTGCTATTCGCAGCAATAACAACCACCTGAATTGGAACAATACGTGAATGGGGAGAGCCCTAGATTTTTTTTACACTCATTAGGCAGTCCATTCACTGCTAATTGGTTAAGTCAAAACCATGGATGGGAGAGCTGTAGGGTTGAGGGTGGGGTCTGGAGCAACAGAGCTGCTCATTAGAGGTAGTCATGGAGGGAAGAAAACTGAGGCATGTTTATCAAAAAATTTGAAAGCCCCATATATATTATATTAATATTATATTATATATTGAGGAAGCAGCATGATGCAGTGGATAGAGCACAGGCCTGGGACTCAGAAAGTCTTGGGTTCTAATCCCAGCTCCGCCACTTGTCTATTGCGTGACCTTGGCAAGTCACTGCACTTCTCTTGGCCTCAGTTATCTCATCTGTAAAATGAGGATTGAGACTGTGAGCCCCACGTGGGACAGGGGCTGTGTCCAACCTGATTTACTTGTATCTACTCCAGTGCTTAGTACAGTGACTGGCACATACTGTTAAGTGCTTAACAAATACCACAATTATTATATATGTGAATTCATTTGTATATTCAAGACTTAATTATGATATAGTCAATCATTTTGTCCGGATAGTGCTGTTCTGTCCTTGTTCTTCCTTCTGTTCCCACCATTTCAATCAATCAGTGGTATGTAATGAGCACTTACTCTCAATACACTTGCAGAGCACTGTACTAAGCTCTTGGGAGAGCACAGTTCAAAACCCTGCCCTAAATGATTCTCCTATTTATATCTAATTCTTGTCTCCCTGTTTTTCCCAATAGATTTTAAACTCCTTGAGGGCAGAGAATGGGTATCTTAGTTCTAATAATAATGATTGCATTCGTTAAGCGCCTACTATGTGCTAAGCCCTGTACTGAGCACTGGGGTACATAGGCTCACAGTCTAAGTAGGAGGGAGAGCAGGTTTTGAATCCTTCATTTTGCAGATGAGGTAACTGAGGCCCAGAGAAGTGAAGTGACTTGCCCAAGATCACACAGCAGACACGTGGCAGAGCTGGGATTAGAACCCAGACCCATGCTCTATCCACTTGGCCATGCTGCTTCTGTTGCTCCATACTAACAATTTTGGAACTTATTTAGTGCTACCTATGAGCCTAACAGTGTGATAAATGCGAGGTTGACGCAAAACAATCACATCGGACATGGTCCCTGTCCCAGTTGGGGTTCTCAGTCTAAGAAGGAAGAAGAACAAGTATTTTATCCTCATTTTAGAGATGAGGAAACTGAGGCCCGAAGAAGTTAAGTGTCTTGCCACAGATCGACAAAAACAATCTCCCGTAAAACACACGGTACATATGCACTTCTACCGCCATATGTTTATTGGAGAGTTCACATTTCACCATCAAATAGCACGTTAGCCAAGCTCCCCAGCAAGAAAGGGTGTATCAGATACCTCACACGGCTGTCCTTCTCAAATGCAGCCAAAGTACATGATGTCCATGGGCACAATCCCACTATTCTCTGATTTTTTTTTTAACCTTTTCATCCTTTTGAAGTACAAAACTGTTCCTGTGTGAATCCTCCTCGGTCTCTGCGGATTTGGAGTGTGAAGCCAATGACCTAGGGATCCTGTTTTGCGAGGGACAGCTGTCCCACTAATAATGCAGCTACCCCATTCTTGATGTTCAATCACCAGTTGAGAGGGAGGTCTCGTGGAAACAGCACAAGTCTGGGAGTTGGAGGACCTGAGTTCTATTCCCAGCTCTGCCACTGACCTGCTATGTGACCTCATGTGAAATACTTAATCTCTTTGGACCTCAGTTTCCTCATCTGTAAAAGGGGGATAATAATGTCTGCCTCCCCTTACCTCACAGGGATGCTAGGAGGACTAAATGAGATAACGATGGCAAAGCACTTGGGAAAAATCGAACTGCTAGGCAAAAATCAAAGTGTGATTATTTCTAAAATCAATCAATCACTTATGTACATAAGCACTTCTGCACCTGTGTATCTATCCATAATGCATTTTAATATCTGTCTCCCCCTCTAAACTGTAGGCTCCTTTGTGGGCAGGGAACTTGTCTGCCACTCTGTCATATTAGTGGAGAGAGCCCGGGCTTGGGAGTCAGAGGTCCTGGGTTCTAATCCCTGCTCTGCCACTTGTCAGCTGTGTGACTTTGGGCAAGTCACTTAACTTCCCTGTGCCTCAGTTACCTCATCTGGAAAATGGGATGAAGACTGTGAGCCCTACGTGGGACAACCTGCTTATCTTATATCTACCCCAGAGCTTAGAACAGTGCTTGGTACATAGTAAGCGCTTAACAAATACCATCATTATTATTATATTTCTATTCCAAGTGCTTAGTATAATGTTCTGCATGCAGCAAGCGCTCAATAAATACCACTGACTGATTAATTGATTGAATAAATAAATAAATGATATTTACTGAGCTTCTACTGAGCACACAGCAACGTATCAAGTGCTTAGAAGGGTACATCTGTGACTGAACAGCCCGCATCTTCACAAACAAGAGTCGACATACCGATATGTGGTTCCGTGCATTTCCCACCCTGGGGTTTGAACTAGGCACCCCCATGTTATACCTCCCTGAATGAGTCCAAATGCAAAATCACCTAAGAAATGTAAAACCATTGGATCCTCATCGTATTGGCTAATGGATCATCCTTGGCAGATTGGTTAGCAGAAGCCAGTGGGAAGTTCAGTTGGGATAATTCCCAACCTCACCAAAAAAAGAGTTCACAGACCTCTTGCACTCATTCATTTATTCAGTCGTATTTATTAAGCACTTCCTGTGTGCAGAGCACTCTACTAAGCGCTTGGGAGAGTACGGTAGAACAATAAACAGACACATTCCCTGCCCACAGTGAGCTTACAGTCACATGATATGGGTCAAGGTGCAGGCAATATAACGTGAGTGGTTCGTCGAGAATGCGACCCCTAGATTACAGGAGGCCTGAGCACATGAAAAAGCATCTCACCGGCCGAGGACAGCTGGATGGACAGCTGGGGGAAAGGAAGACAAACGCTTCCTCCCCAGCACTGCTCAGTGACCCAATACCTGAGGCTCAGACTAGCCCCAGAGCATCATGGGGGATGTGGCCAGGCTATGGGACGAAGCCCTGCTGCCCACCGGAATGAGGATTCTCCCAAATGTGAAACTGCTTGTTTCCTTCAAGACTGCTAAAGCTGCAAAGGAAATCTCAGGGAGACCAAGTCATCCTTTCTGGGCATGCCAAGTGCAGGACCAGGCTGTTGAGGCTCAATAAAGCCTTGCAGGCTCAGACAGTACCTGGGATACAGGTGTCGTGGGGTGGAGAGTGGCAGAGGGAGGAGCAGGTCGGTCAGTCAAAAATGCCCTCCCGCTGAATACAGCAGCACAAGAGAAAATGCCAACTTTTGCATTTCTTCAGAATTTCAATTTAACTTGATTTTAATCTCCTGGTAGGTACTGTTTAAACAAGTGATTGGGGGTGGCGGGGAAGAGAGGCAGAGTAACAACTAAGTGATCACTGTGCAATCTTCTCTCTGAGTCAGTGCATCCTGCTAATGATCAAATTACTCTTCTGGTTAATGAGGTATTTCTTAATTCATCAGTCAATAGCATTTATTGAGCACCTATTCTGTGCAGAGCATTGTGATAAGTAATTGGGAGAATAGAATAGATTTCGTAGACTTAATTCCTCCCCTTGAGGAATTTTCAATCTAGCAGGGGAGACGGGGAGACTTAGTCTCCCTGGCCTCTCTGAGGTTTTCGTTGCAGCTTCAGTAAAATAAATTAGAGAGAGAAGGAAACAATAGAGCAATAAGCTACAGAAATGTAATGGTGGCAGTGAAGGTGAATGCCAAAGTATTTAGGTGCTGAAGTGGCATTAGTGGAGAAAATAGGGTGGGGAGATGAGGGACAAATCAGGAAAGACATCCTGGAGAAGATGAGAAATGGTGAATCCTAGAGGAAAGAGCCCAAGCCTGGGTGTCAGAGGACCTGGGTTCTAGTGCTGCCTCTGTCACTTGCCTGCTGTGTGACCTTGGGCAAGTCACTTCACTTCTCTGGGCCTCAGTTTCCTCATCTGGAAAATGGAGATTCAGTACCTGTCCTCTCTCCACTTAGACTGTGAGCACCGTGTGGGACAGGGACTGTGTCCAATCCAACCTGATGATCTCTTATCTACCCCAGCGCTTAGTACAGTGCTTGGCACATAGTGAGCACTTAACAAAGACCATCCTTATTATTATTATTAAGAAGGGTCTTGAAGATGGGGAGAGCAGTGGTCTGGTAGATGTGAGGAGGAAGGTGCACCAGGCAGGAGGCGATTGTCAGTGAGAAAGAAAATCCTCATAATACAAGATTTTTCCCTACCAGCCCTTTTGCAAGGACAGTTGGCCTATCTGAAATTGAGTTTCTGAATTCTTACTGAAACTTTGAATTTAACTCAAATGATAGTGGTTGTGTAAATTATCTGTCCTATTAAAGGATTTTGCCTCTGATGACATATTCTGGGTTGGATTTCCCACTGTCAGATGGACTTACACTGGAGTTGTTTCTTGCAATGAATATTTTTACTATAACAAAAATACTCTCTCATATATGTTCCTGTTGATTATTAATGCCCATCTCCCCCTCTAGACTGTAAACTTCTTGTGGGCAAAGAATGTGTCTGTTTATTGTTGTACTCTCCCAAGCACTTAGTACAGTGCTCTGCACTCAGTAAGTGCTCAATAAATACGATCGACTGGCTGACTGACTGTTGCTCAGCATGAAGATTTTCTGTCACCCATCACCGAACTCTCAAATTGGCTGCATATCCTGGGGAGAAGGAGAGGAAGGAAGGGAAGAAGAGGGAACTATGTTGGGATGTTTGACAGAAGCTGGAATCATAACTAAATAACATTTGCCTGCCATTTTCCTCATGGTCTATCTTGATCTGGAAGTCTCTAGGTCACCTCAGGTGTATAGAGGCATCACCTAGTACCTAGGGCCTTCTGGTTTCCCCAGAGTCCAGGTTATGGCTCTATACCCTGAAGTGACCTAGGCACCTCCAGCCCAAGATGGATAATAATAATAATAATAACTGTGGCATTTGTTATGCACTATGTGCCAGGCACTGTACTAAGCACAGGGGTGGATACAAGAAAATCTGGTTGGACACAGTCTCTGCTCCACATAGAGCTCATGGTCTTAATCTCCATTTTACAGACAAGGTAACTGAGATAGAGAGAAGTGAATTGACTTGTCCAAGGTCACACAGCCGACAAGTGGCAGAGCCAGGATTAGAATCCAGGTCTTTCTAACTCCCAGGTTCATGTTCTAGCCCCTACTGCTCTCGAAGCCCATGGACCTATAGCCCAGTTCCTAAACAACTGGCCTTCTGGATCCTGAGGTCAGGGATTGCCTCCTCTCAGATGATCCACAATCAAGTTGGTCCAAGCCCAATTTGAAACCAACCGGCTCAGGGGAACAATAACAGGCTGAGAATCATAGGGAGAGAACCAGAGAGCCGACAGTTTGTCTGTTCCCTGGTTCTCTCTCTCAGGATCCCCCCATTCTACATCACATAGAGGCGAAAATGCTGTGGAACAAAGACCGAACATTCAAGTTGTCAGTGATAAAGGAACATATCAGAGCAACTATTCTAGCCCAAAGATACTCTCCTAAATAAGGTCTCTAATTTCAATCACACTACAAATCGAACAATAACAATACAGGCAGTCCTCAGACTTAGGACACAATTGGTTCTTGACAAAATGCATCTAAAGTCGAGGCGTTGTAAATCAGAACTAGTCTTCTCAAAGGAACAATGTTATACATGGTGATTGGTTCCTGAACCAAAATTAGATACTCTATGGTAACCAAAATTACCCATAATTGTGTACTGCTTCAACTAGAGCCAAGTAATACTTCATTCTTGTAATGCCGACAGACTCTCTGTACCTCGATCTCATCTATCCGCAAATCCCTCGCCCACATCCTCCTTCTGGCCTGGAATGCCCTCTCCCTTCATATCCAACAACTGATTGATTAAATCAATCAATCAATCATATTTACTGAGGGCTCACTGTGTGCAGAGCACTGTATTGAGCATTTGGGAGAGTACAATATAATGGTAGAAATGACCCTCATTCTGCCTCCTCCCTCTCCCTTTTGCATCACATTTACATTGGATTTGCACCCTTTATTCACCCTAACCTCATCCCCACAGCACTTAGGTACCTATGCATAATTTATTTTAATGTCTGTTTTCCCCTCTAGAATGTAAGCTCCTTGTGGTCAGGGAACATGACTAACAAATCTGCAGTATCTCCCAAATGCTCAGTACAGTGTTTTGCACACAGTAAGCACTCAATCAATATGACTGACTGATTAATGTAGCTATTTTAATGCATTTGAGTCCAATTTTTACTTCTCCGTATGTAAAATGGACTTGCTGATCTTCCGTAGCCCACCTGGCCTTCAGGTAGCCCTACCACCACCCGCGCCCCCACTCTGTCTCCCATTCCACCCCCACCTTTACACTTCCTCTCTTGTCACCCTGCAATGTGACTTTAAAGATTGGTACCCCATTTCCCTGTGGTTCCTGTGTTCCCCTGCTCTTCCTTCCCCACGCTCCCAGGAGTAGTGCCACAAAAGAGGCTAGTGTTGTAAAATCAACTCACATGTTGCAGTGCTGAAATGATAATTTAGTAGCATTGCAAATGCCATTCATCTTAACTCAAAACATCTTAAGTGGAGAACACATTTATTTATCTTCAGAGCACTTCCACATTTAACTTATTTCAGCCCCGCAGCATCTCTATGAGGTAGAAAGAGGCAGGTATTATTAACCCCATTTGACAAATAAGATCGTAGATACTCAGAGAGGTTTAGTGACTTGTTCAGGGTCACACAGCAGACTAGGGGCAGAGGCAGAACTGGAATCTAGGTCTCCTGACTCCCAGATTCATACATTTTCCACTAGACCTCACTACCTCCCATAAGTTAAAATCCAAATCCATCCTAGAACATGTAGTTTGAAGATTCATCAGCAACAGAATAAAAGGAAAACAGAAATAGAAACTATCAGAACAATCAGTGAGCAGCAGATCTTGGGATGACTACATGATTCGGGTTCCAAGATCACCTTCTCAGGGCCCTACGCAGATTCCAAGTTTAACCTGACCAGAACAAGGACTGAAACGGATAACCCTTACCACAGTTCAATTTTTGAATGAACTGGGAGTAGAAAATAAGAGGAGAAATGAAAGAACAAAGTTGGAAGGCAAAACTCTAGAGATGTGGGACTATGAATTGCCTGGAAATCTCTTACCCTCTTTTGCTTATTCTTGTGGAGCTGAGATCAAGGTAGCAAAGCTGGTCGCAGCTTCTTGCCAAAACCTGGATTCCTGTATCTGTCACTTTTTTACACCCACTCACATCAAGATGCCTGTGTGGTTTAAAAACAAAATAAACTCTGAGCTACAGTTAGTAGACCCTCAACTACAGACACACACCCTACCAAAGAGTTGCCCCTAAGGGCTGCTTTGAGTTACTTAATCAACTCAGTTACCCACTGAATAAGAACTCACTGATAAACTCAGAAAGTAAACTAAAGCGTGAAACAAAATATATTTAAGGTACAGTGGCCTCTCTTCTGGGGACTTTATGCTTGGAGTGAAGTTAACATTTACAGACACCTCCTTATGCTTGGAGTGAAGTTAACATTTACAGACACCTCCTTACACAGTACTGGGCAAAGTAGAGACACTTGGGCACTTCAGCGTGGCTCAGTGGAAAGAGCCTGGGCTTTGGAGTCAGAGGTCATGGGTTCGAATCCCCGCTCTGCCACTTGTCAGCTGTGTGACTGTGGACAAGCCACTTAACTTCTCTAGGCCTCAGTTACCTCATCTGTAAAATGGGAATTAACTGTGAGTCTCATGTGGGACAACCTGATTACCCTGTATCTACCCCAGCGCTTAGAACAGTGCTCTGCACATAGTAAGCGCTTAACAAATACCAACGTTATTATTATTATTGATATTCACTCCACCCTCAGCCTTATGGGACCTATGTACATATCTGTAAATTATTTATTCATATTAATGTATGTCTCCCCCTCTAGACTTCAAGCTCACTGTGGATGGGGAACATGTCTATCGACTCTGTTGTACTGTACTCTCCCAAGTGCTTAGTAAAGTGCTCTGCACAGAGTCAGCACTCAATAAATACCATTAATTGATCGATTGACTGGGAATGTGTCTACTCTGTTATATTGTACTCTCCCATATGCTTAGTACAGTGCTGTGCACACAGTAAATGCTCAATAAATATGACTGACTGATCGATTGAGAGGTAATTGGGAGATGATCCCTAAATGGAGGAATTCTCTCTCTATCTGAGGAAACATTCCTGCAGTTTTCTACATAAAGTGAGTTTGCATTCTCATTTAGAATTGTGACTACAGAACCCTAAAAATGTTCAAAAATGCCTTCCTAGATTTGAGCTGAATGTGCTGTTGAGAAGGTATGGGTTTGTATGGCTTGAAAAAAATATCCTTTTAAAACTTTTCCAAATCATTCAATCAATCAATTGGATCCTGGACCCTGGCAGACTGCATGCACCATTTTTACTTGGGGTGGGGTATGCAGTAACCTGCCTTCCAGGTTACTGGCCTCTTCTTGCTCAGGATGGATTTCTCTTTTATTATTACAAATATTACATGTCAAGCACTCTGCTAGACACTGCGGCAGATACCAGCTAATCAGATCAGACAGGCCCTAGTGCAAATGGAACTCACAATCTAAGAGGGTGGGACAGCGGAGATCTGTCCTCTATTTTACAAATGAGAAAAACAGGTTCAGAAAGGTTATGTGACTTTTCCAAGGTAACCCAGCAGGTCAGCGGCAGAGTTGGGATTAGAGTCCAGCTCATTGGACTTTCAGTGCCATGCTCTTTCCACTAGGCCTCACTTCTGTAGTGCCGGGGCAGCCCCTCTATTCCTGATCCCAGTGGCCATCAGAGCCAAACAGAGCACTGGATATGACCAGTGGTGACCTCCTCTAAAGGTCCATTTTCCTGAGGGGACGAAGGGGAGATGGGGAGAGTCAGTCAGTCGGTCAGTTGCATTTATTGAGTGATTACTGTGTACAGAGCACTGTACTGTGCACTTGGGAGAGTACAGTACAACAATAAACAGATACATCCCCTGTCCACAGTGAGCAGGGAAAAGGTGTAGGACTAGGGAAGTGGAAAAGGGAGGTGTTAAGATAGACTGTAAACACCTTGAGGGCAAGGAGCATGTCTACTAAGCATGGTACTTTCCCACTTAGAACAGTGTTCTACACACAGTAGAAAGTTAGGTCCTTGAGGGCAGGGATGATTTCTACCAACTCTACTGTATTCTCCCAAGTACTTAGTACTTTGACCTCAGAGGAGGGGCAGGTCCATAGAAGTACAACCTGAGCATTCATTCATTCATTCATATTTATTCAGCACTTACTGTGTGCAGAGCACTGTACTAAGCGCTGGGGAAAGTACAAGACAACAAAAAACAGTGACATTCCCTTCCCACAACAAGCTCATCTACCTGACATGTTGGTGGGGGTGTTGGTAGAGTACCTGATCGAGCACAGGTAGGTGCTGATCTCCAGCAGGCTCGTGTCTGTTATCTGAGAGCAGGAACTGAGAACCAGACGAGACAGCTTAGGGCACTGAGTCGCAATGAGATGGACTCCAGGATCCCTCACCTAGGAAAGATAAGGGAAATAAACATTCCTTCAAGACACAGCTGTCTCTCCTGCTCCAGGATATAACGAGGAGAGAGACAGTGTGTGTGTGAGACACAGAGAGAGATATACAAAGAGAATAAAATCACCATCTAGGTTCATCACAGACATTCAAAAGGCATTAATTCCCAAAGCAAAAATAAAATCAGAGAGGAGAAAGAACTAGAGAAGCCAGGAATAATGTAAGTAGCTAGTTGTCAGATTTATTATGTGAATCACTAAGTCCATGATACTGGATTCCTGGTCTTAAAGCCCATGGTTTTGGGTTTTTTTTCAGTTTTTTTAAAATGGTTTTTGGTGTTTACTGTCCCAGGCTCTCTACTAAGGACTGGAGTAGATACACGAAAATTGGGTTGGACACAGTCTCTGTCCCACACAGACTTAATCCCCACTTTACAGATGAGGTAATTGAGGCAGAGAGAAGTTAAGCAACTTGCCCAAGATCACACAGCAGGAAAGTGGCAGAGCTCAGGCCCAGGCCCTTTCCGCCAGGCCAAACTGCTTTATTTTCTTAAAAATACCAGTGAGTTGTTATCACGATGTTCTCCCTCCTATTTAGACTTTGAGCTCCATGTGTGACCTGGTTACCTCATATCTACCCCAGTACTTAGGACAGTGCTTAGCACATGGTAAGCACTTCATAAATATCACCATTATCATTATTATCATTACTATCATTATTATTATTAGGGCAAAATTTGCAAAGCTAAATGTAAAATGGAAACATGTTCTTTTGATTATGGCCAAGTGTATTCCCTTATACTAACCATCATCAACACTTTATTAAAATCAAAAAGAAACCTACCCTGCAACTTGAGCTGCAGTAAGTAAGATCTTTCTTGTACCCATTTGTTGGTCTTTGCGTTGTAAGGCATGTCTATTGCTCACACTGGAAGGAATCACTCAGTGCTGTAGCCAAAACAATATAAAGCTTGTTCCCCAGAAGTAGTAATCGATCAGTCAATCATATTTATTGAGTGCTTACTTTGTGCAGAACACTATACTAAGTGCTTGGGAGAGTACAATATGACAGAGTTGATAAACATGCTCCCTGCCTACAACAAGCAGTAATATCATTAATTGGGCATCCACTCTGTGTGGTACATTACACTGAGCTTAGATTAGTCAAAATAAATACTCAAAAGTACAATTGAGCAAATTTACATTCCAAATGGCTGAGGATGGGTATTAATAAATTCATGGGCTCTAAAGATGGCTGAAAGGTTTAGATGACCTGGGTTGCTGAGAATTAATGGGAGAGAGCTTGGAGGAGGTGGGATTTTAGGGGGACTTTGAAAACGGGGAGAGATGTGGTCTGTTGGAACTGGGGAGAAAGAGTTCCAAACTGGAGGAATAGGATGAGCAAGGGTCTGTGGAGAGAATTTCTCAAGGAAAAATGCTTTCAACTCTCTGAGTCCTCCTTCATTCACCATGTCCTTCCTCCGTCAAAATCCAGAATAGAGAATTCAGTGGCGGTAGAGTGGGAGGAAAACTGAGACAATGAAAATGAGAATTTTCAAAAAAAAAAACCAACCAACAACAAGCCTTGTTTGCTTTGAAATAAGTCCAGACTGGATTTCTCATGACCTCAATTGTCAACCTTGAAGATTGTTGGGAGATTCCCAAAGCAGACTTTTTTTTTAAATGGTACTTCTTAAGTGCTTACTAACTTCTAAACACTGTAGTAAGTACTAGGGTGGATACAGGATACAAGTTAATCAGGTTGGACACAGTCCTTGTCACACATGAGGCTCCTGATTTAAAGAGAATTTAATCCCCATTTTTCCATTGAGGTAACTGAGGTACCCCCTCCCAGCATCGCCCCTGGAGAGTTTCCAGTACTCTACCAGTCTTGGTATGGGAGAGAGAGTCAAGCAGAGGCCTATCCATTCCACTGCTAGCAGTGGCTAGCGAGTGGAAGGCAATCTGCTATAAGTCAAAACTCACCCATGCTGGGCAGCAGTGGCATGGGAAAGAGACAAGGGCGGAGACTCGAGTTTCCTGCGTGGAAGGTGGCAGTGGTAAACCACTTCTGGATTTTTACCCAGAAAACTCTTTGGATTCACTACCAGAACGATTGCAGGTGGAGAGCAGGGCACTGTGGAAGAGATGTGTCTGTGGTGTCGCTATGGGTCAGAAACAACTCGACGGCATAAGACAAGACAAGTACTGAGGAACAGAAATATTGACTTGCCCAAAACAGGTGGCAGAGCCAGGATAAGAACCCAGATCCTCTGACTCCAAACCCATGCCCTTTTCACTAGACCTGCTGCTTCTCTTTTCTGTTCACTAACTGATACTTTCCTGTTATCACGGATCAATAAAAAAGATTTAACTGCTGTACCCCACCTTCTCCCAAATAAGTCTCCACTAACTGGGTTTCTTCTATCCAGGAAGTTATGCCCTCTCTCCAGGCTACTTACTGTTTTGAGTATCTGCCTGCTTCTTTTTTCCCATCTGTCTCTGACTCAGCCTTTGCCTATGCCTGATTCTCTGCACCTGGGTGCTGTGTCTAGCATCATGGATCACCTGCCTCTGGCTCAACCTCCCTGTCTTTGTCTCTGATTCTGAGTCCATACCTCTGGGTCACTACTGCATAGTATTCATTCAGTGCCTGTTGGAGTAGAGTGTACTTTTCTAAGCAGGTGGGAAAGCACAATAAAATTAATAGACCTGATCATTGCTTTCAAGGAGCTTACAATCTAGTGGGGGAGACAGATGTTAAAATAAATTACAGGTAGGAGGAAGCAAAAAGAGCGTGAAGATTTTTACAAAAGTGCTAAAGGGCCGGTTGGGGGAGTCACCAAGTACCTAGGTAACAGGGAAGTGTTGAAGTGACTGTTTCAGGGGATGTAAAGGGTGGGAAGTTATGATAGTTGTTAAATGCTTACTATGTGTCAAGCACTGTTCTAAATATTGGGGTAAAAACAGGTTTATCAGATCGGACACAGTCCCTGACCCATGTGAGGCTCGCAGCCTATGTATGAGGGAGAACATGTATCGAGTCCCTATTTTACAGTTGAGAAAAATGAGGCACAGAAGTTAAGCAACTTGCCCAAGGTCACACAGCAAGCAATTGGCAGAACTGAAAAGTGAGAGATGAATCAGGGAAGGCTTTCTAGGGGAGATGTGGGAGGGGAAGCAGTGTGGTCTAGTGGAAAGAGCATGGGCCTGGAAGTCAGAGGACCTGGTTTCTAATCCCAGATCTGCCACTTATCTGCTCTGCAAACTTGGGCAACCTACTGCTCTCTGGGCTTCTGTTATCTCATCTGTAAAATTGGGATTAAATCCTACTCCCTCCTACTTAGTTCAGTCCCTGGCACTTGGTAAGTGCTTAACAAATACCATAAAAACACAATGAAAAACAAACAAACAAATATGATTTCAGGATAGTTTTGAAGATGGGGATAGCAGTGGTCAGATGTGAAAGGGAAGGGAAATCCAGTCAGTCAGTGAGTCAGTCAATTGTATTTATTGAGTACATAGTGTGTGCAGAGCACTACAATAAGCACTTGGGAGAGAACAATATAACAATAAATAGACATATTCCCTGTTCACAGTGAGCTTACAGTCTAGAGGAGGAGACAGACATTAATACAAATGAAGCTTACAGTCAATAGAGAGAATGTGGACAAGAGATCTGTGTAAGAGAGATGAGAACAAGATGCAGTGAGAGGAACAAAGTGGGCAAACTGCAACATAGTGGAAGAAGTGAGTGGATAAATAGGAAGATAGGTTATCACACACTCTGTGCAAAACATTGTACAAAGCACTTGGCAGAGGAGAGAGTTGGTATATACAATCCTTGCCCTTTAGGATCTTAGTTTGGCAGGGGAGACAGACACCAAAATCAATTACAGGTAGATGAAGCAACAGAGTATAAGGATATGTACATAAGTGCTGTGTCGGGTGGGGAGGGGGTAGTATCTATGTTTTTAGCGGGTACGGACCCAAGTGCATAGGTGATGCTATAGGAAGGGAAATGGGGTCCGGGAGCGGGGGGAAGATGAGTGATTAGTCAGTGAAGGCTTCCTGGTGGAAATGAGGTTACAGAAGGGCTCTGAAGATGAGAGAGCCGGGGTCTGCCAGATGTGAAGAGGAAGGGAGTTCCATGCAGGAGGGAGAGCGTGAGCAAGGGGTCAAAGGTGAGGGAGAGGGCAGGCTGGACTGCAGTGGGAGAGCAATGAGGAGAGGGTATTGAGGAGAGAGTTGATGGACTGTGAAAGTGAGGAGTTTCTGCTTGATGCAGAGACATATGGGCAACCATCAAATATTTTTTGACCAACAGGAAGACAAATACAGAAAACGTCTTAACTGAGAGACTTATGCACAAACAAATTAAAATCTGTTCCATCCTTTGGCATGCTGCAAAGGAGCGGTGACCGTCGAAGAACCTGGATGTAAAACTCAATGATAGCCAGGTGTGTGTCCAAAGAACCTTACCATATGGAGGCCAGTGACACTGAGAGAGGTGACTTCTTGCAGGCGCATCACTATCTTTGCCAAGCTGGTGGCGGTCATTTTGGGGAGCCTGCCAATGTTCAGGCCCTGCAGCTGAGGGCACTCGAGGGCCATGGAGCTTAGACACTCTGCAGTAAGAGCATGGCAGCCAAACACTTCCAGCTTTCTGAGACTAGAGGGCAAAGGAATCGGGGAGGAAGTGAGATTCATTCATTCATTTGATTCATTCAATCTTATTTACTGAGCACTTATTGTGTGCAGAGCACTGTACTAAGCACCTGGGAGAGTACAATATAACGATAGACACTTTCCCTGCCTGCAGCAAAGTTATATGTGACAACATCCCAACATCAGTGCAGTTCATAACTCACTCTTGTCAATCAGTGAGTCAAACAATGGTATTTATTGAACTCTTTCCATGTGCAGAGCACTGTATTAAGTGCTTGGAAAAGTACAATACAGTAGAGCTTGGAGACACAATCCTTGCCTACAAGGAGCTTACAGACTACCCTACCACCACATACAAACCGTTTCTGTTTTCCACCCACTGAAAGTCACAGCTTTCATAATTAATTTGGGAAACAAATTGATTTGGATGACTTGAGATGAGAAGGAAAGTCAGGTGGAGATAAAGAAAACCTACTGAGCTAAGCATCCTTAGAGAATTAGCATAGCATAATGGATAGAGCACAGGCCTGCGAGTCAGAAGGTCATGGGTTCTAATCCCATCTCTGCCTCTGGGCCTCAGTTACCTCACCTGGAAAATAGGGATTGAGACTAGGAGCCCCATGTGGGACAGCGGTGTTTCCAACCTGATTTGTTTGTGTCCACCCCAGCGCTTAGTACAGTGACTGGCACACAGTAAGGGCTTAACAAATGCCAAAATTATTAAAACATACCAATTTGCATTCATGAGTTTGTATAAAAATGGTTGAGTAACTTGGTCACACCAGGAGTCATGGTCATGGGTAACATTTGTACACCCACTTCTCCCACGAAATGGTGCTTGTATTCTTGCAAAGCAAGGAAAACTTGCTTCGTAGCACTTGTTGGATCCAACCCCACGTACGCGTGAATGCGTACAAACAGGTGCTTCTGATGTCACGGTGTGCTATACTCGAATAGGCTCAATTAGACAAATGACCCCTAATTTCCTAAGAAGCCTCCCAGCCAAAAACACATAGCGAAAGCACGTGTGATGGCAGAACTGAGCATACCCGATGTGGGGTTTTCACAACCTCAACTCATCTAGTTTTTCCTTCAGAGTAACTATTGGTGAACTAAAGTGTCTCAACCTGTTCACCGAGATGCAGGTTTGCAAGATGAAATGAACTTAGGTCATCAGAATCCATAAATTTCCTCCCCATCCACCCACAGGTTCTTCAGCTGGTACACAATAGCATTGAACCCACCTGAACTAGAGGGAGTGGAGCATTTTTGCAAACACTGAAGGGGTGGGAGGCCATGCTACCATTTCCAGCTGCCTCCAAGTGACGTAAGGGAAAACCACTCCAAGTCCACCTACCCACACAGTAAGCTCGTGCACAAACCTCCTCAGCTCCAGGGAAAGCTAAATGTATCTGTCTTGAGGGAAATAATGATGATGGTTTTCTCAACGGCATATCTAATGAAGGGCTGGGGTATTGAATTTTTAAGGACATGAACAATTCCATAGTCTGGGAACCTTGTTTTTCCCCCAGTTTTAAGACAGAAGCCCAAATCTGTGGGTGTTCCATAGAACTAAATAATCAATACAGACTGGGGAAAAAAGAACACTGGGGCTTTTTTGAGATCCTTGTCTCCATTCAGATGTGAAGCTCCTGAGAGGCCCAGCATAGTCCAATGAATTATCCTCTGTAATAAAAGGAAATGAACAAAAGACCTCCTAATCAAAATGCTTCATCCAGCTCTAGTCCAACAGGTAATCAATGTGCCCCTTAATGGAACATAGAGGAGATGAATCCATGAGCACAAATACTTTCAGGTAGGTACCTATTCCAAATGATTGGGGAAAACAGATTTTGATCTTCTCTTTTCCCCTGAAAAAAATTATCACTGGCAAATTCTGACAAATTTATTCATTCATTTAATTGTATTTATTGAGCGCTTACTGTGTGCAGAGCACTATACTAAGCGCTTGGGAAAGTGCAATTCAACAATCAACAGTGACATTCCCTGCCCGTAATGAGCTCACAGTCTAAAGTGAGGGAGACGGACAATAATACAAATAAATAAAATTACAGATATGAACATAAGTGCTTTGGAGCAGGAAGTGGGGTAGAGCAAAGGATAAAATAAAATGACAAAAGACGTAAGTGCTTTGGGGCTGTGAGGGGGGAAAAGAAAAGGAAGCAAGTTAGGACAACGCAGAAGGGAGTGGGAGATGAGGAAAAGTGGGGCTTAGTCCGAGAAGGCCTCTTGGAGGAGATGTGCCTTCAATAAGGCTTTGAAGCCGAGAAGAGTGGTTGTCTGTCGGATTAGAGGAGGGAGGGCGGTCCAGGCCAGAGACAGGACGTAGGCCAGGGGTTGGTGGTGAGACAGGAGAGATGGAGGCACAGTAAGAAGGTTAGCACTAGAGGAGTGAAGCCTGTGGGCAGGGTTGTAGGAGGAGAGAAGCAAGGTGAGGTAGGAGGGGCAAGGAAATGGGGTGCATTAAAGCCAATGGAGAGGAGTTTTTGTTTGATACGGAGGTGGGTGGGCAACCATTGGGGTTTTTTGAGGAGCAGGGTAACGTGTCCAAAACGTTTTTGTAGAAAAATGATCCAGGCAGCAGAGTGAAGTATGGCCTGGAGTGGGGAAAGACAGAAGCTGGAAGGCCAGCAAGGAGACTGATGCAGTAATCCAGGTGGGATAAGATGAGCGATCGCATTAATGTGGTAGCAATATGGATGGAGTAGAAAGGGTGGATTTTATCGATGTTGGGACCGAGGGGATTTATTCATGGATTGAATATGTGGGTTGAGTGAGAGAGAGGAGTCAAGAAAAACATCAAGCTTATGGGCTTGTGAGACAGAAAGGATGGAGGTGTCACCAACAGTGAGGGGAAAGTCATTGGGAGGACAGGGTTTGGGTGGGAAGATAAGGAGCTCTGTTTTGGACGTGTTAAGTTTGAGGTGACCGGAGGGCATCCAAGTAGAGATATCTTGAAGGCAGGAGGAGACTGGAGAAAGGGAGAGAGATCAAGGGAGGAAATGTAGATTTGGGTGTCCATCTGCATAAAAATGGCAGTTGAAGCCATGAGAGCAAATGAGCTCTCCAAGGGAGTGGGTATAGAAGGAGACTCACATGTGAACCTTGAGGGACTCCCACAGTTAGGGGGTGGGAGGCAGAGGAGGATCCCGAGAAGGGAACTGAGAACTAACAGCCAGAGAAGTAAGAGGAGAACCAGGAGAGGACAGTCAGTGAAGCCAAGGTTGGATAACGTTTCCAGGAGAAGGGGGTGGTCCACAGTGTCGAAGGCAGCAGAGAGGTCAGGGAGGGTTAGGATGGAGTAGAGGTTATTGGATTTGGCAAGAAGGAGATCATTGGTGACCTTTGAGAGGGTGGTTTCTGTGGAGTGAAGGGGGCAGAAGCCAGATTGAAGGAAGTCAAGGAGAGAATTGGAGGAGAGGAATTGGAGACAGCGGGTGCAGGCAACTTGCTTAAGGATTTTGGAAAGGAATGGTAGGAGGGAGATGGGGCAATAACTGGAGGGAGCCATGGGGTCAAGAGAGGGTTTTTTAAAGAAAGGGGAGATGGGCATGTTTGAAAGCAGTGAGGAAGAGGCCACTGGACAGCAAACGATTGAAGATGACTTTTAGGGAGGGAAGAGGGAGGGGATGAGAGTTTTGTTAAGGTGCAAAAGAATGGGATCAGATGCACATGTGGAGGGGGTGGTTTTTGAGAGAAGGCAGGAGATCTCCTCTAAAGAAACTGCTGGGAAGGATGGGAGAGTTGAAGAGGGGACTGGGGGGGGTGGAGGGGCTGAGGAAGGGCAGGGGTGATTTTAGGGAGCTCACATCTGATGGTGTCAATTTTCTTAGAGTAGGTGGCTAGGTCACTGGGGGCAAGAGATGAGGGAGGCGGGTGGACAGAGGGCCTGAGGAGAGAGTTAAATGTCTGGATCACCTGGTGAGGGCGATGGGCATGGGTGTCAATAAGGGTAAAGAAATAGTTTTGCTGGGCGGAGGTAAGTGAAAGCATGCAAGGATAAACTTAAAGTGGACAAAGTTGACCTGATATTTAAATTATTCTTTGCCCTCCTCTTGCCCACGCCTACTATTTTCATAATGTTCTTGGTTTGAAGAAAAATGCCTTCAGCCACCCAAACTTTAACTTTCTATAGTTTAATGCAGCCTACCAACAATTTCAGTACTGCATCAAATGATAAGAAAAGCTTGGATTTGACTCCCTGCATGGATACCCTTTGGTCCAGATCTGAGCCAAAATATCATACCTAAAAGACCATACGAAATACCATTTCTGGGTCAGACCAATAGGTCTATCTGATCCAGGATTCTGACTCTTAAAGAGACCATCAGTTCCTTGGAGAAACCATGCGGTCATTGTATGTTTTCCCTCTCTCTCCCCCTTAGGTTGTGGTCCCCACGTGAGACAGGGACTGATTCCGATCTGCATCTATCGAACCGCAGAGCTTAGTACAGTGCTTGACACATAGTAAGCGCTTAACAAATAATACAATTATTATTAGATTATCTTGTTGGCAGAGCCTAGTTGGGACCACATTTAGGCTCCCACTAGAGGTCAAGGGACTGAGAAGTAGGAAATTCCTTCTTACAGCTCCTGATAGGAATTTCATTGCCAGTAAGGAGGGGGAATCAATCAACCAAACAATCAATGGTATTTATTGAGTACTTACTGTGTGCAGAGCCCTGTACTAAACGCTTGGGAGAAGACCATATAACAGAGTTGACAGACATGTTCCCTGTCTATGAGTTTACAGTCATTTTTCTGCCTTCTGAGACACAAAGTCGGTCTTGCTGAATGTTCTGCTCATGTATGTAAGGTATATAGGCTCACCTCTAGACTTAAGCTCTAGGGAAGCAGCGTGGCTCAGTGGAATGAGCCTGGGCTTCGGAGTCAGAGGTTATGGGTTCGACTCCCGGCTCTGCCACTTGTCAGCTGTGTGACTTTGGGCAAGTCACTTAACTTCTCTGTGCCTCAGTTACCTCATCTGTAAAATGGGGATTAACTGTGAGCCTCACGTGGGACAACCTGATTACCCTGTATCACCCCCAGCACTTAGAACAGTGCTCTGCACATAGTAAGCGCTTAACAAATACCAACATTATTATTAAGCTCGTGGCGGACAGGGAATGTTTCTACTAATATGTCATACTGTACTCTCCTAAGTGCTTAGTACAGTGCTCTGCAGGTAGTAAGTGCTCAATAAATACCATTGATTGACTGATGTAGGTATAGTTCCTTAAGGGCAGGCACCAAGTCTTTTCTTTTACTCTACTCTCCAAAGTGCTTAGTACAGTGCTGTGCACCCAGAAAGTGCTCAATAAATACAATCATATGATGGGTTTACCTTCCCCTTTCCCATTAACTCAAACTAACTAACCAAGCTAAGCAAACATTAAACTAAATTTCTACACAGAAGTTTTGAATATTTGAGAACGGTCTAGAGGTACTCTGAACTCCTTTTGGGTTCCTTCCACAATAATTCCCCCCGATAGATAACCTCTCCTTAAATGGCACCTGAATAGTAATTGCAGTCTCGGGATGGAATCATTATCCAAGATGCAGATTCAATACAATCAGATCTGACATAACTCCTGTTCCACAGGGGGCTCACACTTTCCCCCTCTAGGCTGTAAGCTTGTTGTGGGCAGGGAACACGTCTGCTAACTCTATGGTACTCTCCCATGTGCTTAGTACAGTACTCCATACATAGTAAGTGCTCAATAAATACCATTGATTGATTGACTGTTTGAGGGAGAACAGATATTTCTTCCTAATTATATAGATAAGGAAACTGTGGTACAGAAAAGTAATGATTTGCCCAAGATTACACAGCAGGCAAGTGGGAGGGCCCAGGATTAGAACCCAAATTTTCTGACTCCCAGTCCTGTGTTCTCTCCAATATGTCACACTGCTTCTCTCATTAGATTGTGAACACTTAAATGGAAGGTACTGTGTCTCTTTTGTATGTTTCGCAAGTGCTTAGGAGAGTGATGTTGATGTGAATACTGAAATCCAAAACCCCCATCCAGAGTTAATGGATTAAAAAGTGTTATTATGAGATATAGCTAGACTTCCTCAAGCTGATGCATTAGTTGTTGTTTTTCCACTCTGTTTTTTGTAGTTCCATGTTTCTGATTTGGGCCATGTCCCCTCACTCCACTTGGTACTAAATCTGGTGGCTGATCTCCCCACCTCATTTGTCCTGAAGGAAAACACTTGAAAAAACCATTTGATGCAGTCCAGTTCTTCAGGAACTAGGCTACGTCGAGTGTCTCCCTGGCAGAGAAATGAAGAGCACGACTAGTCTCCGAAAGTGGATTAATGGTGGGGCTGAAAAATTGCTGAAAATTGAAGCAAAATGCCCCATGTTATTGATTTATTAATCAAAAATTGTCTTCTCTCTCTGCGGGTAAACTATGGCTCGTCTTATAAAAGTCACGCGGATTTGTTCCCAGGCCTAATGTTAACTGTTCTTCTCTCAGTGAGACTGCAAGCTATTTCTTCAGCATTAATGAATGTTTCATGGCTTCATCAAGAGGTTAAATCCCTATAATTGCTTTGAGCAGCCTCCCAAGGTGGAGTGAAAAGATGTAGTCCTGAACTTATAGTTTCTTATGCTGTTTCCACAGGTGTGGGTTAAGAGCTCTAAAGGGGTGCCCTCCCCACCCCTACCCTCTCTAGAACATGCACACACACACACACACACACACACAAACATATGCATGCATGCAGGTAGAATTCATTCATTCATTCGATCGGATTTACTGAGCGCTTGTTGTGTACAAAGCACCGTACTAAGTGCTTCAGAGAGGACAATAGAACAATAAGCAAACACGTCCCCTTCCCATAGCAAATTTACAGTCTAGAGGAGGCCGAAGAGCGTTACCTGATCCCATGCTTTTTCACTAAGGCACTGACAGCTCGGTCCGTAATCTGGCACCCATTAACGGAGAGTCCTTGGAGCCTGAAAGAGGATGACAGGGTTATTTGTCAGTTGCTAATTTTCCCTTTTAAGTAGTAGTAATGGCATTTATTGAGTGTTTCCTGGGTGTAATACACCGGGCTAAGCAGTTGGGAAAAAGAAACATTCCCTGCTCATGAGGAGCTGGCACTCTAATGGGGGTCAGACAACAACATATTTGCCAAAAGAGTAATCGGAATATTGCAAATAATAATGATAATTATGGTACTTGTTAAGCACTTACTATGTGCTAAGCACTGTTCTAAGCGCTGGGGTAGATACAAGTTAATCAGGTCAGACACAGTCCCTGTCCCATATGGGGCACATATTCTTAATCCCCATTTTCCGGATGAGGGAACTGAGGCCCAGAGAAGTGATCTGCCCAAGATCACACGGGAGACAAGTGGCAGAGCCAGGATTAGAACCCAGGGCCTTCTGACTCCCAGGCCCTTGATCTATCCACTAAGCCACGCTGCTTCAGTTGACTGCAATTGAAGATCTATAATGAGAAATGCTGAGGAGAGGTGTAAATAAATAATCAAGTACTAGCTGGAGGTGGCTGTTGGGTTGATTCAATACAGGGTGTGGGGAGTTAATCAAGGAAGGCTTGGAGGAGATGAATATGTCTGCTCCAAGGCTGCTTTCTAGTCATTCTTCTTCACAGAAGTGTTAAAGGGAATGGCATCAATCAATTAATCCATGGTATTCAGTGAGCCCTTCGTCTGTGTAGAGCACTGTACAGAGCACTTGGGAGAGTCCAGTAGAGTTATAGGGCTCTCAAGGATCTTACAGCCTAATGTGTGCAGAGCACTGTCCTAACGATGGTATTTGTTAAGCACTTACTATGTGCCAGGCATTGTACTAAGCACTGGGGTGAATACAAGTAAATCAGGTTGGACACAGTCCCTGTCCTACGTGGGGCTCATGGTCTCAGTCCACATTTTACATATGAGAGAACTGAAGCACAGAGAAGTGAAGTGACTTGCCCAAGGTCACACAGCAGACAAGTGGCAGAGCCAGGATTAGCCCCCAGTCCTCTGATTCCCAGGCCTGGGCTCTTTCCACTAGGCCAAGCTGCTTCTACATCTCAAGTATTTGGCACTTAATGACAAAATCACCATTATCCGGTGCTGAGTGATTATTCAGTTTGTGGATTACACAGGCCTTTTGTATCTCCTGCTTTCTCCTGTAGACTTTTCCCCTCCCGCCTCACCCACCCTGACCTGATCTTGATGGACATTTCACTGCTTGTCAGCACCATACCCAGAGGGTGGGAAGGAGAAAAGAGAAACAGAAACACAAAGCAGTCCATCCTGCTCCATCAATCATCTGTATCTATTGAGCGCTTATCGTGTGCAGAGCACTGTATTAAGCACATGGGAGAGTACAATACGACAGAGTTGGTTAGACACCTTCCCTGTAAACAATGAGCTTACAGTTTAGATGAGGAGACAGACATTAATAGAAATACATGAATCATGGCTATGTACAGATTTGCTGGATGGCTCAGGCGAACGCCAAGTGTCCAAAAGGTACAGATCCAAGTACACAGAAGATGCAGAAGGGAGAGGCAGTAGGGGAAAAGAGGGCTTAATCAGAGAAGGCTTCTTGGAGGAGATATGATCTTAAGGCTTTGGAAGGTGGGGAAGGTGGTTGTTTGTTGGATATGAGGGGCAGGGAGTGCCAGGCCAGAGGGAGAACGTGGGAAAGACACAGATGGTGACATAGATGAGATGGGGGCCCAGTGAGCAAGCCGGCGCTAGAGGAGCGAGGCATTCATTCATTCATTCATTCATTCAATAGTATTTATTGAGCGCTTACTATGTGCAAAGCACTGTACTAAGCGCTTGGAATGTACAATTCGGCAACAGATAGAGACAATCCCTGCCCAATGACAGGTTTGCAGTCTAATCTGGGGAGGCAGACGGACAAAAACAAGACAACATAATCACGATAAATAGAATCAAGGGGATGTACACCTCATTAACAAAATAAATAGGGTAATAAAAATACATACAAACGAGCACAGTGCTGAGGGGAGGGGAAGGGAGAGGGGGAGGAGCAGAGGGAAAGGGGGCTTAACTAAGGGGAGGTGAAGGGGGGTGGGGAAGGGAGCAGAGGGGGAGAGCAGTAAGGTGAGGTAGAAGAGGGAGAGCTGATTGAGTGCTTTAAAGCTGAGGATAATAAGTTTCCATTTGATGGGGAGGTAGCCTCCGATGCTAACAGCCCTCCTGCTAACAGCCCTCATAAAAGGATTCGTGAGAGAGAACTATGATGTTAAAAACAGGGTTGAATTTACCAATCACAACTGACGGTGATTCAGACACTTCAGAAAAATGAGCTCCATCTGACCTAAAGGCCTATGCCTCAGCCATGGCAACGAATTTCCTGGCCTGGATGCAGTGACTGCCACTTTTGCAAGAAAACACAGTGTGATTACATGGGGATTTGCTTCACTGTGAGCCTCCAGTGTTCCAAATGACAGCAAGGCCCTATTACTTTCTCTGGTTGCATGGTCCCAGGTTGCCTCCACCAATAATTTATCTGCTCCAAAAGCTTCTGGGATATAGAGTTCTAGAAATGTGTCTTGGAAGCATTTTTAGGACTCAAAGCCCTGCTAAACTTGAGTCAGGGAATCTCCCAATGTCCCTACCTCCCCTATTCTTCCACTGAGAAGGAGTGTGGCCCAGTGGAAAGAGCCCAGGTCTGGGAGTCAGAGGACCTGGGTTCTTAAACCCGGCTCTGCCACTTGTTTTCTGTGTGACCTTGAGCGAGTCACTTAACTTTTCTGGCCCTCAGTTACCTCATCTCTAAAATGGAGATTAACTCCTACTCCTTCCAAATTAAAATGTGAACTCCATATGGGACAGGGACTGTGTCCAACCTGACAAACTTGTATCTACCGCATGTTTAGAACAGTGCTTGGCACATAGTAATCACTTTACAAGAAACTATAATAATAATAATTATCATTATCATTATTGGTAAGGGCCCTGCAAGCTGTATGACACTAATCAACAGAGATAGTCAAGTGTTAGCGTTTACAAAAAACCCACAAAGCAGGCAAGAGATAAGCAATTCCATGGCTTTATGTTCTCTTTTGGTTTCTAATGGATCCAGGAAAGGGAAAAATTGTTCTTTTTCGATGGTCATTTTGGGGGGATACCTTAAAGACGCCTCTATCAGAGTTATAACACCTAAATCTGTAGCTCCGGTCCAACTAATGTCGACCGCTGTCAGCTGATGGCAAAAGGTACTCGCCCAAAGGAGAACAGTGTCTCCTCTGAGACTGGAACCACTGCATCTGGTGATACTCAGCTCCTGGGTGGGAGAGAAGACAAACATCAGCACTAGCAAAGGCACCAGAAATCTTCCAGTCTGGCCCCATTTCTCCCCTTTCCTTATCTCACCCTTACCGCATCCTTCCACCCCCTTCCCCCAGATATGTGTCTTAGTCTTTGAGGAGACAGTGTCCAATCTGCCCCCTCTCCCATGCCAAACCCATCTGCTTGTCCCTTGTTGTGACCTGCCCTCTCCATCCTGACCCTCGTGAGGTCATCATCATCATCAGTGCAATTCTTTGGGTGCAGAACACTATTTTAAGTAGTAGTATTGACACTGACAAACAGCAAAGTGCAGTTGCAAAAGCCCGGGCCTGGGAGCCAGAAGACCTGAGTTCATTCATTCATTCATTCATTCATTCAGTAGTATTTATTGAGCGCTTACTATGTGCAGATCACTGTACTAAGAGCTTGGAATGTACAATTCGGCAACAGATAGAGACAATCCCTGCCCAGTGACGGGCTTACAGTCTAATTAGGGGAGACAGACAGACAAAAACAAGACAACATAATCACAATAAATAGAATCAAGGGGATGTACACCTCATTAACAAAATAGGGTAATAAAGATATATACAAATGAGCACGGTGCTGAGGGGAGGGGAAGGGAAAGGGGGTGGAGCAGAGGGAAAGGGGGCTTAGCTGAGGGGAGGTGAAGGGGGGAAGGGGGAGGGAGCAGAGGGCGGAGGGGGAGCAGAGGGAAAAGGGGAAGCTCAGTCTGGGAAGGCCTCTTGGAGGAGGTGAGCTCTCAGTAGGGCTTTGAAGTGGGGAAGAGTTAGTTTGGCGGAGGTGAGGAGGGAGGGCATTCCGGGACAACGGTAGGACGTGGGCCAGAGGTCGACAGCAGGATAGGCGTGAACGGGGGACGGCGAGGAGGTGGGCGGCAGAGGAGCGGAGCGTGCGGGGTGGGCAGTAGAAAGAGATAAGGGAGGTGAGGTGGGAGGGGGCAAGGTGATGGAGAGCCTTGAAGCCCAGAGTGAGGAGTTTTTGTTTCGTGCGGAGGTTGATAGGCAACCACTGGAGGTTTTTAAGGAGGGGAGTGACATGCCCAGAGTGTTTCTGCAGGAAGATGATCCGGGCAGCGGAATGAAGAATAGACTAGAGTGGGGAGAGACAGGAGGAAGGGAGGAAGGAAGATCAGAGAGAAGGCTGACACAATAATCCAGCCAGGATATTATGAGAGTTCTGATCTCAGTTCTGCCACTTGTCAATTGTGTGAGCTGGTTCAAGTCACTTAACCTCTCTGGGTCTCAGTTTCCTCCTCTGTAAAATGGGGAGTCAATACCTCTTCTTTTTTTTTAATGGTATTTGTTAAGCCCTTATACTATGTGCCAGGCACTGTTCTAAGCATTGGGGTAAATACAAGCTATTCAGATTGGACACTGCTCATGCCCCAGGAGGGGCTCATAGTTTCCTTCCTCCTAGACTGGGAACCATGTACAAGTGCTTAGTACAGTGCTCTGCATACAGTAAGCACTCAATAAATATGATTGAATGAATGAATGTACAGGATGGGCACTGTGTCCAATCTGATGATCTTGTATCTACCCCAGTTTTTACTACAGTGCTTGGCACACAGGAAACACCTAACAGATACCATTATTATTGGGCACCAATTTGATGCAATGCACTCTGCTACACGCTTGGAAAATATAAAACAAAGAAGCGATATGTTCCCTCCCTACAAACATAAAAAATATTTAGAGATGTAGCCAAGGCAAGTAATTAAATGTGCAACTGAAAAATGGGAAAGTACAGCAGATATCAAAGACATAACCCTCAACCTCCTTATAATCTACTGGGGAAAGAGACAAATTATTTATAAACAGCAGAAGCAGGGGGAAGAAAAGGAGTATATCAGGGGAAGTATATATTTCCTTTCCCCTTTCCCATGGATGTATCCACACTTCTTTTATTGCCTTTTTTAGGAGAAATTTCTTGGGCCTAGAAACAGAATTGCAAACATGCTATTGAGATGTATAAACAGAAGCACAACATGGCTATTTCCTGGGACTGTTATTTATCCTCCTGGGGTTTTCAATTGGCCAAATCTTGACTTTTAGTAGAAATTCATTAATGTGTTCTTTAGCATTTTCCTAGCACTTCACACCCCTAAAGTGTTTTATAATCACTCGGTAGACACCCTTGATCGAAAGCCAATGATCTGAGTGGGGAATGCCTATCATTTTCCCCTCATTTTCGCAAATAGAAAAATTAGATTGCCAGGGCACTAAATGATTGGCCTGTTGGTTAGTCTACTGAGTCTTGCTGTTTTTTGATTAGCACCGCCAACTTAGAAAATCCCTTTGGGTTACTGTGTCAAGCTATTTCATTTTTAAATGGCTTTGCTTTCAAAACAAACAAGGAGAAATGACTCTTTACCCGGCAGGTGCTAAGCATTTGGAATTTGAGCTCACGGTAAATTGCGCAGACCAAAACTATCATGGAGGTTCAAAGGGGTTTGGATCAATTTGGGTTGAAGCAGCCCATAGGGGGAGACTAGAGGGAAAAGTAGGGATGGAGAAGGAAAACCTGGAGTCATCCTTGACTCTTCACTATTGTTCAACTCTCACATTCGATCCATCGCCGAATCCTGCTGTTTTTGCCCTACACAATATTTGCCGCATTCACCCCTTCTTCTCCCACCCCAACTGCTACCATCTGGTTTAAATTTGGGCCTTCCCAAGGTTAGAGTATTCAAGTCAGTGGCATTTCTTGAGCATTTACTGTGTGCAGAGGACTGTACTAAGTGCTTGGGAGAGGACAATATAACAATAAATGGATACATTCCCTGCCCACAATGAGCTTTCAGTCTACAGACTAGATTATGGCATCAGCCCCTCCCTAATGCAATCTATACTACTCACTGCTGCCCGGATCATCTTCCCGAAACATGGCTAGGCCCACATCCCTCCTCTCCTTCAAACCCTCCACTGGCTCCCTCTGTCTCTGTGTCCAACAAAATGTCTTCACAATCAAATTCAAGGTTCTCCACCACATGGCTTCACTGTAGCATCATGGCCTAGTGGAAAGAGCACGGGCCTGGGAGCCAGAGGACCTGAGTTCTAATCCCGGCTCAGCCACTTCCCTGCTGTGTGATCTGGTGCCTCGGTTACCTCATCTGTAAAATGGCAATTCAATCCCTGCTATCCCTCCTAATTGTACTGTGAGCACCATATGGGACCTGATTATCTTTTATTACATACCCCAGTGTTTAGTACCATGCTTGGCACATAGTAAGTGCATAACAAACGCCATCACTATTACTATTATTATTCTCTTTAATCTGCTATTCCCCAGCTCGTTTCTTTCCGATCAGACAGTTACAGTGGGTGGGGCTCATGAGAAGTATAAGCAACAGCCTAGCCCAGTGAAGAGAGCACAGGCTCCAGAGGACGTGTGTTTTAATCCCAGGTCCACCACTTGTATGCAGTGTGACCTTGGGAAAGTCCCTTCACTTCTCTGTGTTTCAGTTTCTCTGTCTGTAAAATGGGGATTCCATACCTGTTCTCCTTTCTATTTAGAAGGTGAGCCTCATGAGGGATGGGGACTGTGTCCAACCTGTTTAATCTGTATCTACCCCAACACTTAGTGCAATGTTTGGCACATAATAAGTACTTAGAGATATCACAAATAGCATTATTACCCAAGCAGACATTGCCACCGTCAGAGACAGAACCTTTGGCTGGAGGACCAAAAGTCTCATTCATTCATTCAATCGTATTTATTGAGCGCTTACTGTGTGCAGAGACCTGTACTAAGTGCCTGGAAAGTACAATTCAGTAACAGAGACAATCCCTACCCATCAAGAGGCTCACTAATGTGTCAGCCGGTCAGTCGATCGTATTTATTGAGCACTTATTGTGTGCAGAGGAATGTACTAAGCGCTTGGGAAAGTACAGTACAACAGTAACCACATTCCCTGACCATAATGACCTTACAGTCTAGAGGAGTATTGACATTGCTGATGGCTTTATGCTCTTATTTTGAAAAAACGATTCCTATGGAATCTGGGTACAGAACTGCTCTTTGGACTGAAAAGAGTAAGATTAGTCTACTCTGAATACTGGGCAACATTGCCTCAACTGGAAATTGGCTCTGAGGCATAAGAAGCTTTTCATTTTGGAAAGACTTACAGTCCTCTCAGAGAATACAAACATGTTACTCAAAAGTTTTGTTTTCTCAATAGACAAGCTATATTAACTTGGGTACGACTGATCCTTAGAATGAGGAGATAGTTGGCTTTAGGTATTATGCTCAGCAGGTTCTTTCTGAGGGGCTTTCTCGGGGGTACAAGGAACCCCTCTGCAGATATCAGGATGCTGCGGGCATTTTATCACGGACTTTTTTTCACTGCTCAAACTTAGCCAGGTTCCAGCAAATCTAAAGCACGATGGGTTTCAGAACACTTTCTACATATTTATTACTGAACCTGAGCTGGTCACAACAACTGCATTTTGCTCAGTTCAATGTCAGGTTTTCCAATTCCTCCCTCAATTGATTCCATGCTGTTTTAGGTGAGTAGGTAGGGTTTATTGGGTTTTATTGTTTCACTCACTTTCTAGTGCTATTTCACAAGAAATAAAGATGTTATAGCCTTTGTTGTATTAATGCACAAGCTAAGGGTTTCATCTTAAATCATAATTCCAGGAGGAGAAATTTTATGGAGATTTTTAGAAAACCTAATGAATACACCAGCAATTATGGACTCTTAAAAAAGAGGTCTAGAAAACTGGATTTCTAGAACTGGGCTCTAGAATTCTAGACAACAAGATCTCTGGAGTTGGGTTCTAGAAAAAGATATCTGTGCACATGGGTCGACAGAATCCATTCCAAGCTAACTGGGGCATTCAATACTACCCAGGAGTTATATGCATTGGACAAAGAATGGGTTTATGCAACAGACCATATCTCTAAGACAGAAATTGCCCCAGATGAACTTTGTGGTGGAAAGAGTTTGAAAGAATAACACAGAAAATGACTGGGTTCGGGGGATGGAATCTATTCCTGGCTTTGCCACCAAGGTGCTGATATTGGACAAACTGCTTAGTTTCTCTGTGCCTGTTTCCTCACTGTAAAATGGAAACCATTCTCAACCCACATTTAATTCATATAGATGCTGTGGGGATTTTGGAAGCTATAAAATATACTGAGCTTCTCCTAGAAAAGGTCCCTCTCAGGGAAGGCTAAGATTATTCAGAACTTGCTAGTGCTACTTTCGCTGTCAATGAAATTTCACATTAATGAATATTTCTGCTGCCACACAGCACCTCTCACCCACATTATCCTGTACCTCCAATAGTATCTAAAGGGATTCAACGTTGTTTTTTTAAACTCATCCTCTGACGACATTCTTCCCAGTTTGTAATTATGGTACCTAATTAGGTTTTTGTTAACCACTTACTGTGTGCCAAACACTGTGCTTGTTTTGATGTCTGTCTCCCCCCTTCTAGACTGTAAGCCCAGTGTGGGCAGGGATTGTCTCTATTGCTGAATTGTACTTCCCAAAAGCTTAGTACAATGTTCTGCACACAGTAAGTGCTCAATAAATATAATTGAATGAATGAATGAATACTAAACACCAGGGTAGATCTCCCTGTGCCTCAATCTCACCTATCTTGCCACTGGCCCCCAGCCCACATCCTGCCTCTGGCCTGGAACACCCTCCATCCTCAAATGCAACAGACAATTACTCACCCCCCCCTTTAAAGCTTTATTGAAGGCACATCTCCTCCAAAAGGCCTTCCCAAACTAAGCCCACCTTTCCTCATCTCCCACCCCTTCCTGCGTTGCAATGACTTGTCCCCTTTGCTCTCCCCAACCCACAGCCCCATAGCACTTATGCACATATCTGTAATTTTATTTATTTGTATTCAGACTGTAAGCTTGTTGTGGGTAGGGAATGTATCTGTTTATTGTATTGCACTCTCCCAAGCACTTAATACAGTGCTCTGCACTGTAAGCGCTCAATAAATACGACTGAATAACTACCACCTTGACAGCTATCACTCAGCTAAGTCCCAGGGTGGAAAATGATCTAATTCTTTGGGTAGTACTTCTCCCCTGCACCTCAAAGTTGATTTGCTAGTTTAACTAGCAAATTTCTTGAAAGGGTCCTGTAAATCAACTGGTTTGAGCCTTTTACCCAACTACTCCCATATGTGCAATGTAGACACAATATCAGATGCACTGTGGATGTGATTTAGAGAAGCCTAGGAACAATTAGTATTATAAGAGTAGTGAAAATAAGCACACCCCCCACATACCTACTGTGAATGCCAAAACTGCAGAGGCCCATTTGTTATGATTTGACTGGAAAATCCCTCCTACTTAGACTGTGAGCCCCATGTGGGACAGCGACATTGTCCAACCTAATTCACTTGTACTTACCCCAGTTCTTAGGATGTGGTGTGACACATAACAAATACCATAAAAAAGTTCATATCTGGGGGACTTCAGACTATACCACCCAATTGCCAATAATCATCAGCAAAGTGCCAGCCAGATGTTGTCTAGTGGAGAGAGAGAATGGGCCTGGGAGTCAGAAAGACCTGGGTTCTAATCCCAGCTCCGCCACTTGTCTGCTGTGTGACCTTGGGCAAGTCACTTCTCTGTGCCTCAATTCCCTCATCTGTAAAATGGGGATTAAAACCCCGAGCCCCATGTGGGACATAGACTGTGTCCAACCTGATCACCTTGTAATTATTATTATTTATTATTATGGTATTTGTTAAGAGCTTACTATATAATAATAATGTTGGTATTTATTAAGCGCTTACTATGTGCAGAGCACTGTTCTAAGCGCTGGGGTAAAGGGGAATCAGGTTGTCCCACGTGAGGTTCACAGTCTTCATCCCCACTTTACAGATGAGGTAACTGAGGCCCAGAGAAGATAAGTGACTTGCCCACAGTCACACAGCTGCCAAGTGGCAGAGCCAGGACTCAAACCCATGACCTCTGACTCCCAAGCCCGGGCTCTTTCCACTGAGCCACGCTGCTTCCCTGTATCTACCCCAGTGCTTAGAATAGCACCTGGTACATAGTAAATGCTTAACAAATACCATTAAAAAAAGTTGCAGCACTTAGAATGATGGAGGTGGTGATTTTTAACCTTTCTTCTGCTCAAAATTTGTTGCTTGGGAGAGAGGGGAGCAATGGTTAATGGGATGATAGGACTGGATTCCGATCCACTCTTAAGCTTGACCATCCTAGCCAGAAAGCACTGACTGTATTCAGAGAGGAAAAGAAGGAGGAGAAAGTATGAAAGAGTATGACAGAGCAAGAAGGAAGAGGGTGAGAATGGGAGGGAAGGTAAGTAGGTAGTGTAAGAGCATCTGTCAGAGGAGATGAGTGGGTGAATGGAATGATAATGGGAGAAGAACAAAAGGAAAGACAAAGAATAGTTTGAGGAGATAGGAGCATGGCCTAGTGGAAAGAGAAGCCCATTCACTACCCCACAGCACTTACTTACATATGTTTAAATTACATAGTATAAATTATTTATTTATATTAATATCTGTCTCCTCCTCTAGACTGTAAGCTCACTGTGGACAGGGAAAGTGTCTGCTAATTTTGTTGTACTGCAAATAGTAAGCTCTCAATAAATATGATTGCTTGATTGATTGAAATCAGGAGATCTGGGTTCAAGTCCTGACTCCACTACTTGCCTGCTTTAGGAGGTCAGTCAATCAATAGTATTTATTAAGTGCTTACTGTGGGCAGGGCACCTTTCTGTGCCTCAGTTTCCTCATCCATAAAATGGGTACAAAATCACCTTGTCTCCCTCCCTCTTAGCATTGTGAGTATACCATGCAGGGCAGGGATCGTGTCCAATCTGATGATCTTCTATCTACCTCAAAGCTTGGCACAAAGTAAGTGTTTAATAAATATGATTATTATTATTAGGAGAGAGCTTTCCTTAACAAACCCTTCCCCTCTCTTCCCACCCCAGCACAGTTTTGCTTGCTGCCCCTAGCCAGTAGAGGATGGTTAGATCAGTTCCAAAACTATCAACTAATAATAATGATTATGGTACTTGTTGAGCGCTTACTAGATGCCAAGCACTGTTCTAAGCACTGGGGTAGATCCAAGTTAATCAGGTTGGACACAGTCCCTGTCCCACATGGGGCACACATTCCTAACCCCCATTTTCCAGATGAGGTAACTGAGGCCCAGAGATGTTAAGTGACTTGCCCAAGGTCACAGAGCAGATATGTGGCAGAGCCAGGATTAGAACCCAGGACCTTCTGTCACCCAGGCCCATGCCATGCTGCTTCACCTCCAGCCACCTCTTTGTTTGTCTGGAACCTGTGAAATACAATCCTTGGCTCAGTCTTTGTACATTCCCTCCCACTGTGGCTGAATCACAAAATGCAGCACCTGAAACATAAACTAAATCTGTTTTCCCTCCAATAAATATGAATCAGGGATTATCTCTTCTGACAGGGGTACCCTTGAATAAATTCAAAGCCAGCAGGACAGTGATAAATATATCTCATAGCTTTGTTTTTCCATAGGAGTTGTTTATTTGTTTGTACTCCCTGATCTGAAACTTGAGGAAAAGGGCAAAGTTCTGGAGTGGCTGTTACACAGAAGGTGAATTGTTGCAAAATTGAATTGAATAACATCCAAGAATTCCATGTGCCTCACACGGGAATTCACCGCAGAACTCCTTTCAATTTGGACCACACTTCAGCCTTCTTGAAAGAACTCCTTTCCCCCTTTTGAAAAAAATTGAGGAGAGCTTCTGCTTTTTATTCTGCCTCATTCTAACAATAATAATAATAATAATGGCATTTGTTAAATGCTTACTACGTGCCAAGCACTTTACTTAGAGCTGGGGTAGATTAGGGTAGAGTGGGAAGCAGCGTGGCTCAGTGGAAAAGAGCCTGGGCTTCGGAGTCAGAGGTCATGAGTTCTACTCCCGGCTCTGCCACTTGTCAGCTGTGTGACTGTGGGCAAGTCACTTAACTTCTCTGTGCCTCAGTTACCTCATCTGTAAAATGGGGATTAACTGTGAGCCCCATGTGGGACAACCTGATTACCCTGTATCTACCCCAGCGCCTAGAACAGTGCTCTGCACATAGTAAGCGCTTAACAAATACCAACATTATTATTATTATTATTATAGATTCAAGATAATCAGGTCCCACACGGGACTCACAGTCTAAGTAGGAGGGAGAACAGGTATTAAACTGCCAATTTTTAGATGAGAGGACTGAGGCTCAGAGAAGTGAAGTGACTCGCCCCAGATTTCACAGTAGGTAAGTGGAGGAGCCGGAATTAGAACCCAGGTCCTCTGGAAACCAGGCCCGTGCTCTTTTCACTTGACCACTCTACGTCTCAGATTGTGTGACTTGACTTTTGTGACTTGAAAACTGTGTGCCATTCCCCCGGTTTTAGGAGACTTGCCCAATTTCCTCTGATTTCTTCATGTTTACTGCTACAGTGTGGGGCTCACAAAGCCGAGCTCACACACAGGGAAAGAAGCTTAAGCGGAAAGACAGAGGGATGTGAAACAGAATAGTTCACCAAAGTCCCAGGTAAATCCTGTAAATATCAACCATTTAGTCCAGAAAGCATTGCTTTGCAGGGATTCTTATTTGAAGGGCAGTAAACATTTTTCCTTTTCAAGATTGTGGTTGGGTCAATCCATTAATCAATTAATTAATAGTATTTTTTGAGCACTTACAGAGTGCAGAGCATTGTACTAAGTGCTTGGGAGAGGACAATAGAATCAGTAGACATGATCCCTACCCTCAAGGAATTTGCAATCTAGTGCAGGAGAAAGATACTGAAATGAATTACAGGTAGGTGGAAGCAACAGAGTAGATAAATATGCTCATGAGTGCTACGGGAGGGGTATGAGTGATAATAAAAATTGTGGGGGATGATTAAGTGCTTACTATGTGCCAAGCACTGTACTAAATACTGGGGGTAGAATCAAGATAATCGGATGGGACACAGTCCCTGTCACATATGGGGCTCACAGTCAAAGGGGGAGGATTTGTAAAATGCCCATTATATAAATGAAAAAATTTAGCACAGAGAAGTGAAGTGACTTGCCTAAGGCCACACAACAGGCAAGTAACAGAATCCAGGTCTTCTGACTCCCAGGCCCGTGCTCTTTCCATTAGGCCACACTGCTTCTCAGGTGCTCATGGGATGCAGAAGTACTAAAGAGGCATTTGGAGAGGAAAATTAGAAGTGCTACACAAAAACAAGTTATTACTACTATTACTATTTTATACTCTTTCAGTATATCTCCAAGTGCCAAGCAAGTACAGGGCTCTACACTGTAAGCACTTTGTGGGCTTACAAAGGGAACATATCTACCAATCTGTTCAATCGTACTTTCCCAAGTGCTTAGTACAGTGCTCTGCACACCTTTAAGCACTCAATGAATACGATAGATTGACTGCCCACAGAAGGCACTTAGTGCTGCTGTTATTGATGATGTGCTTGCTCTACTGCAATGATGCTTTCCTGCCCCAAGTGATTTTGTTTTGTTTTGTTTTATGGTATTTGCTAAGTGCTTACTAATGTGCTAGGCACCGTAGAAAGCGCTGGGGTAGGTACAAGGGAATCAGGTGGGACCTGAGCATATGGGGCTCAGAGTCTTAATCCCCATTTTCCAGATGAGGTAACTGAGGCCCAGAGAAGTTAAGTGACTTGGCCAAGGTCACACAGCAGACAAGTGGTGAAGCCAGGATTAGAACCCACACCCTCTGACTCCCAGGCTCATGTTCTATCCACGAAGCCACACTGCTTCTCTAGCACAAACTGCTTGACAAATACCTCTACTATTATTATAATAATAGTAATTATTATTTACAGACTTTGCCTTGTCACACCAGTTTCACTCGACTGTGGAGAACTAGAAGTCGATTTGGGAGTAATTACATTTCAAATAGTCAAGCAGGGACCAAGCAAGACCCGAAACTCTGATGCTACCTTCTCCCGCTTCCTATTCGTGACGTCACTCCGTCAAGTAATATCATAACGCAAACAGCATAAAATCTGACTGTCCCTATTTGCTCTGCCAATAACAGCTCCAGGATGTGATGTTCTTCAAGCGAGATTGGCAAACATTGCCAACATAGTTCTTAGCCTTTTGCTGACATCTCACTTCAATCTTGGGAAGCTCTCATTTGCTGGCACGCTGAAGAAAACTTGTCTCTCTGCCTCTCGTATCAACAGAGCCCATTTCACATTCTGAGTGAATGAAAATTCCACGTCACAACTCCCACCCTGCCCCTTACCAGTAGCATATCCTAGTGGATAGGGCACAGGCCTGGGAGTCAGAGGGGATTGTCCATATCTACTCTTTTGTACTGTACTCTCCCAAGTGCTTACTACAATGCTCTGCACATAATAAGTGCTCAGTAAATACCATCAGTTGATTGATCTTCTCTATCCCCTGATGCATCACTTGGTCACTTTTATTTATGGTATCTGTTAAGCGCTTACTATCTGCCAGATAGTATACTGAGTACTGGGGTAGATTCAAGATAATCAGGTTGGAAACAATCCCTGTACCTCATGCGGCTCATGGTCTTAGTCCTCATTTTACAGATGAGGAAACTGAGGCACAGGAAAGTTATGTGACTTGCCCAAGGCCACGCAGCAGGTAAGTTGCAGAGCCAGACCCAGAACTTGGATTATCATTATTATTGTATTTGTTAAATGCCTAGGTGTCAAGCACTTTTCTAAATGCTGGAGTAGATACAAGTTAATAAGTTCAGACACAGTTCCTGTCCCATGTGGAGCTCACAGTCACATTCACTGGGGAACGGACATTGAATCTCCATTTTACAGATGAGGAAATTGAGGCCAAGAGAAGTTAGATAACTTTCCCAAGATCACCCAGCAGACAAGCAGCAGAGCCGGGATCAGAACTCAGATCCTCTGACTCACAGGCCTGTGCTCTTTCCACTAGGCCATGCTCATTCCCTGTGACCTATTGGCTATCCCCTAAGCTTAGGGAATGCCCCTCAAAGATAAGGGATCTATTTGGAGACTTGGGCCCTATTTCATTGTAAAAAATTATGCCAATATGATATGGATAAAGAAATTACAAAGACTTCAAAAGATGCTTCCATCCACCTTCATTGTCCTGCGAGAAGCAGTGTGGCTCAGTGGAAAGAGCATGGGTTTTGGAGTCAGAGGTCATGGGTTTGAATTCCAGCTCTGTCACTTGTCAGCTGTGTGACCTTGGGAAAGTCACTTCACTTCTCTGTGCCTCAGTTACCTCATCTGTCAAATGGGGATTAAAACTGTGAGCCCCATGTGGGACAACCTGATCATCTTGTATCCCCCAGCGCTTAGAACAGTGCTTTGCACATAGTAAGCGCTTAACAAATACCACAATTTATTTTATTTATTTTTTTTATTATCCAAACCAGGAAGATATTCCTACTAAAATTGGAATGGTAAATGCCAGTAGCAGGTGGGAAAGTAGCTAAATGACTTGGTTTCCTCTGTGGCATTATACAGGTGCTGAGGACGCATGCCAGTGGAGTCCCTAAGGAGAAAGTGCCATGCAGAAAGACCCTGGGAATCCACAACGAGAAGCAGCATGGTCTCACGGAAAGAATATGGGCCAATGAGTCAGAGGATGTGGGTTCTAATTCTGGCTCTGCCACTTGTCTGCTGTGTGACCTTGGGAAAGTCGTTTTACTTCTCTGTGCCTCCATTACCTCTTCTGTAAAATGGGGATTAAGACTGTGAGCCCCATGTGGGACATGGACTGTGTCTAACCTGATTAGATATATAAATCTACCCCAGTGCTTAGTACAGTGCCTGGCACATAGTAAGTACTTAACAAATACCATAAAAAAATGCTTGATCCCCAGGCCCGTGCCCTATGCAATATGTCATGGGGTGTGTGTGTGACTTTGCTACTGCTAGATTGGGCTCGGGTTAAGCTACCTCCTTCCTTCCAAAACAAACTCTACTACCAACTCCTGCTGACTTTCAGTTGTCGCTAAGAAACTTTCCAGGTGGAGTCATAATTTATGATGACTTATCAGGACTTGTTACCTCCTTCCTGTAACAGTTTCCTCCCAGGTAAGAAAGACTTTGATATTTGAACATAAAGTAATGACCGAATGGCTAAATGTGAAGCCCTACATGAATCTGAACCCAGTGATCCTCCTGTGAGTTTTGACTCGCAACAGCCATTTTAACAGTTTTTGTTGGATTGTTAAATTGATACTTATCGGTCACTTATTTTAATGTCTGTCCTACCCTCTAGACCATCAGCCTCATGTGGGCAGGCTCCATGTCAACTTACTCTGTGGTACTTTCTTCTCCCAAGCATTTAGTACAATGTTCTGTACACACTAAGTGCTAAAAAATACCACTGACAGATAATTCCAATGCATCCTGGGCATTAAAACTAATTACAAGGCAAAGAGTGAGGGTTTGAATCCCCTAAACTGGAACAAAAAAATGTATAAAAAGCTAATGGCTTTCTAAATTCCTTACTGGCCAACTATGCGATATGCAAAACATACATGCAGACGTACACACAATCCTGCATTAGTATGACACTACCCTCACTCTCTCCATTCACGATTGCACTTGGGGAGTTTCCAGTACTCTACCCGTCTCGGCTACAGGAGGGAGAGTCAAGCCGAGGCCTATCCATTCCATTCCTAGCTTGTGCAGTGGCTAGCGAGTGGAAGGCCATCTGCTACAAGTCAAAACTCACCCATGCTGGGGAGCAGCGGCACAGGAGAGAGTCGAGGGTGGAGATTCAAGTTTACCAAGCGGAAGGCGGCAATGGTAAACCACTTCTGGATTTTTACCAAGAAAACTCTCTGGGTCCACTACCAGAACGATTGCAGATGGAGAGCAGGGCGTTCTGGGAAAGATGTGTCCGTGGTGTCGCTAAGGGTTGGAAACGACCCAACGACATAAAACAAGACAGGATCCTCACTCTGCACAGAGCAATGTCCTAAGAACTTGGGATAATACAACCGAGTTAATAGTCACGATTCCTGCCCTCTTCCAATCTGCCCAGAGAAATGATCAACTGTTCTAAACACATAATCTGTCAAGTGAGCAAGCCTCAGAAGAAACAGTCCTTGAAAGAAGAATGTGCAAACCCATGTTAGACTCCTTTATTAGTCTCTTCAATGTCCCTAAACTATTGCACTACTACTGAGTAAATACAGGAGGAATTTTTACAAACAACAAATGGCTAACATGTCATAACGGGTCAATGAAGCACTAATCAGATCATCCAACTAAGATTAGGCTTATGATTTTGACACACACCTGTGTCATTTTAAAAGCCTGTTCTGAATTAAAAATCCGTACCATATTTCATTTGATGATTAAACTCCTGTAAGGTGGAGATCCGGTCTTTTGTTTATATTCTATGTCCCCAGATGCTAGTGAGATTCTCTGCACATAGCAGGTGCTTCATCGAGGCTGTTGATGAAGATAACAAGCTGGATAAACTGCCTTCCTGAAGCCTTGGCTCAAAAAAAAAAAAACCCAGGAGACAATTCCTCCATGTTTTCAAAGTGTAATAAAAGGTCAATGAAGAGGCAACCTTAGCTTTTTTCCAATTCACAATCCACCGAAAGCTGACCTGAAGGGAAAATATACTGGATATCCTGCAAAGGACATCTAATGGATTTTGTACTAGAGCAGATTCCACAGGATTCCCAGACATTGCAAACTTTGGTTGTCCGTGCAGTGAGATTAATACCCTGGCAAAATCCAACACACAAGATCTCTCCTACATCTTGCCAAATCACCCGAACAGCTTCAGGAAACACATATGCACTTTTCCTTTTTCCCCCTATCTGAAAAATTAAATTAAGGAAGCCGCTGTGGCCCAGTGGAAAGATTATGGGTTTGGGAGTTAGAGGACCTGAGTTCTAATTCCAACTTTGCCAGTAACCTGCTCTGTGACCTTGGGGCAAGTCCCTTGACCCTGGGGCAAATCACTTGACTTCTCTGTGCTTCAGTTCCCTCATCTGTAAAATAGGGATTCAGTGACTGCCTCCTCTCCCCCAACCCCACCTGTGAGTCCCATGTGGGACAGGGACTGTGTCTGACCTGATTAACTTGTAACTACTCCAGTGCTTAGAACAGTGCTTGACATATACTAAGTGCTTCATGGCCTAGTGGAAAGAACATGGGCCAGGAAGTCAGATGACATGCGTTCTAATCCCTCCTCTGCCACATGTCTGGTGTGACCTTGGGCAAGGCATTTCACTTCTCTGCTTCAGTTTCTTCTTCAGTAAAATGGGGATTAAGACCACAAGCCCCATGTGGGACAGGGACTGTGTCCGACCTGATTACCTTGTATCTACCCCAGAACTTAGAACAGTGCTTGGCATATAATAAGCACTTAACAAATACCACAATTATTATCATTATTATTATTAATAACAGATACCACAATAATAATTACAGGGATCTTTCACTATTCACACAGGCTTGCTTAGATAACAACCCATGAATAAGGTGAAAACAGTGACTAAATCTGCACTCAACGGCAGCAGTACTTAATTACTTAATTAATTAATTATTATGGCATTTGTTAAGCGCTTACTATGTGCCAAGCACTGTTCTAAGTGTTGGGGTAGATACAAGGTCATCGCGTTATCACATGTGGGGCTCTCAGTCTTGATCCCTACTTTATAGATGAGGTAACTGAGGCACAGAAAAGTGAAGTGACTTGCCCAAGGTCACACAGCAGACACACAGAGGGGCCAGTGTTAGAACCTATGTCCTCTGATTCGCAAGCCACTAGGCCATGCTGCTTCTCTACTTAAAGCGCAAGGTAGTTTAGTGGTGGTCCAGTCTTTCCAGGAAGGGAAAGGGGATGGGGGCAGTTGGCCAGCTACTGAACAGGTGAGCCTGTGACTGCTGGCGACCAAAGAGACAGCAGAAAGCTGGGGCTTGGGTTGAGACAGGAGCCTGCTTCCATTACCGCTGTGGCCATAACTAGCCAACTGTGACTAAGCGAAACCGCAAATAAAAAATCCACAAATACCAAGGGACTGCTTTATTTGATTGTCTGCCTCCCCTGCTAGAATGTAGCTTCTTGAGGGCAGGGATCATGTCTACTAATTCGATTGTTCTCTCCCAAGCAGTCAGTACAGTGCTCTGCACAAAGTAGACTATATCTACTTCATTGTACTCTCCCAAGCACTTAGTACAGTGCCCTGCATAGAGTAAGTGTCCAATAAATACCACTGATTGATCCCTAAATATTGATCTGTCAGGAAGAGTGGGAAAATTCTGCCTTGTTAACTTCTACCCGGGTGCTGGAGATCTGGTGTCAGTACAGCACACATCGCCTAGAGACATCGTAAGTGTCAATTGACAAGTTAATGGCCTGCTACTCTGTTGGTCAATACTAATGGACTGCTAATTGAACAGCACACAGCTCTCAAAGACCCTTCAGCTGCTAATAGCCACTAATTCTGTAACAATTTATGGAACACTCATTCCACCAGGAGTACATTTGGTTCTGTTTCATTAGGTTTTGCCAGCTTCATAATTGGGAATAATTTTAAGGGGCTAAAGTGTAAGGCAAGGCTGTAGTTCTGAAAAAGGTTTAGGTCCAATATTCTTGAAAAGGTCCTTTCTGGTTTCATTCTGGAGTGTGAGTTTGCTAGGAGCCTGCTCTGAAGGGGGAAAGAATCAAATATTCATTTCCAATCAATCCTTGGACACCAGTAGGGAGCAGATACACCTTTGAACTCCTGAGACATTAATCTGGAAATTTTGATGAATGTGAACTCCAGCACAGAGAAGCAGCATGGCCTAGTGGATAGAGCACAGGCCTGGGAGTCAAGAAGGACCTGGGTTCTCATCCCGGCTCTGCCATTTGTCTGCTGTCTGAGCCTGGGCAAGTCATTGCACTTCTCTGCTTCAGTTTCTTCCTCAGTAAAATGGGGATTAAGACTGTGAGCCCTATGTGGGACAGGGTTGTATCCAATCTGAGTAATTGGCATTTATCCCAGTGCTTAGTACAGTGCCTGGCACCTAGTAAGCACTAAACAAATACCATTAAAAAAATCCAGTACAACAAATCTCCACCTTGAGTCTCTGTCAATGGAAACTTTCCAAATATTTGAGCCAAATAAAGATAGAGAAGTATAGTGTTTTTGGGGGGTGGGGTACAGAGAATGTCTATTCCATTTTATCAGTTTACCTTTCAGTGCATCTGCAGAAAACAATAATTTCCATAACTTCAGCAGTGCCATCAAAACATGTTCTCACATGCTAAGTACTGACCGGGCTTAGACCATCAAACCAATTAGCATAGGCCTGCAAGTTTGGCAGCAGAAAGTAAGAAATTAGCTTGGGAGTGATGGAAATCAGGCAATCAGCCAACGAATCTGCAGGCTTTGGGTGACCCTGCTGGATTCGATGTCTGGTCTCAGATCATTGCTGAGAAACAGAGGGGCCCATGGCAGCTCCCAAGACTGGAAAGAGCATGGCCTTAGTGGATAAAGCCCGGGCCGGGGAGCCAGAAAACCTGGGTTCTAATCCCAGCTCTGCCACTTGCCTGCTAGGTGACGTTGGGCAAGTTACTTCACTTGTGTGTCCCTCAGTTTCCTCAACTGCAAAATTGGGAGTCAATTCCTGTTCTCCTTCCTACTTAGATTGTGAGTCCTATGTGGGACAGGGACTATATCTGACCTGATTAATTTGTATCTACCCCAGTGCTTAGATCTACCCCGGGGCTTAGAATAGTGCTTGATATGTAGTAAGCGCCAAACCAATACCATAAAAAAAATGCTTGATAATAATGATAATAATGGCATTTGTTAAGCGCTTACTATGTGCAAATCACTGTTCTAAGCGCTGGGGAGGATACAAGGTGATCACGATGTCCCACGTGGGGCTCACAGTCTTAATCCCCATTTTACAGATGAGGGAAGTGAGGCACAGAGAAGTGAAGTGACTTGCCCAAAGTCCCACAGCTGACAAGCGGCTGAGGCGGCATTTGAACCCATGACCTCTGACTCCCAAGCTCGTGCTCTTTCCATTGAGCCACGCCTGATGTTGCTCTCTGCTGAGACTGGCCCCTGCTTATGCTGTCCCCTTCCCCAAAGTCACCAGAACACAGCTTTCCCTATCTTTAAAGCCCACTTAAGAGTCCACCTCCTCCAGGAAACCTTCCAGGATTACTTCACAGAACTTTAGTTCCCTCAACCCATCAGCCATCCTTAGCACTTAAGCATTTTCTTCCCATCCTCAGCATTTATGTGCATATGCCTACCTAAAGAAGCAGCATGGCTCAGTAGAAAGAGCCCGGGCTTGGGAGTCAGAGCTCATGAGTTCGAATCCCGACTCTGCCACTTGTCAGCTGTGTGACTGTGGGCAAGTCACTTAACTTCTCTGTGCCTCAGTTACCTCATCTGTCAATCTGTGAGCCTCACGTGGGACTCCCGCAGGCCCGCAATCTCGGTGTCATCCTTGACTCGTCCCTCTCGTTCACCCCACACATCCTATCCGTTACCAAGACCTGCCGGTTTCACCTCTACAATATCGCCAAGATCCGCCCTTTCCTCTCCACCCAGACGGCTACCTTACTGTTACGGGCTCTCGTTATATCCCGGCTAGACTACTGTGTCAGCCTTCTCTCTGACCTCCCTTCCTCCTCTCTCGCCCCGCTCCGGTCTATTCTTCACTCCGCTGCCCGGCTCATCTTCCTGCAGAAACGATCTGGGCATGTCACTCCCCTTCTTAAACAACTCCAGTGGTTGCCTATCGACCTCCGCTCCAAACAAAAACTCCTCACTCTAGGCTTCAAGGCTCTCCATCACCTTGCCCCTTCCTACCTCTCCTCCCTTCTCTCTTTCTACCGCCCACCCCGCACGCTCCGCTCCTCTGCCGCCCACCTCCTCGCCGTCCCTCGGTCTCGCCTATCCCGCCGTCGACCCCTGGGTCACGTCCTCCCGCGGTCCTGGAACGCCCTCCCTCCTCACCTCCGCCAAACTGATTCTCTTTCCCTCTTCAAAACCTTACTTAAAAATCACCTCCTCCAAGAGGCCTTCCCAGACTGAGCTCCTCTTCCCCCTCTACTCCCTCTGCCATCCCCCCTTTACCTCTCCGCAGCTAAAGCCTCATTTTCCCCTTTTCCCTCTGCTCCTCCACCTCTCCCTTCCCATCCCCACAGCACTGTACCCGTCCGCTCAACTGTATATATTTTCGTTACCCTATTTATTTTGTTAATGAATTGTACATCGCCTTGATTCTATTTAGTTGCCATTGTTTTTACGAGATGTTCTTCCCCTTGACGCTGTTTAGTGCCATTGTTCTTGTCTGTCCGTCTCCCCCGATTAGACTGTAAGCCCGTCAAATGGCAGGGACTGTCTCTATCTGTTGCCGACTTGTTCATCCCAAGCGCTTAGTACAGTGCTCTGCACATAGTAAGCGCTCAATAAATACTATTGAATGAATGAACAACCTGATTACCCTGTATCTACCCCAGTGCTTAGAACAGTGCTCTGCGCATAGTAAGCACTTAGCAAATACCAACATTATTATTATCTGAATATTCACTTATTTATTCACCAATTTCACCCCCATTAGAGGTGTTCCACTATTACATCCTACTAGGTCTTTGTTTCTTCATCCTGCTCCTTCTATTTGTAAATCACTTTTCTCTGTCTGACTCTACCATGAGAGTATAAACTCTCTGAGGACAGTGCATGTGTGTCTTGATTCTTTTATATTTTTTTTTATGTTAAGGTATTTGTTAAGTATAGTATTGCCTAATGGATAGAGCACAGGCCTGGAAGTCAGAAGGACCTGGATTCTAATCCTGGCTCTGTCATTTGTCTGCTGTGTGACCTTGGGCAAGTCATTTGACCTCTCTGGGCCCCAGTTCTGAAAATGGGGATTAAGTCTGTGAGCCCCACATGGGACAAGGACTGTGTCCAACAAAATTTGCTTCTATCCACCCCAGAGCTTAGTACAGTGCCAGAAACATAGTAATGCTTAACATATACCATTATGATTATTATTATCATTATGTGTCAGAAACTGTTCTAAACCCTGAGGTAGATACAGGTTTATTAAGATGGACACAGTCCATGTCCCATCTGAGGCTCACGGTCTAAGTAGGAGGGAAAACATATTTAATACTCATTTTACAGTTGAGGAAACTGAGGCACAGAGCAGTGACTTGCCAAAGGTCACCCAAAGGAGAAGTAACACTCAAGAAATACCACCGATTGACTGACTGATTGATCAATCATCACCAGGTCAGAGCTGAGAGGAGGCAGCAGTGTGGCTAACCTGTCACCAGAACCTATGAAATCGGAACCAGCTTGGCCTAGTGGATAGAGCACAAGCCTGGGAGTCAGGAGGACCTAGGTTCTAGTCCCGGCTCTGCCACTTGCCTGCTGTGTTACCATGGGCAAGTTACTTAAATTCTCTGGGCCTCAGTTTCCTCATCCGTAAAATTAGGATTAAATACACCTACCACAGCAAACAGCACAGTTCTTGGCTGGTAGTAAGCACTTAACAAATACCACGATTATTCACTGTGAGGAGGACCCTCCTGAATCTCAGCCAACTTGCTTTGCCTTCGACTGGGAAAATACAACCAACTTTAGAGGGGAGGTATAGGGAACTAAACAGGGCATTTCCCAATTAAATCAATCAAGCAATCATATTTATTCATTATCATCATCATGATGGCTATTTACTGAGTGCCTACTCTGTGAAGAGTACCGTATTAAGTGCTTGGGAGAGTCCAATATAACAGAGTTGGTAAACATGTTCCTGGCCCTCAAGGAGCTTAGAGTCTAGAGGGGGAGACAGTCATTAAAATAAATTACGGATATGTACCTAAGTGCTGAGGGTTTGAGAGTGGAGTGAATAAAGGGTACAAGTTTTCAAAATCAAAGCATTTGTCTTCAGCTTCTCGGGATATAAAGAAGTGAGTTGGGGAGGGTGTGGCACAAGTTCTTAATGCAAAATTCATCTCCCTGTAAAGTCCCCATAACTTAATTTGAAAAAATTTTTATGGGAAGAGTAGCATCCTCGTCTACAAAAATGGGATGACCGTACCTCAAGGGAATCCTCACAGTGTTGGAAAAACTTCTTCAGCCCTTCTTCTGTGATGGCCCGGTCGTCACCATGGCAGCGATGGAGAGTGAAAGACTGTGGGTGATGCGCTCCGAAATTGGCCAGACACTCGTCCTTCAAGGAGTGGCAGTCTGCGATCTGGATTCGCCGCCCTGGGATGGGAGAATCCGATCTATTTTAATTCTTCTCCTTGCTAGGCTACCTTACAACTCAGAATTTAAAATTAAATCCCATAATTCCCAGGAGTAAGAAAAAGAAAAAAAAGTTTCATAATATCACCTAGTTTAGTTTTTATTGTTTGTGGGATTTATTTATCCCTTCAGAATTAATTTAGAAACAGAGTAGTTGGCATAAGCAAGCATGCTTTATTTAAACAATATTTTGGGGGGTCAACTTAAGACTATTCTTGATGCCTTTGTGTATGGGTAAAGCATGGTGTGGTGTTTCCTGCCCACAACAGCATTACAGTCTAGAGGGAGAGAGACATAGATGTGTGTTGGCTGGCCAGATATGTAGATTTACACAGATGTAGAAGTGTGCATGGATATAGGGGTGTGTGTGTGTGTGTGTGTGTGTGTGTGTGTGTGTGTACACATAACATCGTCAAGATCCGTCCTTTCCTCTCCATCCAAACTGCTACCTTGTTAGTTCAATCACTCATCATATCCCGACTGGATTACTGCATCAGCTTTCTTTCTGATCTCCCAACCTCCTGTTTCTCCCCTCTTCAGTCTATACTTCACTCTGCTGCCCAGATTATCTTTCTACAGTAACGCTCTGGGCATGTCACCCCCCTCCTCAAAAATCTCCAGTGGTTGCCTATCAACCTTCGTATCAAGCAAAAACTCCTCACTATTGGCTTCAAAGCTCTCCATCACCTTGCCCCATCTTACCTCGCCTCCCTTCTCTCCTTCTGCAGCCCAGCCCATACACTCCACTCCTCTGTCGCTAACCTCCTCACTGTGCCTTGTTCTCACATTTCCCGCCATCCACCCCTGGCCCACGTCCTACCTCTGGCCTGGAATGCCCTCCCTCCTCATATCTGCCAAACTAGCACACTTCCACCCTTCAAAGCCCCACTGAAAGCTCACCTCCTCCAGGAGGCCTTCCCAGATTGAACCCCCCTTTTCCTCTGCTCCTCCTCCCCTCCCCATCGCCCCGACTCCCTCTGCTCTACCCCAGTCCCCACCCCACAGCACTTGTGTATATACGTACAGATTTTATTCTATTTATTTTATTAATGATGTGTATATATCTATAATTCTATTTATTTTTATTGATGCTATTGATGCCTGTCTACTTGTTTTGTTTTGTTGTCTGTCTCCCCCCTTGTAGTCTGTGAGCCTGTTGTTGGGTAGGGATTGTCTCCATTTGTTGCTGAATTGTACTTTCCAAGTACTTAGTACAGTGCTTTGCACACAGTAAGCGCTCAATAAATACGATTGAATGAACTGAATGAATGAATTATATATATAATTAGAGGATACGGGTTCTAATCCTGACTTCGCCACGTGTCTGCTGTGTGACCTTGGGCAAGCCACTTAACTTCTCTGTGCCTCAGTTACCTCATCTGTAAAATGGAGATTAAGACCGTGAGCCCCACATGGGACAACCTGATTACCTTGTATCCACCCCAGAATTTAGAACAGTGCTTGGCACATATAAACGCTTAACAAATACAATAATAATAATAATAATAATTTAACTGCTTTTTGGTCCTCAAGTGACTTGGAATAATTTCAAGACTACCAGGCCTTGCTTTGGGAGCAAGGGCAAGAGTGCACTGGACTATCCTGCAGCACAGGGAACCAGGAAGAGGGAAACTGACAGAGGCTTAAGAGAGGGATGGGGTGGGGAAAGGGAGTGGGAGTTAGGGCATGTCAGAGCTACTGATTCTTCTATAATTTTCCAGACAGTGAATTCAAGTAGAAAGACTGGTCCAGGAACAGGCTAGCATATTGCCACAGAAGGTAAGGTGGCAGGACATTGACTAGGTTGTGAGCTCGTTGTGGGCATGGAATATTTCTACCGACTCTGTTGCATTGTACGCACACAAGTGCTTAGTACAGAGCTCTGCACACAGTAAATGCTCAATAAATACCACTGATTGATTGAATAACTCCTGGAATGAGAGCAGGTGGGACACCCCACAGCTCCTGCCTAAACAGGCCACCCTGGTGAAGAAAATGGTATCATTGTTCCTTATCATTTTTCCTCCTCCTCCCGCCGCCCCAAATTCTAAATCTCCATTAACATTCAGAAGAGAGATTGTTCTGTGGGGAAGGCTGGAGCTAAGGATTTTTCCAGGGGTTAGAACACTGTATCTTCAGAAGGGCTCACAAACTCTAGCTACTTCAGCATTTTCTCCCCACTAAAACGAATCACCTACATTCATCCCCAACCCCAAAACAAACACATTCCGACTACTGACTTAACCCTGCAACATATCGATAATTCCTCTTGTGTGCATAACTGTTGAGCAGGTAAATATTGCCGATGTTTGGCTGATTGCCAAGATGGTGCCCAGGTTTTACGGAATGGACCTGTTCATCTTTCTGTCCCAGCCACAGCTGATGGCCAAGATATTGGGCTCTAAAGAAAGGGAAGCATTTTACTTCACTGCTCAGGAGATGGTTGGGCACAATTTCACCGTTTGTGCCTACAAACCAATGTGAACAAACTAAATAACAAGAAAATAGCCTGGCTAAGCAAAGGAGTAAGAATCAAGACCTGATGATGAGGACCGAATAATAATAATAATAACAATAACAGTGTTTGTTAAGCACTTCTCATGTGTCAAGCACTATTCTAAGTGCTGAGGTAGATACAAGATAATTGGGTTGGACACAGTCCCTGTCCCATTTGGGGCTCAAAGTCTTAAAACCCATTTTACAGATGAGATAACTGAGACACAGAGAAGTTAAGTGACTTCCCTGAGGTCAAATAGGAGACAAGTGGAGGAATAGAGAGCGGGGTTACTTTTGGGGGCCTGGATTCAGCACTTTGCAAATCATGTACTTAAGTCCTCTTTCTATACCCTATTCCTTAAGCACTCACTCTCCTACATATCCACTTCCTTCTTCCTCCCATCTCTAAATAATTTTACGATCGCTCTCACCAAGTAGATTGTCAATTTCTTGAGGGCAGGGAATCACATCCACTAGCTCTAACTGTCCTTTCCCAAGAGCTTCATACAATGCTCTGCACCCAGTTGGTGCTCAATAAATACTATTAATGGATTAAATTGATTGCTGGGGAATACAGTCCACCCATTTCTCATTCAACCTCACTTTGAACTTGCTTGTTGGGCAGGGGACGTTACTCTTCTGTCTGTTGTACTTTCCCAAGCATTTTGTACAGTGCATTGCACCCGGTGGGTGCTCAGTAAATACCATTACTCCTGTTACCACTCCAGGCTACAGAGTCAAGCTTACGAAGCTTGCCCTCACCTATTCAGCAACAGCTACCCTATCCCTATAAAATCATCATTATCATAGGTATTTATTCAGTGCTTACTATGTGCAGAGTGCTGTACTAAGTGTTTGGGAGACTACAATACAACAAAATTGGCAAATACATTCCCTGCCCACAACGAGTTTACAGTCTAGAGGGGGAGAAAAGAAACGGAAATGCTAATAAACGGGAATGCAATTAACTGAATGAGAAGCAGCACGCCCTAGTGATGATGATGATGGTATTTGTTAAGCGCTTACTATGTGCAAAGCACTGTTCTAAGCGCTGGGGGGGATACAAAGTGATCAGGTTGTCCCGTGTGGGGCTCACAACCTTAATCCTCATTTTACAGATGAGGGAATTGAGGCCCAGAGAAGTTAAGTGACTTGCCCAAAGTCACACAGCTGACAAGTGGCAGAGCTGGGATTAGAACCCATGACCTCTGACTCCCAAGCCCGTGTTCTTTCCACTGAGATAGAGCACGAGCCTGGAGGTCAGAAGATCATGGGTTCTAATCCCGGCTCCGCCACTTGTCTGCTGTGTGACCTTGGGCAAGTTATTTCACTTCTCTGGGCCTCGGTTCCCTCATCTGTAAAATGGGGATAGAGACTGTGAGCCTCATATGGGACAGGGGCTGTGTCCAACCCGAACAGCAAATTCCTAAAGGCCAATGGGGGCAAGATTTGTTTTTAAATGTGACTCCTCAACCCCCAAATTGTCCAAATTTCCCAGTTCCATTATCTGAGATGAACAACGCTGACGAATCTTCACTTCAGTCGGTGTTATTTATTGATGGCCTACCGTGGGCAGAGCACTGAAGTAAGTGCTTGGGGGTGCACAACTCCCACAGCCAGAATCAGCAAAGCAATCACTGGCATTTCTTGAATACCAGGCTGCTAGGCATTGAACTAAGTGCCCTGGAGAGTACAAGTTGCAAGTCATGTGTTTGAAGATTTTTTTTGGAAGGCCCAGGTCGGGGAGAGGAAATCCTGAATGATGATAATAGTGACATGTTTTTGGTGTTTTATTACATTGAAATGCTTTAGCACTGTACTAAACACTGGGGTGGATACAAGAGAATAATAATAATAATAATGTTGGTATTTGTTAAGCGCTTACTATGTGCCAAGCACTGTTCTAAGCGCTGGGGTAGACACAGGGGAATCAGGTTGTCCCACGTGGGGTTCACAGTCTTAATCCCCATTTTACAGATGAGGTAACTGAGGCACCGAGAAGTTAAGTGACTTGCCCAAAGTCACACAGCAGAATCAAGTCAAACAGTCCCTGTCCCACATGGGACTAATGGGAAGGGAGAATATGCATTTTACCTCATTTTACAGATGAGTAAACTGAGGCACAGAAGTTAGGTGACTTGCCTAAGGTTACCCAGCAGACAATTGGCTGAGTCAGGACTAGAACCCAAGTCCTGATTCCCAGGCCAGCACTTAGAACTGTACTTGACACATAGTATGTGCTTAACAAATACCATTATTATTATTAACACAGCACATTATGAGATGGAAAAAATATCTCTGATTCTATTTCCCAGGTTGTCTTCAAAGTTATTATATTTTAAGCTCCTCTCCAGCCTATAAACTCCTTGTGAGCAGCGACCGTCTCTACTAACTCTATTGTACTCTCCCAAATACTTAGTAGAGTGCTCTGCACACAGTAAGCGCTCAATAAATACCATTGATTGACTGATTGATAGTTAAGGAGGTAAAGTACTTTGAAGATACAGAGCATTAAAGAGATGGTCAGAATTATCTGTGTGGGACAATTAATTAAATGATGCTAGTAGGTGAATTTGTCATAACATGACATTCAAGAAAAAGTCCATTTACATGAGTACTTTAGCCATAATGGTGCCTTCAGCTTCTAGTGCTGATAGAGTTATCAAGATTAAAGCACAGTGATTATCATAAACTGGTTTGTTTTGTTGTGTATCACATAGGGCTGTCCTTCAACAGTGATTTGATTTCCATTTCATTCATTCAGAAGCAGTGTGGTCTAGTGGAAAGAGCCCAGGCCTGGGTTTGAATCCCAGCTCTGCCATGTGGCTCTGTGTGACCTTGGACAAGTCACTTAACTTCTCTGTGCCTCAGTTTCATCATCTGTAAATTGAGGATTAAATATATATTCTCCCTCTTAGACTGTGAATCCAGTGAGGGATAGGGACCATGGTTAAGCTGATTATTTTGTATTTAACCCAGCACTTAATAGAGTGATTGGCACATTGTAATTTCTTTAAAAAAACATAAAAAGGCACTTAAATTATCTGTGCCTTAGTTTCCTTATCTGCAGAGTGGGGGTTCAATACCTGTTCTCCCTCCTACTTAGAGTGTGATCATATCTGACCTATTTTGTATCTACTCCAACCCTTAGTACAGTGCTTGGCACATAATATATGCTCAACAAAGACCACCGTTATGTACCATTATTATTCCTTCTCCTGCTCCGGAACTCCAAAGAGGGGCAAAGTGCATCAGGAATGAGGCTTAAGGTACCCTGGCAGAAAAGGCAAAGAGGACGGCTGATGTGGATGAAGAGAAAGAGCAGCTGTTGGAAGAAGCGACACTATGACCCACATTCAAAGCCTTATTCAAATCACGTCTCCTCCAAGAGGCCTTCCCCAACTAAGCCCTCATTTCCCCTACTCCCTCTCCTTTCTGTGTCAACCTTGCACTAGGATTTGTACCCTTTATTCATCTCACCTTCAGCCCCACAACCCTCATGCACATATCCATAATTTATTTTAATTTCTGTCTCCCACTCTGGACTGTATGTTCCTTGTGGGACATTGTGTCCCCCCTATCAACTCTGCTTTTCTGTACTCTCCCAAGCACTTAGTACAATGCTCTACACATAGTAGGCACTCAATAAATACCATTGATAATGATGATTGAGTGTCAACTGTGTGCAGAGCACTGTTCACAGTGCGCTTACAGTCTAGAGGGGGAGACAGACATTAATATAAATTAATTGATTTCTAAGCAAGGACAGATAGCAACACTTCCTGCCACAGACAGAAGCTCTGAGAGGGAGCTTTAAAGCATTCAGTCACCTTGCCCCTCCTACCTCACCTTGCTACTCTCCTACTACAACCCAGCCTGCACACTTTGCTCTTTTAATGCCACCTCCTCACCGTATCTCGATCTCATCCATTTCGCCCCTGACCTCTCACCCACGTCCTGCCCCTGGCCTGGAACACCCTCCCTCTTCATAGCCAACAGACGATCACTATCCCCACCTTCAAAGCCTTACTGAATAATAAAAATAATGATAGTATTTGTTAAGTGCTTACTATATGCCAAGCACTGTTCTAAGCACTGGAGTAGATACAAGGTAATTGGGCTGTCCCATGCGGGGCTCACAGTCTTAATCCCCATTTTACAGATGAGGTAACTGAGGCACAGAGAAGTTAAGTGACTTGCCCAAAGTCACACAGCTGACAAGTGGCGGAGCTTCGATTAGAACCCATGACCTCCAACTCCCAGTCCCGTGCTCTTTCCACTAAGCCACACTGCTTCTCATATTGAAGGCACATCTCCTCCAAGAGGCTTTCCCTAAGCCGTCCTTTCCTCTTCTCCTACTCCCTTCTGTGTCACCTTGACTTGCTCCCTTTGTTCATACCCCACCACCCCCACAGCACTTATCATTCATTCAGTTGTATTTACTGAGTGCTTACTGTGTGCAAAGCACTGTACTAAGCACTTGGGAGAGTACAATACAACAATAAACAGACACATTCCCTGCCCACAACGAGCTTACAGTCTAGTACATGGATATGGCCTTCACTCGCTTAACTACTATCTATAATTTCATTTATTTTTATTAATGTCTGTCTCCCCTTCCTCCCCCTCTAGATTGTAAGCTCTTTGTGGGCAAGGAATATGTGTGTTATATTGCACTCTCCCTTGCACTTAATATAGTGCTCTGACCACAGTAAGCACCCAATAAATATGATTGACCGCCTCATTGAAATGATCTGGGATAAAGTACACCTCCCCAAATTTTCCTGGACTGGATAAAGCTGAGGCATTAGTCTGCTTTTATGATTTAGTTCAACTGCCTAGCTTTTGGATCCCTTCTGCTGAAAGTTGCATTAGATGAAAATGGGGGTAATTGTGACAGGAAGGCATAATTATTATTAATATTGCCAATAATAACATCCACCTGCTAAGTGATCATTATCAGTTCTAGGAAACAAGGCAAAGGCGGGAACCAATGCTGGATGAACCCTATGACTCCACTGAAAAAGGAGAGATTATCGTAAACCCAAACATTTTTAGAAAAAGAAAAATTAAATTTTCTCAGTAGCCCAAACTCCTATCTTGCTCATCTCAACCAGAAAGCTGTCCTCAAGTCACTGCTCAGTTAAATCCCTTCTGCTACCATTCTTAGCCCCCATCTCCTCTGATTCTACCCCAGTGAAATGGAAAATAGTGATAGGCACCCTCCATAGAAAAACTGTTCAGAGACAGGAAGAACATAATTAAGTCATGCCCCAGTGGCAACCACAGAACCCCAATAAATCCCAACAGCCACCAACAAGAACCAAATTACACAAGTGAGACAATTCCATAATATTTCCCCAAGCATCTCTCGCTCAAACATTTCCTCACCCTCAACAAGAATTGAACCTGCCAATGTGACACAGTGGAGCAAGCAGCCTACATATCTACCCATCCACTTTCCTTCTTCTGTCTGTAAATCATTCTTTTGTCTGTTTCCCCACCTAAACTGTAAGCTTTTTGAGGGCAGGAATCATGTCTACTAATTCTATTTTCTGTATGGTATTTGTTGAGCACTTACTATGTGTCAGGTGCTGTACTAAGCGCTGGGGTAGACACAAGCTAATCAGGTAGGACACAATCCATGTCCCATGTGGGTCTTAATCTTGTATCTACCCCGGTGCTTAGAACAGAGTAAATGCTTAACAGATACCATAATTATTAATTATTATTAATTCCCATTTTACAGACGAGGTAACAAGCACAGAGAAGTGAAGTGACTTGACCAGGATTCCCCAGCAGACAAGTGGTGAAGCGGGGGTTAGAACTCAGATCTTTATGATTCCCAGGACATCAGGCACTAGGTAACACTGCTTCTCTATTGTACTCTCCCAAGCTCTTGCAGAGCTCTGTATCCAGTAGACAGTAAGTCCTTTGAGGACAGGAATCATGTCTTTTTCATTCTACTTTACTAGGCTGTGTTGCCTAGTGGATAGAGCACAGGCCTGGGAGTCAGAAGGACTTGAGTTCTAATCCCTGCTCCGCCACTTTGCTGTTGATCTTGGGCAAGTCACTTAACTTTTCTGTGCCTCAGTTACCTCATCTGTAAAATGGGGATTTAGACTCTGAGCCCTATTTGAGACAGGTACTGTGTCCAACCCAATTAGCTTGTATCTACCCCAATACCTACAACAGTTCTTGACACACTAAGCACTTAACAAATGCCTTCATTATCATTCTTCTTATTATTAACTCTTATCATTCTTCTTATTATTAACTCTATTGTCCTTTCCCAAGCGCTTAGTACAGTGCTCTGCAACCAGTGAGGCGCATGACAAATACAATTGATTGATTTTGTCATCCAAGGCATTTAAATAGTTGGCCTTCCATACAGACACTGAAATAAACTGCTTCCGCCACACTGACTGAACAAAGAGCAGACCCCATAAAAGCAGTGTGGCACAGGGAGGGAAGACGCTTCCAAAACTGTCTCCCTGAAGTAGTGAAGACCCAGTCACAGTATGGTCCAACTTGGACCATGTGGCTGGGAAAACATCATCTTCTCCCTGTGTGCTGTGTAGTTACCTCTGATTTGTTGACCACACCCACAGGGCTGAAATGATGTCTTTATAAGCAGTTCAGTGCTTGGGACAATAACTGGGTCACTGTCAAAATGAACAAACAGCAACACCAAAGTCTACCCAATCAATCAATCAATGGTATTTATTGAGCACTTACTAGGTGCAGGGCACTGTACTGAGCGCTTGGGAGAGCACACTACAACAAAATTAGCCGACACTTTCCCTTCTCATTAAGAGCTTACAGTCTAGAGGGGGAGTTACAGCTAGAAGAATGATGATTTAAAATACAATCTCTCTCAAAACCACTTCCTTTTTTAGTCTGGAACAGGAAAGGAAATTTCTATGATATTTTTTCCATCTTACTTTTTCCTCATTCCAAAGTGCAGCGCAGAGACGATGCAAAAGAAAACCACAAACAAATAGAACTCTCTGACCTCTCCTATCCTAAAAGACTTCAGTTTTGGTTTGTTCCCTTTCAGACCTGAGGGATTCTGCAGAACCAAACTCTCTCCTCCAGCTCTGCAAGTGCTCAAAAGCCTTGGGTTTGGCCCCAGAACTGTAAGCAACCAGCACAGCCTGCTGCTGGTTTCCAACCCCTAAAATGTTGGGGTCTAGGGCATTTGAGACACACGGCTGCAAACCGACCCACCTTCGTTTGCTCAAGCTGTAAAGAATTGCCTTGGGAATTTACCGTGAGAATGCCCCAGAAGCTCGAGCCATCCGCCTATCAGCAGCTGAGTTATGGTTGTTTGCCTTGGCCTTGAAGTTGTTCTTTTTTTAGCTCCATCAACTTTTGCTTCAGTAGTGAAAACTGCTGGACTTCCCCCTAGCCCCCCTCAACCAAACAGAATTGTTTTGATCTTGTATCTGGGCTGAAGAATGCCAAAAAACTGCCCTTTACTCAGAAAAGAAAATCATCAGAAAACAAGTCTGGGGATGTGCCGCTTTATGCCAATGTCACCCAAATGATTAGGGATGAAAACAAGAAACCATGAGAAACAGTGCAGCCTACTAGATTGAGCATAAGCCTGGGAGTCAGAAGGACTTGGGTTCTAATGCCGGCTCTGACATTTGTCTGCTGTGTGACATCATTATTATTATTAAGGCCCACAGTGTGGCTTAGTGGAAAGAGCACGGGCTTGGGAGTCAGAGGTTGTGGGTTCTAATCCTGGCTTCGCCACTTATCAGCTTTGTGACTTTGGGCAAGTCACTTAACTTCTCTGTGCCTCAGTTACCTCATCTCTAAAATGGGGATTAAGAGTGTGAGCCCCATGTCAGACAGGGACTGTGTCCAACCCAATTAGCTTGTATCTACCCCAGCGTTTAGGACAGTGCTTGACACATAATAAGCGCTTAACAAATACTATTAGTATTATTATTACCAGAAACCTGGTGTCTAGATCTAATCAATCTTAGTTGAAGGAGTCTTCTCAAAGAGGTATCTGCACTGAAACCTATTTATCTGATAATATTTCCTTCCTCAAGCCCAAATCAAGGAGTGCTGATAGTAAGGATCTGGGTTCTGATCCTGCCCCGGCCACTTGTCTGCCATGTGACCTTGGGCACGTCACTTCACTTCTCTGAGTCTCACAGGTAAAATGGGGATTAAGACTGTGAGCTCCACCACCTCTAGTTCTGAATTTCCCTACTTCACCTACCCCGACCATTTGCCACCCAAAATCTGACTATTTCTCAAGTCTATCCATCCACTTTGAAATCAAGTCTTGCCTCAAAATATGCATTAGGAAGGAGCACTAGGAACTGCCCATTAGGGCAGGGAACATGTCTACCAAATCTGTTATTGTGTACTCTCCCAACCACTTAGTGCAGTGCTCTGGACACAGTAAGAGCTCAATAAACATGATTGATCGATTGATATAACCAAGCCCTAGGTCATTTTTGTCACTCTTTACACAAAGGAGGTAAAGGAAAGACTAAAAAGATGGCAAGATTCAAGCCATTATTTCCACACTTTAGAAAATGGTGAGGAATTGCAAGCATCTCCTTAAGAAGTATGTTTGAATATAATTTTCTCAATGCAGTCCCAGTGTCCTAGGGGTGATACAAGGTAACTTCTGAAACACTTCAAATAGAAAGGTAGAGACAATGCCCCGGCCTCTTGTAGGGATGGACTGATCTGCAAGTGTAGGATATTAGTCTCAGTCTAAGAAATATTTCTGAAATATTTTTTCCTAATTTTAATATGGGTAGACACCCTGATATTAATCATGCGGATTACTTTAGTAATCATTTTTGCACAAAAGGTCTTCAAAAATAATTATCCTCTCACATTAAAGAAGAATAATTCATCTTGTTTCCTAACTAGGCCAATACTAATCTACAACTTTCTTCTCGGCACAGAAATACATGAAACATAGAATCAGAATATTAAAATGGCCGGGGCTGAAAAGCTGCTCTGGAAAAATTGGATACCTTCCCATCTGTTCTTTATGTTGAGGAAGAATTTTGATGAGGAAGGTCTGTCCAGATTTCACATGTTTATTTCAGAGCTCTCTGAGGAACTGCTGAGTACAGAATTCATTTGGAATGTTGGGAGACATCAACAGCACAATATCGAGATGGTGTTTTTTTGTTAGCACTTGGGCAAAGTGTGAAACAGTCAGTTTCTCCCCTGAACCAGTGGGTTATCTGCGACTACAGTTATAAGACTGCCAACCCCAACTGAGAACAGATCCCATATGGGCTACAGTGGCCTCCAGCTGCCCCTCTGCATCTGATATCACCCAGCTCTTCTCTCAACATGGTTCCAAACAGCCACCCACCTGACATTTCGCCCCTCTAGGAGGCGAGAAGACAGTGGCAGGTTTGAATAAGTGGCACCTATTTCCCCTTATGGCGTGGATGACAGTGGGTTGAAGAGGGGGCCGTGCACACCCAGCTTCAACCCTTCCTTTCAAGGCGAAACCAGCCCTTTTATCGGTTGTTGGGCACGGAGAAGGAGATGGCGGTCTGGGATCTAAGAAGACAAGTGGCTGGGAAACACCACTTTGCTCACCAAGTTGTGTCTCTGCCCAACCACAGATGGGATGACCTAGAAGCAGGGGAAGGGTGTGTTTGGTTGATGGAGACTGCCTGCAAGAGAAACCAGCCATTTATCTCTGATAACGAGGCAGGCAGAGCAGAGGCCGGAATGCAGACTAGAAGTTTGTGATGGGAAAGCAGAACTGGCCCAGTGAGTTCGCTCCATGACTGTTCTCCAAGGAAATCGACTCAGAGACATAAAAATCTTTGTAAAGGATGCTGCAGCAACCTACTTGAGGCAGAGAAGGTGTTGGAGATCTGGAAACTGAGGCAAAGAGTGGCTGGGAGGTAGAGCTCACCCTACAAAGCTACATTCCTACTTGCCCAACAGGGGGGAGCTCCAGAAGGAGGAGGTTTCATTTGACAGAGCATTAACAGAGCGACATGATTCAGCCCTGCCTGCTGAAAACAAATACCAGACCTTCTATTACCCCTGAAAATCAAGCAGGCAGAACTGAGACTTAAGCGCTTGCTAGAAGTATGTGCTGGGGAAAAGGACCTTGCCCACCAGCCTCATTTTTCAATCATCCACCACAGAATCCAGCCTAGAGAAGAAGAGAGAATGAAAACGATGCTGAAGAGGCCCGTCCTTGGCCATTGGAAATGGTGAGGGGGCCATGTTTGTGACTTTCAGGGACTTCCAGTAAGTCCTCCATCCTGTGCTATTTTCTGGGATTTAGGTTGTAAAACCACCAACCACTGTTGTGGTTCCTACCCAGAACACATCCTGCCTGGTCTATGGCCACATCGCCTGACCTTTCTCTCAATCCGTCTTCTAACAATCACCCAACAGACACCTCACCCCTACAGGAGGCAAGAAGACTGTGGCAGGATTGAAGAGGCAGCCCCGATTCCATTAGATGACATGGACGGGGGGTAGACTGAAGACTAAGTCTCACCCACCCGGTTTCAGCCAGTCAGGCAATCGCATTTATGGAGTGCTTACTGTGCGCAGAGCGCTTGGAAGAGTCCAATACAACTGTAAACAAACCCAATCCCTGCCCATCAAAGGCCACAGCAATTATTTTCAATACCCTTCTTCGGGTAAAAGGCTTACAGAGGTCTTTGTCGCTTGCAAGGTGGAAGAAGAGACGGCAGACTTGGGCAACGCGGGAGAGCTCCTTATGAGTGAGCAGGGATAGGATGTCAATCCAGAGTTCAGCAGGTAGCAACTGCCACGTCGAACAAAGACGACTCTGCCCCCTCATCTGGAAATGAAAAGGGAATCACTATTTGACTGAAGGCCTGGGGAGGAGAGGGGATATGACCTTATCGCCACACTATTGTCCTTTCCCAAGCATTTAGTACCGTGCTCTGCACCCAATAAGCACTAAATAAATTCCACTCATTGATTGATAGATGAATTGCCCCATGTAGACAACCTCAATAGAAAATAAATAAATCTTGGGTGAGTCAGGAGATCTGGGTCCTGATCCCAGCTCTGTCACTTGACTACTGTGTGCCCTTAGGAAATCCCACTTCACTTCCCTGGGCCCCAGTTCCCTCCTCTGTAAAATGGGGATTTGATACCTGCTCTCCCTCCCTCTTAGACTGCGAGCCCCGTATGAGACGGGGAGTGTGTCTGATTCGATTAACTTGCACCCCAGTGCTTAGCACATAGCACTTAATAATTACCACAGATATCATTATTGCTACGGAAGCAAGCCATTAGCGATCGGGGAGAAGAAAAGGCTAGAAAATTCCCTTTCTCTGGTCTTCCCTTTACAGCCTTATTGACATTTCATCACACATCACCAGAAAACCATCTCAAAGGTATAAGAGAGGTTCAGAGGATCAGCTACTCCTGGAACAGTAAACTCTCCTCCCAGAAACTGGAGCAAGGCAATTACAAACCATCTGAGGCCACAATACAGGCCAAAGCTGTCAAAACTACAAATGAAAATGCCAGGTTGGTAGGTATTCTCTATTGTGGGGGTTTTATCCTACAAGTAATTGGTGCCATTGAAGAGCCACTTCAAAAATCCCACTAGCTGGAGGAGTATGGGAATAGAGAGAGAAGAGGAAAGGTAAATCTAACAGAACAAAAGAGCGGTGCATACTGGATCTGAAGCTGAATCATTTTTAAAATAGGCTGTGGTTAATGACAATAAAACTCAAAGATGGACATCTGTGAACTACTTGGTTGCTCGGTGTTTAGCACGAAGCAACAAATGAAATGAAGAAAATTAAGGTCCCCTGGTTTGAAGAGAAAGCATTGTTTGGCACTTGTAAGGTACACCTTTTTGAGTTGACATAGATCAAAACAAATTAAGTGCTTACTATTCTCCAAGCACTGTACCACTATACTGGGAAGCAGCATGGCGTAGTGGCTAGAACCCGGGCCTGGGAGTTCTAATCCCAGCTCTGCTGCTTGTCTTCTGTCTAGCCTTGGGCAAGTCACTTCACTTCTCTGGGCCTCAGTTACTTCATCTGTAAAATGGGGATTGAGACCATGAGCCCCATGTGGGACAGGGACTGTATCCCACTCAATTTGTTGGTATTCACCCCAGTGCTTAGTACAGTGCCTGGCACATAGGAAGCGCTTAACAATACCACCAAGTATTGGGATGGATACAAGATAAGTGGTTAGTACAGTGTTCTGTACACAGTAAGCGCTTAATAAATACGACTGAATAATCAGGTGGGACAGAGTCCCTGTCCTCCAGGTAGCTCACAGTTTAAGGGAGAGGGAAAAGAGGTAATGAATCCCTTTTATACGGGTGAGAAAACTGAGGCATGGAGAAGTTAGGTGACTTGCTCAAGGTCACAAAGCAGGCAACGGGTAGAGCCAGGATGAGAACCCAGGTCTCTGCCCTAAGCCTCATTCTTCTCCCGGTTCCTCAAAAATAAATAGTCATCACCCCTGACTCTTGCCTGTTTTCAGCTCGTCAAATAATAATAATAATAATGTTGGTATTTGTTAAGTGCTTACTTTGTGCAAAGCACTGTTCTAAGTGCTGGGGCAGAAACAAGGTCATCAGGTTGTCCCATGTGGGGCTCACAGTCTTAATCCCCATTTAACAGATGAGGTAACTGAGGCCCAGAGAAGTCAAGTGACTTGCCCAAAGTCACACAGCTGACAAGTGGCAGAGCTGGGATTAGAACCCACGACCTCTGGCTCCCAAGACCAGCCTCTTGCCACTAAGCCACACTGCTTCTAGGTGGGTCAGAGCTGGGTTTATAACTTTTGAAAATGATGTTTTTCTTTTTGCTATTAAAAAAAATTAGACCACTACATTGGCTATTTCACTGTGGACAGGACTTGAGTACCTCATTTTCTATCTCCTTCTCCAAACCGCTTCTACAAGGGTGTGTGGCATCAGATCCTAGGAAACAAAATGAGAAGAGACAAGGTAATAAGAAGAGACAAGGTAGTCAGAGTAGTAACATCAATCAATCGTATTTAAGAGCTGACTGTGTGCAGAGCACACAGTAGTATTGACTAAGCACTCACTGTGTGCAGAGCACTGTACTAAGCTCTGGGTGTCCCTCGGGAACTCACAATCTAAGGTGATTCTGCAGTTTGCTAGGGTCTGAACAGGTACAAGAGAAATCAGCATACTGAAGGCTATTAATAAGCTTTGGTATGGGGGAGGGTGCTGATTTCCTTCCAGCAGTTAGGTGATTAAGGAGCAAGCAGAAAGGATGATTCTACTAGGGACAACTGACCTGGGGATTCGAAAAATGTCACTGAACCTTCATTCCTAGGTTTCTATTATTGCCCCTGAAAACTAAGCTTTTCAGGTGTAAATTCCAGGCTCGGAGTCCGTAACTGTTTTAAGGGAGGCCAGTGGAAAATAATCTCGGTTTTGTTCAATTTTTTCATGGGGTGGGTTTGTATGAGCCCATTTTGAAGGTGAAACTGATCTGCACACCTGCCTGTGAACGCATATCAGCAGGCCAATCATCGTGAGTCTAAATTCATTTTTTTTCCCCTCCTCAAAAAGGCATTGGTCCATTAGACTGGAAGCTCCTTGTAGGCAGGGAACATGTATTCAATCAAACAGTTGCACTCACTGAGCACTTACTTTATGCAGACTATCATACTAAGTGTTTGAGAGCATGGTGGAGTGGAGAGAGCACGGGCCTAGGAGTCAGAAGGTCCTGGGTTCTAATCCTTGGTTTTAGGCAAGTCACTTCACTGCTCTGTGCCTCAGTTACCTCATCTGTAAAATGGGGGCGCTGTGAGCTTCATGTGGGACAGGATCTGTGTCCAACCCAGTTTGCTTGCATTCACCCTAGCACTTAGTACAGTGCCTGGCACATAGTAAGCACTTAAATACCACAGTTATTATTATTATTATCATCAATAAGAGAGGACAATACAGTAGGTTGTCAGACAGTACCCCTGCCTTCAAGGAGTGTAGTCTACCCGGGAAGAGAGATGCTAAACTACATCACTTCCCAAGCACCCGGGAAGAGAGATGCTAAACTACATCACTTCCCAAGCACATAATATATTCATTCGTTCATTCATTCAATCACATTTATCGAGCACTTACTGTGTGCAAAGCACTATCATGTGCTTTGGAGAACACAGTATAATAATATGTTGCAGTCCATAGGTGTTCTATCATTACTACTACTCTGGCCATAAATTAACTAACTCTGTAGCTTCCTGTCCCTATAGAAATGTTAACTACCTCTGGCAAAGAAACATCTCTCCTGCAGCTCATTCTGTCAGACAGTTTTGGTTCCTAGGAACTTGGCCACATACCAAGGTGAGGAATATTGTTTGTAGTGAGTCTTCCCTGAACCCTCTCAGCAGAGCCTGGTCCTTGCAGGTTTGGTGATCTACATCGTGCAAACGGAGAAAACAAAAATAATAATTTGCCTGATGATACTTTCCTTTCCATTTTCCAACATCAGGAGCTAATGGTGTGCTACTTAAGACTGCCAATCAACCTGTATAATATGTTTGTTCGAGACCTACCAACCACGTAATATTACTTCCTGCTGGCCTATGGTACCATTTATATTTCTGAGGCAAATTACCTTATTTTCCTAATCTATCTATAAACCATAACATGAGGAAGTGCTCTGAGGTTTGTTTTGGAGTTTTTGCTGGGTTTTTTTTTTTTTTGTTTAAACGAAACTGCAGTAAAATGGAAAGTGCAAAAATAAGCAGTGACACACAGTCGATGATATTTATCAAGCACTTACTGTGTGCAAAACACTGTAATTATAATAATAATAGTAATTATGGTACTTGGTAAAAGCACTTATTATGTGCCAAGCACTGTTCTAAGTGCTGGGGTAGATACAAGTTAATCAGGTTCTTTCATTTATTCATTCAGTAGTATTTATTGAGCACTTACTGTGTGCAGAGCACTGTACTAAGCACTAAGCAATTCAGCAACAGAGACAATCCCTGCCCTCCTGGGGCTCACACTCTTAATCCCCATTTTCCAGATGAGGTAACTGAGGTACAGAGAAGCAAAGTGACTTGCCCAAAGTCACACAGCAGACAAGTGTTGGAGCTGGAATTAGAACCCAGGTCCTTTTGACTCCCAGGCCTGTGCTCTATCGACTAGGTCATGCTGCTTCTAAGCACTGTACTAAGTACTTGGGAGAGTGCAACAGAGTTGGTAGATACCCTCCCTGCCTTTTAGGATCAATCAATCAATGGTATTTATTGAGCACTTCCTGTATGCAGAACATTGTGCTAAGTGCTTAGGAGAGTATAGTACAACAATAGAGATGGTAGACATGATTCCTGCTCTCAAGGAGCTTACAGTCAAGTGAAAGAGACGTAATAAAATAAATTACAGAAAAGGGAAACAGCAGAGTATAACGATAAGTACATAGGGCTGGGGTGGGATTTCAAAATGTGTAAGGGTGATAAGGGGCTAAGGAGGGGAGAGAATCCAAGTGCTTAATGGGGAACAGATCCAAAGTAATAGGCCAAACTAAAGAGAGGGTGAATGGTGGAGAAATGAGAGTTCAGTTCAGGAAGGCTTCTTGGAGGAGGTGTGATTTTAGTAAGTCTTTGAAGATGGGAAGAGTGGTGGTCTTTTGGATATGAAGGGAGAGGGAATCCAAGCTAGAGGGAGGATGTAGGTAAAGGGTCCTCAGTGAGACAGAAGAGATCGAGGTACGATGAATAGATTAACATTAGAGAAGCAAAGTGTGCGGGCTGAGTTGTAGTGGGAGATCAGCGAGGTCACGTAGGAAGGGGAGAGCTGATTGAGTGCCCTAAAACCAAGGAGTTTCTGTTTGCATGGGCAAAAACCCAGGCCCAGGCTCTATCCACTAGGCCAAGCTACTTCTCAGACCTGCATTCTCCAGCACCTTTGGCCCGCTTTTCTGTTTGGGAACAGGCTTAAAGAGGGAGGATTTTTGAGTAGTGGGGAGATGTGAATTGCACATTTTTTTTGAAAAATGATCAAGGCAGCAGAGTAGAGAAGCAGAATGGCCTATTGGATAGAGCATGGGCCTGGAAGTCAGAAGGACCTGGGTTCTAATCCCTGCTCTGCCACTTGCCTTCTGTGTGACCTTGGGGAAGTCACTTAACTTCTCTGGGCCTCAGTTACCTCATCTGTAAAAAGGGGATTAAGACTGTGAGCCCCATGTGGGACAGGGACTATGTCCAATTTAATTACCTTGTATCTACCCCAGAACTTAGAAGAGTGCTTGGAACATTGAAAGCACTTAACAGATGCCATCATCATTATTAGTGAAGTAATCAATCAGTTATATTCATCAACCACTTACTGTGTGCAGGGTACTGTACTAATAATAGTTAATAATAATTATGGCACTTGTTAAGCGCTTACTCTGTGCCAGGCAGTGTATGGAGCACTAAGGTAGATACAAGCAAATCAGGTTGGACACAGTTCCTGTCCCACTTGGGGCTCACAATCTTAATCCCCATTTTACAGATGAGATCCCTGAGGCCCAGAGAAGTGTAGTGACTTGCCCAAGGTCACACAGCAGACACGTGGCAGAACTGGGATTAGAACCCATGACCTTCTGATTCCTAAACCTGAGCTCTACTCAGTACGTCATGCTGCTTCTCACTATGCCATGCTGCTACTAAGTGCTTGGGAGAGTGCAAGGAATGGAGAGGAGAGAGACAGGAGGCAAGAGAGATCAGCAAGAAGCTTGATGCAGTATTCGAGTCAGGAAACGTATGATAACTGCTTGAATTGGCGGAGTAGCAGTTTGGATGAAGAGGAAAGGGAAGATTTTAGCGATGTTACGAAAGTGGGACCAAAAGGATTTGGTGACAGGTTGAATATGTGGGTTGAATGAGAGAGATGAGTCCAGGATAACACCAAGGGTGTGGGCTTGTGAGACAGGGAGAATGTTGGTGTTGTTTACAGTGATGGTAAAGTCAAGGGGAAGAAAGGCTTTGAGGGGGAAGATGAAGAGCTCTGTTTTGGACATGTTAAATTTGAGGTGTCGGTGGAACAATTTAAGAAGAAATGTCCCGAAGGCAGGGTGATGAAAGGTATCAGCAATCCTCTGGTAGCTAGATGGTTATCATTTTCCCTGCCTCTCTGGTCACATCGTGGTCTACCCCAGCCATCTGCAAATCAGCACAGATTCACAGAGAAAGCTCTTAAGTTCTGCTCTTTATTGTTCCCAATTCGACCTACCCATGTAACTTATCTCAGTCATAAATAATTAAATTGCCAAATCTATTTACTATTCGGCAGTAACAATTGTCTCTCTCCCCATCTGAGTTCTCCATCCCAGTGTAGCTGAGTTTACCAACAGAACAGCTTGCACACTGTAACGCTGTCCACTAGAGGCCAGAATAAGACTATCAGATTCTTTTTCACTCTTGACAACCAGATTTGGGGAAGGAGGACTAGAGGCAGCTAACGTGGTTCAGGGGGGAACCAAATTTTTGAATTTGAGGAACAGCCAGTGCACAGTATCATTTTGAGTCTCATTCTTATAACATTCATTTTCCCCCCTCTTCGACACTGTTCACCAAAAGACAAAGCAGACCACTGTTGATATCACCACGGGGGCTGGAAAATGCATGTCTGAGAAGCAGCGTGACCTAAAGGATAGAGCCTGGGCCTGGGAGTCAAAAGGACCTGGGTTCTAATCCAGGCTCCGCCACTTGCCTGCTGTCCGACCTTGAGCAAGTCGCTTCACTTTTCTGGGCCTCAGTTCCCTCACCTGCAAAATGGGGATTAAGACTGTCACCCCCACCCCCCCATGTGCAACAGGGACGGTGTCCAACCTAATTAGCTTGTGTCTATTCCAGCACTTAGTACAGAGCCTGGCACAAAGGAAATGCTTAACAAATACCCTTAACAAAAAGGTGTCAAGAGAGTGATGAACACATGCACACACAACCAGAAACTAAACTGTATACCCTAACAATTTAACATACTAATTCAGCTGGGGATTGCTACTATTCTGGTAAGAAGTCTTGCACTATGAGCCCCATGTGGGACTGGGATTGTGTCTGACCCAATTATCTTGTATCTACCCCAGCGATTAGTACAGTGTTTGGCACATAGCAAGCACTTCGAAAATACCACAATTATCATCATTATCTTTATGATTACTGACTGCAAGCTCCTCCCTTTAGGCTTCGGGCTCTGTGTGGGCAAGGAATGTGTCCACCAACTCCATTGTTTTGTACTCTCCCAAGCACTTAGGACAGTGCTCTACCTACAGTGAGTGCTTAATAAATACGATTGATTGATTATTAAAGTAGGCAGTCTTCTCATCCCTGCTCTAGAAGGCTTGCCAATTGCACTCCCTCACACCCTTTCCAATATATACTTAGAGGCTTACTACAGTGTTTAGCACAAAGAAAGTGCTCATCGAATACCACTGATTGATTGACTGATAGACCGCTGATATTCCAACAGATCTGTGTCTTACAGACCTCAGGGTGATGTTCTTCTGTCATATCTTTCTTGTGTACATATGTATAATTAATATAATAATAATAATGGCATTTATTAAGTACTATGTGTCAAGCACTGTTCTATGCACTTGGGTCTATGCAAGTTAATCAGGTTGGACACAGTCCCTGTCTCACATGGGGCTCACAGCCTAAATAGGAGGGAACACAGGTATTTAATCCCCATTTTACAGTTGAGAAAACTGAGGCCCAGAGAAGTGAAGAGACTTGCCCAAGGTCAGCCAGAAAGCAATGGGTAAATCCGAAATTAGAATCCAGATCTTCTGACTCCCAGACCTGTGCTCTTTCCATTAGGCCAAGCTACTTCTCAATTATGTAGCCAATTGTTTATTCTGATCATTTGAAAATATTTTTATATCTGTCTCCTCCTTTGCAGTGTAAATTCCTCCTGGGCAGAGAATGTGCTTCATGCTTCTATTGTACCCAATATAGGACCCAAGTGCCTAGTCTGGCCATTGGGTCCAGTGGATGCTCAGGCAAAACTGTCATTACTAAAAATAATGATGGCATTTGTTAAGTGCTTACTGTGTACGAAGCACTGTTCTAAGCACTGGGGTATATTCAAGGTAATCAGGTTGTCCTACGTGAGGCTCACAGTCTTAATCTCCATTTTACAGATGGGGTAACTGAGGCACAGAGAAGTAAAGTGACTTGTCCAAAGTCACACAACTGACAAGTGGTGGAGTGGGGATTAGAACCCACGACCTCTGACTCCCATGCCTGCACTCTTTCCACTAAGCCATGCTGCTTCTGGTAGTGGATTCCCTATCAGTTTTCATTAGGGAGAAAAAAAACCCCAAAAATGCAATGCCAGCTCTCTGATCTGAACCAATCGATCAATTGATCAATGATATTTATTGAGCATTTACTGTGCTAAGCGCTTGGGAGAATACAATACAACCGAGTTGGTAGACATGTTCCCTGCCCACAAGGAGCTTACAATCTACAGGGGGACACAGACATTAAAATAAACTACAGAGAGGTGAAATAGTGCAGTAAAAGGATATTTATATGTGCAGTGGGTCTGAGGTGAGCATCAGCATGCTTAAGGGAAGAGGCAGCATGGTCTAGTGGCAAGAGCACAGGCTTGGAATCAGGTCATGGGTTCTTATCCCAGCTCTGCCACTTGTCTACTGTGTGACCCTGGGCAAGTCATTCAACTTCTCTGTGCCTCAGTTACCTCATCTGTAAATTAGGGATTTAGGCTGTGAGCCCCAGGTGGGACAGGGACTGTGTCCAACATGATTAGCGTCTACCTACCCCAGCGCCTAGAACAGTGCTTGGCACATAGTAAGTACTTAACAAATACCATTTTTATTATTATATAGTTGACACAAAGGGGAGAGTGGATAGGAGAAATGAGGGCTTAGTCAAGGAAGGCCTCTTGGAGAAGATGTGATCTTAGGAGGATTTTGAAGGTAGGGAGACTGTGGTCTGTCGGCCATGAAGGGGGAGTTCCAGAACCAAGGGAGAATGTGGGCAAGGGGTCGGTGTTGAGATGGACGGGATCAAGGTACAGAGAGTAACTCGGCATTAGAGGAGCAAAGCGTGCAGGCTGGATTGTAGATGGAGTTTAGTGAGGTAAGATACAAGGGAGAGAGCTGATTGAGCGCCTTAAAGTTGATGGTAAGGAATCTGTATTTGTTGCAGAGGAGGATGGGCAACCATTTGAGATTTCTGAGGAGTGGGGAGATATCGATTGAAGAGCTTTTTTGGAAAAGTGATCCAGGTAGCAGAGTGAAGTATGGACTGGAGTAGGGAGAGATAGGCAGGGTGGTCAGCGAGGAAGCTGATAATAGATAATAATAATAAATAATTGTGGTATTTGTTAAGCGCTTACTATGTGCCAGCCTGTACTAAGCACTGGGGTAGATACAAGCAAATCGCATTAGACACAGTCCCTGTCTCATGTAGGGCTCACAATCATAATCCCCATTTTATAGATGAGGTAACTGAAGCCCAGAGAAGTGAAATGACTTGCCCAAAGTCACACAGCGGACACGTGGAGGGACCAGGATTAGAACTCATGACTTTCTGACTCCCCGGCCCCGGCTCTATCCACTACACCATGCTGCTTTTATCCTAATCCTCCTCGACCTCTCAACTGATGAAATAGTCAAGCTGGCAAATGACAAGTGCTTGGATCAGAATGGTAGCAGTTTGGAGAGGAAAGGGTGAATTTTAGAGATGTTATGAAGCTAGAACAGACATGATTTCATAACAGATTGAATCTAAACATGTTGACTGGCTATTTGGTCAGCCAGTTGCTATGTCAACCAATGGGCAATGCGGAACATATAACTAATTGGCACTGATAATGGTTCTTTTCCACTTTTCCAACAACAAATTTTCGAGTATAAATTTAAACCTGGATGGCTTATAAATGGAGAAGAGTAACTAGACCACTTTCATGCCCAGTTCCATTTCTGATTTTCTACTTTCAACTTTTAAAGCCTAAAAGGGCTTGGACGCATCTCCATCCGGCAGCTCATTTGAAAGATAAGTGTTTTGCTCAGCAAAGTAGCAGTCCAGATGGAGAGCAAAGGGTGGATTTTAATGATGTTGTGAAGGTAGAACCGGCAGGAACTGGTGACAGATTGAGTATGTGGGTTGAATGAGAGATTTGAGTGTGGGCAGGGAACAATTTATCATTATTAATAATAATAGTAATAATAGTACTTGTTAAAAACTTTCCATGCACCAAGCACTGTTCTAAGCACTAGGAAAGATACAAGTGAATCAGGTTGGATGCGGTCCCTGTCACACATGGGGCTCACGCTCTTAATCCCCATTTTACAGATGTGGTAACTGAGGCCCAGTGAAGTGAAGTGATTTGTCCAAGATCACACAGGAGACATGTGACAGCTGGGATGAGAACCCAGGACCTTCTGACTCTCAGGCCCATGCTCTATCCACTAAGCCACATTGCTTCTCAGATTTCTAACAAATCTGTTATATCGAATTCACCAAAGCACTTAGAACAGTGGTGTAGTGGATAGAGCACAGGCCTGGGAGTCAGAAGGTCCTGGGTTCTAATCCCAGCTCCACCACTGTCTGCTGTTGACCTAGGGTAAGTCACTTCACTTCTCCGGACCTCAGTTACCTCATCTGTAAAATGGGGATTGAGACTGTGAGCCCCACATGGGACAGGGGCTGTGTCCAATCCGATCTGCTTGTATCTACCCCAGCGCTTAGAACAGTTCCTGGCACATAGTAAGTGCTTAACAAATACCACAATCATTATTATTATTATTACAGTGCTCTGCAAACAGTAAGTGCTCAATAAACACAATTGATTGATGATAATATCAAGGTTATGGGCTTGCGATACAGGGAGGATATTGATGTTGTCTACAGTGATGGGAAAGATGGGGAGGACAGGTTTGGATGGGAAGGTGAGGAGTTCTGTTTTGGACATGTTAAGGTTGAGGTATTAACTACAGTACACTAACTAAAGGAGAAGCAGCATGGCCTAGTGGATATAGCCCGGACCTAGAAGTCAGAGGACCTGGGTTCTAATCCCTTCTCTGCCAATTGTCTGCTGAGTGACCTTGGGATGGTCATTTCACTTCTGTGTGCCTCAGTTGTAAAATGGGGAGGAAATTACTGTTCTCTCTCCTATTTAGACTGTGAGCCCCATGTGGGACAGGGACTGTGTCCAACCTGCTTAACTTGTATCTCCCCCAGCACTTACAACAGTCCTTGACACCTAGTGAGCACTTGGCAAATGCCATAATTATCATTATTACAGACTTTCAAATTCAGAACCACCTTAAGCACTTTTGTTCATATTGACTTACGTACCCTATTACTTAACTACTCACTGTTCTACACAGCCGCTTTTCCTCTTTCCTCCTCTCCATAATTTTAGTGTCTGTCTCCCCTGTTAGATGGTAAACTCTTTAAAGTAGGGATAATTTCTACAGTCCTCTAGACCGTAAGCTCACTGTGGGCAGGGAACGTGTCTACCAGTTCTGTTATACTGTACTCTCCCAAGTGTTTAGTACAGTGCTCTGCACACAGTAAGCGCTCAATAAATACAACTGATTAATTACTAACTCCTTTATGCTTTCCCAAGTGCTTAGTACAGTGCTCTGCACAGTGAGCACTCGATAAATCTTGTTGGTGGACTGCAGTCATCCTCTAGTTCCAGGAAAGTGTCAACAGACAGGTCAAGTCACTTGGGTCATTCTTCAGGAGCTAGATTGGGTACATCACTATCTCCCACACCCATCCATGGTGGCGGTGGTGGTAGTAATAGCAGTATTCATTTATACTGTGTGCAGAGCACTGTACTAAGTGCTTGGGAAGTAGTAGTAGCAGCAGCAAGAAGCAGCAGCATGACCTACTGGATGGAGCACAGGCCTGAGAGTCAGAAGGTCAGGGGTTCTAATCCCAGCTCCATCACTTGTCTGTTGTGCGACCTTGGCCAAGTCACTTCACTTCTCCGAGCCTCAATTACCTCATCTGTAAAATGGGGATTGAGACTGTGAGCCCCATGTGAGACATGGACTGTAACCAACCCGATTTGCTTGTATCTAGCCCAGCATTTTGTACAGTGCCTGGCACATAGTAAGCACTTAAGAAATACCACAGTTATTATTAGTATTAGAAGTAATAGTATTTATTGTGTGTCTTGAGTACTGGCAGAGACTACACATGTTGGAATCAGACATGATCCCTTTCCCATGGAATAAAATTACACTCCCCTCCCCCAAACTGGGCCAAAAAATTGGGAAGACAAACCGTGGCTTGAGTTTTCCATGGATGTAACAATTCCAGGCTAAAGTGGATTTCTCCCAGTGTCTTCGAGATTCAGTCACCCCGGGGGGTATAGGCTGAGTGCCAGAAAGCGACCTCTCTAAAAAAAAATCCAAAAACAATATAAAACCACAGTTACAACTGTTTTCTTTTTATATTAAGCGAGGAACCTTTATGCTGTGGGGGAGGGCTAGGTGCTGGGAAGCAGTGTGGCTCAGTGGAAAGAGCAGGGGCTTGGGAGTCAGAGGTCATGGGTTCGAATCCTGGCTCTGCCACTTGGCAGCTGTGTGACTGTGGGCAAGTCACTTAAGTTCTCTGTGCCTCAGTTACCTTATCTGTAAAATGGGGATTAAGACTGTGAGCCTCACGTGGGACAACCTGATTACCCTGTATCTACCCCAGCGCTTAGAACATGCTCTGCACACAGTAAGCGCTTAACAAATACCAACATTATGATTATTATTAGGTGGGCTTCCTCCATCTCGTTCAGTACATGGAAAGTTCCAGTCGATTACTGAGGCATTTAACCAATAGAGGGCATTGGGAAGTAGATTTTCCTCTGGGGGATTTGGAAGATGAACTCCTAGAGTGGGGCTGACAACATGCATCTTCACACCACTCCAAATGTTCCTGAATCCCCACCAACACGCTTTCAGTTTGGCGTTTTATGATTGCTATTATTTCCCAAGACGCTCTGCTAAAGTTTCCTCCCAGCACCAAAGAGGGATCGCATTGAAATACGCAATCGTTCTTTATGGTTACATAGGCAGAGCTTTTTCTATGGAACCCAGATGAATTAATCAGTTTGAATTGGAAAGATGAGAGCTATTTGCCAATACTCAGTTATTAAAATGTATTTTTAGATGAAAGGCATAAAAAAATGTTGGTTTACATATAAACTGTTAGGTACCCAAATGCATAGAATCATCATGCTCTTTGTAGAACCAATACTTGAGACACAGAAACTTCACAATGGGAGTATTGTAGCTTTCTCCCCAAAATAAGAGGTTTTGAGATTTTTTTTAATTAGCAGGGCTTTTTCTTTTCCCAAAATGCATGTGTTGGGGTGAAGAAATATAAATCAATTCCTTACTGATGAGATCTTTCCTCAAGGGTTTTGACTTCCCCACAGGCTTGCCCAAGGTTTTCGGAGCGATTCTGTCTTCTGCCGTTCCCCCTCCAAGAGAGTCGCGTCCCTTTTTAGCTCTCTGCCTTTCTCCCACTTCAATGTCCTCTCGGCCACAGCTAGGGCTCCATTCACTACACCCACCACCACCGTGGGCGCCTGCCACCTCGCCTATTCCGTCAGGGTGGCCGATGAGAGGCATCTCTTCAGAAAATCCAGTCCATTTGGAGTGGAGCGATGGGGTTCTCTCTTTGGCACCAAGACCCCTGATCTGGTTCAACTGATTCAAATAAAAAAAGTATGTCTCCAACACACTAGCTTCTCCCTCTGATCTTACCGGCGGAACATCACTCCAACAGATCTTCCGGTGGCCCGCCTCTCCTCGCTGGAGAAGAGAGGGCTCCTCTGACCCACTCTGAGAAATGTTTAGGGAGGAGAGATTCCTGGATATAGCCTGGAGGTGGCTCTCACTAGCCCTCTCCCCGGAATCTAGGTTGGGTACCCCCATGGTCTCTTCTGACCCTGCCTGGTGCCAGGGGCTAAACCGGATATCATGGCTCAGACGGCACCCTCCTGAATTTGGAAAGGTGCTGCCCATGTGAATGGCTAAATCATCCTTGGACCCTCTTTGACCCACTTCCTGGTGGGTATTTCTTTCAGCAAAATTAGAAAAGCTCAACAGTATCTCTTCCTGGCTTCCAGAAATCCTGCTTATCCCTTTCTCACACTGAGGCCGCCGACGCTTCTCATTGCCGTTGGTCTTTGGCAGCACAAAATCCAACGCCGGACAATTCGATTCTTCAGGGGTGGAGGCAGAGGGGTTGGTAGATGGTCTCTCAGTGGGCTCTTGAGAATTTTTCTCATCTACGACGGTACCTCCCGCTAACCGGTAAGTGAAACCTCCGTGCTTTAAGCCACACCTTTCCTTGGCGTGATGCTTTGCAGGAGTATCAGTCTTCCAGGGAGAGGAATTTTGGCCCTTTAACTTGCTGGAATTCGAGTTTGTGGTGTCTTTTCTCTGTGATGGGTGGTCATCTCCCGAAAGCCGTTTGGAGTTTCTGCTGTGGGCACCCTGTCTAAATGCTCCACCTTCCTTAACTGCCGTTGTATATTCATCCTCAGAGCTATCGGTAAGCGGAGCCCAGAAGTAACCATCCCTGGGAGATGTCTTTGTGGCTTCATGTAAACTAATGTCCTCTCTTTTGCCGAGAACCCCTGGTGGCCTCTCAGACCTCATACCTGCGTTGTCTTCGTTCAGAAAACAGGTTTCTCCTGGGCCAACCTGGACATGCTCAATAAACTCAGCTCGCTTGAAACACACAGAATCAAGATCCCTTCTTTCTCTCTCTTCCCCAGTTTCCATCCTGGGTTCCTCACCAGGTGGATGGTCAGACAGACCCTCAATCTCAGGAGGGCCCTCACTGAAAAAGCCCAGAAGATGAAACTTTTCTGAATCAGTCGAGTGCTCTCGAGCAGCTCGTCCAAGAGCCCTTCTTGCCCCGTCTGCGACTGCCTCGCTTTCCCCCGACAACGATAAAGTCAACCCTTGGGAAGTGAGGAACTTCTGCGCCCAACCTAAAACATGCCTCAGCTTCTGGGTTTCTGGGATGGACCCATCGGCCAGCAGGACGAGATCCAATTCAGAGGGGCAGTTGCTTCTGTCCCCATGTGTCCGGGCTCCTGGGTCCAGACTCCTGCTACCCGATCCGGTCCCTCTCCAACCTGCCGGGGGAGATCCCTGACCATGGTGCCTGTTTCTGCTCATGGCTGGGCCAGTTGGCTGCGGGTGGTTTGTGCCCAGGCAAGGTGGACTCTCGGGGACGTTGGCATCGCCAGACCAAGCGTCTCCTTTGGACTCTCCCAGCCTCAGTTTGTGGGGGCTGCCTCCAAATCCATCCCATGTTTTCCCGGCCTGCCCGTAGAAAGCTAAACGACGGGCTCGGAGGATCTGGAGTTCCCGGGCACGAGGTGAATCTGTCCCTCCTGGAGCTTTGCCCTGGCGCTGGGCAGTCATTCTGCTACATATGTCATCCATCTGCATGTGAACAGACCACAGTGGTTTAAAGCAGCATAATTCCATTAGTCTGTAAGACTCTTGAGGGCAGGATTATGCCTACTATCACTATGGTACTCTCCCTAGTGTTTAGCCCAGTGCTCTGCACACAATAGACTGTAAGCTCTTTGAGGCAGCCTGGCCTAGTGGATAGAGCATGGGCCTGGGAGTCAGAAGGACCTGGGTTCTAATCCCAGGTCTGCCACATGCCTGCTGTATGACCTTGGGGAAGTCACTCCACTTCTCTGGGCCTCAGTTTCCTCATCTGTCAAATGGGGATTAAGACTATGAGCTCCACGTGGGACAACCCAATCTGCTCTAGACTCTAAGCCTGTTGTGGGCAGGTACTGTCTCTCTTTATTGCTGTATTGTACTTTCCAAGCACTTAGTACAGTTCTCTGCATACATTAAGCGCTCAATAAATACAAATGAATGAATTTACTTGTATCCACCCTTGCACTTAGTACAGTGCCTGGCACATAGTAAGTGCTTAACAAATACCACAATTATTACAATTATAATTATGATCACTGAGGGCTGGGATAATGCATACTGACTCAACTGTACTCTCTCAAGTGTTTAGTACTGTGCTCTGCACCCAATAAGTGCTCAATGATACTAATGATTGAAAAAGCCTAGAAGGCTGGCCAGTTTGTGGAGGAGGATTGTTTCCCCAACTCCATAAACCAGGAGAATCTGTGTCACCCTTTGGGATGAGATGTTTCCAATAAAGCAACCATGCAAAGGGATGACAGCATGACCTAGTGGAAAAAGCACAGATCTGAGAGTTTGTGCCTCAGTTTCCTCATCTGTAAAATGGGGGTTAAATATCTGTTCAATGCCCACCCCCCACTTAGAGTGAGTTCCAGTTGGGCAGGGACTGTATCCAACCTGATTATCTTGTATTTATACCAACACATGACACATAGTATCCACTTAGTAAACACCATTATGTTTAAGCAGAGTTTTTCTTCTCTTCTCCATTTTGGTGTTGGGCTAGTCAGTAGCAGTGGTCTCCGGATCCACATTGGAGGACAGCATATTTCAAAGCAGAAAAACTTTGATCTTGCCAAATGGAGGGGATGTGTGGTAAAAACATCTGGGCTCTACTCACAGGAGAGTTCTGTACAGGCTGACAATGACACCAATAATTAATAATAATTGTGGTATTTGTTAAGTTTTAACTATGTGGCAGGCACTGTACTAAGCGCTGGGGTGAATACAAGCAAATAGGGTTGGGCACAGTCCCTGCCCTGCATGAGGCTCACAGTTTTAATTCCCATTTTACAGATGAGGTAACTGAGGCCCAGAGAAGTGAAGCAACTTCCCCAAGGCCACAGAGCAGACAAGTGGCAGAGCCGGAATCAGAACCCATGACCTTCTGACTCCCAGGCCCTTGCTCTATCCACTGCGCCATGCTGCTTCTCTCTGAGCAGATGTCTGCTGAAGACAGTCTACATGTCCTTTTCTACTCAATCCCAGGTTTTCCTGTCTGATCCCAGTCCAGTGGGGTTCCACAGTCAATTTCCAACAACCAGGTAAATCCTGAAAGATCCGAGATGGATTAGCCTATCTACAGTCTGCAATTGCCATCTACAGGCGTAAAGAAAATATACAGACCAGTGGCCTCAACAGTACAGATGAGACTATTCTCATTTCTCCCACCCTTTATCCCACTCCCACCTCCTGACACCAAATGGCCACTTGAGCACTTTTGCATCCCCTAAACACACACCCTCCCCACCTCCAGTACCTAACTTTATTGCTAATTGATTTTGGTGTCTTTCTCTCCACGGTGCTGTAAACTTCTTGACGGCAGGGATCTTCTCTACTAAATCTATTGTACTTTACCAAGTACTTAATACAGCGCCCTGAAAAGAGTAAACAATAAATACTACTGATCGGTTACTTAATCCCACTGTCTTTCTCAGAGGCTGGATCAAAACAAAGCAGTTTGATCACCCCTTAGAGAAGGAGGCCTCAGAGAAAAGGAAGGCAATGAGCTTGGAGACTAAGAAAGGAGGAGAAGAGATCAAAATGCAATCCATGTGAGAAAGGAAAACTACAGAAGGGGTAAAAAGAGTTGAAACTAAAGTCACATCACCTCCCTGATGTGGGGAATCTTTTCCCCCATGAGGTGAACACTTTCCCCCTAAATCAGTTTGGTTCATCTTACTCTTGCTGTGGTCTAATGCCTATGTGATGTTTTGTGGCCAAAGAGAGACTTGCGATCATTTACCCAGTCTTCACAAGACACCTGAGATGAAAGTGGGTGACAAACATTATTCTCTTAATCAGAGGTATGTACTGAGAGCTCAAGGTGTGCAGAGCACTGAATTAAGTGCTTGGGCCTGAGGACGATAGAGTAAATAGGGATAATCGTAGAGATAATCCCTGCCTTCGAGGAGTTTACACCCTAGCGTGGGAGCCAGGTATTGACTGCTGTGTGACTCTGGGCAAGTCACTTAACTTCTCTGTGCCTCAGTTACCTCATCTGTAAAATGGGGATTAAGACTGTGAGCCCCACGTGGGACAACCTGATTCCCTTGTGTCTACCCCAGCGCTTAGAACAGTGCTCGGCACATAGTAAGCGCATAACAAATACCAACATTATTATTACTGTTTGGTTGGTCCGATGCATTCACTCAATCGTATTACAGAGCGCTTACTGTGTGCCGTAATTTATTTGGGCGATAGAGTTATTATAGATGAACCCGACTCTAAAGGAGCTTAGAGTCTAGTTGGGGAGACCGAGGCTAAATAAAATCAGACACTAAAACAAGTTACAGGTGAGCTTTGAATCCGGGGAGAGCTGCGGTTTGTCGGTGGGGACGAAGTGGGGCAAGAGGTGGGCAGAACAGGGCACGGGGACTAGGATGGAGAGAGAAAATAATATTTACCTCTCAGGTCAGGGTGATCGCTCCCCTGAGTTAGCTGAATGCAGAGGGGTTCTGTAAGGTTCGGGGGTAACGGGGCTAAGAGCCGATCGAGCACTCCCTCTCCGACCGAGGGATGCCGCGTGAGACGCGGTTCCTATGGAAACCTCCGGAGGGGGAGGGGGCGGCCCGGAAGAGACCGCGCCTGCGCACACTTCCTCCTTCTCTCCTGCCCAGTAACGATAATAATCCTAACGTTGCTTTCTGTTAAGGGTTTACTAGGTGTCAAGCCCTGTTCTAAGCGCTGGGGTAATCAGGTGAGTCTCACAGTCTTCATCCCCATTTTCCCGATGAGGTCACTGAGGTCCAGAGAAGTGAAGTGACTCGCCCAAAGTCACACAGCTGATCAGTGGCGGGGTCGGGATTAGAACCCACGACCTCCGACTCCCCAGCCCGTGCTCTTGCCACTAAGCCACGCTGCTTCTCCCTGTTCCGGTTCCTGACGTGGCGACAGCCGAAGTCCCGCTGGCGTTTCACACCTCCGTCGCTCCGCAACCTCGCAGGGGTCACCTCCCCTCCGTTTCCCCCAAATCCCAATGGAGAATGCGCTGCCGGGGCTGAGGCCGCCAGCCCCTCCCTCCCTCCCTCCCACAGACGATCCGCTGAATGGGTTTGACCTTGGCATTTCCCCTAGGGGGCAGCATCGTCCCGCTCTCCCTCCTCATTCATTTCATTCATCCGATCGTATTTACTGAGCGCTGACGGTGCGTAGAGCACTGTCCTAAGCGCTTGGGAGAGCACAGTACAACCCTACTTAAAGCTCACCTCCTCCAAGAGGCCTTCCCAGACTGAGCTCCCCTTTTCCCTCTGCTCCCTCTACCCCCCCCCCCCCACCTCTCCGCAGCTAAACCCTCTTCTCCCCCCGTCTCCCTCTGCTCCTCTCCCTTTCCCTCAGCACTGTACTCGTCGCGCTCAACTATATATCTTCATTACCCTATTTATTTTGTTAATGAGATGTACATCACCTTGATTCTATTTATTTGCTATTGTTTTTATGAGATGTTCTTCCCCTCGATTCTATTTTCGATTGAGAAGCAGCGTGGCTCAGTGGAAGGAACCTGGGCTTTGGAGTCAGAGCTCATGAGTTCGAATCCCAGTTCTGCCACCTGTCAGCTGTGTGACTGTGGGCAAGTCACTTAACTTCTCTGTGCCTCAGTTACCTCATCTGTAAAATGAGGATGAATACTGTGAGCCCCACGTGGGACAACCTGATTCCCCTGTGTCTACCCCAGCGCTTAGAACAGTGCTCTGCACATAGTAAGCACTTAACAAATACCAATATTTTTTTTTTTTATTGCCAATGTTCTTGTCTGTCTCCCCCTGTCTGTCTCCCCCGATTAGACTGTAAGCCCGTCTAAGGGCAGGGACTGTATCTCTTGCCGATCTGTACATTCCAAGCGCTTAGTATAGTGCTCTGCACATAGTAAGCGCTCAATAAATACTATTGAATGAACACTAACTACGGCGGAGTGGAGAGAACACAGGCCTGGGAGTCAGAAGGTCATGGCTTCTAATCCCGGCTCTGCCACTCGTCCACTGTGTGACCTTGCGGAAGTCACTTCACTTCTCTGGGCCTCAGTTACCTCATCTGGAAAGTGGAGATTATTAATATTATTATTATGAATCGTGTTTATTAAGCGCTTACTGTGTGCAAAGCACCGTACTGAACGCTTGGGAGAGTACGATATAATATCAAGCACATTCCCTGCCCACAACGAACTCACGTGGGACAGGGACTGCATCCAACTCGATTTGCTTATATCCACCCCAGCGCTTAGTACAGTGTCTGACATATAGTAAGCCCTTAACAAATACCTAAATTATAAACAGTGACATTCCCTGCCCATAACGATCTTATAGTCTGGGGGCTGGTGGGGGAGACAGACAGCAATCCAAATAAATAAATTTATAGATATGTACATAAGCGCTGTCCTCCCACTTCCCTGCTAAAACTAACCTGAGCAGCAGTGGGGTGGGGCTCGTTATTCTAGTCCGTAAGGTCGTTATGAGCAGGGAACGTGTCTACTCATTCTGTTGAGAGTATCTCCTAAATCTGTAATTTATTTGTCTATATTAATGTCTTTCTCCCCACCACCACCATTCTAAACTGTAAGCTCGTTGTGGGCAGGGACATTCCGTGGTCTGAACACGGTAAGTGCTCAATAAATACCAATGGATGAACGAATATCATGCTCTGCACATAGTATGCGCTCAATAAATACCATCGACTGGGTGGCGGAGGAGAATCTCTCCAACGGGGACAAGCCTCCGGAGTTTTGACAACCTGCACGGAAAATTCACTGCAGTAACTGATGACGGTCCCCTCTTGCATACATCCTCAAGTAAAATGGAAAACAGGTGGCCAACCAATCCTTCCTCATGGAGACGGTGAATCAGTGTCCCCCTTGACTGCTCCAGCCGTAGGAATGGGAGCAATTCCCTCCGAAGTTGCAACCCGATGAACTTGGGTTAATGATGAGATTTTCCTCCCCTTGAAACCCTGCACATTATATTATTACACTTCATCTCTTTAGAAGACATTAAAGGATTGCATATACCCCCCAGCCACACCATCTCCTTCCAGGCAGTACTGAAGTCCATCCTTTGAAGGCTCAGGCCACTCTTGGAAAACCAGTGAAAAATGATTAAACTGGTGGGGTTGCTGTTTCTTCACTATAAAAACCTAGAACTGGCGGAGGGAGGGTTATAGTGAAGTGAGAAGCAGTGTGTCCTGCTGGAAAGAGCAGGGGCCTGGGACTCAGAGAACCTGGGTTCTAATCCTAGTTCTGCCATTTGCTTTCTGTGTGACCTTGGACGAGTCCCTTCACTTCTCTGTGCCTCAATTTCCTCATCTATAAAATGGGAATTAAATAGCTGTTTTCCCTCCTACTTAAACTGTGAGCCCCACAGACACTGCGTCCAACCACCCTGAGTCCCACCAGATGATCTGTATTCGGCCCAGGACTTAGGACACAGAAAGCACTTTACAAATACCATCATTATCATTACTTACAGTGCTCTCGGATGTTTAAGCAATATCACCCTGCATTGGTTGGGTACGGGTAGTGATGAAATCACCCATCATAAAAAATGGAGAAGTATTGTTCATGACAATAATGATTTGAGTATTTATTAAGAACTTCCTACATGCTAAACACTGGGGTGGATACAAGATCATCATAGCCTAGTGGATAGAGCCCAGGCCTGGGACTCAGAAAGACCTGGGTTCTAATCCCGCTTCTCCTAGACCTTGACCAAATCACTTAACTTCTCTGTCTGTTACCTCATCCGTAAAATGAGGATTAGAACTGCGAGGCCCATGTGGGACAGGGACTGTGCCCAGCCTGATTAGCTCGTTTCTACTCCAGTGCATAGAACAGTGCTGAATACATAGTAATGCTTGATGAATACCATCATTATTAAATACCACCATTATTATATCAGATCCAGTTCCTGCCCATGTGGAACATGCGGATAACCGAAGAGGTGGGGAAAGCAGGCATCTTATCCCCATTTTTCAGATGAGGAAACTAATGTCCAGAGAAGTTAAATGGCTTGTCCAAAGTCACACAGTAGGCCAGGGATAAAGCAGGCACTAGAACCCTGGGAAGCAGTGTGGCTTAGTGGATAGAAAATGGGCCTCGGAGTCAGAAGGACCTGGGCTCTGATCCAAGCTCTGCCGCATGTCTGCTGTTTGACCTTGGGCAAGTCACTTCACTCCTCTGGGCCTCAATTCCCTCATCTGTAAAAGATGGGTATTAAGTCTGTGAGCCCTATATGGGACAGGGACTATGTCCAACCTGATTGTCTTGTATCTACCTCAGCGCTTAAAACAGTGTCTGGGACAGAGTAAGCACTTAACAGATGCCATTAAAAAAGAAGAGAGTAGGCAGGCAGGGGTGCAGCTCACTGTGATGGGTTTTTTTTACATTTAAGACCCAGGTAAAGCCAAAGTGAACACAGCACAGCACCAGTGCTATTCTGTTGCACCATGACCCAGCAGGCAGTTGTCTTGGCAGACTCTGCAGTCCGCCCCACCCACAGTCACCACTTATTTTTCAGGATTCCCACTAGGTCTGTCCACCTCATGGAACTCACTAGGCGAGTCTTTGTTTCAAAATCCTCATCACTGATGGCACAGCCCCAGCAGACACTCCCCTGCTTCTGGCTAATTTACTCTTCCCATTATGGTGACATGTGGCTGAGGCTTTGGGAGGTCTGCGTTCTAAGCACTACTTCACCGTTAAAATAATTGTGATGTTTGTTAAGCGCTCATTATCTGCCAAGCAGTGGGGTGGGTACCAGATGATCAGGTCAGACACAGCTCCTATCCCACATGGGGCTCACAGTATAAGTAGAAGGGAGAACAGATACTGAATCCCCATTTTGCATATGAGGGAACTGAGACACAGGGATGACTTGCCTAAGGTCGTTCAGCAGGTAAATGGCAGAGCGAGGATTAGAACCCAGGTTCTCTGATTCCCAGGCCTGGGCTTTTTCCACTAGGCCCTGCTGCTTCTCTTTAGAGCCAAACATCTAGCATATCAACAGCCACCAACTGCCAGAACACTGGCATTGAAGTTGTGTGTTGATGTTTTGAATGAGGTACTTGAGAATAACAGAGGACCCATCCTCTCTGTGTTGATAAAGTAAACGATGTGTTGAAGGACAGTTCTTGCTTTATCTTTATTTGAGGAGTCACCCAGTCCAGGTTACCCTACAGCTACTTGCAGTTCAAAAGAAATGACTTTTCCTGTCTTAGTCTTTCTCACACATTGCTTAAAGGAAATCAATCAGTCAATGGTATTTATTGAGTGGTTGCTGTGTGCAGAGCACTGTACTAAATGGTTGGGAGTGTGAAATATAGCAGAGAGACCCGGGGGTGGGGGTGGGGGTGCGGGAGATAGTGACAAAGGGGTGAAACCAGGGAAGGGGGAAGGGGGACATTCCATGAACCTTGCTCCTATACCTTCAGCAGCAGCTTCTCTCTCTCACTCCATCGACATCTCCTCTTTCCCCAGAGCTCTCCTGTGCCTGTATCTACCCCAGCACTTAGAACAGTGCTTGGCACATAGCACTTAATTATCATAATTATTATTATGGAGCACTTACTGTGTGGAGAGCACTGTACTAAGCACTTGGAAGAGTACAATATAATAGAGGCGTTAGACACGTTACCTGCCCACAGCGAACTTGCAGTCTAGAGGGGAAGACGACTACTATAAATAAATAAATTACAGATATGTACATGTGTCGTGGGACCGAGGGCAGAGTGAATAAAGGGTGCAAAACCAAGTGCCAGGGTGACACAGAAGGGGATGGGAGAAGAGGACAGGAGGGCCTATTCAGGGAAGGCCTCTTGGAGGAGATCTGCCTTCAATAAGGCTTTGAAGGTGGGGAGAGTGAACATCTATTGGATAGGAGGAGGGAGGGCTTTCCAGAGGCAGGATGTGGGCAAAGGGTCAATGGCGAGATAAACGAGATCGAGATACAATGAGTTGGTTGGCAGTAGAGGAGCGAAGTGTGCGGGCTGGGTTGTAGTAAGAAATCGGGGAAGTAAGTAGGAGCGGGCAAGCCCATTGTTGGGCAGGGATTGTCTCTATCTGTTGCCGAATTGTACATTCCAAGCGCTTAGTACAGTGCTCTGCACACAGGAAGCGCTCAATAAATACGATTGAATGAATTAAGTGCTTTAAAGACTATGGTAAGGAGTTTCTGTCTGATGCAGAGGTGGATGGGCAACCACTGGAGATTCATCTTTAAACTCAGTTGCTTTGCCTTACCTACTAGACTGTAAGCTCCTCGAGGCCAGGGATCATGGCTACTCACTCTGTTGTACTCTCCCAAGCACTTAGCCCAGTGCTCTGTACATAGTACCCTGAAAGCTCCTTGGCAGCTAACTCCACTGTACTCTCCCAATGCTTAGTACAGTGCTCTGCAGACAGTAATAGTAACAATGGTATTTGTTAAGAGCTAACTATGTGCAAAGCACTGTACTAAGCGCTGGGGTAGATACCAGATAAGTCCCACATGGGGCTCAGAGTCTAAGTAGAAAAGAGAACGGGTATCGAATCCCCATTTTGGAGATGAGGGAACTGAGGCCCCGAGAAGCAGCGTGGCTCAGTGGAAAGAGTCCGGGCTTGGGAGTCAGAGTTCATGAGTTCGAATTCCGGCTCTGCCACTTGTCAGCTGTGTGACTGTGGGCAAGTCACTTAACTTCTCTGTGCCTCAGTTCTCTCATCTGTAAAATGGGGATTAACTGTAAGCCTCACGTGGGACAACTGATTACTCTGTTTCTCCCCCAGCACTTAGAACAGTGCTCTGCACATAGTAAGTGCTTAACAAATACCAACATTATTAAGTTAGGTGACTTGCCCAAGGTCACACAGCAGGTAAGTAGCAGAGCAGAGATTAGAACCCAGGTCTTCTGACTCCCAGGCCCATTCTCTTTCCACGAGACCATGCCACTTCCCACTTTAAGCATTCAAATACCGTTGATGGATTGACTGATTGAAAAGGAACTTGGCAAACCCAGCCACTGAGACAGAGGGGTATTGAGAGAAGATACCATAAACAGATAAAGAGGAAAAGGGCATCTGCCTAGCAGAGAGTTTGTTTTTATCTGGTGACTAAGCAACATTTATTGAGTGAGCCTGGCAGTAACACTTTTCACTGATCTCATGGTATGGTGGATATTGAACTAATTTATGGTTAAAGGCACTTCCCAATTCTTGGATTCAAAGCACAAGCAGGAACAGGGGCATTTCACAGAGCCCAGAATATGCCGAGCACTTAATAAATGTTAACTCATCATCTGTGAATATCAATCAGCCAATCAATTAATGGTATTTATTGCTTACTGTGTGAGAGCACTCAACTAAGCACTTGGGGGAGAACAATACGAGAGAGTTGGTAGATGTATTCCCTGCCCACAAGGAGTTTGTGGTCTAGAATATCAATGCCAAGTGAGTTTTAGGTCCTTTTTATATGTATTAAGATCTGTAGAAGATGAAGGCAAGGATGATACGATGCAAACATTATAATTCTGGGCTATCAAAGAAGCATGAATATGCCCAAATTGAATAAAAGGGACTACATGCAAAGGCAGAGGGAAACTATGAGAAGCAGCATGGCCTAGTGGATAGAGCACAGGCTTAGGAGTCAGAAGTACCTGGGTTCTATTCCTGGCTCCGATTCTGCCTGCTGTGTGACCTTGGGCAAGTCACTTCACTTCTCTGTGCCTCAGTTACCTCATCTATAAATTGGGAATTAAGACTGTGAGCCCCATGTGGGACAGGGACTGTGTCCAACCTGATTAGCTTGTATCTATCCGAGTGCTTAGCGCACAGCCTGGTACATAGTAAGTTCTTAACAAATACCATTAAAAAAAAAAAACGCTGATATATAATGTCAAAGGTCAACTCTCAACAAGCTTCCATAGCCATTACAGTGCTTCCTATTACAATTCAGTCCAAAATGTTTTATGACAGATGTACATGAAATGCCATCCAAAGTATGGACCCAACACCAGTGACATTCTTTTATTTCAATGAAATGCTATGACAAGACTTTTTCCCCCAGGGTATTTTTATTAGGGATTCCTGCCATCATATTAACATACAAAACAATTTGGATGTTGACATAGAAATGTGAAATTCACTGTACAAAGATAAGGCTCAAACCACAAGTACACGTTTTCCCAGATCTTTAGCACTTCAATGAAATAAACCCATTTTTAATTTTTCCCAGAGTTGAGTTTATAAATATTAGACAAACCACAAAATTTATTCCAAATACATGACATTTTACAAGATAGTCCAAGCACATACAGAAATCCACAGCACTTCACCTAACAATTCATCGGTGACCAACTCTCATCAGCACTAAAGACACAGAACGACTGTGTTTTTGTGTGCGTATGAACACAGACCTATACGCCACGTGTGTGTACATACTCTATATTCAAAAATACATACACAGTGGTTATCACTGAAAACATGAACTCTTTTGGCAGTGAGTTTAACCCACAATTTCTGACAAAAGGAACGGAAAAACATTACAGATTCTCATACGCGGTAAAACGAGAACCACTATGTACTGTATATGAAATGTATACTCCTGGTGTGTGTTCAAATGCACAGACTTATACATATGCATATATAAGCACATTAGAAATATGGAATATACACATTTCCCCCACAGTTTAGTTTCATCCCATCCTACATTCATAGAGCCATATATGTGGACATTTTCTGAGCTAACTTACTCTTATTTGGGACTTGTGGTAGTCCAGCTCAGCTGGGGAGACGTTACGGAACCCAACGCCCTAGATTTTGTGGTCACTCTATAGACTTGGATAACCCTCATCCCTGCTCTTCAGTCAACATCTCTACAAAGGAAAATCAGATCCTCTGCTTCTGTAAGGCCCATGGTGGAAAGGGACTGTGTCCAATCCGATTACCTTGTCTTCTACCCCAGTGTTTACCACGTGCTTGGCACATCAGAAGCACTTAATAAATAGCTTCAACATCATTATTAATATTAATATTGTTATTATTATCCACCAATCTCTGGGCTTAGCAAAACGACTGACTGATTAATCGATTGGTTGAATGGCAGCATCCCCTTGGGTTTATTGTCCTCTGTATGTCAAATCCAAACATTTCTACCTACTTAACTGGCTTCCGGCCAAGAGAAAACACTGGGGGTTTACAAGAGATAAGATAGTTAACCGGGAAATTTGGAACGATCCTTTCCCTAGTCGGAGCTGCGAGGCGAAGGATAAGGGAAAAGAGGAACAGCCTCTTGTCAGGCCCTGAAAGGAACCCAGAAATCCCTGGCTTGATCATTTGAAGAGCTTTGAGAAAAAGTAGGAAAAAGTATAGGAAGAGATTAAACCACTCAGCGGGAAAGTTGGGTTTTTTACACTTTATTTGCACACTTTCCAAAGAAGCCAATTATAGAGGCTTCCAAGCCACATACAAAAATTCTGCTGCATTGGTACTAGATGTCACTGGTTTTAAAGGCCAAAGAAGCCACTTAAACCACATAAAAAAATGAAAAACATTCAAATTGAACTAAAGAAATCACATTACTTCTTCTTTTAGTGAGACTATTTCAATTCTCCTCTCAGACCCAAGTGAACAGGGGCCAGGAAGCTCACTTTTGAACCCAGTCTTCAAAATCAGATGCCTAAACTCAGCCTTGAAAGCCTGCACTTGGCATCTTAGCACCAAATAGGGACACCTGAGTGAAGTGTCCAGATGAGAGACTGGAGCCCCCAATTTTGAAAACTGCATCCAGGATGTTAAAAGCCATGTAGACTGGAGCAACAGAGATGACAGATGAACACACCTCTTTCTCAGTGAGATACCCACTAAGCCCTGAGACCAGTGGAAATTTTCCTACGATTAGACTCCATGAGAAAGAGACCCTAAGGATCCTCACTCTCCTTTCGACCACTGGGGCCTGTGGCCCGTGGCGCCTGAAGGTGCCTGGTCTAAGCGTTTTCCTTGGCTAGGCCTGGGAGCTTCCTGCAAAAATCCTCAGTGTAGGACAAAGGCCAACGGACTCCTTCAACCAGGGTTCTAAAGACTCTGAGCAAGGAGTGCCGTGGGGGAGGGGAAGGGCGGGGGGGGGCCTTCTTCACTTGCTGGCAAAGGGGACACTGTCCCATCAGTGATCCTGCACCTTCTGGGAAATAAGGCTGTGGAGATCCACTCCCCTCGCTCCCCCGAGTTTCCTTCCTCTCCTCAAATTCCCGACCTCCTTGCCTCTCCTCACCGCCAAGGCTGCCTCCCCTTGCCTCTCCTTGCCTCCTGCCGGCCTGGCGTTTTGGTGGCTCTGCTACGACCCCAGCCGGGGTAAGATTATTAGCATGCACTGGAAAGTGACACACACATACGCACATGTACATATATACACACACAGAAATACAATTCTCTGGGTTGTTTGGTTTTTTGGTTTTTTTTTCCCCAGAACCACAACAAATGGCACGAGGGACCAGACGGGTCCCTTGATGTTTCACTGCTCTCTAGTTGCTCCCACAGAGCCCTTTCTTTCATCTCTTCCAGGGAGTTGCTCGAATGCCTTGTTCACCTCGAAATAAGGCTTCATATCTCCCTCGGGGTCCTAAAATCCTCCCGCTCAACTTCCACTTCTCACCTACCACCATAGCTAGAGAGGTATCGTTAACTTTCTCTGCCTTTCTTTCTCCCTCCGTCCCCTCGTTATGTACACGAATATACACTGGGCCTCAGGGGTCTGAGCCCTTGGGGAAAAAAAAAACTTGCTCTTTCGTGCACGGATTTTCTGCCGCATCCGCTGAAATCCAAGATGACGGAAAGCAGGCAAAGGTGACTGGAATATCCCGCCCTTGTGCCGTAAAACAGAGGAGGGTCTAGAACCTGCAAATGAAGCATCCTCTGTCCTAACACCTTCTTTCCCCACACCTGCCCTGCCCCTTCTCTCATCCAGTGACCTCTCTCTATGTTTCTCCCTCCAGTTTGCCATCTCGCATGCAGATGTAAAGAACTGATGGCTCGGCCAAAAATGTCTTAAAAACAAATCACTGCCAAAACATTAAAAAACTCCGTAGATGCCCATTGTGCATGAATCTTACAATCTGTACACTTAAATAACTTCATAAGACTTCTTTTGCTAAAAATGTACCAAAATCTTTTGAACACATAAAAAATATTTAAAAAAACTAAAACAGAAACCCAGCATAAACTTGACTTGTATAGGCATTGGTTAGAAGAGATTGTTGTTGCACTAAGGATTATATTCAAAAACATTTCCCTCAGGTTTTACTAAAATTCAGGGGCAGAATATCCTGGCAGGTGATGCGAGAAATGATCAAAACAAAGGAAACCGACTCTGCCCTATGTTAGAGGTTATGGTCGATAAGCAGTAAGTTTACGATGAGATCAAAATAAACCATTTTGGGGGTTATTTCAAGGCCATTTTGGGGGCCGGTAATTAAAATATCTATGCTTGACTTAAATGGCTCGAATCGTGAAAAGTGAACTTGAGGGGTCTGAACAGTCAGAAACTAATAGAACTACCTGTGGATGGCCCCCTCAGTGGTATGAGAGCGAGCCATTTGCTGGAAAAAAAATCGCTAGTATTGAATAGAGCCCTTAGTGAACGCTTTCAAATTATCTATGAGCAGCCCAGCAGGTAGAGGATGAAATTGATTTTACCAGCTACCCACTCCTTAAGGGGACAGTAGTATTCATAGTGAAACTGCTCAAACTCCGGGGTCTGACGGATCTCACACAGAAAAGACAGATCGATGCCCGACTCGAGCAGGAGGAGGAGGAGTGGGAACACGAAGAGCAGGAGTCCCAAGGTCACCACCAAGAGCCTGGAGAAACTCCTGACAAACTCATTCACCTGGATGTTGCCCACCAGAATGTCATAGCTCCAGGTCAAGGCTCTTCGGGCCTCCTTCAGCTCCTCCTCCTCAGCGATCAGAAAGGCATTTTCATCGGCTTCCAGTTCCTCGAAGGAATCGGTGTCATCTCTCTCGACCTCCAGCCTGGAGGAACAGTCAAAGAGCATATCGATCTCGTCGTCGTCTACCGGGGTGGGGAGGAGGCTGGCGCTTGGGTTGTACACCAGTTCTGAGATGGTGAGAGGTTCCTCTTTGATCCTCGCTTCCTCATCTCTCGAGAAGTCCTCGTACATGCCATGGTCCTTGGTGGGTGAGCTGGATATTATGGGCCCGAGACTGTCACCCTCCTTCAGCAAGGGGGCACCTAGTGAGTGAGAGGTAAAGGATGAAAGACATCAGTTTCTTGCCCTAGAACGTCTGTAGGAGCAGGTGGATCGAATGGGTTCTTGCCCAGGGACAGGGACTGCATCCAAACTGATGATCTCGTATCTACCCCGGCGTTTAGGACGGTGCCTGACACATTGTAAGCGCTTAACAGACACCATAGAAAATACTGTCTTGAAGGTCAAGATTTCCACTACTTTGTTCCGAGGGTAAAATTATACAGTGTTAGCAGGGATGTAGACTGTAAGCTCCTCGTGGGCAGGGAACGTGCCTAGTGGCTCTGTTATATTGTACTCTCCCAAGCGCTCACTTAGTACAGTGCTCTGAACACAGTAAGCGCTCAAGAAATAGGATGGATTGATAGATTGATAGATGGAGTCTCCTGTCAGGAGCCCCGGTGCAGAGACTACAAGACCAAGAACCTGCCCAGAGGACTTGATTTTAGTGCTTGTGGCTCACAGAGTGCCACTCACACTCTCTTGTCTCCACCTGTCTTGTTCCCTCTGGGGCACGGAGTGCAGCAAGTGAGAAGGTGGGCAAGGGTGCAGCACATGTGAAGTACATGTGTGGTCTATGTCCTAGTTAGTCGGACACAGAATGGCATAGTGGATAGAGCCAGGGCCCGTGAGTCAGAAGGACCTGGGTACTAATCCCGGCTCTGCCACGTCTGCTGTGTGACCTTGGGCAAGTCACTTCACTTCTCTGGGCCTCAGTTACCTCAACTGCAAAATGGAGATTAAGAATATGACCCCCCCATGTGGGACAGGGACTGTGTCCGACCTGATTAACTTGCATCTACCCCAGCGCTTAGAACGGTGCTTGGGACATATTAACAAGTACCATAGTTATCATTATTATTATTATTATTATTAACTCCCATTCACCGAGATCTCTGCTCAGGCCCGCACAATTACATTTCCAGCATTCTCTCCGATGGGCTGCTTCTTTGTCTCCCCTTGACAGGGAAAAAATTTCCTCCCCCAAATAACCCTTGGAACTGACACTTTTAATGAAACAACAGTACAACTCCTTGCCCTCCCCACTTGAGGTTTCATTTTCAGACTTGGCCACTGTCAACAAAATGGGACTGGGACTCTCTGCCTGATATTGCTGCTGTCCCTGTGAAGCTGACAGCTCATTCTATTTAAAACGACTGGGGAGTCATCCCAATGAGTCAGGGCAGAAGACTGGATGAATGGAATGGAAACACACACACACGTTTGCATACATGCACCCACATACAGAGATACATAATAATAAGTGTGGTATTTGTTGAGCGCTTACTATGTTCCAGGTACTGTTTTAAGCACTGGGGTAGATACAAGCTAATCGGGTTGGACACGGTCCCTATCCCACATAGGGCTCACAGTCTTAATCCTATTTTACAGATGAGAGAACTGAGGCACAGAGAAGTGAAGTGACTTGCCCAAGGTCACAAGCAGTCAAGTCACAGAGTCGGGATCAGAAGCCAGGTCCTTCTGACTCCCGGGCCCGTGCTCTATCTACTAGGCCACGCTGCTTCTCATGCAATATGGTGCAAGGGAGTCTCTTGTACTGTACTGATTAAGGCAAGTATATTCCAACAGGTCTTTTAACCCTTCCCACTAACACTAGCCCGGTCTCCCTTCTCCTGTAAAGTAAGTTAAATGTCCCGCTCTATAGGGCTTGCCTGACGTTCCTGGTGACTGCTCCCTCGCTCCCCTTTCTTCTTACTGTCTCCGCTGGCTCTCTGGCCAGTCAGATCCAACTTTACTTTGCTTCATTTCTTCTCATGGCTCTCATTTCTACTCCCCATATCACAAGCCAAATCACTCCCCTTGCAAATCTATACTGCGTCTACCATTCAAATACAGTTTAGGTGGTGTTATAGTTGTTGCTTTGCTCATCCCCCTCACTGTCTTTCAAATACCCAGAAGACCCAGCTGGCAGGGAAAATGCTCAGAATCAGTCAGTCAGTCAATCGTATTTATTGAGCCCTTACTGTGTGCAGGGCATTGTAGTAAGCGCTTGGGAGAGGACAACATAACAATAGACAGACACATTTCCAACCCACTACGAATTATGAGTGGGGGTGGGGGGTGAAGCTAGATAGGTAACCTACAGCCTTTACCATACTACTTTCTGGAGTGACTGTCAGTGGTGGTTCATTGTTTCTGTAGAATCTACGTGTGCTGATTTAGCAATAGCAGTAGTAATAGTAGTCATATAAACTGGACTTACAAGAGTGTTCGGTGAATGCAAGGTACCGTAGCAGCAGTAATGGTAGGAAACGTATTTTTTAAACGCCAATTGACTGCACTGCACTAAACATTTGGGAAGTACAAAGAAGGGACAAAGTCCCTGCCCACAGGGAGCTTACATTTGAACAGGAAAGGCAGACACAAAAATACTGACAATTACTGTAAAGGGATCAAAATAAATCACTGTACAAAATTTGTGTGAGAGGGCAAGCCTTGGGCTTCATAGACAGTTTTAAAATGCTCAATTTAGGCTCTGATGTTTTCTCTGCTGTCTCTATTCTAACAGTTCCGCCTGAACACCTGCCTGGTGTTCCCCCAATTATCTATGACGGAAGCTGCCTCCTTTCTTCAGAAGATGTTTGTATCACTCTGGTTCATTGGAAAACTTCCTCCTAGCTGCAGTCCACAGCCTCCTCACAGATGTCCGGAGGTTTCTCCTGCTTATCAAGGGGCTCCGCTTGTAACTGGCAGCTACAATCTGCTTACAACTGCAGCCCCAGAACAGCTGTTCTCTGACTACGTGTCACTGTGGAAAATTCCAGGATTTTGCTGTGAGGTGATTTTTTTTTTGTTGTGCATTTGAATATGGAAGCCAGGGCCTGAGTCCTCCGTCGGTAGGGTTTTGCCTAGGGCGCGATGTCTCCACCACAAACCACCACCACTTAGAAAGTCAAGCGGTAGAAAACAATGTGGACTGCTAATAGGGATACAGCTGACAACCCACATGTGGTCTCTGAGGCTGGGCAGAAAACTGCAATGTTGCTTTGTTTTTTATGGCATTTGTTAAGTTCTTATTATATGCCAGGCACTGTACTAAGCGCTGGGTTATATACAAGCTAATCTTGTAGCTGGCACATAGTAAAGTGACTTGCCCAGGTCACACAGCGAACAAGGGGCAGAGCGGGGATTAGAACCCAAGTCCTCCGACTCCCGGGCCCATGCTCTCCACAAGGCCACGCTGCTTCTCCATCATGAACTCAACCAACATTTTAAAGCTCTTTGTTTTTTGGCTGGAGTTCCAAGACACATCAACTCCCTCCCACCCCATCTGCTAGTCTGCTACCGATGATGCCTAAGCACAGAAGGAAACTACCAGGCTCAACAGGCCTAAAAAGTAAAAAAAGACAGTTTCTTCCTATTCAGTTTCAGTGCCAAGCACTCTGGATGGACTCCCCAGGGCTCGTATAAAATCCCTCAATGGGACAGGTGTATCTGGTTGAGAAGCACGGGGGAAGCAGCATGGCCTAGTGGATCCACTGACTCCTAGGCCTGGGTTCTAATCCCACCACTGCCATTTGCCTGCTGTGTGATCTTGGCCAAGTCACTTAACTTCTCTGTGCCTCAGTTACCTCATCTGTAAAATGGAGATTCAATACCGGTTCTCCCTCCTACTTAGACTGTGAGCTCTACGTGGGACAGAGACTGTGTCCGACCTGATTTACTTGTATCTACCTCGTATCTACCTTGTACCTGATTAACTTGTATCTAACTTGCAACTAAGAACAGTGCTTGGGACCTAGCAAGCACTTAATCAATGATACAATTATTATTACTATCATTATTATTATTATGCACATGCGATAGGCGAGGGGCCCCAGGTTGAAGACATGCAGGCTGTGCAGGCTGCCACCGGATTAAAAGCTTAGTCAGGAAATTCCACTCTGGCTCCTTCTGTACTGAACAGTCACAAAAAGTACCCACAGTAAATCCCCCTATCATTAGCTGCATCTCAAAGCAAATCCCATTTGGATAATTATGAAGGTCAGCTGACAGCGAGGAGAAGTCTTATCCAAAGAAAGACTGGAAAGAAATCAAAAAGAGAACTCTTTTAGTGGATGATTTTGTAATAAAGTAAGCCTTCATGGGAAACACTAAGAGAAGCAACGTGGCCTAGTGAACAGAACACAGGCCTGGGAGTCAGAAGGACCTGGGCTCTAATCTGGCTCCACTACTTGTCTGCTGTGTGACCTTGGGCAAGTCATTTCACTTCTCTGTGCCTTAGTTACCTCATCTGGAAAATGGGGATTAAGACTGTGAGCCCCATGTGGGACAGGGACTTGATTGGCTCGTACCTACCCCAAGGCTTAGAACAGTGCCTGGAACATAGTAAGTGCTTAACAAATACCATTTAAAAAGCAACATGGATCCTGCCTTCTTTTGAAAAAACTGACCTTATGTTTGCCCTGTGCTGACTTGACCTTGAGTAAGTCATTTAACATCCATCCATCAGTGGTATTTACTGAGCATCTGCTGTGTACAGAACATGGTATTAAGCATTTTGGAGAGTTCAATAGAAGGGCAGGGATCTCTAGTTTCCTCATCTATAAAATGAGAGCAACAAAGCTTGCCCCTCTTCACAGAAATGTTGTGAAAATGGAGAGAAATCATGAATGAAGCATTTTTGAGCTACAGCTTTTTCATATAAACAAAATAGAATCCTCATTAGCTCCATCAACTCCCCAATTTCTACAGATTCATTCATATGCATGTGACAGATGTAATATGCATGTCACAGATTTAAATCTGGACATTGCCAACATTCATATTATTGTAAATATTAATTCAAAGTCCCCGACCATAGCCTAGTGGAAAGAACATGAGTCTTGGGAGTCAGGAGAGTCCAGTTGGAGTCCCAAATCTGTCTACTGGCCTAACTGGCCTACTGTGTGACCTCAGGCAAGTCACTTGACCTCTCTGGGATTCGATTTCTTCATCTGTCAGATGGAGACAAGTCTGTGGGCCCCTTGTGGGTCAAGGAATGTGTCTCATCTCAAAACCTTGTATCGACCTCAGCAGTGAGCACACAGTAAGCAATTAGTAAATGGCATTATTCTTACTATTATAATGGCAGTAGCCAGTTGCTTCCCGAGTCTTGGTTTTCAGCCAATTTTATTCTTCTGAAATTGGTCCCAAACCTAAGTTCATCAAAATGATATGCATTTCTTGCACTTGGATTTGTACCCTTTATTGACCTCAGCCCCTCAGCACCTATGTCCATATCCATCGTTTATTTTAGATTGTAAGCTCCTTTTGGGCAGGGAAAATGTCTACTCAGTCTGTTACATTGTCCTCTACCAAGTGCTTAGTATAGTGCTCTGCACGCAGTAAATACTCAGTAAATATGACTTATTGATTATTGAGAAAGAAAGGGGATGCTCTTCAAAGTGGGAACCAATTCTTGCAGCCCTATTTTGGCCAAGCTCCCCTTGAAAGTCTATTGGGAAGTAGTGCTAGAGCCACGATGCTGCAACTGAGATCTTTCCTAGTATGAATCCAATGTGGCCTAGTGGAAAGGGCACAGGGCTGCAAGTCAGAGGATCTAGGTTCTAGTCCCAACTCTGTCCCTTGCCTTGAGCAAGTCACTTCTCTGTGCCTCACTTTTCTCAACTGTAAAATGGGGATTCAATACCTGTTCTCCCTCCTACTTAGATTGTGAGCCCCAAGTGGGACATGGACTCTGTCCTACCTGATTAAGTTTATCTTGCCCAGAGTTTAGAACAGGGCTTGACATATACTAAGTGCCTAACAAATACCATAATTACTATTATTATTACGATCTAAAAAGCCCATCTTGTCCACAGATCTGTCTTCCACACTATCTTCCGTCATTTCTGAGCCATCAGCATCAAACTGGCCCTCACTACCATGTGCAATTCACAAGACCCTCACTGCCTGTTTACTTGTTTTGATGTCTGTCTCCCCCATTCTAGACTGTAAGCCCAGTGTCGGCAGGGATTATCTCTCTTTATTGCTGAATTGTACTTTTCAAGCACTTAGTACATGCTCTGCACATAGTAAGCGCTCACTAAATACGACTGAATGAAAGAATGAATGAATGCTAATTAGAGCTTTACATCATTTTTGTGTTTAACAGAGAAAAGGAGCAGCCATTAACCCAGTCTTTAGTCCATTCACACCACCACCCCACAATTAGTTCTCCCGCAATTAGAGAGAGAGTCACTTTGCCTCCTCCTAACTCACTCCATTCCATAAAACAGCATCCCATTTTCCGCTACAGAGTGTATTCCTTCCCGTGCAGGGAGAGGCTGTGAAGCGGCAAAGACGAGCTGGAAATCAGCTTTCCCTGCAAAAAGCCTCTGAGAGAAGAGAGAGCGAAGTCAAACGCTTGGTCCAACTTACCAGCATTTCTAGCGGTGACCCTGGATCCATGCCTGAGCAGGCGAACAAACACATTATTGCTGCAGTAGTTCACCATCTGCAAGTGAAGGCTTCTCCGGGTCTGGATCTTTACCAGACATTTTACCATATTGATTAGGCCTCTGGCATTTGCTTTCCTGCTGCCTGTCACAGTTTCGCGAAGTCACCACCGGCTCTACTGATTCTGACCTTTGGCTAAGTTTCCACTGTGTTTTTAAAGGGCCGAGGTAAGACCCACTGAATGAATCAAATGTCAGGCTTCTAACGTGGCCAACCGAAATATCTCACTAGGGAACAGAATGGGGGGGCGGGGGGATGGGACTATTTTTAACCTCTCCCGAGTGTCTACAATGTAGTGGCTATCCCCCCTCACTGCCCGTCCCCAACTCCTTAGTACATTTACCACAGCATCGAATGCACCAGACGATAATAGGAAACTGGGTTAAGTCAAAAGAGTACACAATATCTGACCACATATAACAGAATGCCTAAAGGCAGCGCCATATCTGAATGATGGAATCTCCCGTCAGGAACGACGGATGACCCTTGGTCTGGGGGCACTGCAAGAAGGAACTGATAACAGCATAGGTTCCACACCCAGAGTGTGGCAGACCATTTTCCAGGAGTACACCTATTTCTCAGATGGATTTTGTGAGTGTGTGTGTGTGTGTGTGTGTGTTGGGGTGGAGGAGGAAATGCTGTGTCACTGTGATCCTGGGGAAAACAGAGTGGTTTCAATTTTTGGTCTGGTTTTTTTTTTTTTGCTTTCAAAAAGTCACAAAGAGTGATTCTCCACAAGGGGCCCGATCACTGGTTTGACTTGAAAAGACGACACGATCCTTTTTGAATGATGCAGATCTAGCAGTGAATCCAGATGTTGCCCTAGGAGTTGTCTAGTCCCAGATTTGCATACCGTTTCAGCCAGAAAGAGTGTCATGCTTCAGCGCAACAGGCAGCTCGCAAACACAGAACCTCTCGGCTGGCTTAGTAATGGGATTCATTTCACCCGTGACGGGATTCAATGATTCTGGAGGCCTGAAATATGTCTCTTGTCTTCTGGTCAGTCTCCCAGATGGGGGTTTAGGCTTTTCAGGAAGGCTTTTCACATTCCCTTCCTCTGTTTTGGTTGGACTTAATTACACAAGACATTCCCCATTTGTTACTGCCTAAAAAATGCCAACTCTAGCTCAGAGTGAACAGATGTTTTAAGAGTATCTCTTTGCCCTTATACCTCCCACAGTGATAATCATCACTATCCCGTGTAATAAAGTTCAGAGCTGTAAAAAGTCATCCTGTTAAAGGAGTGTGCAGCATTCATATGGATTCAAAATTCAAATGTCCCTTGTTAAGGACATAGGACACACCATTACTCAATCAGGCCAATGGCCCATCCAACCCCATATTCTGTCTCTGACAAGTGGCTACAGATTGCTTGAAGGCCCCTGTAATGGTTGCACTCCTTGATGCCTTCATCAAGGTTATGGATGTACCACCAAACATCTGTAACTACGGTAGCATGGAGTTTAGATTCAAGGAGAGAGAGGCAGGAGACAGACCAGCACAGTGGCTGATGCAATAGTTTAGCGATCAAAGGATCAGAGCTTGTGCCAGGGTGGTGGCAGTTTGGGTGGAGAGAAAGAGATAGATCCAGTATAGGTTGTTTTAGGAAAATCCGGAAGGATGTGGCAGGAGAATGAATGTGCTGAGAGGAATCAGGATAACCAACTCTGTTGCACTGCGTTTGCCCAAGTGCATAGTATAGTACTCTGCGCCCAGCAAGTACTCAATAAAGAGAAGCAGCATGGCACAGTCGATAAAGCACGGGCCTGGAAATCAGAAGGTCATGGGTCCTAATCCCGCCTCCACTACTTGTCTGCTGTGTGACCTCGGCAAGTCACTTCACTTCTCTGGGCCTCACTTATCTGTGAAATAGGGATTTAGACTGTGAGCCTCACGTGGGACAGGGACTGTATCCAACCCGATTTGCTTATATCCACTCCAGCACTTAGTTCAGTGCCTGGCACATAGTAAGTGCTTAACAAATGCCACAATTATTGTACTACAATTATTAAATACCACTGATTGTTGACACCAAGGTTGTGGCCTGCTGGAACAGTGGAGATGGTGGTGGTGTTGGCTGAGATGGGAAAGCTACAGGGAGGAGTAGAGTTAGGGGAAAAGATTAGGTGCTCGACGTACCGATGGGATATTCGAGTGGAAATGTCCTGAAGGCAAGAGGAAAAGTGGGAATTCAGGTCAAATGAGAGGTCAGAGCTAGAGAAGTAAATAGATTTGGGAGTCAACCACCTAGAGGAGGAAGCTGAAGTCTTCAATCAATCAATCAGTGGTATTTTTTGAGCACTCCCTGACAGCTTGGGAGGGGAGAGAGAGAGAGAGAGAGAGAAGGTCTCCTTCGCAGGCTCCTCCTCCCCCTCCCATCCTCTAACTGTAGGGGTTCCTCAAGGGTCAGTTCTTGGCCCTCTTCTGTTCTCCATAGACACTCACTCCCTTGGTGAACTCATTTGCTCCCACGGCTTCAAATATCATTTCTATGCAGATGACACACAAATTTACACCTCCTCCCCTGTTCTCTCCCCCTCCCTTCAGGCTCGTATCTCCTCCTGCCTCCAGGACATCTCCACCTGGATGTCTGCCCGCCACCTAAAACTCAACATGTCCAAAATTGAGCTCCCTATCTTCCCTCCCAAGCCCTGTCCTCTTCCTGACTTCCCTGTCACTGGATGGTACGACCATCCTTCCCATCTCTCAAGCCCACAACCTTGGTGTCATCCTTGACTCAGCTCTCTCATTCACCCCACACATCCAATTTGTCACCAATGCCTGCCGGTCTCACCTTTACAATATCACCAAGATCCACCCTTTCCTCTCCATCCAAACGGCTTACTGGTACAAGCTCTCATAATATACCGGCTGGATTATTGTGTCAGTCTTCTCTCTGATCTCCCTTTCTCCTGTCTCTCCCCACTCCAGTCTATTCTTCATTCCGCTGCCCAGATCATCTTCCCGCAGAAATGCTCTGGGCATGCCACTCCCCTCCTTAAAATCCTCCAATGGTTGCCTATCAACCTCCGCACGAAACAAAAACATCTCACTCTGGGCTTCAAAGCTCTCCATCACCTTGCCCCCTACTACTTCTCCTCCCTTCTTTCTTTCTACTGCCCACCCCGCACGCTCCGCTCTTCTGCCACTCACCTCCTCACCGTCCCCCTTTCACACCTATCCTGCCCTTGACCCCTGGCCCACGTCCTCCCGCTGTCCTGGAATGCACTCCCTCCTCACCTCCACCAAACTAACTCTCTTCTCCTCTTCAAAGCCCTACTGAGAGCTCACCTCCTCCAAGAGGTCTTCCCAGACTGAGCTTCCCCTTTTCCCTCTGCTCCCTCTCTGCCCCACCTTCACCTCCCCTCAGCTAAGCCCCCTTTCTCCCCTTTGCCTCTGCTCCTCCCCCTCTCCCTTCCCCTCCCCTCAGCACTGTGCTCATTTGTATATATTTTTATTACCCTATTTATTTTGTTAATGAGGTGTACATCCCCTTGATTCTATTTATCGTGATTAAGTTGTCTTGTTTTTGTCCATCTGTCTCCCTCGACTAGACTGTAAGCCTGTCAATAGGCAAGGATTGTCTTTATCTGTTGCCGAATTGTACATTCCAAGCGCTTAGTACAGTGCTCTGCATATAGTAAGCGCTCAATAAATACTATTGAATGAATGAATGGAACCCAGAACGGAGCCTTCTGGAATGCCCACAGAAAGAGAATGAGAGGCAGATGAGGAGCCAGCAAACACAACTGAGAGAGCGACAGTGAGGTAGAAGGAGCGTCAGGCTAGTACTGGGTCAGCAAAAATGAAGCCTCTTAGTGTGTCAAGAAGGAACTGGTCCACAGTGTCAGAGGCAGGTGCGACATCTAAGGGGAAGCAGCATGGCTTAGAGGCAAGAGCACGGACTTGGGAGCAAGAGGACGTGGGCTCTAATCCCAGCTCCTCTACTTCTCTGGTGTATGACTTTGGGCAAGTGATTTCACTTCTCTGTGCCTCAGTTCCCTTCATCTGTAAATTGGGGATTAAGACTGTGAGCTCCACTTGGGACAGGGACTGTGTCCAACCTGATTACCTTGTATCTACCCCAGTGCTTAGAAGAGTGCTTGGCACATAGTAAGTACTTAACAAATACCATAGTTATTATTACTATTGTTACTAAGGGGAATCAGGATGGTGTATAACCCTTTGGATTTGGGTATAAGAAGGCAATTGGTGATTTTAGAAACCATAGTGTTTGTAGAGTGAAGGGGCCAGAAGCTTTTCTGTAATGGGCCCATTAGAGAACTGGTGGAGAGGAAATGAAGGCAGTGAGTGTATATGATTCATTCCAGAAATTGGGCTGGTAAAGGGAGAAGGGAGTAGAGGGGTGAGGGGTGTTAACTGGAAGAGGCTGTGGGAAAAAGTGAAGGGATTTTTTCAAATAGGGGAGACTTGTGGATGTTTGAAGGCAGAGAAAAAGGAGCCAATGGAGAGTGAGAGGTAAAAAAGAGCAGTGAGGGAGGGGAGGAAAATGAGAGCAAGTGATTGTAGAAAGTTAAAGGGGGTAGGGACAGCGACCCAGGAAGAGGGGGCTGAGTTAAGTGAGCAGGTTGGAGCTCTCCTCTTGGGAGACAGTTGGGAAGCAGGAGAAGGATAAGGATAGATTGTTGAGGGGCTGAAGGGGAGACTTGGGGAAGTCCACACCTGATGGCTTCAATTTAACAATTAAATACTTGATGAGTCAACAGGAGTTACAGAGGGAGGGGATAGGGTGGGGACTGGGGGCTTCAGGAAGGACTTGAAGCTTTGGAAAACATGGTGGGCACTAGGGTCAAGAGAGGAATATTACAGCTGCTGAGTAGAAAACAAGGCTGAGTTCTAGCAAGACAGGGTCAATCTGTCATGGAAAAAAGCCCGGAGGCTGGATTTCGGCCTGCTGCAGGAGAGGAGAGAGCAGACTGTGGTGAGGATCTTAAGAGTTGAAGGTGTGGATTTCTGTGACAACTAGGGATGGGAGGGCTGGTAGGGAGTCATGGAGGGATCATTCAATCAACTGATGTCTATTGAGCGTTAACTGTGTGCAGAGCACTGTACTAAGGGATGTGGAGTTAGAATACCAAGAAAGCAGCAGAAGGGTGAAGACAAAATTCAAATGCAGAGCCCTGTACTAAGTGCTTGGGAGAGTACGACAGAATTAGTTGACATGGTACCTGCCTTAAATACCAAGTCTTGGTTATTCTAGTCTGAAGTGTCTTACCTCGCCTATTTCCTACTACAAGTCAGGCTCGCACACTCTGCTCTTCTAATGACAACCTACTCACTATACCGCGATCTCACCTGTCTCACTGTCGGTCCCTTGCCCTAATCCTTTCTCTGATCTGGAACTCCCTCACCCTTCATATCCAACAGTCCACCACTCCCCTACCTTCCAAGCCCCAATAAAATATTATCTCCTCCAAGATGCCTTCCCCAACTAAGCCCTCATTTCCCCTACTCCCTCTCCCTTCTGAATCACCCTTTCAATTAGATTTGTTCCCTTTATTCTCTCCACCTTCAGCCCCACAGCACTGTAATGTAGATACAAGCGCTTGGAAAGTATAATTCGGCAACAGATGGGGCAATCCCTACCCAACAATGGGCTCACAGTCTACAGCCACTGCTTAATTGGTTCTTTCAAGCCATTCCCATATGGAAGTTCCTCCTTCTCCTTGAGCAGTTGGGTTGCTCTTCTCTAAACCTTCCCCAGCTCTCTTCTGCCCTTCTTACAATGTGGCAACTAGAACCTCCACACTGCCTGATAATGCCTAGAATTTGATCCCCTTTGCCTTCCTTTCTTGGGCACTTATTTGAAGCTCATCCGGCACTTAGCTTTCGGAGATCTTCCTGTCATTTATTCTCATCTGCGGACCTGGAGATTTCCTCTCCCACAACACTGGAATGTGGGAGCATAATCTGACACACTTGATTTTGAATCATAGCAACAAGGCGTCCAAAATAGTCTTCTGTGGAGTGGTAACAGATTCCAGGGGCATGTGAATCTTTCATGAAGTCCTAGAGAAAATCACCCCCAAAAACATTCCACTTGTAATAGCGACCTACCCCACTCCAACCTTCATTCACCCAGTTTAGAAACAACAGGAATTTCTGCTGTAACATTTGGTCTGAAAACAAAGAACAAAGGACTGGTAAGACTTGTACTTAGCACTCAGGATTCCTGGCATCTGAAGATAGATTCCCTTTCCCAGCACAGATAGGGGTCAGCAAATCTCCCTGGCAGAAAATGCAACGCGCCATTTAGTTGAACAACCATCTTTCCTATCAAGGACATAAGAAGGTGCTTCAATTTCCATCTTCAAAAGGAGGGGAAGAGAGACCAAATGAAGGAACTTAAAGGGGCCCCGTATAAACTTAACCCCATGAAAGGTCAGTCCTGAAGCTTAGAAAAAGTATCAGATGCTTTTGCTAGACCAAGATAAGAAGAATCCTAGATTCTATTAGAAATCCTTGGCAGAGGAGACTAGCAGCCAAAAATCCAGAACTCCAGGGATTTTTCACGGGGTCAAGGGTTTCTCCAGAATGACTTTCTCTTATGCTACTTGCTTCCTAGATTATTTTATCTCAGAAGAAACATATCACTCAAAGCAGTCATCTTTGAATATAAATTAAGCTCACAAACCATGTTTTTTAAGAGAAACTTTTGCTAAATCGCTACCTCACTGTTCTCGCAACAGAATTCAGCCAAAGCCCTTGGCTTCTGAATTTCTGCACTTCTGGTAAGCTACAATAGTTAGGGTACTGTTAAAAAAGAAGGGACAAATTATACAGACATAATAGTGAAAAAAAATTACCAAGGTGATGAACATAAATCACTGTAAATATTCATAATATTCTTTGCTTTTTCAAAAGACAGTCATCAATCAATCAATAGTATTTAGTGAGTGCCCTCTGTGTGCAGAGCACTGACTAAGCACTTGGGATCAATCAATCATTCAATTGTATTGAGCACTATGTGCAGAGCACTGAACTAAGTGCTTGGGAGAGTACAATACAACAGAGTTAGTGGACATGTTCCCTGCCCATAACACGCTTACAGTCTAGAATGGAAGACAGACACTAATGTGAATAATTTATAATATATAATTTAAAGATACATACACAAGTGCTGTGGGGTTGGGGAGAATAACAAGTTTCCATAGAAGACAGAGAAGGGAGAGGGAGTCAGGGGAAAGAGGGCTTAATCAGGGAAGGCATCTTGGAGGAGATGTCACCTTAGTAATGCTTTGAAGGATGAGAGAGTGGTGATCCGATGAGAAGTAGCATGGCTTAGTGGAAAGAGCACAGGCTTGGGAGTCAGGACGTGGGTTCTAATCCCGGCTCCGCTATTTGTCTGCTGCGTAACCTTGGGCAAGCCACTTAATTTCTCTGTGCCTCGGTTACCTCATCTGGAAAATGGGGATTAAGACTGTGAGCCCTACGTAGGACAATCTGATTACCCTCTATCTACCCCAGTGCTTAGAACAGTGCTTGGCACATAGAAAATACCATAATAATAATAACTATTATTATTATATGGAGTGGAAGGGAGTTCCAGGATAGGGGGAGGATGTGGGAAAGGGGTCGGCAGCGAGATAGGCAAGATGAGGGTAGAGTGAGTTAGCTGGCACTAGAGGAGTGGAGTGTGTAGGGTGGGCTGGAAAAGGAGATCAGTGAAGTGAGGTAGAGTGGGGAGAGCTGATTGACTTCTTCAAAGCCGTTGGTGAGGCGTTTATGCTTGATGCGGAGGTGGATGACAGCCACTGGGGGTTCTTGAGGAGTGGGGAAACATGAGAGAGCACAAATCCCATGAGGGACAGGGACCATGCCTAATTCCCACCTGTGTATTCTCTCCCAGTACTTAGTACAGTGCTCTGCACACACAGGAAGGGCTTAATAAAATTAAAAAATAAATAAATTGTAGCATTTGTTAAGCACTTACTACATGCCAGGCACTCTTCTAAGCTCTGGGGTAAATACAAAATAATAAGGCTTGACACAGTCCCTGTCCCCTATGTCCCCATTTTACAGATGAAGGAACTGAGGCACAGAGAAGTTAAGTGACTTGTCCAAGTTGACACAGCAGACAAGTGGCAGAGTCAGCATTAGAACCCAGGTCCTTCTGACTCCCAGGCCCATGCTCTATCCACTAGCCCACACTGTTTCTCTGGTACAATGTTCTGCTCATAGTGGGCTCTGATAAATACTGCTCTGTTATGTTTGTTATGCACTTGTCAAGCACTTGTTATGGCCCATCTTGACTACTGCATTAGCCTCCTCGTGGACCTCCCTGCCTCCAGCCTCTCCCCTCTCCAGGCCATACTTCACTCTGTGACTCTGATCATTTTTCTAAAAAATCATTCTGCACATGTCCCCCCACTCCTCAAAAACCTCCATTGGTTAGCTATTCTTCTCCGTGTCAAGCAGAAACTCCTGTCAGCTCTAGGCACTTGATCAGCTCTCTCCCTTCAACTTATCCATACTCCTCTCCCACTACACCCCAGCTCACATACTTTGATTCTGGCCTTGGTGCTGTGCTAGTGTTCTTTTTAACAACCCAAACCTGTCTCAATCAATCAAGTCACTTCACATCTCTGTGCCTCAGTTACCTCATCCATAAAATGGGGATTAAGATTGTGAGCCCTATGCAGGACAGGGACTATGGCGTAGTGGATAGGCATGGGCCAGGGAGTCAGGAGATCATGGGTTCTAATCCCAGCTCCACCACTTGTCTGCTGTGTGATCTTGGGCAAGTCACTTCACTTCTCTGGGCCTCAGTTACTTCATCTGTAAAATGGGGATTGAGACTGTGAGCTCCATGTGGGACAGGGACTGTGTCCAACCCGATTTGCTTGTATCTGCCCCAGCACTTTGTACAGTGACTGGCACATAGTAAGCACTTAACGAATACCATTATTATTATTATTACAACAAATACCATTTTTTTAAAAATAGGCACTTGGGTACATACACTAGAAGTATAAGACTGCCCCTGCCCTTGAGGAGTTTACAATCTCATCAATAGTGTATCTTCACAAAATCCCTATGAAAATTTTGTTGTGCTTTTTTCAATTCCACATATAGGAGAGAAATAGACCCAGGAAGATTTAGGAGGGAATTATTGAGTTCTCAGAGTTAATCAGTCAAGAAAGAAGATTGGAACTTGGAGTGATTGGCTCCCCAATAAAGAAACACAAAAAACTGAAAACTGCCTAGAAATAAATGTTCATCCACCAGCCCTCAGAAATGGATGTGTGAGGCTACACTGCCAAAAACACTAGTTTGTTCTGTCTCTTAAGCTTTTTTATTTCATAAAAGTGAGGTGGCTGCTTTCTTCTACGAAGGCAGAGAGCAAATAGGGCCTAAGTATTCAGCTCAAAAAAATAAAGGGTAATCTATAAATAATTCCTCCTTAATGGAATGACAATGTGAGGCAAAAGCTGTCCTTGTCTGCCCCAATTAAAGAAGATTCTTTGTGAAGTGTATTGCATTTTCAAGTATCTACCAACTCTGCTCAGGATGCATTGATTTTCCATCTCTTCCACCCTTATTATTTTGCTACCTAAGAGCACTATTTACCATAACAGATGAGCCATTTTCTCTGGGTGGTGGCAAAAAGGAATGGAACTGAATTCATAAAGAGAACTCTAATTCTTGACAGTATTCATCAATTTCTCCATTTAGGAACTGTCTAGACTATCCAGTGGGAGGGGCTGGCCATCAAGGGGTGCAGCCTCAGGAATCTAAAGCTTCCCCCGTTGACAAAAAAGCACAAGAACTCTAACAACTCCTGTCAGAATATATTCTGAGGGGAGTGACGAGTCTGTAACGCAGATCCCAAACGCCTAGTTCAGTGCCAGACACTCAGTAAATTCTCGGCCGGCTGACAGATTTCTTGAGATGCCAACCACGGGAGTCTTGCTCGAATGCTTTCTCGTGCCCGACAGCAAATGCTACTCCTGCTGACAAGCAGGTGCACGAGCTGCTTGGGGAAGGCAATCAAGTATTCACAAAGGTGAGCTCTGATTTCTACAATAGATCTTGGGTTCCGGATATTGAACAGGGAAACTTTAATTTAGCAAAATGTTGATCATGGGTTCAGGCTTCTAGATGACCCGTTTTCATCTCCTGCTAAAAAGCTCTCCACATCCTGTGTATTTCCCCACTGTTAATAAAAGATTTGCCTGCCTTAAGGTTTCATACGAAGAAATGGAGATTTCAGGAGGAGTTGTGTCGACCACCCGTACCCTCCCAAGTGCTCTGCACAGTAAGAGCTCAATACAGACTGTTGAATGCTTTTAAAATAAAGGCAGAGAAGCTTCTAATTAGAGTAAAACCAGTTTCACATGCCACGGGTCTGCTGTGTGACCTTGGACAAGTCACTTAACTTCTCTGTGCCTCAGCTCCCCCATCTGTAAAATGGGAACTAAGACCGTGAGCCCCATGTGAGACATGGACTGTGTCTGACCTGATTAGCTTGCACCTATCCCAGCGCTCAGTACAGACCCTGACACGTTTTAGGTTCTTAAATATGGTTTAAAAAAGACATCTTTTCATAGATGTCCCGTTGGCATCTCAAGCTCAAAGTGTTCAAAAATGAACGCCTTACCTTCCCTCTTAAATTACTGACTCCACCTAACTTTCCCACCACAATTGACAACACCAGTATCCTCAGGTCTCAAGTGTCTGTAAACTTGTCATTATCCTTGACATCTCTCTTTTGTTCTACCCCCATATTCAGTCACCCAATCCTGTTGGTTTTTCTTCACAACATCTCCAGGATCCACCTCTTCTCCTCTATCCAAACCACCACAACATTGTTCCGAGCACTTGTTATGCCCTGACTTGACTACTGCATCAGCCTATTCATAGACCCCCCTGCCTCCACCCTCTCCCCTCTCCAGGCCACACTTCACTCTGTGGCTCTGGTCATTTTTTGAAAAAAAATAATTTTGCACATGTCCCCCCATGCCTCAAAATCCTCCCCTGGTTACTCATTCTTCTCCTTATCAAACAGCAACTCCTGCCTGTTGGCTTTAAGGCACTTGATTAGCTCTCTCCCTTCAACTTACCCACACTCCTCCAATATACCCCAGCTCACATACTTTAATTCTGCCCTTGGTGCTGTGCTAAATCTCTGTTTAACAACCCAAACCTGTCTCATTCAATCAATTAATCAATCATATTTACTGAGCATTTATTGTGTGACGTGCAACATACTAAGTGCTTGGGAGAATTCGATATAACAGAGTTGGTAGACACCTTCCCTGACCACAACAAACTTACAGTCTAGAGGGGGAAACAGACATTAATATAAAGAAATGGATTATGAATATGAGTGCTGTGGGGCTGAGGGAGGGGTGAATAAAGGGAATAAAGTGAATAAATTCTCCTTAAAAAGAGGTGTGCACCCCGTTTTCAAAGAAACTGGCAACTAAATTCATTTGGGGCAGCAAATGTGTCTGTTTATTGCTGCATTGTACTCTCCCAAGTGCTTAGTACAGTGCTCTGCTCACAGTAAGTGCTCAATAAAATGACTGAATGAATAAAGATCCCAGAAACCCCTTTTATAGGCCTCTGGAGAGAGCCATGTTTCCACTAGAGAAAATGCAGAATAATCCTACCATGGAATAATCCTCTAGACTGCAAGCTTGCTGTGGGCAGGGAAAGAAAAGATTGGTTAGAATTCAGAACCTCACGATTGCCCCAGATCTTGGAAAGAAATTCAGAGACTGCATCCCCCTGCTGCCTTCGAAGGACAACAATCCAGTAATATTTTCCCTCTCAACTCCTGAGGCTTTCCTTTGCAAGGGGTGGGATGTTTACTTGTCCAGAAGCCAAGAAAAATCATTCATTCCCCTTGCAACAAAGGGTTTGTCAGTCACAGCCAGCTACCCTTCTGGCTGGAATAGCGAACCTTAAGGGCTATGAATTTAGCTCCATATGCCACTTGAATGACACATTTTCTTGCCCCAGCACTCTCCCCTCCCACCTCCTCTCCTCCCTGCAACTCTCAGAATGTCCTCTAAGATCATTCATTATCACTATAAGGGCCAAGATATCACGGCTTGGAGAAGTAAGGGTTTTTAAAGTTCAGTCCTATAAAATATATTCCATTAATAAGATAAAGATCCCCAGGAGAGTTGAGGTTGATTGAGTTATTGGACTTTGCCCTAGAGGAAAGCACTGTGTCCTTGACATGTTTGACTAGAAAACTACTTCTATTAGTTCCTGTACAGAGACAATACCCCTATATCTGTGTCTAGGTCTATGCTCGTTGTGGACAGAGAATGTGTTTACCAACTGTTGTATTATACTTTCCCAAGTGCTTAGTACAGTGCTCCACCACCTGTCTGCTGTGTGACCTTCACTTCACTTCTCTGTCACTCAGTTACCTCATCTGTAAAATGGGGATGAAGATCATGAGTCCCTTGTGGGACAGGGACTGTGACCAACCTGATTTCCTTGTATCCACCCCAGTGCTTAGTACCAGTGCCTGGCACATAGTAAGTGATAACAAATACCATTATCATTATTATTATTACTATCTGCACACAGTAAGTGCTCAATAAATACCAGTGGTGATGACAGGACAATGTGCTGCATAAAATTAGGCCCTAAATAAAACCTGATCCTGAATTTCTCCGCTACCGTTACTAACTTTTAATAGAAATTGGCAAGCTTTACTGACTAGCAGGCGCCAGCCAAGGGTCATGGAATACTGAAAAAACAAGAATTGATGTTAGAAGCCTTCCCCATAAATTCTGAAAATTTCTGTGAGTCTACTGCAAGAGAAAATTCCCTCTCCCATTCCAAAGAACTCAGAGGACAAAGACACCAAGACTGAATCCTGCAGCTGCAACTCTGGTTTTAGTAACAGCAACAGCTTCATAAATCATTTCTTTGTGCACACCAAGTTATTTTGTCCATCTGAAGGGGTCCATAGGGACATCACAAAATGCAGTTCCTAAGCTGAATAGGTGTTTGAGCATGTAAAATACCATCTTTTCAGATAAACATGCTTAGAGTCTATGAGAAAGAGACATTTATGTCCCCTGCAGAATATGAAGTACGCTCAAGAACAAGTGCTTGACTTTTCACAAGGCTATAAAGGGTTCATAAGAGAAGCAATGTGGCCTAGTGGGTAGAGCATGGGCCTTGGAGTCAGAAGGTCTTGGGTTCTAATCCTACCATCGCCACTTGTCTGCTGTGTGACTTCAGGCAAATCACTTAACTTCTCTGTGCTTTATCTCATCTGTAAAATGGGAAATAAAACAGTAAGCCCCATGTGGGACAGGGACTGTTTCCAACCTGATTAGCTTGTATCAACCCCAGGACATAGTATAGTGTCTGGAACATAATAAATGCTTAACAAATACCATGAAAAAAAAAATAAGCTATTTGGGCCTGACCAGGTTCCATGTATCCCAGATCCTGGTTTTCCCCAAGCTGATAAAAAAGCTTACAATACACCAATAGGCACAGGCAGAAGAGCTTAGAAAGACTTCCTTCAGGACTCACTAAAGGGTTACCCTCTATAGAGGGCCTTTTTTCCAAAGTTGTGCTTTTCATCTCTGACTCCCTAGCAGCAATTAGGAAAAGGGGCAGACTCAAACTATGATCTTTTCATCAGAGTTTCCTTTATGGGAGTGATGAATCTGGAATTCTGAGTTGGCTAATCCTGCAGCGGAGTGTGGCAGCTATAAATATCTGGAGAAATTGCCCTCAGCAGCGTCAAGGATTCCCAGATCCAGCTCCCTCAGGCTCAGCAGCTGTGCTCTGTCAGGAGCAGAGGCATGTGGATGCCATTAGACAGAGATTGTCGAGATTATCAGCATATGCTCCGCCCAAAAATGGTTGATATCCCTGCTTCTCCAGCCTCTCTGCTAGAGAGGAAATCAAAGATGGCTGTATTAAACAGGAATAGATGACTTCCCTTACATTAAAGCTGCAGGGACTGCAGGAAATAGGGTAAAAACTTATAACCATCCTCATGACCGTGGTTAAAGAACACAGAAAAGAAGCAAAGTCCCAGGCCCTTGGTTGGGTGGAATGTCCTAAAAGCAGACTGACCATATGACCCAGTTTAGCTGAGAGAGCCCCACATCCTGGAAATTTTAAGAAAATTTACAATTGGCACACAGTTGGGACAATCTTGACTGACCAATCTACCTTGCACCATTCCGCAGAGGATTTGGCTCAGTTTAAATGCTTGGACTTTCAGGACTGAGCTTCAGCATGCCTAGTAACTGTTCAAGCAATCAATCAATAGTATTTATTGTGCACTTACTCTGTGGGGAGCAGGGTACTAAGTGCTTGGGAGAGTACAAGAGAGTTAGTAGAGGCAATCCATGCCCTCAAAGAGTTTACAATCTAGCAAGAGAGACGTACACTAAAATAAATTACAGGTAGGAGGAAGGAATAGAATACATCGTACATAAATACAATGTGTGCACGAGAGTATCCAAGTACCTAGGTAAAGTGGAAGTGAAGTGGCAGTTGAAGGAGACATATGGTAGAGAGATGAGAGATTAATCAGGGAGGTAAGAGATTAATCAGAGGTGAAACAGAAGAATTAGATGTGATTTCAGAAGGGTTTTGAAGTTGAGGGGAGCAGTGGTCTGTTGGATGTGAAGGGGGAGGGATTCTATTCTAGACAGAAGGCAGGGCATGAGCAAGAAGCTGATGATGAGAGAAGAATGAGGCACACTGAAGTTGGTCTGAGAAAAGTGTGCCAGCTAGGATGTAGGGGGAGAGGAACGAGGATACGTAACAGGGAGAAAGCTGATTGAGTGTCTAAAAGTCAATGGAGAGGAGTTTCTCCTTGATGTGGGGATGGACAGGCAACCGATGGAGGTTTTTTGAGGAGTGGGGAGGTGGGCATAGAATGATTTTTTGGACAGCACAGTGAAGAGCTGGAGAGGGAGATACTGGAGGCAGGGCAGTCAACGAGGAGGTAATTGCAGTTGTCAAGGAAGGACAGATGGGATAAATGCTTGGACCAACTCGATCGCAGTTTGGATGGAGAAGGAGGGCCAGATTCTGAAGATGTTAGTGTGGCCTTTTAGTACACCCACTGAACCACTCACTTCTTCTTTCCAATGGGGATGTGGGAAGCTTGGGGTTTCCAGAGAAAAAATATGGTCAGTCTCTTCAGTGAGAGCAAGCAACAGAGCCACTAATCAGGTAGGATATAAGAGATTGAACCTAGATAATCTATTTGAAGGGAAACCGGGGAAAAACAATTTGGACCCAAAGGAGCCAGGGTGCAGATCCGGCCACAGACTTCTCAGGATGACCAGAAGCTGCAGAGGTCAGATTCAGTAGAGGCAGCCATGGCAAGCCATAGTAAAAGTGACTGTCCTGGGTGTAGGGGATCTGACTAGTGATGGAATGTGAACAACTGACTCATATATTAAAAAACCCTCTAGGGATTGGACATGGATAGCACAGCTGTGCTTCTGTTGACCTGTTATTTGAGGGGGGAAAAAAATCCAAACATTTTCCATTTGCTCAGGAATATCTCTGCCAAAAGGCTCAAATAAACTTTCCTGGGATTTCAGTCTCAATACCGAACCCCCTGAATGATTAGGATCATCAGACATCCCAAACCAAAATGCTCTTCATTCACTAAGGCCACTTTGCCCACTAAGACTTAGCTAAGAGGAAACACTCCACTTTCTCTTTATCATGATGCCGTAATGCCAATATGACCATGATTACTCTCCTCAGCATTAACACCATTTATTGAGCCAAACACTGTCTCATGCATTTAGAAAATTCCCTGAAGAAAACCAATAGGGCCCCCACTCTCAAAGAACTTGCAAGCTAAGAGAACAGGCACTCGGGAAGAAAACATACAGAGATGCTTGTACATGGAAAAAAATGAAAGCCAAGCAAGGGTTAAAAACAAATGTGTATATGTCATTTAATATCAGCCTCCTGAGGAAAGTGGAGGAATGGCATGACTCGAGTAGCATCAGAGAATGTTTCTTGGAAGAGGTGGGTTTGAAAAGGACTTTGAAGGAGGGGAGGGACAGAATTAACAGTAACTTTACACTTTAGCATAAATGAAATGTGAGCAGGAAATGTGCCTACCAACTTCGTTGCATTGTACTCTCCCAAGTGCTTAGCTGAGTGCTCTACCCACAGTAACTACTCAATAAATACTATTGATCGATTGATTGAAACTAGCTGCCAATTCTTGTATGGTTTATCCACCATAACCACTCCTCTTTTGCTGGTAGAGACATACCAGTCCTTCAACATGATGGTACACCTTCTTAGCTTGAAGTTTGGGAAAGGGAACTGGATCTTGCACATCTCCAGACATATTTCAGGTACTGTTTTTTTTACTGTTTTTTCCTGTCCATTCACCCTCCCTACTTTACCTTCTCCAATAATTCCCAAATTCTCTAAGAGAAAAGTTTCAGGTTGTTTAAAATTCTCCACCGAAAGTTTTGTGTCCCATAATTCACTTTCATCTTGGTTAACTAGCAACTTTTCATTGGCATAGAAACTTTCTTATTGCCTGTTGGTGCCTATAAAGTAATTTTGTTGTTATTTTTTTCTCCTTCATCCAGATTTGGTCCATTTGAGGAGAAATCCCTCAGGCAGTCCTATGAGTGAAAGGAATCATACACATTTTCTAAAGAGTGGATTAATAATGGTAACGGTCAAGGCCTCTGGGACTGAGAATCACTGGAGCATCATCTCCCAGCAGCCTAATCTAGGGAGATGAATATGGCTGTCAAGTTAACAAGGGATCTATTGCAGCCTCTACCGGATGAACACAGTCTGCTAAAAAAAAGCTACTTTTCTTAAAGGCCCCTTGAGATAATACAGTACAGAAAGATTCTGTTGTGTCAGATCATCAATCAACTTTGCCCATGACTACTGAGTGTGCAGGTTGATTTCTGTATTTAAGAGGGAGAGTCAATTGGGAAAATTAGCTTGATGTCAACACTCTGAACTACTCCACGCTCTTGACTTCTCGCTACCTGAAAGAGCCAGTCCCTGAGCATGAGAGATTGTAATCTCCTTGAGGGCAGGGTTCGTGTCTACTGAATCTATTGTACCCACCCAAGTGCTTACTTAGTACAGTGTTCAGTACACAGTAGGTGTTCAATAAATACCACTGACTGATGACTTGCATCAAGCACATTCTCAAACTGCCTAACCAAGATGAGGAAAGACAATCTACTGATGTAGTTAGTAGTAATGATAGTAAGTCACAGTAGCAGCATTTATTAATTCACCACTTCCATTAGACTGTAAACCCCTTGAAGGCAGGAATAGTTATTTCCAACTCTATTGCCCTGTACTCTTCCAAGTGTTTTTTACAGGGGTCTGAACACAGTAAGTGCTCAATAAATACGACTGATTGATTGGTTCAGTGCACTGTACTAGGCACTTGGGAAGTACAGAAGAAAGAAGTGACTTGTTACCTTCTCACAAGGAGCTTGCACTCTAATGGGGAAGACAAGCATATGAGGTATGTCTGACCACAGAGAAGCCACTCATTCATTCAATTGTATTTACTGAGCACTTATTATGCACACAGCACTGAACTAAGCACTGGGGAGAGTACAACAATTAACTGACACATTCCCTGCCCACATTGAGCTTACAGTCCAGAGGGGAAGACATTAATATAAATAAATTACATTTATGTACATAAGTCCTATGGGGCTGGGTGGGGGGATGAATAAAGGGAGCAAGTCAGGGGGATGCAGAAGGGAGTGGGAGAAGTGGAAAGGAGGGCTTGGTCAGGGAAGGCCTCTTGGAGGAAATGGGCCTTCCTCTGGGTTTGCTGAATCAACAGAATTAAGAACTGTTACTAGCAGGAGCTTGAGATACTTGCTAGATTGATGAACTCAGCTATTGCATAGTAATAGGAGAAGAGGGTGACTTCCAATATAAGTAGTGATTTGGGCATCTCCTGATCCGCTAAAGTACAGCTCATTTCATAACATCCCTATTTTATTGTCACTTCCATTCACTACCTACTGCTCTCTTTTCTTGCTAAAACACCAAATGGAAAATCTAAGCTTGAAACCTTGGCGCCTCTGATGCTGAATAGCACCTGCTATTTAAATTGCTCTTCCTGTCACAACTCAATCATTTGAAAAGCTTTCTTTGAAGCCTGGAAAGTACCACTACTGAGTTTCATTATTTGAGAAAGAAGGCGGTGTCATCATTCAGTAACTGGGGTGATTTCATGGAAGCCTTAGTTTCCACATCGATAAAATGGAGTGTCAGTACCAGTTCTTCCTCCCTCTTAGACCGTGAGCTCCATGTGGGTCAGGGACTATGTCTGATCTGGTGATCTTGTATCTGCCCCAATGCTCGGCACAGAGTCAGCACTTAAATAGTATTTTTATCACTATTATTATCAATGAAAATAATAATTGTTATTAATAATATAAATGATAATTATGGCATTTTTAAGCACTTTTCACCTGTCAAGCATTGGTCTAAGTGCTGGGGTAGATTCAAATTAATCATGTCCGACACAATCTCTGTCCCACATGGGGCTCACAGTCTAAGTAGGAGGTGGGGAGGTGTCTAATCCCCATTATATAGTTGAGGAAACTGAGGCATAGAGAAGTGAAGTGACTTGCTCAAGGTCACACAGATAAATGGCAGAACTGGGATTAGAACTCAGGTCCTCTCGCTCACAAGCCCATGCTCTTTCCACTAGACCATGCTGCTTCTCACTGACCTGCTCGGAGAATCCCCAGAAATTGAGCCCACCTCCTGGGGGGCCCTCTGGACAAAGAGATGATGGCCCAAAAGGGGTCGCCTCCCTTAGGATGGTTTCAGATACTCCCCCACCACCCCCAGCCAAGATAGCACTGACCTATCGGGCAGGAAATTTGTCTACCAACTCGGTTATTACATTGTACTCTCCCAAGTGCTTAGTACAGTGTGTTGTACCCAATAAGTGCTCAATAAATACCACGGATTGATTGATTATCCCCAAACCTCAGGGTGTCCCTCTCAAACTCCAAAACTACCCTAGAGTTGGTTCTAAGGTGGAATTGAGGGTACCCAGAGCCTAATGATAGACACCGCAATGGCCTCCTCCTCCTCCTCCTCAGGTACTTACCAGAATACCTCCTATTGTCTGGTTCAGGAGCTCCCCGGCAGCCAGGGAAGAGGCAGATTACAAAGTTCAGAAGAGGCCTTTCCGACAGAGAAAAGTCTAGTTTCCATTCATTGGCCCACACGGGGCCTGGCCACAGCTGGATGGGTTGGGCAGGGTTGGCTGGGGACCGCCCCCCCCCCCCCCATGCCCACACCCCCCTGCCATCCTGCAAGAGCCCTTCTTGGGTCACTCCACTAGCAGATCCCGGTAGAGAAAGGCTCTGTCCTCTAGCAAGGCAGACAGCTGTGTTTGCCCACTGGGAATCTGCAACCCAGCAACGTATAGGGAAAAGCACTAGGGATAACTGCACCTGCATCTCTCCCCTGCCTGAGTATGCTTGCCTGCTGTCTGGCCTTGGGCAAGTCACTTCACTTCTCTGGGCCTCGGTTACCTCATCTGTAAAATGGGGATGAAGACTGGGAGCCCCATGTAGGAGAGGGATTGTGTACAACCCAATTTGCTTGTATCTACCCCAGTGCTTAGTGCAGTGCCTGATACATAGTAAATGCTTAACAAATACCACAGTTGTTATTATTTCTAAAAGAAAGTTGGGTGTTGGACAGGGAAATGCCTCTATTCTTGCCTCTTCCTCTCATCAATAACACATTAGTCCCTCCCACTGCCCCTCACCCCTACCTTTGCCCTGCTCCCCTTTACAAAATTTGCCTTTCACCTCATCCCCAGCTTCCCATGCCCCATGAGGGGAGCAGGGAAGTAAGTAGCAGTCCAAACAAGTACCATGCACTTCCTCTGTTTACCAGAGTGATGGTTCAATATTGGGCTGCAGAGTCCTCCCACTTAGAGGACTCATTTGTCTTCTCTACCAATCAATCAGTGGTAAAAAATAAAAATACTACTATTAATAATAATAATAGTATTTGTTAAGGGCTTACTATGTGTCAAGCACTGTACTAAGTTCTGGGGTAGAACTAAGAATATCACATCCCACATGGGGTTCACAGTCTGTATGTTGGAGGAAGCATAGGGATTGAATCCCCATTTGACAGATGTGGAAACTGAGGCCCAGAGAAGTGAAGTGACTTGCCCAAGGTCACACAGCAGGTAGGTGGTGGAGCCAGGATTGAAACACAGGTCCTCTGACTCCTGTGCCTGTGCTCTTTCCACTACGCCACGTTGTTTCTCAAAGCACCTTAACTCAACACCTGGGAGATGACAATACAGTAGAGTTGGTAGAAAGCCTGCAGTCTGATTACCATTGAGATCAACGGTAGTCACGTGGGAATAATAACTGGACAGTTTGTTGCTAGTGTTTTAGAGTTACTCAGTGCCCTGAATGTAGCTGGACAAGATATGTGATAGCTCTAAAGAAACTGACCATCCAGGCAGAAATCTAGACAAAAGGTTCTGAATCACCCTCTTTCAAATCCTTCTTGGTCTGGGGTCAGTCTTTTTTGGGATGGGTTTGCGGGGTGAAGAAGTGAACCTGAACTTGGATAGAATGGAAGTCAGGGTCAGGAAGGAGAAAATGCTGAGAAGAAAGGCCCCAGAGCAGCAGGAGATGTGGGCGTGCCAGAAGAATCATTGGTGGGGCCGTGGTTGAGTATTTAAAATAACCTACATAGGCCATGTAATAAGATTAGCTTCTTTAAATATACTTACCCTGCTTAGATGCGATTCCTTTGATTTAATAAAGCCTAATTGGCTTCATAGATTTATTTAATGATGACTTTGCTCTAAGGAAAGATCATCTTCGAAGGAACTCATGGAATTTTACCAGCTCCATCTCCCGAGAGAATAGAATCGCCTCGGGCGGCCCCACCTGTCCCAAAACTCCCTGCTCCCTGAGAAGCTGGCAGCAACAACTCGCTGGAGGGAAGGGAATGGAAAGCCTTCCGACAAGCTTACCCTCCTCCAAGGACATTTCCTCTTCCTGTTCGCTGGGGCAAGGCAGGAGAGGCTGCAGCGGCTCCATGTTAATGATGAGCTGTTTGTTCAAAGAGTAGGAGCTCCGACTCTGGGTGATGCTGGCCCTGCAAACAGACACGTTGGCTTTTCGAGAACCCATTGCCCATCCCTTATTGAAACTGTAATCCCCCTCCTGGACCGAGACAGGGAATTAGAGCAGAGAATAATACTATCCCTGCCCAGGAACTGGCAAACTGCCACTAAAATGAACTGTTTTCCTGTGATCCGATTAGCTGGCTGCATTTACAGGCAGGGGGCAAGAGGAAGGGAGAAAACAAAAAGCCAGATGGATGACGGGGTTAGATATCGTGGGCTAATCCATGAAGGGAGAGAGAGAGCCCCCCACCCCCACCCCTGCCCAATCCCTTCCCAATCCCTCTCCCCTCCACCAAACTGGGGTCAAGTGACAGGTGCAGATGATCCACACGTTCAGCGGCAGGCGAGCCCCTCAGTAGGATGAAATTTTCCATGTCACACTGCATGCTTAATTTGTCCCCTTCTGTTCCCTCTCCCCATCTTTCCCCCTTGCCAGGCCCGTCTGATGGCTTCTCAGGAGGAGCCTGCCCATCGGCTAGAGGCAGGTTTCTGTGTGCAAACATCTGCTGGAAACCTGCTTCCACCATCTGCCTGCCACGGGTAGGTAAGCTGTGCCACCGCTGCCGGGGAGACTGAAGGAAACTGCTCTTTGCCAGTGCCGTTACCGGATCTCATGCCCCAGAAAAACCGGACCGCCTCAAGCTACCACGCATGAGACACAGAACGTGCTCACAGAGCCAACAGAGATCACTTACTTCCCATATGATATTGATTGTGGTAGTTGTTAAGTGCTCACTATGTGCCAAGCACTGTGCCAAGCACCGGGGTAGATGCGCGATCATGAGGTTGGACACAGTCCCTTGCCCACATGGGGCTCACAATCTAAATCAGAGAGAGAACAGTTGTTGAAACCCCATTTTACAGATGAGGAAATTATTGCCCAGAGAAGTGAAGTGACTTGCCAGAGGCCACACAGCAGACAATTGGCAGAGGTGGGATGAACATCCAGGTCACCTGACTCCCACTATGGTTTTCCACTATGGCTGTTAGAGTGAGTATGGGATGGGTGAGGGAAGATGCTGATTTTCCACCATGGGTCTTACCTTTGCCCATCTGGGGACCAGATTGACCCTGAACTTTCCAGGACAATACAGGTTATGGCAAATCACCAGGCTTAACAGGCCTGGAAGGTGGAAAACAACAGTCTCTTCCTACTCAATCAAGAATCAAGGATGGATTCCCAAGGGCTCACATACAACCCCACACTGGGACATGTGCATCTGGTTGAAAAGCATGGGGGAGAAAGAGTGGAAAGAGCCCAGGCCTAGGAGTCAGTAGGCTAGGAGTCAGAGCTGGGACAGGTAGAAGCAAATCAAGTTGGACACAGTCCCTGTCCCACATGGGGCTCACAGTCTTAATCCCCATTTTACAGACGAGGGAACTGAGGTCCAGAGAAGTGAAGTGACTTGCCCAAGGTCGCACAGCAGACAAGTGGCAAAGGCGGGATTAGAACCTAGGTCCTTTTGACTCCTAAGTGGCATGCTCTATTCTTGCTGCCCTTGATGCTTTTCTCATCTCTGCACCTTCACTCCCCTCTACGCTGATCTTTGGGGACTTCAATTTTCATGTTGATGAAACCTCTGACCCCACCCCAGGCATGCGCTTCCTGTCGCTCCTCAACTGCACAGACCCCTTGATCCACCTCAGTCACTCACCAGCACAGACACTCAGAAGGTCTAATCATCTCAAAGCAATGGCCCACCTCTAACCTCACCGACTCTTCCTTCCCACTTGCTGCCCACAACTTTCTAACCTGCCACCTCACCCTCACTCCGTATTCCCCAAATTCTGTTCTCGACCCTGGTTTGTGTTACATCCCCAGAACCTAGGCCCTGAGTGGAGGGGATAGGTCCCTAGATGAGCTGCAGGCTGCCTGCCTCTGAGGCCTACAAGCTGGCAGGCTGCTTGAATGTTCACACAGCAGACCATCTCAGCCGCCGCAAAAGCAATTCTGCTCCTCCTTCACCCACAGTGTTGGCCTAGGGGAGGGCACATTTCTGGAACAAGAGACCTGGGTTCTGATCCCAGCTCTAACACTTGCCTCCTCTGTGACCTTGGGCAAATCACATTACTACCCTATGCCTTGGTTTCCTCAGTGGTACTTGTTAGGCACTGTACTAAGCACTGGAGTAGATACAAGCTAGTCAGGTTTGACACAGCCCGTGTCCCACATGGGGCTTATAGTCTTAATCTCCATTTGACAGATGAGGTAACTGAGGCCCATAGAAGTGAAGTGACTTGCCCAAGGTCACACAGCAGACAAGTGGCTGAGCCAGGAATAGAATCCAGGTCCTTCTGACTTCCAGGCCTGTGCTCTACCCACTAGGCCATGCTGCTTCTCAATACCCGTTCTCCCTCCCCATTAGAATGTGAGCCCCAGATGAAGCAGGGATTGTGTCTGACTGACGATCTTGTATCTACCCCAGTGTTTAGTACAGAGCTTGGTACATAGTAAGCACTTAACAAATAACATAATAATGATTAACAAATACCACAATCAAGGACTCCAGGCCTTCCAGTCCAAACTGGAGTCAGAACTTTGAGTAGCAACAATTTCAGGATAGGGGCCAGGACTCCCAAGGCCTGCCTGATCATGCTCCAATTAATCAATCAATGATATTTATTGAGATCTTACTGTGTGCAGAGCACACAGCACTTGGGATATTACAGTACAATAGAGTTGGAAGACACATTCCCTGTCCGCAACAAACTTCCAGTCTAGAGGGGGGAATGGTCTAGTGTGGGGGACAGACATTAAAATAAATGATAAGGGAAGTGGCAGAGCATATGGAAATGGACATTGATCCCTGCTGTGGGGCTGGGGGTGAGTATCACAGTGTTCCTAGTCAGTGGACTCGTGATAGACGCCTCCATGCCCTTCTCCCAGTTCTTTACTTGATGTAATCTTGTTGGACTGAGTTGCACTTATCTCCTCTCCGAAGTACGAGCTATTCTCACCTTACTTGTCAAGGGACACTTCCAGATCAACCAGGCACAATGCAAGAGAAACAGTGTGGCTCAGTGGAAGGAGCACGGGCTTAGGAGTCAGAGATCATGGGTTCTAATCCCAGCTCCACCACCTGTCAGCTGCGTGACTTTGGGCAAGTCACTTCACTTCTCTGTGCCTCAGTTACCTCATCTGTAAAATGGGGATTAACTGTGAGCCTCATGCGGGACAACCTGGTTACCCTGTATCTCCCCCAGTGCTTAGAACAGTGCTCTGCACATAGTAAGCGCTTAACAAATACCAACGTTATTATTATTAAGACATCTCCAGGTCGAAGCAAGACGGTGGGAGAGCCAGGTTGTGCTCAATTAATACACTGCATTGAGGAGGGTGGGGGGAAATCTGCCCCCAACAGGGTTGTTCAGGGAAACCATTCAGCGACTGTTCAGGGAATCCATTCAGCGGCAATCCAGAGCCATCCTGCTCACTCCTGGCCTATTAAAGAGGGTTGATCACATGGGACTCTAAGATAATATAGGCCCACTCACCTGTGCACCTCAGGAGGGTCCCTCTGGATTTTGGAGCTTGCCTCCACCACTTCTTTGGCAACTTTACCACTGCAGACACACACAAACAAAATTTAGGACACAAAGTAAGCTGAAGTAAGATTTATTGAAGGCATAACTCCACAAAGAGGCCTTCCTCAACTAAATCCTCATTTCCTCATCTCCCACTCCCCTCTGTTTTGCCCTTGCACTTGGATTTGTACCTTTTATTCACCCCTCCCTCAGCCCCACAACACCTGTGTACTCATCATCATTTATTTATATTAATGTCTGACTCCCTCTCTAGACTGTAAATTTGTTGTGGGCAGAGAACCTGTTTATCAACTCTGTTATACTGTACTCTCCCAAGAGCTTAATACAGTGCTCCGTACACAGTAAGCACTCAGTAAATATGACTGATTGATTGATTGGCTGTAGGTGGGTCAGTAGGGGGAGAGGCTGCTATCTTCTGGTTCTGCAATCTTCTTTACTATATATATACATATATATATATACTGTCTGAGTTCATTTGAATTCATTCTTGAGCTTTCATGAATTTTACCCATCTCTTCTGTGCCGCCTCCAGATTTAGCAAGGAGGAGGAAAGGGAAGAGAATATGACCCATATTCCAGAATCCGAAATCAAAGCAGATGCACTTGTAGGATGCGTTGATGGGTAAGATGGCCTAGCCCCTCGAGGAAGGAAGTTAATAATAATAATAATAATAATAATAATGTTGGTATTTGTTAAGTGCTTACTATGTGCAGAGCGCTGTTCTAAGCGCTGGGGTAGACACAGGGGAATCAGGTTGTCCCACGTGGGGCTCACAGTCTTCATCCCCATTTTACAGATGAGGTAACCGAGGCACAGAGAAGTGAAGTGACTTGCCCACAGTCACACAGCTGACAAGTGGCAGAGCCGGGATTCGAACCCATGACCTCTGACTCCAAAGCCCGTGCTCTTTCCACTGAGCCACGCTAAGTTTCTCAAAGTACCTACCTGTAGCGAAATCTACTGCCTTTAAAAAAGACTTTGCTGCTCGACATGGTCTTGATCTGGCTGGATTTTACACACCTTGAAGAAAAGGCAGAACAGAGGTGTTGACCACAGCAGAAACACAAAACAAGCACAATATAAAAGGATTAGCCTTTTAGCAAACATAAAACAGAGTCTCTTTCCATTTGAAAAAACATGAGGAAATGGTGCTTGTTGCCGTAGCCCCATCTGGGGCTCTCTGACTTCGTATTTCTTGGTACTGGGGATCCATCAGTTTTTCAGCATGGAATTTCCCTTCAGTGGTTACGGTGTACTAAGGACCCAACTCACCCAAAACTCACTTACTGAATATTGTACTATGAATTGCCTGGGTAAGCAAGCAAGAGGCTAACTAAGATGACCTCTCATACTACTGTAAACTGATAATCCCAACATAACACATTATCTACCAAGTCATCATAACTTGGTGCCCTTTGAAATAGCTCTTCAACAGATGACTAGGACACTTTATGGAGAGAGAGTCAGCCCATCCCTGACTCCGCATCCCCGAATCTTAAATGGAACTAAGAACAAAATAGCAGCACTCAAGGGAAACAATCTGAAACTTAACCAAAACCAATTTTAAGAGATTTCACATGGTGAACAAAATCAGTCATTTGCCCTCAGAACTAGTTACCTCCTCTGCCTTGTGAGGTCTAAGCCAACCAGTTAGAAATAATGTAAATCTGGGCATGACTCCCAGAATGTATGATTATTTGGACTAGAGATTTCATAGTCTATTTTTTTAAAGACAACCAGGCTATTTCTCTATGCACAGGCCAATACCACCTACAAACATACACCCAAACAGTAGTAGCACTCAAGGCAATACAGTCCTTATTTCAGTTCAGATACTCAAGAAACTCAAGAAACTCAAGAAAGTTATATTAAAAGAAACACCACCTTTTCAGAACTTGAGGTTATAGATCAAGTTGTTGTCTAATGCTGTCGAGTCATGTCCGACCCATAGCGGCGCCATAGACAGAGCTCACCCGAAAAGCCCCACCTCCATCTGCAATCATTCTGGTAGTGTATCCAGAGAGTTTTCTTGGTAAAAATATAGAAGCAGTTTACCATTGCCTCCTTCCACGCAATAAACCTGAGTTTCTGCCCTCGACCCTCTTCCATGCTGCTGCTGCCCAGCATAGGTGAGTTTTGACTTTTTAGCAGATGGCCTTCCACTCGCTAGTCACTGCCCAAGCTAGGAATGGAATGGATATGGCTCTGCTTGACTCTTCCTCCCGCAGTTGAGACTGGTAGAGTACTGGAAACTCTCCACGTGTGACCCTGAGAGGCCATAGGTCAAATACCTTGATGATAATATAAGGTGAAACTAGTACACCATCATAGCCTAGACTCGTTTAGACTGAAAGCCCCCTGTGGAACAGGGACTGTGTCCAACCTGATTAACTAGTATCTACCCCAATGCTTAGAACACTGCTTGACACATAGTAAGTGCTTAACAAATACCATCATCATGACCACCATAGTCTAGCTCAAGTCCTCCTCTCCAGATTTGAGACTGTTTCCCCCACTCCTCATCTACTGCCTGACAATTGATTTGTGTTGCGTTTATTTCCTTCATTTCTTTAAAAAAAAAAACTCATCCCTTTCCCATTAGTTGCCTTCCTTAAGACCCACTGTTAGTTTAGTGGAAAGAGATTGGCTCTGAGAACTGGGAGACCTGGATTCTAGTACTGCTTTACCTGTTGGGGCCAGGCCACCCTTGGTGAAGGGGTTGGACCAGAAAAACCACCTAAGGCATTCTGTGAGATGGACATGCCTGATAGTGTGTTTTACCTGCTTTTCTCTATGGTCTTTGAATCCCACTGTTGAGATTGGACAGCTGAGGGTGTCCTCAGGATCCCAGTGCCCTTGTCTATTTTTTTTAATGGTATCTGTTAAGCGCTTTCATGTACCCACCACTGTACTAAGTGCTGGGGTAGGTACAAGCTAATCAAGTTGGATACAATCCACGTCCCATATAGGGCTCACAGTCTTAATCCCTGTTTTACAGATGAGGTAATTAGGGCACAAAAGTGAATGACTTGCCCAAGGTCACAGTGCAGACAAGTGGAAGACCTAGACCCCAGGTCCTTCTGATTCCCAAGGCGGTGCTCTATGCACTAGGCCACGGTGCTTCTTGACTGCCGATTCAGAGACTTTCTTGGAGGTCCTCACTCCCGAGCTCAGATTTTGTCCCTGGTGGAGGCGACTACCATCTGCAATCCCCAGATGTGGGCATGAGAAGTACCTAGACTTGCAAGCCACGGTACTCGGTGGCAGAAGCCAAGGTGGAGGGAGATTGGATCCTAAAAAATAAAAATGACACAAAGCCCAGCAAAAATCTTGACAAACAGCTGGTTACCATGGACAGTGAAGACTGCAGGACTTCCAAGATAAATCCCTTCTGGGTCACAGTGCTATGGCACAGTACTGAGGTCACTTCAGTCAAAGAACACCTGTGTGTGCACTTGAGAAAGAGCATGGTCTAGTGGCTAGAGCACAGGCCTGGAATTCAGAAGAACCTGGGTTCTAATCCCGGCTCCATCACTTGTCTGTTGTCTGACCTTGGGCAAGTTATTTCACTTCTCTGGGCCTCAGTTACCTCATCTGAAAATGGGGATTAAGACTGTGAGCCCCATGTGGGACATGGACTGTGTCCATGTCCAACTTGATTAGCTTGTATCATCCCCAGTGCTTAGTACAGTGCCTGGCACAAAGTAGGCATTTAACAAATGCCAAAAAAAAAACTTCATAAAGTGCAGTCCCCAATCCACCTACTAGATCGCTGCTCTCCGACGAAAATGAGGGACTACAAGAGGCAATGGGTAAATTAACAGCACTAAAATCATCAACTAGGTTCTTGCTCTTGAAGTCTAAGGACCAAGGGTCATCCATTGTTCTCAATGGGAGACTCCAGTACTCTTCTGTAGCCCAAACTGGTGAAGTCTTTACTAGAAGAACTAATTGTTCCCAAGTTCAAAATGCTTAAGAAGCAGGAATCTCACAGAGTTATGGATTTTGCCCGGCACTCGATCCTCCTCTAGTGCAGGAGCTGCTGTCTTGCATAACCTCCCTCCCCGCAAGCGTGAAACTCATATTGCAGTCAGTTCCCTGACTCATGTTCTCTTTTCCTACTGCCTTCTGTGTCACCCTGACTTGCTCCCTTCATTCACACGTAGCACTTATGAATATGTCTGTGATTTATTTCTTTATCCTAACGCCTGTCTCCCCATCTAGACTGTAAGCTCGTTGTGAGCAGGGAACGTGTCTGCTATATCACTGCGCTGCATTCTCCCAAGCATTCAGTACAGTGCCTTGTTGTTAATGAGATGTACTTCACCTTGATTCTATTTATTGCTATTGCTTTAAAGAGATGTACATCCCCTTGATTCTATTTATTGTTATTGTTTTTGTCTGTCTGTCTCCCCTGATTAGACTGTAAGCCCGTCAATGGGCAGGGACTGTATCTGTTGCTGATTTGTACATTCCAAGCGCTTAGTACAGTGCTCTGCACATAGTAAGCACTCGATAAATACTATTGAATGAATGAATGCCTTGCACACAGTAAGTGCTCAGAAAATACAATCGATCGATTGATTGACTGCAGTGCTCACTGTGTGTCCAACCTCACATGGCTGTGTGCAAACATTTCCTCCGACAGCACATGGACCATATCCAGACAGGTGCTTATTGTTGAAAGAACATTCCCTAATTGTGTTGACATGATCTAGCCAAAGTGCATGGTGAAAACACATGTTTTAGCAGAATTGGCTGAATCCTAAAATTCCTAGAACATCTGGGCTATGACAGGGATTTGGTGTATACTCTCATTTCTCATTAGGAGAAGCAGTGTGGCTTAGTGGAAAGAGCCTGGGCTTGGGAGTCAGAGGTCATGGGTTCTAATCCCGACTCCACCACTTATCAGCTGTGTGACTTTGGACAAGTCACTTCACTTCTCCAGGCCTCAGCTACCTCATCTGTAAAATTCATTCATTCAATAGTATTTATTGAGCACTTACTATGTACAGAGCACTGTACTAAGCGCTTGGAATGTACAATTCGGCAACAGATAGAGACAATCCCCGCCCTGGGGATTGAGACTGTAAGCCCCACGTGGGACAGGGACTGTGTCCAACCCGATCTAATTGTATCCACCCCAGTGCTTCGTAAAGTGCCTGGCACATAGTTAAGCACTTAACAAATACCATAATTATTATTATTTTCCAGTTTGAACAGGTTCTGCCCATCCCCTGAGAGATGTTGGAGGTCTGCCCACTGGCGGTGATTTTTTTTTTAAATAGTATTTAAGCGCTTACTATGTGCACAAAGCAGACGTCAATCACCGATGGTGGTGATGAGGTTGTGTAAGGATTGAAGGGGAGGAGAATAGAGAGAGAGAGTGTAGAGTCGATTGCCAAGGTGGACCATGGGTGGCATGGCGAGGAGGCTAAGTAACCTGGGAGAACCCTGAGAGTTGACCCACATTCATTCATTCATTCAATCGTATTGTGCCCTCAATGAATACCACTGAATGACTGATTGCTGATACTAATGCTCACCAATCACCTAAAAAGAAAAGTAATCTTTCTGCACTTTGCAAAGCATACGCTGTCCCAGAGATGCCCTTTGAATGACCAAGAATGAATGAATGAATGAAAACTGCTTACTTGTAAAAGGCCTGATTCTCCACTCCACACTTCCAGAGATGTTTGCAGGCAGCTGGTGTTGAAGTATGGAAAGCCAACATGGCCTTTTTCTAATGAAGGGGAACAGGCGAGAAGAAAGACAGTAAGTCTAACTACAGCAAGCAGAATCTCTCGCCTCTCCGGAGTTGAGAGGAACTTCAGACCTGCAGAGCTGCCTGTGCTGCATTGTGATAGTCACCAAAGCGAAAGGAATCGGAGTTGGACAAACCCGACCCCGCAGACCTTCGAAATACCCCTTCTCCCCGCTCCCCACCAAGCGGCGGATGGGATCGGCCGGTCCAGTGGCTTCCGTCGTGTCCTCTCCTGAGCGCTTAATACAGTGCCCTGCACCCAGTAAGCACTCAATAAATACGATTGAGTCACTGATGGAGTGAAATCCACAAGTTCAGGAGGAGGAAGGAAGTGTCTGTCTGCATGGTCCCGCTGAAAGCCAGGGGATCGGCATTCTGTTTAGGAAGCAGTGTGATCCACTCCGATGAGAAATGCTCAGTACTCCTCCAACCCCATCCACTTCTCTAGAAATGAAGCCAGCTTTCCCTGACCCCTAATGGGAACGCTCCCTCCCTCTGTCCACCGTTGGACACATACATATGCAGTGAAAACTCTTTGCTGCAATGTAACTTAGGCCTGAAGGACCAGGAGGAAAAGCCAAATTGAGAAATGAGCATATGGATCTGACGGCACAGTGACTATTGCTGTCATGTAAGGTAAAGCACCGAGCACATACTGTTCTTTCCTACAAGGTAATGTTTCACTTCCCTCTCCCAGCCCCTTCCTGCCTCACACTCCTCACTCTGCTCTCACCCTCAGGCCTAAGTCACACGGCAGCAAAGAGTGTGTTAGGTTGAAAAAAAAAAAGAGCAGTAGCAGTAGAAGTAATAATATTTATTAAGGGCTTTCTGTATGCAGAGCACTGTACTAAGTACTGAGAAGGAGTATTCAGGTGAGAATTAGATGTGAAACCTATCCCTCGAAGGGTTCGCAATCAATGAAGGGATTCCAACCTATGAAACAGCGAAAACAAAAGTTGCAGGGGTGAGGGACTGTGGAGAGACCCCCGCCCACCCCCAGAGATTGAGGGAGGGGCAGGAAAGTCATGCCAGGGGAGAGCAGAGTGAGGGTTGGGGAGAGACTTACATGCCTGGTAGGTCAATCCAATAACATGGAACCGCCATGTGAAAGTCACTTCATGAAGAAGTGAAATTTGCCAGTGACTTGTGGAACACAATCAAGAGTCAGGTCTCCTGGTTCAGAGATCACGTCTACCAACTCTATTGTACTGTACTTTCCCAAGCACTTAGTACAGTCCTCTTCAAACAGTAAGTACTCAATAAATATCACTGATTGACTGACAGTCGAGTCAGAAGGTTTAACCCTGGCACAAATATAGCCATAAGTAGTCATGAGTTGGGACTATGAACTGAGACTACAGAAAAGATTTCTTCCGGCAGAAGGCTAGCTTCTTCAGACCTAAACACATTATACTCTTGGGCCACCCCAGAGTCTGGCTGATTATGAAAAGGTACCACATCTCACCCCCAAAATGGACCGGATCTGAAACC